>NC_141691.1:1097763421-1098458421 GCF_964263255.1 Lissotriton vulgaris | reverse complement strand
AGAGTAACCGGGAGGGACCGCACAAGTCTTCAAACCCCTCAGCCCAGCCGCACGGTGCCGGGTCAAACCAGGTACCTGGCCTCGAAGGAGGATCAACCCACCTGCACCTCAGCCGTCCATTGCCGGGCTGCCCAGAGCCGTGCACCAAGCTGGCTTGTGCAGCCCACCCCATCCTTGCCCATGCCAGAGGCGCCGGAAGGGAAGAGCCAGGCAGCTCCCCATCCCGCACGCCTCCCACAGAGAGGAGCCATGGTCCCCTTGCAGGCCCTTGGCCATGCTGCCCTGTCACATGAAAAGGGCCTCACCTCAGTAACCCGGATCTTGGTCTGCCCGGGACATTGGGCGCAGGAGGGCCCAGGCAGCAGAAGGTCCTTCTAGGCGGGTGGTACCAGCCCATTGCCATTCAGTTTACCCCCACTGCGGGGATGGTGCCAGGTGAGCTTGAGTTCCATCTCAGGAGGGCCTACCACTATGCCCATCCCAGAGAGGGACAAGAGACAGTCCCTCATGCCTCAGTCAGGTCCTCCCCAGGGGAAGAAGCCCACCGAAGGCCCGGTCCTCTCCTGAGCACCCCATGTGGCCGCAGACCGGTCCACCAGCCGGGGCATGCAAGGTCAGGCCCGGGCCCTGTGCCTACGGTGTGTGCTTGCAGGAGGAGACCAAGGTCTTCAGGCTGGCGCCCTCAGTCGCTCGGGGCGCTCCGCCATTAATGATCCTTCTGCAGGTTAACCTACGAAAACCTTGTTATGACTTTTACTTCTAGATAGTCAAGTTTGATCGTCTTTTCGGCGCTCCGCTCCGCCACTGCCGTTGCCTACCCCGGTGCGGCCGCTCCGAGAACCTCACTAAACCATCCAATCGGTAGTAGCGACAGGCAATGTGTACAAATGGCAGGGACTTAATCAACGCAAGCTTATGACCCGCACTTACTGGGAATTCCACGTTCATGGGAAATAATTGCAATCCCCAATCCCTATCACTAACGGGGTTCAGCGGGTTACTCGCACCTGTTGGCGAAGGGTAGACACACGGTGATCTGTTCAGTGTAGCGCATGTGCTGCCCCGGGCATCTAAGGGCATCACAGACCTGTTATTGCTCGATCTCGTGGGGCTGAACGCCACTTATCCCTCTAAGAAGTTGGACGCCAACCCCTGGGGATCGCGTAACTAGTTAGCATGGAGGAGTCTCGTTCGTTATCAGAATTAACCAGACAAATTGCTCCACCAACTAAGAACAGCCATGCACCACCACCACACACAGAATCGAGAAAGAGCTATCAATCTGTCAATCCTTTCCGTGTCCGGGCCGGGTGGGGTTTCCCGTGTTGAGTCAAATTAAGCCGCAGGCTCCACTCCTGGTGGTGCCCTTCCGTCAATTCCTTTAAGTTTCCACTTTGCAACCATACTCCCCCAGGAACCCAAAGACTTAGGTTTGCCGGAAGCAGCTCGGCGGGCCATGGGAATAACGCCGATGGATCGCTAGTCGGCATCGTTTATGGTCGGAACTGCGACGGTATCTGATTGTCTTCGAACCTCCGACTTTCGTTCTTGATTAATTAAAACATTCTTGGCAAATGCTTTTTCTTTGGTTCGTCTTGTGCCTGTCCAAGAATTTCACCTCTAGCGGCACAATACAAATGCCCCCGGCCGTCCCTCTTAATCATGGCTCCAGTTCCGAAAATCAACAAAATAGAACCAGAGTCCGATTCAATTATTCCTAGCTGAAGTATTCAGGCAACCAGCCTGCTTTGAACACTCAGATTATTTCAAAGTAAATGTTTCGGACCCCCAGGACACTCAGTCAAGAGCATCAAGGGGATGCGAGAGGTAGGAGCTGGGACAGGCGGTAGCTCGCCTCGCGGCGGACTGCCAGCATGATCTCAAGATCCAACTACGAGCTTTTTAACTGCAGCAACTTTGATATACGCTATTGGAGCTGGAATTACCACGGCTGCTAGCGCCAGACTTGCCCTCCAATGGATCCTTGTGAAATGATTTAAAGTGTACTAATTCAAGGGGCCTGTATTGTTATTTTTCATCACTACCTCCCCGAGTCAGGAGTGGGTAATTTGCACGCCTGCTGCCTTCCTTGGATGTGGTAGCCGTTTCTCAGGTTCCCTCTCTGGAATCAAACCCTGATTCCCCGTTACCCGTGGTCACCATGGTAGGCACAGAAAATACCATCAAAAGTTGGTAGGGAAGATATCCGAATGTATCATCGCCGTCACGGGGTTATCTAGATTCGCCAAAGCAGCCGAGCGAGCCCAGATTGGTCTTGGTATGATAAATGTACGGATCCCGGGAAGTCAGCGCTCGTCAGCATGTATCAGCTCTAGAATTACCACAGTTATCCAAGTAACAGGTGGAACGATCAAAGGAACCATAACATTTAATGAGCCATTCGCAGTTTCACTGTACCGGCTGTGTGTACTTACATGTGCATGGCTTAATCTTTGAGACAAGCATATGCTACTGGCAGGATCAACCAGGTAGCCGCACCTGCTGACGGGGTGGGGGCCGCATGCCCATCTCCCCGACTGGCAACCTTCCTTCGCCCCTCCATCTCTCTGCCCCATGCTCTACTGGGTAAAGGGCCTCCCACCAGGCGGCAGGCCCTCGAGTCGGACGGTCCATGCGGGGTGGAAGCTCTTTGCTTGAAACAACAGCCGAGGCTGGCCAAGCAGTCCATCCCTAAATGAACCGAGAGTGCCCAATTGATCAGAGTACAGCTGGGGCATCCCCTGGCCGGCCACCCTGCACAGGGGATATGCTGGCCTAGCCTCCTCTGCCTGCCTGCTCCCGGGGAAAGCAGACTCGGAGAAAAAGGACCATCGGGAAGGGGCCGAGAGACAGGAGTGTACCCGGCCCCCCAGCGGGTCCGGATGCTACCTTCCCCCTTCTCAGCATCGCCGGACCTCACGGAGGTCTGCCTAAACAAACTCGGAGAAAAAGGACCATTGGGAAGGGGCCGAGAGGCAGGTGCGTACCCGGGCCACTGGCCGCCCCGGCGGGCGGGCCCGGGAGCTGCCTTACCCCATCTCAGCATCTCTGGACCTTACAGAGGTCTACCTGAGCAAACTCGGAGAAAAAGGACCATCGGGAAGGGGCTGAGAGGCAGATGCATACTCGGGCCCCTGGGGACCCGGGCGGGCGGGCCCGGGTTCTGCCTTCCGCTGTTTCAGAATCGCCGGACCTCACGGAGGTCTGACTGGCCCTCTCCCTAGTAATTTGGAGGAAAATGACCCCCCTTTCTTGTAAACTGTGCACACGAGGTGACAGAGGGGACCCAAGGCGTGAAAGTACCCAACCTCCTGGAGCCATCGCTGGGATCGGGGAGGCAAATGGACCCTCATCGGGACTTCCAGGGAAGCTCGGCCATCTGGTCACCCCATAGGAAAGCATTGGGTGTGACCAGATGGCCGAGGGGAAAGGTGCGACCAGATGGCCAGGCACGAAAGGGAAGCCATATGGTCACTCTGTGTCCCACCAAAAGAGTGAGCAGGCGCCGGGGCATGGGGGACCGGAGGACCAGGGCCCCAGCTGGGCCCCAGCCATGGAGGCTGCAAGGGGGGACCAGTCGGGCCCTCCAACCTGGGGCCCACAGACACCTTGACAAGCAGGGGAGGCCTGCACGGGACCGACGGGCCCTGTGCTGTGCCCTTGGTGGAGTAGTAGGCCGGGGTACGGGGACCTGGGCCAGAGCAACCGACCTGGGGTCAAAAGGGCCCCTGGACCCAGCCAGGTCTCCCAAGCCTGGAGGCTCAGGGGACGCCTCCCCGGGCCCTCCGGACCCCGTCCCGGGTACCCTGCCACGCAGCAGGACCAAGAACGGACCCTGGGGTGGGGTGGCCACCTTCCCTGGGGCCCTCAGGGGCGCTGGCCAGAGCTCCTGAACCCAGCCAAGCAAGGGGAGGTTTCCTGGGTACAACAGAACCCAGTTCTGGGGCTTTGGCAGTGCGGCAGGTTGGGGGACTGGGCCCAGGGCCAAAGGACCTGACCCGGGTCCCAGCGGGGCCCCTGAACCAAGCCGGGGCTGCTAGGCACAGGGGAAGCCTCCCCGGGCCTGCCGGGCACCCTCCCGGGTACTCTGTCATGTGGCAGGACCAAGGTACCTCAGGGGCCCCGGATGGAGCTCCTGAACCCAGTTAAGCAAGGGGAGGCTCCCCCGGGCACAACGGAAACCCCGTCCTGGGCCTTTGGCAATGTGGCAGGCTGGGGGATGGGGCCCAGGGCCGGAGCACCCGACCGGGGGCCTGGCAGGGCCCCTGTACCCAGCCAGGGCTCCCAGGCCCAGGGGTGCAGGGGAAGCTTCCCCTGGCCTGACTGACACCTTCTCGGGCACCCTGCCATGCAGCAGGACCAAGGACAGAGC
The DNA here is from genome assembly GCF_964263255.1 of Lissotriton vulgaris. Taxonomy (NCBI): domain Eukaryota; kingdom Metazoa; phylum Chordata; class Amphibia; order Caudata; family Salamandridae; genus Lissotriton; species Lissotriton vulgaris. Next base: position 1,098,454,049 of record NC_141691.1, on the reverse strand, counting down.
CCGGGGTGTGAAGGCCACCCTCCCCCAGGCCCCTGGAACTCCTGAACCCAGCCAAGCAAGCGGAGGCTCCCCAGGCACAAGGGAGCCCCGTCCCGGACCTTTGGCAGAGCAGCAAGCCGAGGGACGGGGCCCAGGGCGAGAGCACCCTACCCAGGACCTGGCGGGCCCCTGGACCCAGTCAGGGCTCTCAGGTCCAAAGGCTGAGGGGAAACCTCCATGGCCCCCCAGGACCTCGTTTGGGCACCCTGCCACACAGCAGGACCAAGGACAGAGCCTGGGGTAGACTGCACGGGACCCATGGAGCCCGTCCCGGGCACTCTGCCATGCCGCGGGCTGGAGGAGGGAGCCCCAAATGCCTGGGGAGGTGTGGCCCGGGCATAGCCCATCTGGTCCACGGCAGAGGGGTGTTCCGGCATACCAAGCCCCTAGTAATTCGGAGGAAGGATACCCCTCTTTCTGGGAACCTGTGCGCACCGTGAGGCTCAGGGGACCCTAGGCACGAATGTGCCTGACCTCCTGGAGCCGTGGCTGGGATCCGGGAGGCAAATGAGCCCTCATCGGGACTTCCAGGCCGGCCCGGCCAACTGGTCGCCCCATTGGAAAGCATTGCCTGCGACCAGATGGCCGAGGGGAATGGTGCGACCAGATGGCCGGGACCGAAATAACTCCAATCTACCTTCCCGAGCCTTCGCAGGAGGGCTCCCGCCTGCCCTTGACTTTGGGGCTGCAGGTCTTGGGGCTGCAGGGCTCTGAGGCTGCAGGGGGAGGGGGGGGGGGGCTCTGAAACCCTATGCTGGGCCTTAGGCATGGGGAGGCCCACAGGCGCTCCTGGTGGAGGACTGCCCGGGGTCCATGGAGCCTTGCAGGTCTCCGGGGCTCTGCACCATGGACCCATGTCCCGGTCAGATGGACTCTTGGCAGACCGCAGGACGGAGGCTCCTAAACCTCAGGCCCTGACCGAAACCCAGGCCCCCGGGCCGGTCCCTGGTTTCCAACCCAGCCAGGCCAGGTAGATTGGGGAGCCTGCCCAGGCACGAGGGACCCCTGTCCTGAGCACATGGACCCTCAGGACGTGCGCTATTTTCCACACATTTTTTCCAAAATTCTGCATATTGTGCATAGTGACGCTACGCAAACTACACCCAGCCCTATCTGTAACGCAACTGGTGCTCATGCAAAACCTTTAATTATAAATCAACAGAAGAGTAACTAAAAAAGTGAAGGGATAGTCAATGGCTACCACCAAACCAAAGGAAAGATATCAAACAGAGAGCAGTCAGACAGACAGGGTTGCATGCAGAGTGCCACAAGAAGAACCCTCAGGCACCAACAAGATAGTTGGTTGCCATTTGTCTTCATTGGGTTCTTTTTAGAAGATAGTGATTGAAAAGTTAAAAGAAGTATGGACTACTCCCCGAACCAGTTTATTAGGGGGTAGTTCTAACTTCATTAAAAATCTCAGTGGAAAGAAAACGGACAGAAATGTGGTTATGTTAGTTAGTTTGAACCACCCAGTCCCAAACAAAAAACAACAATATAGGTCGACATGTTTCTGCTACAAAGAGCCTATACTCAGCTCAGCGTTCATCAGGACCATATATAACTACAACAAGTGAGTGAAGCCCACTAAGGCTTCACTGTCGCTTGAGGTAGAAAGATTAATTAAAATGAGGATTACGACCTTATGTGTAATGGAGACACTGGAACTTCCTAGTGTTTCTCCTCCTACGAGTGAGAGATTTATGCTTGCATGACGATTTCACAGCACCGCATGGGCTTCGCGGCTGGGGGAAAATCTTCACGCTCGGGCACCTGGCTCCCGGCGACTCCCCGCTTCTAAACCTGCTTGTTTGCCAGATCCGGGGCCCGAAAAAAAGGGAAGGCGCACAGGCGCTCCTGGTGGAGGACTGCCCGGGGTCCATGGAGCCTTGCAGGTCCCCGGGGCTCTGCACCATGGACCCTTGTCCCGGTCAGATGGACTCTTGGCAGACCGCAGGACGGAGGCTCCTAAACCCCAGGCCCTGACCGAAACCCAGGCCCCGGGGCCGGTCCCTGGTTTCCAACCCAGCCAGGCCAGGTAGATCAGGGAGCCTGCCCAGGCACGAGGGACCCCTGTCCTGAGCACATGAACCCTCAGGACGTGCTCTATTTTCCACACATTTTTTCCAAAATTCTGCGTATTGTGCGTAGTGATGCTACGCAAACTACACCCGTTTCTATCTGTAATGCAACTGGTGCTCATGCAAAACCCTCTGATAACTTCGGGTCGAGTTCGCTCGATGTAAAATAACAAATTTTAAGAAACTGTATTGTACGTGAGTAGTTGTTGGACTTGGCCCTTCTGGCAGGTTCACCCCTGAACTTTTTGCCTTTTAATATTACATAATTATAGTGATTTCTGGTCTTTGCACACTTTGACACTGTGTCCCAGTGTAAAGTGTATGCGCTCTCTGAGTGTGTGTTAGATTGGCCTGTCCTCCCATAGGAATGCATGGGTGATATGTGTGTCCATGGTAGTTCCTGATATGTGGGGAGGGCAGGGTTGAGTTTGGTATGTGTGGTCTCGTGAGATTGAATGCTGCGCGATGATGTGCGTGGATTTATTGTGTCTAGTGTGGAAGTGCCACTTCAAGAAGTTGGCCTGTCTGTGCAGTGAATGTGAATTGACTGTCTGGCTTGTGATTGGCTGGAGCTGGCTGGTGTGCCTGGCTCCAGGAGTCAGGATGGGTCTGCCCCGGCGGTGAATGTAGAGATCTGCATGTTGTTGGGAGGGAGGAGTGCACCTGGGACCTGAATAGGGCTGGGCCTTCCCTTCACAATGCTGGCTCCACCCCTTGTGGTGTGTCTGATGTCCCTGGCCTGTCCTGTGAATAGGGAGAGGGGCTGAGCAAAACAAAGTGCTCAAGAACCAGTTGCATCTGGTTCGCCCCTTGCCTGCACCTTTGACAACAAAGGATTTCTGTGTATAAAAAGAGGCTGTGACCTCATGTAAAATGTTCTTGTTTCCTGACTTGAATCTACCAGGGGCGTGCTGCTGCTGGGGCCCAGTGGAAGGCTTGCCTCCCTGGGCCCTGCCCAGTCCCTGGATGCCATGGATGCCTGGATACCTGGAGTTCTTTCTTGGATCCTAACAGGAGGGGGCTTGCTGCTAGTGGGGCCCAGGAGGGACCAACATGGGGGCTGTCTCCTTGGTGGAGTGCCCTGTGTGCTGGCCCCTGTGCCCTGCATTGCCCCTCCTGATGCCCAGGACCTCTGGGACCTATATCCTCCTGTGTGGATTGTGCCCAGGCTTGTTGCAGCCTGGCCAGTGCCATGGGATCGCTTTGCTTACTTTCAGTCAGTGAGAGAGAGAGCCTGGGGGCCACGCCGTGCTGACGCTGCCACCCTGGGCTGAGGGAATCCCCGCTCGTAGGGATTCCCCCCCCTCCCATAATTTGCAGGTACCCACCCTGCATCATGGCCTCTACTCATATATCCTAAATTTGCAGGAGCCCACCCTGCTTTATGCCCGATATTTGGAGGGTGCCTACCCCTCATTTGTGCATTTTTATCCCCTTATTTTAATCTTAGCCGGTGCCCACCCTGCGACTTTGCTGAAATTACCGCCGCAGCCTGCCTGGTTGTGGGCGGGGCCGCCGGACGGAAGCGGAAGGGACGTTGTCGCGTGCTGTATCGGGGCTCCCATGCAAAGAGGAGAGCCCCGCGGTTGCGGTAGACCGAGAAGAGTCCCGGGTCCCGAGAGGGGGGGCCGGAAAAAGCAGGAGGGGGCGCAAGGCACATTGCCGGTGCCTGCCCCTCCGCGCAGACCGCATGGACTCCTGGCCGGTGGAGGGGAGAAGACTCAAACAGCAGCCTGGTGAGTCCGGGCTGGACCGGGTGACGAAGGGGACATTCCTGTTACCGCCCCCGAGGGGGGGAGATGGTACGTTCGGTGCCAGTCTAAGGCACAGAGTCAGAGTGGCCCCGTATACTCAGTGGGCCGCTCCAACAATGGGGGCATCTTTATCCAAGGAGAGATGGCTCCCCCGCCCCACAAGAAGTTGTTGTAAAGCTGTGAGGGGCCAGAGAAGCCCGTGCTGAGCCCCGTGGCTCCAACCTTTTGGGGCGCAGTTATTCCAGAGCGTAGAGTGCTCCCCATAATGCCCATTATATGTTTGGAGGCTAGAGGGCTCCAGAGTGTGATTCCAGAGCCTAGAGGGCTCCAAACCTGTGGCGCAGTTTTGTTCTAAAGGGCCAGTGAGAGCCCATGCCGCAGTTTGATTTCACAGCTGCCCAGCAAGTAGTGGGCAGCTGCACCGTTTAGGTTTCTCTTCCTAGGGACTTGCTCTTTGTGAATTCAGGAGAGGGACGCACTCCTTTGCCCCTACTTTGGCCTTCCACAGCTGCGCAGCACTTAGTGCCAGCTGCAGCGTTTAGGCCTTGTTCTTGTCCTCAGCTGCCCAGCAAGTAGTGGGCAGCTGAAACGTTTAGGTTCTGGCGCAGTGGCGCAACCTGGACCTTGATGTGAATTATGTGCTAATGCTTTGGTTGTTAGGAAATGTACTGTGTGTAGTATGTTTTGCGCACCCTGTGTTTGATGCTTCTAGATATGATGTATGCATAGGAGGTTCTTTTACCTGTTTAGGTATGTTAGGGAGATAGTACTTCCCTGTGTGATTTACGCCGCTAGTGTAAGGTTTTACTTAGGTGGTGAGGGTCTAATGGAGTTAGACTGGTGAGATACTGTGTATGATGGATTTCATGGCACAGACTGTTGCAAGTGCAGTGATTATCAGTGTTTACTGACTGTACGTTCTATGACCTATTTTTACTTGAATGTTTTAGTTCACCTTTACCAAGTTCACTCTGTGATGATCCTGACAGTGGTCCATGTGGCCCTGTCAGGTGTACATAATCCCTTGTAAATATTGCCTGTGCCAGTTGGCACAATGTATATGGTGTGATTACTATCTGATGTGTTTTGATAATACAAAGGCTATTTTTTTATATAACCTTGTGTGGAGTTCCTTTTGTGGGGGGCCTGGGATGTTGTTGCTGGTAGGTGCGTGTGCAAATGCTTTACACATTGCCTCCGGGATAAGCCTGACTGCTCGTGCCAAGCTACCAAGGGGGTGAGCAGGGGTTATCTTTGGCATGTAACTCTCTTGCCCTGACCATGGAGTGGGGGTTTCTGCCTGGCTTTGGCGCAAGCCTTAGCCAACCGGAAACCCCATTTCTAACAGTATTGTTATGTGGAATCAAACCTTTGGCTTGCAGGATATAAAATAATTTCAGTAGCGAGAGCGTTACACTACTGAACAATGAATGAGATAGGATTTACTTGCGTCCTTCAGGTTACATGCAGACTGCTGCAGCAAGCGCATTGACCCTCTCCGCAATGTTAAATGATTTTAAAACTGTGACCTGCAGGCTATGCACAGATCTGTATAGAAACTGCATTGCACCGGTGATATATGTAGTGGCATTTAACCTGAAACCTTCAGGTTAGACACAGATTTCTCTTTGAGACACATTAAATTGCTGAGCTATCCCAATGGGTTAAAAAAAGACCTGCTGACGAGGGCCATTCCTGCCCTTAATAACGAAACCAGAATTGTCCTTATAACCTCATGTTCGTACTCCATGGGCTAGACAAACTGTCTATTTCCTATTCCAAACCCTCTATAATCGCAGTGGAAATGTTTATTTAACCATGCTTACTATATTTACCGATGTATTTGTGTATACAGGGAGTGGAGGCTGTATCTATGTATCTATTTTCAAATGCACCTCTAAGGTGATATATAGTGCCAGCCTTTAAACCGGTTTATTTTGACAACGTTTGTAATTCTAATTATCCAGCAATTTCTTTAAGAAAAAAACTACAACAACATCCAGAATCATATGACAGCTTATTGGATTTTATTGTACTTGCTAGTAACAAATTCGGATTTTATTGTACTTGCTAATAACACATTCGGAATCTTTCCGTGGTAAGTAGGCTTTGATTCTGAAAAATAATACAATTAGCAGTAAATCAACTGCACTGTCAGCGCCACAAGGCTCCAAGGCTTGAGCAGTAAGCATTATGTAAACTATTGTAAGTACCATTTTGCCAAATTTCTGAAGCTGACCTCTGATGAATGTGTGCAATTTTTAAACTTCCTGAAGTCCTTCCAACTCATAAAAGTTGTCCAGGGGTTTAAAAAACTAGTGGTTGAAAAATCTGGGAAAATTTCAATTGCTGGAAGTTGCCATGTGAATCACCTTTGCAAACGTTTCTTGCCGGAAGTCTACTTTTCCATGCAGTGTGTTTGTCCGACATCTTAGGACTGGCTCAGTTGAGTATTGAGTCTGTTTACAAAATGTAGTTAGCGTTACACAGGCATAGCACTTCAAACCACATGCGTGTTCCAGAACTTTACACTTCAGGTTTTGTCACAGATGTAAGCCTCATCTCTGTCCAATACTTCGATATATTGCATTTCTTTACTTGTTTAAATATGTAACATATATATTTTTAAAACTTTTTGAAAATGAATTTTATTGGGGGAAATGTACACATCACATTGTCCTGATCAACAAATAAAGAGATCTAATGGATACATATTTTTCCAGTATAAAAAGTCAGTTTATAAGACATTCCATTCTTAGACTGAACATACGAGAGAAAGGTCAGAAAAGAGATTTAAGACCAGGCGGATGAAAGGAGCCACAGGGAGGGGTGGTGGAAACCGGGTTAAGAGGACGTATGTTTCCATACCTTTAAGGCTCGTTACAAGGAGGACAAACACCACATCACCTACAATAACATTCCCAGGAGACTCTGTAGAAACGTCATAAGAGTCTTGTTTAATAAGATCACCATCCTTGGCCCACATCAAAGATTCTGGGAGGGCGTGTAGTATCAACATGTTTTTGCTGGAGACATTTCTTGAAAAACATCTCTCCTTATTCATTTGTCAATAATAAATAAGTAAATTTTCAGAGATTTTTCCTCCCCAAAAACTAATTTAGCAGATTTGTCATTAATAACTTAAAAAAATAAGCATTGGCATAGCCAATAGGTCTCGCTTTTGGGACCTTATAAGTATTTAGTTATGCAGTACAATATCCTTGGTGCAACAACATCAACCGCTGCATGGCTAAACACTTATAAGGTCTCAAAGGCGAGACCTATTGGCTATGCCAATGCTTGTTTGTTGTTCCTTCCACTCGGGCACGTTGGTTGCAGGGCGCCCAGGGTGGGGTCCAGCCGCTCCATGCACCGTGCTTTGTTGGGGTAGCGCCCGGGTTGGGCTCCGCGTGCTACGTCTTGTGTTCCTGCCTTGCTGCTCGGATGAGGCCATTGTGGGGCACCCGGCTTGGGCTCCTGGTGCTCCTCTGCTCGTCTTCTGTGTGGGGCACCTGGGTTGGACTCCAGGATGCACCAGCATTTGGGGCAGGTCGGCATCTGGTGTCCTCGTGGGTGCTGGGTGCCGGGCTGAGTTCGCCATGTCTTTTCGGCCTTCGGGTGGAGTTTTGGGCTTTGGTTGGCTACGCCTCCTCCTGCCTCGCTTCTGGGGATTCTGCTCAGCTGTTCGGCATTCTGTTGCTTCAGGGGCGGTTTCCGGGTTTGTTCTTTATTTAATGAGGGGGTCACATTTTGGTTCTGTTCAGCATCCTGTCTTGGTGTTCGTGATGCGGAAGCATCATAAGAAGGGTAAGCATGTGCCTCTTGTCTCCTCTTTCTCTTCCCTGGCAGACAGTGTGGATTCTGCTCCTCCGGTGAATCGTGCCCGGTTGGATGAAAGCAGGCTGAATCGCTTGATTTTGGAGACTTTGTCTGATTTGAAGTCCTCCAAGAGGTCTGTTAGGAGTCGCTCTGGTGGGGGTGTTGCCCTCTATTCAGACATTTCTTTCTCAGATTCTTCTGATGACTCTTCCTTGGGGTCGGTGGATCTGAAAGGCAAAAATGTTTTCAAGGAGTTGTTGTCTGGCCTTCTTTCTCATGTCCGCGAGAACATGGGGTTTCCTGATGATGCTGTGGCCTGCACTTCCTAGGATGCTGTTCTGCGACAATTGTGGGAGCCTGTTACTACTTGTTTTCCTATCCCTCCCTTTGTAATGGATGTCCTCTTGAAAGAATGGAAGGATCCTGATCACATGATGATGCTGCGCTTTATGTCCAAACTGTATCCTTTTCAGGACATGGGGGAGTTGTTTCCTGAGTCGGCGCATGTGGATTCCATTGTCGCCAGTATAGTGGGTCGTCCTTCCATGGGGGATGATAATTTTCTGCGTAATTGTGTGGATAAGAAGATTGACTTTGGATTGCAGGAATCTTATGCTGGCTCTCACCATGCTATCCATTCTGGTGTCTATGGAGCTTATGTTGCTCAATCTCTGTTGACTGGCTTTAAGACTTTGTTTTCCATGATGCAGGGGGGGGGGGGCAGTTGTCCGGAACTGCTGGAATTAATGGAACGTCAGGCTGAATTCCTCTTGGACATTGCCTTTGATTTTGTGCGTGCTTTTGCCTTGTCCTGTGGTTCCTCTATTGCCACTCGTCTGAACCTTTTGATGAAGGGTTGGAATACGGAAGCTGCACAGAGGTCCATGGCTTTGCGGTTGCCGATTACCGGCCCTCGACGTTTTGGGGACGCTCGTGAGGATAAACTTCACAAGGTGTTCAAAGAGCAGAAGCATTCCTTTTCCTTCAGTCGCCAGCCTTCTCGTAAGGGTTCTTCTTTCTCTCATGCCAAGTCCTTTTGTCAGCCTTCCCGGGTTCAGCAGTCCTTTTTTAAGGGCCCGATAGGTGCTGGTAGGGGTTTCCCCTGGAAGTTCCAGAAGAAGCCCCCACGGGATGTGGGTCAGGGTCCTCAGCGTTCCTGACTATGCAACCCCCAGAGTCGGTCTCACTGGTGTACCACCAGAGGTTGGTGGGAGGCTGAGATTGTTCCTTCCTCCTTGGCACCTGAGGACCTCCGACCAGTGGGCACTGGATGTCCTGGACCATGGGTATCAGATCGGTTTCCGTCTCTTCCTCCATCCTCGGGGGTGGTGTGGACTCCGGTGCCCTTGAACCACTCTCAACATCAGTCTTTGATGGACAGTGTTTGCTCTTTGCACCTGAAGATGGCAATTGTGCCTGTTCCCCGGTTGGAGTGGGGTCTGGGGACCTATTCGATTGTCTTTCTTTTTCCGACAGTCATGGGGGGATTTTGGATTGTCACCAATCTCTGGAGTCTGAAATTGTTTGTCCAGAAGATCCCATTCAAGATGGAGACCTTGCAACAGGTGATACCTTTGATTTAGGCCTTCTGGGTGTTGGCTACGCTGGATCTCCAGGGCGCTTATCTTCATGTGCCAGTTGCTCTGGAGTATCAGAAGTTCCTGTGCCTCTGCCTGTGGGGTCATCATTGGCAGTTCTGTGTCCTTCCGTTTGGTCTCCGATCCATTCCCTGTGTGTTCAACAAGGTGGTAGCTCCCTTGGTGGCCTATCTTCACCTCCTGGGAGTGTCGGTGTTTCCTTACTTGGACGATTGGCTGCTCAAGGCTCCTTCCCCTGCGGTCCTGTCTCAGCACCTGTCCTTATCCATTCATACGCTAGAGTAGCCTGGGTTTCTCCTGAACATTCCAATTCCAATACCAGCTGCTTCCTGCCACTTGGAGGTCTTTCATAGGGGCCATCTTTGATCCTGGGTAAGGTGTTCCTTCTCAATTTCCGGATTCTGCGCCTTCAATCCTGTTGCGGAGGTTGTTATCCCAGGCTATGGCTCCCCTCCTTCAGTGGCTCGAGGTTCAGGGTCATATGGCTGCAACTGTCTTCATGGTGCCCTGGGCCAGGGTTCATCTTCAGCCTCTGCTGTGGCATCTTCAACTTTGGGTGCCTTTTCCGATTTGGGACTATGCTTGTCTAAGTGCCAGTGTCTCTGGAGGTTTTGTTCGCTCTCCAGTGATGGATGGATTCCTCCAATCTCCCCAAGGGGATGTGGATTCGCCTGCCGCCTCCCTTGGTGTTGAGGATGGATCAAAGTCAAACAACAATCTTCTTGGGAGCAAATATTCAGCAACCAACACTATTTATCACATACACCTTCAAAAATTATCATTCACCAAGGTGGACCAACCCAAGGTAACAAGTTGGGTTGGTCCACCTTGGTGAATGATAATTTTTGAAGGTGATAAATAGTGTTGGTTGCTGAATATTTGCTTCCAAGGGGATTGTTGTTTGATTTTGGTCTATTTGGTACTCTACCCCTTTGGTGTCATAGGGTCCCTCTCTCTTTTTTTTTAATAGTTGACGACGGATGCTAGCGCATCCAGTTGGGGGACAACTCTGGGTCAGTGGGCTGTTCAGGCTTGTTGGCTCCGGTCAGAGTCTCGCTGCTCCCCCAATTGGAGGGAGCTGTCTGTGGTGGACTGTGCTCTTTGTTCCTTCCAGGGTCATCTGCTGGGGTACAATGTCCTGGTGCAATCCAACAACTCAGTTACTGTGGCTTACATCAACCACCAGGGCAGTACTCGCAGTCCATCATTGAATCTGGTGGCCTGTGCGATTGCAGGTTGGGGGGAGTGTCATCTTCTGGCCATCGCTGCTCAGCATATCAGGGGTGTGGACAATGTGGTGGTGGATACCTTGAGTCGCAGGTGTCCGCCCTCTCTGACCCTGTGTCTCTCCCCCAGGATTTTCCAGATGCTCTGTCACAGGTTTTGGACTCCCCAGCTGGACTTATTTGGTTCCAGGACTAATGTGCAGCTTCCCCTCTTTTGATCCTGGACACCGGAGCTGGGTGCTTGGGGGGTGGTGCCGTTGTCTCTCCAGTGGCCCCCTTGGTTGCTGTACACCTTTCCCCCCTTTCCTCTGAATCTGGCCTTCTTGCTGAAGGTTCAGCGGGTGGGTGCCCAGGTGGTGGCTGTCTTGCCTCACTGGCCTCGGAGGTTCTGGTTCCCGTTGTTGTTGAGATTGCCGGTGGGCCCTCCTTGGATTCTACCCCACTATCCATCCCTCCCAAGGTCGCATTCACCCTCCCTCCTGGTCCCTCTCACCCTGGCGGGCTGGAGGTTGAACGGATGTATCTTGGGGTCCGGGTTTTGCCTGACCACCTCATCACTGTGATGCAGGCCTCCCGTAGGGAGTGTACTTTGTCCTCCTACTCTAAGCATTGGGCTTCTACCTCCTCCTGGTCTTCTGGGCTTGGTCTGTCTCCTACCTCTTGCCCTATCGCTTCTATCCTTCAGTTTTTTTCTGGATGAGTTTCAGAAGAACTATGCCTTGTTTATTCTGAAGGGACAGTGGGCTGCTGTTCAAGCTTTCCTGGATCCGATGGGTTGTTGGTTTCTTGGTTGTTCCGGAGTTTCTCCCTTTCCTCTCCTTCTGCTGGTTCTCCAGTTCCTCCTTGCGATCTTCCTTTGATCCTGGGTGCTCTGCAGTCATCTCCATTTGAGCCCTTGGACTCAGTTGACCTTAGTTGATACTCGTCTGTCTTGCAACTTGCTTGAGGGGTGCTTTTCGTGCTCACAATGTCATTATCAGTCGGATGTGGCTATAAACAGTACTCACGATCATGGTCCTAAATCAGCATCCCCCATGGAACTTAAATGCCTTCTCTTAAATGTACGGTCCCTCCCTAAACATCAACTGCAGGTCTGGGATCTGATTTTCAATCAGCAGCCTGATATATGTTTTTTTACCGAAACATGGATGAAACCCCATACCATTACAGCGATTACATTAGGGGTCCCAGTAGGGTACAGGATCATGCATGTGGACCAGCCAGTTAAAGCCGGAGGTGGATTAGCCATTATATTTAAAGATGTTTTTAAGGTTGCAATTCTAGAACAGAAGTTTACTCCTTTATTAGAAATTATGTTTTTCAAAATTAGTTTAGCAAGTAACATCTCATGGAAAGGTGCATTGGTATACCGCCCACCAGGCCCCGATCCAGTTTTTGCCCTGTCTCTTTTGGAATTACTGGCCCCTCATATTAGGGCAAAAGAGGATTTTCTCCTCCTTGGGGATTTTAATATACATATGGATAATCCCGTACACCCAGAAACAATTCAGTTAATAGTGGACTTGTCCAATCTGGGACTAAAAGCAATGAATAGTGGTGCCACACACATAGGTGGTCATACTTCGGATTCCATATTCTCCAATTGCACTAGAATTAGATGCCTGCCCGCTAAGGAAGTCCATTGGACAGACCATTTTTTGATTGAGTTCTATTTGGTCGGACCAACCAAACGACAGTACAGGATACCACCCCCGCCAATTTTTCGTCGCCAATGGCACAAAATATCTGAAACAAACTTGCGTGAATATTGGCAACAACCTGTATTCGCAGATGAAGATTCAGCTGATTTAGCACTAGAAAAATTTAATAATTCTCTCAAATCAGCCATTGACACTTTGGCACCCTTAAAACTTCACAAGCAGTATCCTCCTACTAAACAAGAAAAATTGTATACCTTAGATCTTAGAAAAGAAAAACAGAAATGTAGACATCTAGAAAAAACATGGAGGAAATCTAAAAATGGAAAGGAAAAGGAAATTTTCTAGAGGCTCAGTCAATTTATTATAAAAATATAAAGCTGGCAAGGAAAAATAATCTCTCCCTTCAACTTGCTGAGGCAGGTAACAGTCCGAGGGAATTATTTAAAATCTTGCAAAGCTTTGTAAAACCCATAGCCAGTGAGAGCCCTGATGATGCCTCACAAACACTCTGTGATGAGATTTCCAGGTTCTTTGAGGACAAAATTAATCTTATCTACAACAAAATTGTGGCCTCTCAAAACGTAGGAACTCTGTCTCCTCCTCCACATGATCCATTTATACAGAATAAAAATTCTTTCCTTACCATCCCACCAGTTAGCGACTTAGATCTCCCACTCCTCATCAACCACATGAAAACCGGCTCTCCCAATGATCTCCTTCCTGCAAAAATGGTGCCCCCTCTGATTTCCATCTTGGGACCCTCCATTCAGTCAGTAATGAATACTTCACTGGCAAAGGGACAAGTCCCTAGGGAGTGGAAGATTGCGGTTGTAAACCCTATTAGGAAGAAGGCTACCTCCCCCTGGACGGATCTTTCTAACCTCCGGCCCATTTCCCTCCTACCCTACATCGGTAAAATGACAGAGAAGCACGTAAACATCCATTTATCTAACCATATCGAGGCAGCGGAAGGCCTGGACCCTTCACAATCTGGGTTCAGGCCAAATCACAGCACCGAATCGGCCCTACTTGCAGTGTCCAACAACATCAGGATGACACTGGATGGTGGGGGGGTCTATGATTCTGGTGTTGTTGGATTTATCCGCTGCCTTCGATACGGTGTCTCATGAAGTGCTTCTGGGCCGTCTGAGGGATGTAGGGCTGGGAGGAGTAGCTCTGTCCTGGATGGAAAGCTTCCTTTCCTGTCGCTCTCAAGAAGTCAGGCTGGGCTCCCATAAATCCATCTCTAGGGAGCTCACCAGGGGTGTGCCACAGGGCTTATGCCTAAGCCCCACATTATTTAATGTGTATGTGGCCCCCCTGGCCAACTTGGTGAGGTCTTTTGGGTTTACCCCTGTGTCTTACGCCGATGACACCCAACTTCTGTTCCCTTTTAAAACCTTCACCCCTGCTCTACAAAAATCTTTTTCAGAAGGAATGAGGGCAGTGTCAAAATGGATGGCGGAGAATTGCTTACAATGCAATGTGGGAAAAACAGAAGTCTTACTGTTTGGGGAGGCGGTGACATTGTGGTCTGATGAGTGGTGGCCCTTAGAATTAGGACCAGTTCCAATTCCAAAGCAGACTGTTAAAAATTTAGGAGTACTGTTCGAACAAGCCCTGACATTCAAACATCATGTCAATCAAGTCGCTGGCATATGTTTCAGGACCATTGGACTACTGAAAATGGTGTTCCCTTATCTACCTGACAATCACAGGAAGACTCTAGTCCAGGTACTAGTGATCAGTAGATTTGACTACTGCAATGGCCTTCTTTTGTCAACTAATGAAGGCCAAATGAACAAAATGCAAGTAGTCCAAAACACGGCGGTGAGGTTAGTCCCTAATGTTCCATCTAGGACCCCCTCCCAACCTCTAATGGCTAAACTCCACTGGTTGCCTTTGCGGCAACGCACAAAGTTCAAAATTTTGTGTACTATTCATAAATGTTTGATAGGAAAGGGCCCCAAATATCTTACTAAAGCATTTCAACCCTACATCCCAGGCCGTTCCTTACGATCCAGCAACCTCCATCTATTACAGGTCCCTAAAATAAGAAAGTCTCATCAGGGAGGCCGTGCCCTGGCACACACTGGACCTGTTCTCTGGAACTCCCTCCCCCCAACATTAAAACTTATCACTAATCATCTTCTCTTTCGTAAAACCCTCAAGACCCATCTTTTTATTAGTAGTTAATTTTTCCACATGCTCCAGCTACTGAAACGATCCGGTACAGTATAGTCTCCTCCACTGGCTAAAGCGCGGAGATACCCCTTTGGGGGTCTATTCAGGCGCTATACAAGCACATAAAATAAAATAAAATAAGTTCCTCTCTTTTAAGGTGACTTTTCTGGTTGCTGTTATTTCTGCTTGGAAGTTGGGTGAGCTCACTGCCTTGCGTTGTTCTCCTCCCCTTTTAAGTTTCTTGGATGACGAAGTGGTCCTTTCTTTGGATCCTGGATTTGTTCCTAAGATTCGTTCTTGGTGTCTTCCTTCTTTCTGTCCTTCTCCTTCCTCACCTACTGAGCTGTTGCTTCACTCTTTGAATGTGAAGCGGGTGTTGTCTAATTATGTTGCCCGCTCTGCGGCGTTTCGTTCTTCCGACTTTCTCTTTGTGACCTTTGGTCTGGCTGGTCGAGGTAAGGCTGCCTCCCGTCTTACTCTGGGTTGCTGGATCAAGCCTGTTATTTCTCTGGCGTATCAGGGCTCTGAGTTGCCTTGCCCTTCTGGGGTTCAGGCCCGTTCCACTAGGTGTGTTTCTGCTTCTTGGGCTGCTTTTCATGGGGTTTTCCTTGATGAGATCTGTCGGGCTGGAACTTGGGCTTCTGATTCTACATTTGTGAGGCACTATCGTCTGAATTGTGCTCTGTCTGATTGGGCCAATTTTGGTTGTGGTGTGTTACGTGCTGCGGGGGTTCTCCCCCCTCCCTGATTCTGTGTGTTATTAAAGTTTTCAATTGCTGCACTCCACTTTTGTGTGCAGTCTGTGTTCTCTGGGTGGTTTGCCAAAGGCCTGCTTGTGTGGTTGCTTTGGTATGTCTCATTAGTGATGACTGGGTCGTGTATAAGGAACGTAGAGGTAATGCTCTGATTACTTACCGGTAATCCCATTACTCTTAGTACTACTCATTCTCGACCCAGTCATACATCCCACCCACCCTCCCTGTTCAGGCTTTTTGTTGCTTGGTATGTCAGGAATTGCTTTCTGTTGGCTATGTACTTATAGCCCCTGGCAGGAGGGTGGGTGAGCCTAAAATCGTTTCCTGTTTTCTTTCCTATCAAGTGGAATACCTCATTAGTGATAACTGGATCGAGGACGAGTAGGACTAAGCGTAATGGGGATTACCGGTTAGTAATCAGAGCATGCATTTACATTGTGACAGAATGGAATATTCTCCCCTCCTCTCTCTCTGTGTACATCCAGCCCTGCTGCCGGGAGCAGAGGTCACAGCCTTATCCAGGCAGGGCTTATGACATATTTAGTAATGGAGCTATAGAAGCTATGAAAATGGATCATGTAGTTAAACTCTCGCTGCTGCTATTGGCATTTATCCATATGTCACTAGCTCGAATCCCAGCAAGACCAACTCTGCCTCTAGTTGTTCGAAATGACAGAAATGGATACATTTAAGCTGGTAAAATTGCCCCCTCATGTTTGCAGCCCATAAAAATGGCAGGCTCAGTATGAAGCACTATTTAAAAAGCAAGCTGTAATTACGAAGTTACGTTTCACTGGAATGTATTCCGTGTGGGCAATGCTGGACTACAAATTAAAGAGGCATGTGCAATGCAGTAAGCCTCGAATTATTGAAAGTTTGAGATATTGACGTTGCACATAATAATGCAGGGCCAATATCTCAAACTTTCAATAATGCGAGATCTTTCAATGCTGTGCTTCTTTGAGACAATGAGAGAGAGAGTAAGGGGGTGGGGGGGTAATTGTCACAAGATTGGGGTCACCGATGGATGTGTTATATTTGCAAATGTTGTGTTGTTCTTGGTTTGTGCAGTTCCATGTCTCACTCAACATTCAATGTTTATGTGGCTTGATTCAAGAATATCAGGCCCTAGCGATTAAAAGCGGAGAGAGAAATGGAGCGTCACAGTGGACATAGACGGAACTGCCCCATTAATAACTTGGGGGCATATTAGCAACAACTTGCAGAATTTATCGCAAACCGCGCTTAGCATGATTTTTTTTATTGCTGGATTTTATCGTGGTGATAACGCAGTATTGCCAACGTTTATCTCCACTGCAATAAAAAATCCAGCGATAGCGTCGAATCCCATGTTTAACGCGAGATTGCCAGCGATAAAAATCCTATTGCTAAGCAAAATCTTGCTAATAGTCAGGTGGGGACTTAGCCATAGAATCCACCTCCCATTGACTGTTATGGATAAGTCAGATTTTTACCAGTTGTAAAATCCTGGCGCTAATCGGGGTTAGGGTGCGCTTTTTTATCTCATCGCGGGTATTGCTAATAGGCGATAGCTGTGTTAGCGACTGATTTCAGTCGCTACCAGTTTGGGTACGCCCAATTTGCATGTCATTAGTGATGAATATCGCTGACATGCAAAGCGGGCCCAACCCGGTCGCTATCGCCTGGAAGCTGTCGCCAACTGCTTTTAGCGACAGCTTGCTAATTGGGCCATAAAAAAATCTCAGCTTTATCGGCAAAAAGGGCAGCTAAAGTGGCGATAACGCCCTTGCTAATATGCCCCTTGTTTGTTAATGTTCAATAAATGATTTTGCACTTTTTTTCACTGTGTATTCCTTTCAACAGGATAACAACAGTGAGGTCCAGCAGGCACCTAAATATTCCCATTGGGTGCAGCACTTTGTTTAACTGACGCAATGCCACTTACTTTCGCTTTCTCTCACATAGGTCCATGGGAGGAGACATGAGCAGTAAGAGTGCGAGGTTAAAGAGTGCTCATGAATGTTGCGTCGCAGCTGTGACATAACAGCGGTGACTGTGAGGAAGCTCCCAAGTGCGCATCTGAATGGGGATCATGCTGCGCTTCCCTGCTGTGACCGGGCCATATGGTATGGTCACGGTCACGTGATAGAGAATTAATAAAAACGGCCACCGCTGACTTGACGTCAGGAGACGCGTGTACGCAGTAGCCATTGCAAGCATCACATCAGGCTCCGTGTCCTTATTGCAAGTGGGCCCCCTTGTCATCCCTGGTATGAGCCTACTTATACCACAGTCTCCAGGGACAAAATAACATTGGCGACGAGGGTGGGTGTGGTCCCGCTGAGTTCCTGTGCTGGGGTGGCCGCGTGCGGTTTGTGGAGACCCCGCAGTGCTTTTGCCCCTGGATCTGGCTGCCGGCACCCATCGTGCATCTGGTCAGGAGCATGCTCGCTGCTGAACTGAGCGCTGCACTCCTCGCGCTGCAGAAAGACATCGCTCGCTTGCCCCCCCATAGGCGCTAATCTTGTGCTCCGCCCCTGCATGGTTCAGCAGGCTGCGTGCATGCACACTTGACCAAAAGGGGGAGGAAGGCTCAGGAGGTCACACAGCAGCTTGCACGCATGTGGTGCTGCCTCGAAGGCCCTGGGATACCTGCAAGTGCTGCAAGGAAGCAGCCAGTGAAAACCTGAACTGGCAGCAACACAGTCAGATCGATACCAAAGGGGATGATGGACGGAGTGTTAGAGCAAATCAAACACTCACCCCCGTCAACTGATCTGGGTTTAATCCATCATCATTCTTTAGCTCACTCCACCACCCCAGTTCAGATATGGCCATGTGCAAATCAGTCTGACCCTGTGCCTCATGGGAACAGCCAGCCCAAACTACTAAGCCATGTCTTCCCTGGACCGGAAACAAGCATCCTGGGACCGGTTTCGGATTTATAATCCTCATCAGCCAGGCTATCTTGGATCCAGTGGCAAAGCAAGCAAGGGACTCACATCTGGGCATACCCTGCCAACTTAGGGCGAACAAAGCGATACAGCGAGCAAAATAACTATGGATTAAACCCAGATCTGTGACTAGGGGGGAATGTTTTGCCAATGTGCAACATTCCGCCCATCATCTTGTGTGTCTTGCTGTTTGTCCTATGTGGGAAGGGTATATCCAGACGTGGGTTCCGTGCTCACTATGCCACTGGAGTTAAGATATCCTGGCTGATATCCAGAAACCAGTCCTAGGATGCTTGATTCCGGTCCAGGGAAGACATGGCTTGGCAGTTCGGGCTGGACTGTTTCCATGAGGCACAGGGTCAAGACTGATTTGCATATGTCCATGTCTGAACTGGGGTGGGGTGGTGGGAAAATAACGATGGAATAAACCCAGATCTGTGACTGGGGGTGAATGTTTTTTCAATGTGCAACATTCCGGCCATCATCTTGTGTGTTTTGCTGTTTGCCCTATGTGGGAAGGGTATGCCCAGACGTGGGTCTCGTGCTCACTAAGCCACTGGAGTCAGGCTATCCTGGCTGAGTATGGCTGATAGCCAGAAACCGGTCCTAGGATGCTTGATACTGGTCCAGGGAAGATATGGCTTGGCAGTTCGGGCTGGACTGTTCCCATGAGGCACAGGGTCAAGACTGATTTGCATATGGCCATGTCTGAACTGGGGTGACGTGGTGAGCAAAATAACGATGGATTAAACCCAGATCTGTGACTGGGGGTGAATGTTTTGCCAATGTGCAACATTCCATCCATCATCATGTGTGTTTTGCGGTTTTTCCTATGTGGGAAGGGTATGCCCAGACGTGGGTCCTGTGCTCACTATGCCACTGGAGTCAAGCTATCCTGGCTGATGACGGCTGATAGCCAGAAACCGGTCCAAGGTGCTTTATTCCGGTCCAGGGAAGACATGGCTTGGCAGTTCGGGCTGCACTGTTCCCATGAGGCACAGGGTCAAGATTGATTTGCATATGACTATGTCTGAACTGGGGTCGTGTGGTGAGCAAAATAACGATTGATTAAACCCAGATCTGTGACTGAGGGTGAATGTTTTGCCAATGTGCAACATTCAGTCCATCATCTTGGGTTTTGCAGAAACACCGTCAGTCCACTATAAGCCAACTGACGTCCTGCTATGCCGGAAAATGCTGTGGGTGAGTAGCTAGTCCGCTCACATAAAGAGGATTTAATCTGGCAGGAGTACAACAAGCCTAACCCAAGCTCTGAGTCCAGGACAGAAAAGCTGCGTAGTGCACAGCATCACAGACACACACTAACCTGGGGAGGCTCACCATGTCTACCATCCCGCCTATTGAACTATTCGTAGTGGATGGGTCTCCATCTGCCCAGGCTTCCAGGTGGAAGGAGTAGGTGGAACGCCTCATTATCTTCTTTGAGGCAACTTAGGTCCACAAAGACCAGAAGAGGGCCATGTTTCTTTACCTAGGCGCGAAGGATATTCACTGCATTACAAAGACGCTGGTGGAGGGAATGCCCAAGACTCACCATACCCTCATTAATGCGCTCACGGGCCATTTCGAGCTAAAGGCCAACCAGGGTTACAAGCGTTTCATCTTTCATCAAGCCTGACAACATTCGATGCCATCTTTCGTCAAACACGACACATTCGATGCTCCTGGCATCCACATGTGGGTTCAGAGATGAGACCGAAGAGATCAGGGGGCAAATTATCTAAGGATGTGCCTCGGCAAAGCTTCATGAGCGAATCTTGGAAGAATCAGGCAAGCCAATATCGTACATTCTAACACTTGGACCGTCAAAGCGGAACCAGTAAATGCAGTGAAACCGGCAGACCATTGCAATAAGAAGCCGTTCACCAGCAGTACGCAAGGGACTCAGAGAGACTGCGGGTACTGCGGTGGCCCAACTCACAAAGCAGCGGATTGTCCAGCAAAGGGCAAGAAATACACCAGCTGCGGCCTGTTCAACTGTTTTGAAAAGGTGTGCCACTCCAAACAGTACATAAAATCCCAAGCAAGCAGTCAATGTGGTACCCGAGGGATGTGGTGAATCCAGTGATATGGACGATCACGAAGAAGAAGAAAAAGCAGTACACAAGGTGCACATGATCAGAGCTGCATCAAGCAGAAGCAGGCGTCTGCCCCAATGCCGTATTCAGGTAGGAGCACAAGATGTCACGGCTGGCGTGGACACTGGAGCCACCATAAACATAATGGCAGACGATCTCTACAAATCCATGCACCCGGCACCCAGTCTAAAGCCCACTAAAAACATGGTCTTCGTGTATGGACAGGACAAGCTGCTGGAAATGAAAGGAAAGTTTAAGACCACGGTGACCCGCGAGAACAGGTCGGTCACCACCATGGTGTATGTCACCAAGGATGGACAAGGCATGCTTCTGGCATGTCGCGCAGCAGAGGACCTAGGTATCATATCATTTGCATTTGGAATCCACCAAGAATCAGTCCAGCACATACTCCCGGAGTTTGCATCGGTCTTCGAGGGTATCGGAAGATACAGAGGAAAGGAAATACACCTACATATTGACCACACAGCACAACCCGTAGCCCTGCGACACCGAGGTGTGGCTTTTTATCTATGCCTGTTGGTGGAGCTGGAGCTGCCCAAGCTGGAGCAGGCGGGCATAATCGAGAAGGTGTCTGGTCCTACACCCTGGGTTTCCCCAATTGTCATCTCCCAAAAACTGAAGCAACCCGGAGTCGTTAGGATATGTTTCGACATGAGATTGCCGAATGCAGCCATCAAAAGAGAGCGACACATCACCCCGACTATTGATGACTTGATTGGAGAGATGGCAGGGGCATGCTGGTTCTCGAAGCTCGACCTGCAGTCGGGATACCACCAACTAGTCCTCAATCAGGCGTCCAGGAACATTACGACATTTCCACTCAGGAAGGACTTCACAGGTACACCTGTTTAAGCTTCGGAATATCTAGCGCCGCAGAAGTGTTCCAGAATGTAATGCACGAGTTGATCATGGACATTCCTGGAGTCATCAACGTGAGTGATGACATCATGGTACATGCCAAGTCTATCCTGGAGTACCACTCCTGCCTGGTGCAAGTCCTCCAGAGAATCAAAGATGCTGGACTAACCCTGCACTGCGAAAAATTTGAGTTTCTTAAGAACAAATTGCAGTTCTTCGGATACACCTTCTCAGCTGAGGGGGTAAATCTTGACCCGACAAGGTCAGAGACATCAAGAATGCACCTGCCCCAGTCAACCTCACGGAAGTCCACAGCTTTCTTGGCATGGTGAATTACTATGCGCACTTCATCAGAGACCTCACAACCCTCACCCAGACCCTGAAGGGATCTCACCAAGGACTCAGTCCCATGGGTGTGGGGAGAACCACAAGCCAAGGCATTCCAGGACGTTAAAGATGCCCCATCCACCGCCACCACTCTGGCATTCTTTGACTCGCAGAAGCTCATGCTGGTTGCAGTTGATGTGGGCCCAAAGGGACTGGGTGCAGAACTCATGCAGCACCGCACGGTGGCAGAGGGCTGGGCCCCGGTGGCCTTCGCCAGCCGTTTACTCACTGACACCAAGCAGCGGTACACCCAGATTGAAAAGGAGGCTATTGCGATCCACTGGGGTTGTCGCCATTTCTATCTTTACGTCTATGGCCAGGCGTTTGTGGTGGCCACTGACCACAAGCCCCTTCTGCCTCTATTCTCCAGCACCTCTTCAAAGCCACCGCTGAGGATAGAAAATTGATGCTGCAAGTGAAAAACTACAACTGTCGAATTGAGTACAAGGCAGGAAGCCATAATCCCACAGATTATCTGCCAAGACACCGCAGAAGTGCTGCGGCCCAAGAGGAGGAAGATGCCGCAGACACAGAGGAATATATCAGATGCGCCACGGAAAGGTCATGACCCATTCCTCTCTCTATGGGTGACCTGAAGAGTGAAACTGACAAGAATGAGTGCCTACAAAGAGTCAAGAAGGCAAAGAAGCCAGAGAAGAATGGAAGATACTTACTGAGGAAGCCAGCAGAATATTGACGAGTCTGTACAATGTTCGTTAAGAACTGATGGAAGATACCACATGATGTCGAATGCGAGGACACTGGCTGGTAGTTCCCTCCTCAATGACTGCCAGGGTCATTCAACTGGCCCATAGCGGACATCAGGGATGTTTAAAACCAAATTGTGGCTGCAAACCAAAGTGTGGTTTCCCTTGATGGATGACCTTGTGGAGGCTGCTGTTCGTGAGCGCCAGTGGTGTAAGGTGACTGGAGGAGGCTCCAAACCTTTGCCTGTGATCACAGAGCCAAGGCCCCATCATCCATGGATGATCTCGATTTTGGAAGCCTACCAGATGGGAGACATACCTTTGTGGCCATTGATGACTACTCCAAGTATCCATAGATTGAAATTGTGAACACACTAAGTGCCTTTGAAATAATCCCGAAGTTAGAAAAGGTGATAGCGATGCTCAGCATTTTTCAAGAACTCAAAACTGACACTGGACCGCCATTTCAAAATCAGGAGTTCGCCACCTATCTTGCATCACTGGGCATTGAACATCGGCGGATTACCGCTTGCTGGCTGCAAGCGAACAGGGACGTGGAGTGATTTATGCAGACCTTAAACAAGGTCATCAGCATAGCACACGAGCACCACCAGCCCCTGGAGCTAGCCCTATACCACGACAGGCCTAGCCCCGGGACATCGCGATGAGTCGAGTGGTCCTAGACTCCATTCCACAGCATCCCCAATGGTGCCCAGAATGCCTTAATGATTGCAGGACAGGTGAGCAGAGGAGTAGGGTGCATGAGCAGGTCAGTCAGCGCCGCGGAGCTCAACAGATGCATCTGCAACGAGTAGATAAGGTGCTGCTAAAAAAACGCATGACTAAAATCAAGTTCCATCTCCTGTATGGGAGGCGCCCCTGGAATGTTATCAGAGTACAAGGCATGAGAGTGATGTCCGGGAGGGGCGGAGAAATCGTAACACGGAACATTTCCCACCTTAAGAAGTATCATCTCATGGAAACCACTGCGTCAGACGAACGAGCGGCGAGTCGGAGTCAGCTCCCTGTCGACAATCAGTTTTTCCTTATGGCCACGGAGGAAGCTGAAAGTGCCCCGTCACCGTCACTGGGGATGGCTCCTAGTTCGTCAATGGATACTGACACCGGGGTGGCAGCATGAGGAAATGCCAGAAAGCTCCGGAGAATCCTCAACCTAAGCATCGAGTAAGGAGGTTGGAGTTGAGTTCAGTGGGCGGGGAAGTTCCCAATATCAGCTCTGACGCAACCCTGAGCTGAACAAGAAGCTCAGAGACTATTTCATGTAAGACTGTTCTTTTTGGGGTTTCATATTAAATATTTGGAGGGGAGAGTGGTCGCAAAGTTTCATGGATTATTGTTGGAATAAGTTTCCGTTTTTGGGAGGAATGTTGTGTCGCAGCTGTGACGTAACATTGGTGACTGTGAGGGAACTCCCAAGTGCGCATCCCAATGGAGATCATGCTGTGCTCCCCTGCTGTGACCGGGCCATATGGTATGGTCCCGGTCACGTGATAGAGAATTAATAAAAACGTCCACCGCAGATGCGGTACCACTGCAAGCATCACACCAGGCTCCGTGTCCTTAATGCAAGTGGCCCCCTTGTCGTCCCTGGTACAAGCCTACCTGTATCACAGTCTCCAGGGACAACATAACAATGAAAAGTGCTTCTTAAGAAAAATAAAAAATTGAGGGCTGAAAGTGACCGTAGCAAAGCGAATCAACAGGCATGCTGGGAGAGAGGCCGGGA
Organism: Lissotriton vulgaris; assembly: GCF_964263255.1. Taxonomy (NCBI): domain Eukaryota; kingdom Metazoa; phylum Chordata; class Amphibia; order Caudata; family Salamandridae; genus Lissotriton; species Lissotriton vulgaris. The sequence continues at coordinate 1,098,430,177 of NC_141691.1, read as the reverse complement.
AGAGGGTGGTACTAACAGAAAGCGCTCCAAAAAGGAAAAATTTAAAATAAATGAGGGTGGGAAGTAGCGGTGGAGTAGCAAAGCCATGGGCAGGGAGGGATAGAGGTCAGGTAGGGGGTGGAACTAACGAAGCAGGATGTTAAAAAAATTGAGGTGTGCAAGCAGCAAAAAACTAAAGAAAGGCATGGTCGCCATACTTGTAGATACAGTTCAGCATGCCATGCTGCAACTATTATACAATAGAGTACTTCTGAATAACAGAAGACCAAAGAAAGCTGAAGGAAATTGTACTTTGGCAGTGCTCTTGTACAAGAAAATGGAATTGACATGTCGCTGCATAAGCCATTTAGGAAGCAGCTAAAAGCAGTGACACTACACTGAACCAATGGGTAGCCTGCAGGCAGGAGCTAAGACCTTTTTTGAGTTCAGCAGGTCTTGCAGAAAATGCATGCGTGCAGCCTAGGCTCGATCTAAAAATGAAGACATCAAAAACATGAACTCAACCACCATCTTGGTGTATTTTTAAGAGCCTTTCCCTCACAGAAAGCAATCAGGAAATAAGTGGTCTCCCCTCTCAGTGCAATGAGATTAAGGATCTTATATAGATCATAGGCAGATGTTTCCACCATATTGAGAGTGCCTCTATTCTTTTTGTGAGAAAGGGAAACATAACGGATTACTTATCGAAAAGACATCGCCAATTTCAGTAGGTTACATGTAATTAGTAAATGTTGATAAAAGTTTAAATTGCATTTCTGTATAGTCTGTATTGGATTAGATATTCTCTTCCCAGTCTAGCCCTCGCAACCTGCCCAGATAAGTTCAGAACATTATAGGGTTCTTTTCCCTTTAGGCATGTACAGAGTAGTTTCAACCTTAAACCAGTTCAACACTTTGGCTCACCACATCTCGACTGCTGGGTTAGGGGTCCTTTGAAATGAATAGATCAATATCTTTGCACTATAGCCTTTCGATGACCATGGATAAAGAGTCCCAGAGTAGGCTATTGACATTATTCCCAGTAACGTTAAATACGTTTAGATAATCCTTCAACCTATGAGAAATTGCTTCCACTGCCTTGAGCTTTACTGTTTTAATGTAGCTGGTTTCAGAAAAGTACAAGAAATCAGCCTAGCCTTGAGCATCAATAGGAGATGGAATATTGAGTGTTCTCCTTCAGGCTGTCCCTGTAGGCCTTGCATCCCCAGTTTAAAGAAGATGTCTGTACACTTTGCCAATCTGGTGTTGTAAAATAAATCTGAAATCTAGGTGGGTCCATCCTTATTTTTATATTGGTAGCTTTGAGTTTTAATACCCTCTGTGGTTTACAGTATCACCATATAAAACTGGATAGTTTTGAGTCCATCTGTCAGAAAATATCCTATGGGAACCCACAAAGGTATTGTGTGAAATGTATCCAAAATAATTGGCCGAATTGGCATTTTGATAATGTCACATTTGCCAGTTAATCCAATTGGTAACCAACACCGATCCCTCATTTTAATGATTCACCTCTTGAATAAAGGCACAAGATTTGCCTGAAAGCTAACAGTAATATATCCAACTTGATGATAATCTCTAAGTATGAGGCAGTTGAAACAGCTCTAAAATCCATGTGGATCATAGTTTAATTACAGATGATTTGAGTTTGCTTGGCATTTTATGGGTAACCTGATACCTTTAAAAAAGTTGCACCTTCCTTCTCAAGGATTGTAATGCTTTCATCTGAATACTCATTAAGAACAGCATTTTCATCTGCATATGCTTGAACATGGGTTTAAGATATTTGGCAAATAGGGGCGTGACTTGAGGCGTCAAGATGGCGGTCGCACTCTAAGAGTGCTCCGGATCTCTCTGTCATCCGCCTTGAATACGGCCCACATCCGCAATCATCCGAGCGTCCAACCTGTATCTGGGGAGTCCCTGATATAGTGGCATCATCCTCCTGGGTCCGGCGTTTCGGTGCGGAGTCCATGGAGGTGGCGGTGACCTGCGGCCGTTGGCGGCCTGCTCATTCTGCAGGGGTACCCATTGTGTGCAGGAGCGGGCTGGAGCTCTACAGGTAGTGGCGGTCAGGACGCTGTTGCCACCCTGAACTTGGTGGCGGTGCTGGCGTGTGGGGAGCTGAGATGACCCTGAGGAACGCCGGGGGTCCGATCGCCTGCAGGGCGGGTGTAAGCGTTGGCGAGCCGCATACCCGGTTGGAGTTCTGGACTTTTTGGTTCCGTCCAGAGGTGTCAGGGAACAACACCCGAAGACCCCGGAGTTCCACCTGCCTTGGTGCACAAATAAACAGAAACACGGGCTTCTCGATGGCGGCGTCAAAGACCAAAGGTTTATTACTGCAGGGACACAGAAGTCACAGAAACCACGCATGGGCAGTGTCTAGGAGCCTGTTCGATTTGTACATAGAGGGTTGCTCCTTATATACTAAAAATTGTGCTCCAGGCAAATACTTCACATGTTAGTACATTCCCAAACCTTTGTGTCCTAAACAATAAATATTTGGCGTTACACAGGAACTGTCGATAATATCTGATGCCAAACATTACGAAGAGGGGTTCCCACTAGTTCATCACAATCCCTTGTCAATATTGCATTCAAGAGCCGGACCGCCTCATCGTAAATTTCGTTGCCTCCCCCTAATAAAGATTCAGAAAGAAAGGAACAGAGCCAGGTGTGGAAGATAGAAAAGTGGGATAAGGGATGTTTGTGGGTTGTAAATGGGCAAGGCTACCGGCTTCGGCCGCCTAATCATGATCGGGACAATGGACACGAGAACCAGTTCAGTAGGGCTGGCCTCAGGCAGAGGAGGCAGCCTTTGTCGAGTCATGCAGCTACATCGTGTTCTGTTCCAAGGTGCACGTGTCACTTAAAGAGGTGACTCGTCGGCTAAGCCTACGTGTCCTTAATTGAAATGAAGTGATCAGAGGTTATCGCGTATGTGAGGGCAAGAAACACAAAATGGCCACCATGATCTAAGATGGATGCCATGGGTAGATCAGAAATGTGTTTGTAACAGGAGTACTCTTGCTCGTAGCATAGCGAAAACACCAGGATATGCTAAATGGATCATTTGCGGTTCGCTGATACCAATATTATGTATTTCCGACGATATTGAAAACACGGGTTCAAATCGTCACGGAACCTCAGACCCTCCTTTTGCCCTTACATAGGCAATTACTCAGTCTATGTCAGAGTCTAATTCTATGCTCATCAGGTCAGAGACATGCTGTTGTATCATCATCCTTTCTCGCGCCTTTTCTCCAAACGCAGGTGGTTTCCTAAAACAGGTTGCAGCACAAAGACTACACAGAGCAGGACCACACTGGATAATCAGGCAGCATGAGAATAGGAATACTAAGATGACACCAATGACCATCAGAACCTTCCATCCCCACGCTGAGATCAGAGTCCAAAACCACTCCATGAAGGACCAGTTTCCCTTGTCTACATGAATAGAGTCGGAAATCTTGTGTAGCTTCGAGATCGCCTCATAGACTGTTGGAGCATTATTAGGAATAAAGACACAGCAGCTCGATTGGATCATTCTGCATACCCCACCTCGATCTGCAAGTATTACGTCTAGAACCATACGGTTCTGCAACGTCATGAGTCTATCCGCCTGAAGCTCAGCTGTCAAATTGCTAAGGGCACCAGCAGTTTCGGTAATAGTAGATTCAACTACCCGTGTTAGCTGACGTATGTTTCTACTATTGGCCATAGGCCCCCAGAACGGAAGGAAACCTTTGAAGAAGTCTCCAGCTTCCTGACCAGCGGTATCTTCCTTGCTGAAGACACCTCTTGCTACTCTGGTCTTGTGGTAGTCAGATGAAGCAGTGTATGTTGGAGGTAACAATCGAGCAATATAACATGATCCTGAAAAGTCAGCAGGCAACCATGTATATGCCCTGTCTCGACAGATGAAGTAGGTACCCCTAGCAGTAAGAAAAGCAGGGGAAGAGTTAGACGGAAACACGTAAGTCTCTACGCATTCACTCCTCCCTAGCTGAGCTCTCGGATTTCTCCCATTACCTTGCAAACAGACCTGACCTCGGTGAGGTACGACCCAGATTGGAGTTGAGCTTTTACGCTTGCTTTCTCCCAAACTAAGGCGATACTCTGAAGAATTCCAACTCAAATATACTCGCAATTCGTCTCTAGGGTAAGATGGAGTATTATTGACGTCCTTGATCATGTCAATAATTCCCTTGACTAAGGCTTTGTTGGCAGAGTTATATTTAGTGGAACGTGGTGGACGCGGAGGATAGGTTTCAAGGGCATAAGCAAAGATGGTTTGAAGGGCCTGAAATGATCCATTATAGCTGAAAGGCAAAACCAGATAGGGAATGCCTTTATCCATAGTGTGGGGTATCAAGCCACACACCCAGCAGTCTGTAGTGTTAACTACCAGTTGGTGTTGGTGCAAGAGCTGTACAAAAGTGTTATTAATGAATTCTGAGCGTCGAGCTTGCTCATGTTCAGGAAATGAGTGAAAAGAGTGTATAGAAGAAACAGTAGAAGTAGCAGGATCAAGGGGAGGTACTGTGGTTACTGGCATAAAAATCAAACTCATACCAAAGACGATTCCACCCACCAACGTTATCAAAACAATCAAAAATGTAATGGCACATTGTATCAAAAAGCATTTGCTGTGAAGAATTCTGTAAAGTCTGTTTCTGCGAACATAAATCACATTTTCTCGTTGCAGCTCAGGAAGCTCCATCTTCTACAATCCGCTCGCGACCACTGATGATGTGTACGTAGATGAAAATGCCTCTATTAGCCCTGGGAGTTCCCAGAACCAACAGAAAGATCGACCTTGTGTCAGACCCCCGCAGATTCAACTAGGCACACAGCCACGACCCTACGGCTACCCAGATGGCAAGGCAATTTTAAAAACAATAAAACAATAGCAAACTTCCTGGCTGAAGGCAAAAGTTCAAAATTTCAAAATATCACAATAGGCAGTTGCCTGCTTTATGTGTCCATATTACGAGGTCGTAAATTGTATCTTTGCTTTGCAGGTACTGTTTGATCGGCAAATAGCGTATCACTAGTAGTTGTTGCAGTGTTCAAGTTCGCAGATGACAGAGTTTTTTCTGATGCAGGGGACAAATGTTCAGAGTTCAAAGGAGTCTTTTCAGGAGGAGAGTCAGAGTTCGGAGTGTCGGTAATCAATTCGGCATCGCTGAAAGGGATGAACTTTGGCGTTTTTTCAAATTCGGAGGCACCAATTCCCTTCTTCACCCAGTCGTCGTAAGGAAGTGGCAAAGGTACACGTTTGACATGAGACGCATGTACCCAGTGCTTGCGACCAGCTACACGAACTGCGGTTCTTGTCACAAGCAGAACTTGGAATGGGCCGACGAATCTTTGCTGAAGGTTCTTCGTCCTCGCGAAGTTTCTGATCACAACTTGATCGCCGGGTTTCAGCTGATGCCCTGGACTCTCCGGAGGCTTTGGCAATGCATCGAAAACCTGTTGGTGAATAAGACTCAATTTAGCAGTCAAGTCGTAAAGGTAGTCGATCAACATAGGATATTCTAGAGAACAAAACTCCTTTGGCCTAGGCACACCCCACACATTTGCCGGGCGGCCAAAGACAATCTCATAGGGACTAAGCCCTACTCTAGAATGTACAGTTGCTCTCGTTGATAACAAAGCCAAGGGTAGTGCGTCTGGCCAGGATAAACCTGTGGATGCTTGTATTTTGGCTAGTTTTAGTTTGAGGGTGCCATTGTAACCCTCAACTAAACCAGCAGACTGAGGATGGTTTGCACTATGGAACTTCTGTTTGATGCCCAAACCGGCACACACACTCTGCATAACTTTCCCTATGAACTCACTTCCGTTATCTGACCATACAATCCGTGGCATTCCGAACCTAGGGAAATATTCTTTGAGAAGAATTTTGGCAGTTGATAGGGCAGTATTGTCCTTTAGTGGATATGCTTCGATCCATCTGGAAAAAGCACAGACTACCACCAGGACGTATTTCAAATTATTACACCGATCCATGTGAATGAAGTCTAACTGAATCACTTCAAAGGGGCAGGAAGGAGGAGCGAAGTGACCAGCAGGAGTTGGAGTTCCCTTGCCAGGATTATGCATCAGGCATACCATACAATTTTTCACCACTCTCTCTGCACATTTACTGATCCCATCATTCTTCCAGACTGGAGCCAACATTTTACAGATCCCTTTAGAACTTATATGCGCTACTCCATGCGCCATCGTCACCACTGCAAGCACATACGCATCAGGCAACATCCAACGCTGTTGTTCTGACAAATCAATCCAACACCCACTCGAATCCAACTTGCCCGTACTTTCTCTCCATACACGTTTTTCCTCCTCAGTTGCCTCTTTCTGAATCTCTTTCACACTTTCCATTGTATCCTCACACATTCCAGACTCAGCAATCCATCTTGCAGATGTAGCAACATACATTCTACTCATCATGTCTCTAGCTGTCTGTTTAGCAGTTTCATCAGCAAAAGCATTCCCACGACCAACATCATCCGTGATTGCTTTATGAGCACTGCACTTTACAATCGCAACTTCAGTCGGCAAGGTTAGAGATTCCAACAGATCGTTAACTAGCTGACCATGTTGAATCTTAGTCCCATGGGACGTAATGAAACCTCTTTCTTTCCACAAACGGCCAAAACTATGGGCCACGCCAAATGCGTACTGACTATCTGTGAACACATTCACTCTCTTTCCCTTAGCTAAAACACACGCTCTTGTTAGAGCTATTAATTCTGCAGCTTGGGCAGAATTCTGACTCACTCTTGCAGTCTCCACAATCGTTCTTAGAGTCGTTACCGCATAGGCAGCAGTCACATCACCATTCTCCAATTTAAAGCATGACCCATCAACATACAACGTGCCATCTGGATCTGACAATGGAGTGTCTTTTAAATCAATTCGTCCTTTTGTCTCTTCCTCCGTTCTAAAACAACAATCATGGGGCTCGGAATCACTCGACTCTTGATTAGCCGGCAACAACGTTGCTGGATTCAATACATTACATCTTTTGATCTGAATATGGCTTGCTAATAATGTCAGCTCGTAACCAGATAATCTCGCACTGGTAAGGTGTTGCGTCTTGGTTCGATTCATGAGTGTATCCACAGCATGAGGAACCATAACCACTAGCATGTTGTTCATCACCAAACCAGCAGATTGTCGAATGGAAGCCGCAGCTGCCGCTGTAGCTCTCAAACAACTAGGTAACGCTCTAGCTACCGGATCTAATGTTGATGAAAAATACGCACAAGGGCGTTGTTTATCACCAAATGTCTGTGTCAGAACACTCAACGCGCAACCTTCTCTCTCGTGAACGTAGAGCGTGAATGGCTTGCTGTAATCAGGTGTACCTAATACAGGAGCTGAACACAATGCATTTCGTAACTCAGAAAAACTCTCCTGACATTCATCAGACCATGGCACCGGACTCGGAACATTTTTCCCAGTCAAAGCTACCAACGGTTTTGCTAAAAGAGAAAAATTTGGGATCCACTGCCTACAGTAAGAGGTAATACCTAAAAAGGCATGCACTTCTCTCTGTGTGCGAGGAACACTCATCTGCGTAATTGCTTTTATTCTCTCTGGGGTCAACTTCCTTCCCTCCTTTGACAAGAGATGACCTAGGTAGGTCACTTCTTGGCAGCAGTATTGCATTTTCGAAGGTGATACCTTATGATTCAAATTAGACAAATGATGCAATAACGAAATCGTAGCTGCTTTGCAAGTTTCCTTGTCATCGGCAGCCACTAGAAGATCATCTACATACTGCACTAAAGCAGAGCCTGGAGGAAGGACAAAGGAATCTAACTGACTTTTTAGTGCTTGACTGTAAATAGATGGGCTCTCACAATAGCCTTGTGGAGCGCGTTTAAATCTGAAACTTCGACCTCCTAGACAGAAGCCGAAAATATCCCTGCTTTCTTCGGCTATCGGAATGCTGAAAAAGGCATTCTTTAAGTCGATGACTGAAAACCATGTGGCTGTAGCAGGAATCAATGTTAACAAGGCTGTAATGTCTGGAACTACAGGAAACTGCGGGACCACAATCTTATTAACTTCTCTGAGGTCGATGACAAACCTATACACTGGAGGCTTTGTAGGATCAGTTCGTTTTAAAATCGGTAATACTGGACTGTTACAGACATTTCCTCTAGTTTCTTCAACCACACCTTTTTTAATCAAATCTTGTACAATCAATAAAAGTGCTCGTTCACCTTCACTAGATATTTTGTATTGAGGAATTCGTGGAAATTTTACATTTGCTTTCAAAGTGACTACATATGGTGGTATTTCTAAAAGGCCTACATCGTTAGGACCAGTCGCCCAAAGAGTATCAGGGAGTGAACGCAGCTCTGGCGGGAGTGCATCCATTGACAAGTACATCGGAGAGGTGATTCTTTTGCCCAATGTAAGCTGTACTCCTTCCGGAGAACAGTACAATGTCGCATATAGTCGTTTTAACAAGTCTAAACCAAGCAGATTTTCATTACAACCTGTCGTTAAAATTAGGGGTGCTTTCAATTGACACAGTCCAACAGAAATAGACAAAGGACCAGATATGGGGTTGTAAACAGGGGCGCCTGAAAAACCTACAGAAACATTTGTTGAGCCAGACAAAGGTGCGCCAGGGAGTTTCGCATGAATGATAGAACTTTTTGCTGCACCAGTATCCAACAGAAACGGTTCGATTACACCTGACGTTGCTACTGCGACATAAGGCCCACTATGATCCACTGGAACTGATACTACTCCCTCTCTCTGTCCATGGCTGTCCTAGTACCCATTTTGCTGAAATCCCTCATCCACTTCACAATAGTCTTCAACAAGATACTGTTGAGATCTATTTTGCTGGGCAGACTGTCCATTTCGTTGATCAAAGTGATTGGAAGGGCGATCATTCGTTTGTGGAGGCATAGCACCTCGCCCTCGACCTCTAGAATTTTGCACAAAACCACCACGACCTCTCTGAGCTGCTGCTGCGTTATTTTGCGCTAAGACTGGACACTCATTCTTGTAGTGACCCTCTTTCTTACAGTACGCACACTGATTCCACTAATATGGAGGCCTCGGTGAACTATAATCTGTTCTTTGATACGAGCCCTGTTGCGTATTAGTCTGATTCGTGCGAGGCGGATACGCCTGTTGCAAGAGAACTTTAGTTTTTAAGTCTTTCGTTTTCTTATCTGATTTTTCTTTCTCCTCTTTATCCCTATTTTCATAATACTGTGCAGTTGCAAGTATTTGCGCAGTTGTAGAGACAGCCCACGCACTCTCGGAATCTTTTAATTTGTTGCATAGCTCAGGTAACAAATTATGTACGAACTTATCGACAAACAGTCTCTGTCCTCCTTCTGTGCTCATATCCTGACCACTATGATCTACAAAAGTCTCTTCGAACCTCGTGAAAAAGTCGGGGACACTTTCATCTTTCTTTTGCCTGCATGCGGACAACTTGTCCCAATTAACGCGCAATGCGGGCATCAGAGTCTTCATTAAGTCGATTATCCTACCTGGAAGATTAGCAATTAGAGGTTCGGGTTTTGAACCACCTATTTGCTGACCATCCGCTGCAATGATAGCTGCCCAATCACCACCTAGGGCAACTGGATGATTCTCTTTACGAATTTTAGCCCAAATTGGTTGTGGAACTACATTACCAAATAACATATCAATGTCCGCCAGATTCATTACACAGGCCTCAACTGTCTGTGTTAATTCTTTATAGTATCCGGCAGGATTCTTACGCGGGTCTGGCAAGGCCTGCTTCACTGCTAGCACTTCGGCTCGTTTCCATGGAATGTGTATCCACACTCTTTTGAATTGGGCCGGAGCTGCTACAATACCATTCGGTGCGTCAGCTTGCACAGCTTCGCGCCAAATTGGAGGAACCTCCCTCATTGGATATTGGCGAGTCTGCTTCATCTTACTTTTCTCTAAATCTCTTGGTGAACGAAGTGATGGATCACTCCTATAACTTAAAATCAGTTCCATCGCTTCTTTTATATTTTGACCTACTATCATTCCTGCAGCAAACTCTTTCTGAACCTTAATTAAGTCTTCTAAATTTGATTCAACATCATCTTCTTCTACTTCCTCACGTAAAAGCGAGCACATCTCATCAAAGACATACCGTTGCGTTGGTTCCTTCCATTGCATAAATGTGTCTAGCACATCTCTCGTACTATATCTCCTACTCTTCGAAATCCATCTGAGAGCCGTGGAATCTAAAATTCCCCGTTCCTCAGTACTCGGAAGCTGACTACGTCTTTGAACAGAGTCAGAAGTAGGAGTCTTGATTAAAGTTTTATAGAAAGGAGACAGAATGCTAGAAACAGAATCAGTGATTCTTCGACGAACAGAAAGTGGAGTCAACACACTAGCAGACGCAGAGAACACCGTAGAAGTAGGAACAGATAGCGGGACAGTAGGAGTATCGAGGAAGATAGTTTGTGGAACAGTAGGTGTAAGCGATACAGATACAGGTATAGAAGTCGGCAATCCAGGAGGAGGAGGTGCCGTAGGAACATTCACATTGACCACAGGAGGTACAGGAGCTTGATTCTGAGGAGCAGGAGCAGGAATACCGGTTTGTCCAGCAACCGGCAATTGAACATTCGGTAAAGGTGGAGCCGTAGCACCTTGTGCATACGGTGGAGGTGACCTTAACAAATAAGACAACAAAGGATCATTTTCGGGGTCCTCCAGTATCTTAGCTGTTTTCGATGGCAAGGCAGGATAGCACTTGTCGATCGCTAAATTATGCTCTCTAATGGCCACCTCTATGGCCTTCTCAGACTCGTTAACTTGCAGCTGTTTAGCCGCTTGTTCTAAAGTCAACTCTTCTTGCTCTTTCTGTTCTTTCTTCAATCTTTTAATCTCTCTCTGTTTAGATTCTTTTCGCCAGTAACGGAAAGAATCAAACATTGCCGGCCGGGCTTTCTTCCTAAACAATTTCGCTTCTAAATTATCAAGGATTTCGGGTTCAAAACTACCATGTAGTGGCCAACTAAGGACACCATCCTTTTTCGTATAGCGGACCCACACCTCATTATAAGATATAGGACCCACACCATGTTTACAGTACAAGTCGTATAAGGGAGTCCCAATCGGAGGAACCAGACATGAGTCCTCCAATCGTGAATCACTGTTGCAACCAAAACACGACAACATACAATTTCTCCGACTTACCATTTTGCAATCCGGAACACAGAACAAACAAAACACGAAACAGATATGTGCACCTGAACCAAGAACTTAGGCCTACCAAAAGCGAACTGATGTATCGATACCCAAAACTAAGCCAAATAGATTATCGTAGCCAGAACAACGAATGATAATCTTACGAAACCAAACCAAACCAAGAACCAAAAAGGATTTTAACAACCCTCACGAACTAGCAACCACTAAATACTTAACTGAGGCACTGAAGACGTCACCAAGGAGAAACCCGTCACGTTTCGCCGTACTAAGGACTGCACCTCGGGTCCAAGACAGGGCGACGGTCAAGGCAACGGCCCACTGCAGCCGTCCTGAACGGGAACCCTCGTGGAAGAGAACTTCGGGCCACTTTTGCGATATGCCGGGATCGATGAAGTGGGGCGCCTCCCTCAGGAATCTTCACACGAAGCTTCTCGAACTCTTCAGGCTTTTGGACCGGTACCGAATGACGTCGCCCCACGTTGGGCGCCAATTGGAGTTCTGGACTTTTTGGTTCCGTCCAGAGGTGTCAGGGAACAACACCCGAAGACCCCGGAGTTCCACCTGCCTTGGTGCACAAATAAACAGAAACACGGGCTTCTCGATGGTGGCGTCAAAGACCAAAGGTTTATTACTGCAGGGACACAGAAGTCACAGAAACCACGCATGGGCAGTGTCTAGGAGCCTGTTCGATTTGTACATAGAGGGTTGCTCCTTATATACTAAAAATTGTGCTCCAGGCAAATACTTCACATGTTAGTACATTCCCAAACCTTTGTGTCCTAAACAATAAATATTTGGCGTTACACAGGAACTGTCGATAATATCTGATGCCAAACATTACGAAGAGGGGTTCCCACTAGTTCATCACAATCCCTTGTCAATATTGCATTCAAGAGCCGGACCGCCTCATCGTAAATTTCGTTGCCTCCCCCTAATAAAGATTCAGAAAGAAAGGAACAGAGCCAGGTGTGGAAGATAGAAAAGTGGGATAAGGGATGTTTGTGGGTTGTAAATGGGCAAGGCTACCGGCTTCGGCCGCCTAATCATGATCGGGACAATGGACACGAGAACCAGTTCGGTAGGGCTGGCCTCAGGCAGAGGAGGCAGCCTTTGTCGAGTCATGCAGCTACATCGTGTTCTGTTCCAAGGTGCACGTGTCACTTAAAGAGGTGAATCGTCGGCTAAGCCTACGTGTCCTTAATTGAAATGAAGTGATCAGAGGTTATTGCGTATGTGAGGGCAAGAAACACAAAATGGCCGCCATGATCTAAGATGGATGCCATGGGTAGATCAGAAATGTGTTTGTAACAGGAGTACTCTTGCTCGTAGCATAGCGAAAACACCAGGATATGCTAAATGGATCATTTGCGGTTCGCTGATACCAATATTATGTATTTCCGACGATATTGAAAACACGGGTTCAAATCGTCACGGAACCTCACGGTACCCCTGGTGAACGGTTAGTGCCTCGGCTGGCGTTAGGAGAGGTGTGGGCGCCTGCAGATCCCGATTGCGGGTTGGCCCCCAACTGCAGGCAGCAGCTGCAAATTCTGGCGGTGAATGGGCCTAGGATTGGCTGTCGGCTCGGGCAACAGGGCGGGTGAGCGCGCTCTCCCCCCTCTCTCCCAGTCCAGCGAGGTACTCTATCCGTCCTTTCCCGCTGCCAGCTCTGCCGCGTGTCTTGGCGGGTGCCTGAAGTGGTGCACAGACCCCCCTGCTGAGTCTTCTGATGCTCTAGACCCCCGGGGCGCAGAGGGGCTTGGCTGTCAGCTTGGGCAGTGGCGCGCGCAGGAGACGCGTGCCCCTCCTACCCGTCTGGGGCTGGAACTGCAGGCCTAACATTTATGAATCGCTGAGAGGTCGCGGCCTCTGGATCTGGTGAGCCCTGTCGATTTCCGCCACTCTCATTGGGTGAGGAACGGGGGTGCATGCGTCGCGGCCCGCTGTGGCAGTGCGGCTAGTCCTGAAGGCTGATTGTGACAGCAAACATCATTCTGAGATCACATGTGGTGCACAGATCCCCTTGCTGAGTCTACAGATGCACTTGACCCCCAGGACGCCGAGGGGTTGCCTGTCAGCCCAGGCAGCGGCATGCGCGAGAGAAGCGTGCCCCCCTCCCCTCTGGGCCTGGCACTGCAGGTCTAACATTTCTGACTCGCTGAGAGGTGGCAGCCTCTGGATCTGGTGGGCCCTGTCGATTCCCGCCACTCCACATGATGCAGCCCGCTGTGGGAGTGCGGCTGGCCCTGAAGGCTGATTGCACCAGCGACCATCATCCTGAGACCACGGGCGGCCCTCTCTTCGTGTAGGTAGGGGTGGGGACCGGCTGTCTGATCAGGCAGTGGCACGTGTGATATTGCGTGCCCCCCTGGGCTAGGCATGGTGCGGCATTTTGCGCCCCCCACTCCAATGCTGCATGTGAATCCTGGGGCTCTGGGGACTGTAATGAGGCCTGTTGCATAGGAGGGGCCGGGGCCTTTCCCTTTTCTGCGGCAAGTCACCAGCAGCGGTGTGAGTGGGGTGCGGCCCCGGAAGGTTTCCCCCTCCTATTCTGAGACTGCCCCAGGGCTGCGGCGGCTGGATACGCTGCACTGGCCCTCCTCTCACTGGCTCCCTGAGGTCTGAATGCAGTCAGTTGTTGCGACGGAGGGGGCGTCCTCCGGCTGAATTTTGAGAAGGTGCCCCTCGGGCCAGCTGGTCACCCAGGATACCAGAAGATTTCCCTCTGGCGAGCCCCCCGGGTCGCTCGTGGACTTCCCACCCATCTGCCGGTCCCTGGCCTCCTCTCCCATTTCGAAATTTCCCCCCCTGTCCCACAGTGACACTTGGACCTGCCCCTGGCCTTGGGGAGGGACAGGGGCCCCAAGCCTACACCGGCATCCACACAGACCAAGATCGACCGGTTTACTAATTCCGAATCGGAGCCTCCGGAGGGGGCAGTGGGGGGACCCCCCCCCCCCACAGGACATGGATCTGGCCACCTTCCTCCAGGCTATTGGTACTTCTCAAGCCTCTGTCGAGGTGAAGATTGGAGAAATCAAGATGGATGTGTCCCTCCTCAGACAGGACCTTTGAACACCACTGCACGCTTGACAGAGGCTGAAACCTGCATCTCCGCGGCCGAGGGCGACATCTCTCAACTTAAAGATCAAGTGGCCCAACTTCGTGCTCGTACCGGGGAGCTTCACAGGCGTGCCGAGGATGCGGAAAACCGCGCCCTTCGCAACAACCATCGCCTGGTGGGGTTTCCCGAGGGAGTGAAAGCGGGACAGACGGCCACCTACATTGAAGATTGGTTCAAGTCATGAATGCCAGATGATGCCCTGTCGACAAGGTTTGTTGTGGAGAGGGCCCACAGGTCCCTGGCGCCCAAGCCTCCTCCTTGTGACCCATCCCACCCCATCATCCTGAATGTCCTCAACTCCAAAGACCATGACGCCATCTTGCGGGCGGCCAGGGTGAGAGGTCCCCTTGCGTTCCAAAACCACAACATTATGCTATTCCCAGACTATACCAGGGAAGTCCAAGCTCTTCGGCACTCCTACACGGAGGTCAAGAAGAAGCTGCGCACCCTGGGCCTGCAATACCAACTCCAATTTCCGGCACTTTCAGGGCAAAACACAATTCTTAGAATCTCCCCAGGCGGCATGGACATGGCTGACAGAGGAACGTCCCCTTTGCCCCCGGCACGAGGGCACCTCGGATCACACGGGGTCGCAGCCGGTGGGGCCAAGATCACCGGGACTTCAGCGCTGACGTCGTACAAGGTCTCATAAGGGGCACCAGTCACGTGCTTCAATATCCAGATCCCTCAGTGTGGCGACTCTCAACCGCAGAGACACCTCCAGTCAATAAAGCTCTTCACTGCGCGGCAGGCCCCAATCCACTGAAATTGTACTGGAATCGTCCCTATCACAGGCCCAGGTGGACTAGGACCTTTCCCCCAGTCCCACTCTCTAGTAGCCAAGTGTTTAGTTTTGGACAAATGACCTCCAATGGGGTGCAACGCTTCAGTGATGGGGTCGTCAGATTCTGACGGACTTCTATGTTAATGTACATTGCTTCATGCCGATGCACGGCTTATCTGTTCTTCTGGAGGGGTCCTCCACGCTACCGATCTGAACGTTTTAGTTTGGTTTAGTTAAATGGGGGCTCGACAGATGCTTCCGTTCTCGAAGTGTAGGGTGGGGAGAGGGATGGGGAGTTTGGGGGGATTCCTTCCCCAGTTGTTGTTCTTTCACTTGTTCTGTTGCTTCAGCTCCCACTGACAGGTAGATGACTCATCTGTAAAGTTTGTACTATCTCTTAATGCACGCAAACAACCACACACATATCGGCCCCAGCTCACACTCACACCACCCAAGGGGGCAGTGCGGCCTAGCCCCAGACACCACCCACCATGACTGATGACACCATGACTGGGGCTTTCCTCCACGTTCTGTCCTGGAACGTTAACGGTCTCCTGGACAGGCTGAAGTGCACCGCAGTGCTGCGCTATGCGCAACACCTTCACATTGACATCCTTTTTCTCCAGGAGAGTCACCTTTTGGGTAACTGCTGCCCCTTTCTTGCCCGGTATGGGTACAACAGAGTGTTGCACTCCGGCTTCTCCAGGGGCTCCCGTGGGGAGGCCATCTTCATGCGGCCAACCTACCCTCTGTTCTGTCCCGGGTGATCCACGACCCTCAAGGCACATATGTGATGGTATGCGGCTCTCTGGCGGGCTCCCTGCTCCATCTTGTGTCCATATATTCGCCTCCCTCTATGCTTACTTCTACACTGACACAGACATCCGCCCTCCTCGCCACTCTCCCCCTTGGCATCATGGTTGTGGGCGGTGATTTCAATGCGGATTCCAGTCCAACACTAGACACAACAGGCCCTCCCTCTGTGGCCCGCATCACACAAGCCAAAAAATTTAGGTAATGGTCCGAGTCATTGGGCCCCTGTGATGTGTGGGGCACGTGGCATCTGTGGGCATCCCACTTTACTCACACCTCCGCAGCCCAGCACACACAGGCATGCATAGACATGATCTTTCTCCCTGCCACTGATTGCTCAACAGTTGTAGACAATCGTATCATACCCAGGGGAATTTCAGACCACTTTCCGGTGCTCTTCAGTACAGGGGCTCCTCCTCCCTCAGCTCGCCAAACACGGAGGATGAATGCGTGGTTCCTCCAAGACGAATATTTCAAGAAGACGATAAGGGACTCAAACAATACTTCCTCACCAACAAGGGCTACCTATCCTCTCCGGGACCCTATGGTAGGCTGGGAAGGCAACCATTTGGGGCTTCGCGAAGGGGCAACTCAAGAAGCAGAGGCAAGAGCAACTTTGGGAAATCACCGCGAAAGAAGCGCAGGCGCTTCGTTTGGAACAATCCCCTTCCCTGCTTGCGGATGCCGCCCAAATCCGAAGACTGGCCGAAATTAGACAACTTTCTCTAGATGCGGCCAAGCTCCTATGGAGTTCCTCGGTGGCACAAATTTATGGCTGGGGAGACAAAAATGGCACGATTTTGCACAGGCTGGCACCTTTCCCAGGGTGAACCGTATAATTCCGGAAGTGGTGGATGAAAAGGGAATGGTACGCAATGCCCCCTCAGCGATGGTTTGCTAGCTACTATCAGTGCTTGTATGCTGCACAAATTCCCGAATCATCACTCCATGGTCTCCTTGGTGGGAGTCGTGTCAGTCTCCCCCGGTTGAGGACGCAGCCCAGAAAGACCTGGACCGCCCCATCTCTAGGAAAGAAATTGAGGAAGCCATTTTTCTTACTTCCCCGGGTAAGACTCCAGGACCGGATGGTCTTCCTCAAGAATACTACACGGCTTACTGCAACATACTAGTGCCCCACTTGGCTGGCCTCTTTCAGGAGGCCCTTGATTGGGGCTCCTTCCCGCCAGAAACAGACAATCCCACTATTGTGGTCCTTCCGAAAACCCAGCCCCCCTCCCATCACTGTGCAGATTACCGGCCCATATTCTTCCTCAATACAGAGATCAAACTTTATGCCACCATCCTGGCCTGACGGCTAAAGCTGCACCTGCCCACGTTGGTCCTCCAGGACCAATGTAACTTTATGCCCGCACTTGCGACCCGTCATTGCTTCCGGAGGGCACAATTGCCTCTGGCCCACCGAAACACACTCACCCCTTATTTGGCCCTCCTCCTTATAGATTTTGAAAAAGCTTTCGCCTCGGTGGATTGGGCATAGCTCAAAGACGTGTTGACGGAGATGGGATTCGGGCCCCAGTTCCGGGCTTTGGGCCAGGTGCTATACGTGATGCCGCTGGCGAGGGTGCTGGTGAACGGCGTCCTGTCCGAGGCCTTTCCCATTGCTGGAGGCACACGGCAGGGCTGTCCCCTTTCACCCCTGTTGTTTGCTCTGGCAATGGAACCCCTGGGGGCTCTGGTGCGGGCTGACGTCCGTGTTAAGGGATGGGAGTGGCCGAATACCACATGACATGAGAAAGGGGCATGTGTATGTCCCAGCCTCGTGCACAGCTCTATGCTGCTTTTTAGCGTCATCCTATGCATATGGATTTGGTCCAATTCTTCATTATTAAACAATCCACTTAGTTCAACATTTTATCCTTTTCCATTCTATGTAATTAACATCCACTTGCGGAATTTGTCGCCTATTTTCAAGTTTCTTATATTTAAACAGTGCCCATCTGGACCTCTTGAATAAATACGAATGATGCAAGGCTCGTCACAGGCAGCATTTATTTGTTTAAAGCCAAATACCAACACGGACAAGATGGTGTTTTATGCGGATGACGTCCTGCACTTTCTGAATGAGCCCGCTTCCTCGGGGGCCACACTGTCTTCGGTTGTTGCAGGCGCTTGGGCATGCGTCAGGTCTTAGGCTGAACCCCAGGAAATCAGTACTGGTCCCACTTCACCTGTCAAGGGATTGTTACGATTGGCAATCCAATATTCCGATCCAAAATAATTCCTTTAAATATCTTGGAAAATGGATCACCATGCTCCCGGACCTGGGCTGGTCCCTCAATGTGGCCCCATTGGGCAAAAAGACCAAAGAGACCTTCAGAAATGGAAAACATTGCCCTTGAACGCTCTAGGCAGGGTCACCTTGTTTAAAATGCTGATCCTCCCTAGGTTCCTCTATGTCCTTCAGAACACCCCGTTCTGTTTCTCCAAATCCTGGTTTAAGGAGTTGGACGGCCTACTTAACCGATTTGTATGCGGTGGCGGGAGGTCGATTCTGGCTCTCTCCACATGCAGGATTCCTTTCTTTGATGGGGGCATGGTCATGACGCACCTGTACCTATACTATATAGCCACACGTTTGCTGGTGGTTCATGATTAGTTCAACGGGGGATGGTCTGACCCGGCCTACCGGCTGGAGTTGTGTGTACTGGGATTTGTAAAGTACAAGACATGTTGTACGGGGGCCCGTCCCGATCCGCCTGCCAGACGTGACGCACTCGATATTCCTGGCTTGCCGGGTTTTGCTGCGCCATACTGGCTGGATCGGCAAATTGATCCAATGCACCCCCCTCTGGCATGGGGCCTAGCTCCGGGAGGTGAGCAGTCTACCCGGGTTCAGAACCTGGGACCTCATTGGTGTAACATAGCTTGGGGAAGTCTGGGCGGGGGCCATATGCTTTCCTTCCAAGATCTGCACAGCCGTTATTCTCTACACCCATCCCAATTCTACAGATATTTACAGTTAAGACACGCCCTTCACACACACGTCCCAGATGGCACTCGGCTCCCGGACTACAGCTCCACGGAGGCCCAGACATTATTGGGGATTTGGGCAGGAGGGGCATTTCCCGTATATACTGTACCTTAATTAACAATACTCCCGCCTCCTTGGACACACTGACAGACCAATGGACAGACTGGGTGGGCCCCTGGACGAAATGGACTGGCGCGATGCGCTCATGGCGCCTAAAATGATTACCGCCTCCGCCAAACTTAGACTAATTCAATTGTACTATTTGCACACCACTTAACTCACACCGGTACGCCTTCACCGGGCGGGTCTACGCTCTGACGCGTCATGCGCTAGGTGCGGCCAGGCCCCAGCAGCTTTTTCCACGTGGTCTGGTCCTGTCCCCAACTGGCAAATGTTTGGGGAGCCATTGAGGCAGAACTTACGGATGTCTTGGGGTGGACAGTTCCTCACGACCCACAACACTATTGGGGATAACCGACGGGCTAGACGGGTCCCGGAACGATAAGACCTTCTTTAACACAGCTATGATAGTTGCCAAGCGCGACATAGCGGCAGCATGGAATTGTCCCAACCCTCCAGCTCTGGGAAAGTGGCACAAGGGTATGGACTGGTGCGCGACACAAGAGAAAGCTCTATACATGACATGCGGATGCCCCAAGAAATATCAGAGGGTATGGGGTAAATGGCTGGGTGCAGTTGAAGAGTAAGAGTATCATTCTCTTTCTATTTGTGGTTGTATGGCTCACGGGGTGCAGTACCGGGGCCATATGGAGTTTGATGATGTACCTGATTATCTACTAGCCGTGATTTTTCTGATTTGTTTGTATGTGTTGCAATTCAATAAAATTTGGATATAAAAAAAAGATATTTGGCAAATATCAAGGGTGAGATAGAGCATATTTGGCGAGTACCTCCGATGATATGGATGTTGTGTGATAATGTACCCGTAATACAGACCTTTGTCACCTGTGATTGATGCAATGCCTGAATGTGCAAGATAAATGCTACACAAAGTCATATAGTTCTCGTTACAGACCAAAGTCATCACCGATGGATCCCTCTTTTCTGCACTGAGCATTATCATTGTAAATGCACTACTAGCTACCTGTGTAACGTTATAGATTTATCAATATGATTATTATGATATGATGTTGTGTCCTGACCTGATTTCAAACCATATTAAAATGTGGAATCCCATTTACTGATCATTCTTGTTAATCACCTTACACATATCTTAGACGATATATTTGCGTCTGAGTTGATCAGAGAAGTAAGACAGTGTTATCCATATTTGGTCATGAAGTTTCCCTTTTTCAAAAGCACAAATACCTGTAGGCTTCACATAGTCAATTAAAAGATGGAAAATCAATGCCAAAATGTATTTTAAAATCTGATAGAATTCCAAAGGGATATGATACTATGGCTTTGTATCCTGACTGGGTACTACAGGCTTCTAAGGCGTCTTCTAGTGGGACTGATGACTCCTCTTTGCTAATTTTTTCAACAGCTTCTTATCCTACAGAGACCTCTGTGTACGTATCTTCTGTCTCACTTTCCTATAAATAGAGAATTTATTAATAGTTGTGAAATACATTTTCCCCTTTTTCTCTGAAACACCCAATACTTTCTTCTTATTTACTTTCCTTTTTAAGGTAACTGTCAAGACCCTCTCAATTTGCTTACCATATATGTATGCTTGTACCATAAATTCTTGCAACTTTTTAGCAACTTCGTCCCTATGTGCATCATCTTGACCTTGTTTAAGTTCTTACTCAGAGAGCCTGTTGACTTTTATTTAGCACCTTCTCATATTTTAGAATGTTCCTTAGTTCCATACCCAAGGGTGATACCTCTCACCCGGTCCTTTGGGTGTCCCAAATAACCAGGGGAGCAGAACCTAATTTGAATTGAAAAAAATCCTATAACCATTTGTGCATTCTTCTTTCATATTAAGAGTCAGAGAAGAGTTCATTGGTCAAGCGTCCAACTGTTTATCTTGACTCTGCTTTGAATAAACCTAAGTAATAATTCCAATGGGTTATGAGCGAAGGTAATCTGAACATACTTTAGCAGGCCTGACCTAAGATTTTCGTCAAGCATAATAATTTATCTATTTATGAATACTGCTTTTGTGATTATGACTAGAACAAGTATCCAGTTTCTTCCACTTCATAAATGCCCAGCCCTCAATGAGGCCATAGAACTAAATAGGATGACCAAAAAAGTCTTACTTTCTTCTTACTTACCCCTTATCACTTTTTACTTACAATATGTCTGCTATTCATAGTTAATAGGTACAGTCTAACCTGACTGGACTTGTCAGTAGAGTATTGCTTGGTCCAGTGGCACAGTGAGCACAGGACCCACGTTTAGGCCTACCCATCACACTGAAGTATAGAAAAAAGTGATGGATAGAATTATTGAACTATTTTCAGCTTCTGGTAATAATTCAAGGCAACATCCCAGTACATTATATTTTGAACGCCATGTCACCTCAGTTTGGACCCAGCCATATGCAAATCAGTATTGATCCTGCTCCAATAGAAGCAGACAGTTCTGACAGGCCAATTCCTGTTAACCTGATTAGGGCTTGTCCATCGGGTGTAGCTTGGTTCATTACAAAGACTGGCCACCTCCTGAATTTAATGTGATTGGCCTAATTTTCTTTCGCTTTTCTTTATTCCCCAATGCTGCTCTTTGCCCCCTAACCAGATCATGCCCCCACACCCACCCTATCTCGCCCCACCTTTCCATCCCTCTGTCCACCACAAGAAAAAATCATTTACATATTAACTGTGCTGACAGACATCATGATACTCCCAAAATAGAGTCTCTCATTCCAACACTCTCCCCTAATTCAGGAAAAAAAGTCACCAATCACAAGCATCTCGAACACTATATCTATTTTGTAGTTTGGCATGAGAGTCCTACATTGCAGTGCATCCATAAGCATATTGGATAAATGATGAAGGTTTACTATGTCATTTCCAAGTACTGAGTCCTGATCTCAAACGTATAAGAATAGGTCTACTTTTCCTTTATGATCTTAAGTCAAGCAAGATCTTGAAGATAAACCTAGGCACCGACATTTTACATGGTGCTTATCATTTGTCCTGGTATCCAAACCCTCTCAACTGTTTTATGACAGAAGCGCATGGGGCAAAAAAGAATCAATTGTTGCCTTAAATGGGATTATTGGGATGTACCTTTTGAAAAATCAGCTGCTAAAGAAGAAAACTGCATGGCTCATTTTAATCTTACAATATAACAAATGTTAAATTATAACATATGAAATCCTTTCTAGTCAATATACCACTAATTCTAGGCATTGTGTGTAACAAATTTACTCATCAAACTGAAATCAAAGAAACGCTTTTTGAATTCCATGTCTAGGTATTATAGATTTACTATTGTAACTGGTCTCTATTTATTAGGGGTCAGTGTTACTTCTATAACGTCAATCCCATGAACTTTAAGAAACTAACATATATTGGGGTAGAACTGATTTACTAATCCAACTCTAGTCATGCAGAAAGTGCGGTAACTACATATATTTGAGAAGGTGGAGGTTAGATTTAGGGCCTGCTTTACAGTGTGTCGAAGTTTGATTCTACTGTCTTTCGCAAAGAATTTCTGTCTGCTGTATTTAGACATTGGTGGATTAATTGAATCATTCATCCACCTATTCCGCTGCATTGTAATCACTTTTGTCACCCTGGGCCTGCCGAATAATGGAGGACGTACTGTTTATAAGCCCAAACTACCTTTGCTGTGTTTAGACTCTGTTTCCTGCCAGCGGAACCATGGTGGTTTTTCCGCAACACGAGCTGGAGGAAAAATATATAACTAAAAAAATTATACAAATAGCCAAATCTCCACAACCTACTCAAACAGCAAGTACCTGCTACTACAAGCCTTGGGAACTTATGTGATGCTGGTGGAGGACCAGCTACAGAATGCTGTACGAAAGTAAGCGCAACTTTAAAAGGTTTTTTCAAAGCACAATGCTAACTGTTAATATGACTAAACATAAGTTTAGGTAAAGCAAAACATATCTAGCAGCAATGCTTCACTAAAGGCCTCACACCAGCCAGCCATATAAAGCACTCATGGACTGCAGTTTTATTCCCCCACCTCAATCAGTAAGTCAGTGCACATTTTTAGGTCGAGCTGGTGTTAGCAGCGTGAAGCGCTACGTCCAGCGAAGCCTCTATTGTTATCCACTTGCTGGGAATGTGGGACAGGGGATGGGCACGCGCAGGGCTGTCGGCGATTTCAGCATGTGTGCGCACACGTACAGCAACGTGCTGTCCACATCTCCTGTCCCACTTCCACAACAAGTCAGCCTTCTGCAATCAATCACACACGCACACACACACACACACACACCCACACACGTGCACACCCACACAAACGCGCACACACACACACAGACACCCACACACACAAAGACACACACGCACACACACACACACACAAACACACACACCCCCACCCCCCCGCCCCACTCACCGGGTTCTTTCCTCGCTGCGCTGCAACAGGCTCCGTCACTCCTCCGCATCACCTGGCACACGCGGGGCTCTCCATCAGGCATGGGAGTCCCGCGTCACCACTGCTCCTCTGGGACAGCCACTCCGTGGGTGCGGACATCCCGCGGAATGCGGAAGTCCCACCCCATGAGGCGTAACGTTCCCGAACTTCCGGTTTTCGGCCGGTGCGTTCAGCAGCGGCAGTGAGCTGGTTCTATAAGTGTGCAGGGGAAACATGCGACTTTCGTCATTAAAATAGTAGGAAGCGCATGAGTCCCTGAAGCTATGAGTTTTGGTAAAATGGTTATCCGAGAGATCTGGGTAAAAGACTCCCTCACGCCCCTTCCATTTTACACCAGTCGTGCCCTGATGCATCTACAGCTTTAACACCTCCTGGGAGCGCGAAAGGCTAGTGCAGCGCTGGGATTAAAAGCATGATACCTTTTATCCAAAATAGTTCCACATTATCAGAGTAATACAAGATACAGGAATAATTCTGAAGGGAACTGGATTTTGGCTCAGCAGAGATTTATAGAGACAGCCAACTTAACACTTTCTATATATACACACATCTCGCCCCCACCAATTTTCAATTCGCACCCCCCTGCAGCAGAAAGTCCTGTTGGGTCAGAGTCCACAGCTGCCCATCCCGACCCCCGCCCAGCCCCAGCCATTACACCACATGGCGCTGCTTTACTGCAGCCCTTCCCGTTTATCATAGCTTCACGCTAAAGTAAGGGTCTGGGAAGAAGAGTGGACTCTGGAAAAGTCATCAACCCTTCTCTTCGCCACTGCAAGTCTTGTGATGGGAGCGGGGGCTTTGCTTCCCCTATCTCACTGCCCCATTACCTTACGCTAATGCATACCAAACACAACAAAACATAGCATAGCATAACAAAACATAGCATAGCAAAACAAAGCATAGCATAACAAAACATAGCATAGCATAACCAAACATAGCATAGCATAACAAAGCATAGCATAGCAAAACATAGCATAGCATAACAAAACATAGCATAGCATAACAAAACACAGCATAGCATAGCATAACAAATGAAAGCATAGGATAGCAAAAGATAGTATAGCATAACAAAACAAAACAAAACATAGCATAGCAAACAGCATCACTCCGCACCACCACAGCATCACTCAGGGGCACCATAACATCACTATGCGCTACCACTGCATCACTGAAGGCCACAGCATCACTCGTTCGCCATCACAACACTCAGCGCCACCACAGCATCAATCTGTGCAACCATTCAAGAACACCAGGTTCACCTATGTTCTCTCAATGTTTCAAGCTTTACTACAAATCTAACAAAAATATGTTAATATTTCACTTCTGTTGTTGGATTTTCGTCACAATAAAATACACTGAACATAATCTTCACAAAAGTTATTTACAAAACTTTAAGCTAGTGGTATTATAAATTACAATAACTTTCATTTAAGTATTAATTATTGAAAAAAAAATAAAAGCCATTGTTATTTGTAATATCAATACATGTAAGTCACGTAAATACAACACATATTGCATTACAAATACTATAGGTGTCACATTTGCGAAAGTGTTAACTATTGGCATTGTAAATGACAAAGCTATTAATTTCGCTATTTTCAAAAACAAAACATAAATAAAAAATGTGTTGTTTACAATACCAATAGCTCAAAGTTTCCTAATGCGGGACCTATTGCATTGCAAATGCTTGTTTGTAAATATACGTAGACAGCCAAACAAAGGAAAACCCGCTATTACTAACATGTTAATAATTTCTAAAAAGATATATGCACACTTTTAATTGCTCTAAACCTAAGTCGGTGGTATGCATAGTACATCTATCATGAGGCTTCCTTAGATCCATGTCAAAAAATGTAGCTCACACTATCTTACAATATGAAGCAACCACATACCCCAAATATACATTGTGACAATCCCCAAACGGCAATGCTCCTTTTTAAAATACTGCTCATAAACCCAGGAGCAGGCAAGAAACCAACAAACATAGACTGGAAAAAATGTGTGGGCCATAGTTGTACATTTAGTGAATATATGATACATAGGTGCCAATTACGATATGACCCATAAAGGCTCTGACCTGTGGTCGGAGCCTGTAGGGCCGCATCACAATGGGCCGGTTGTTTTACTTTCCAACCACCGCCTTATGTTGGAGGCGGTCAGAAAATAAACTGGCCAGTCATTTGGGCTGGCCTCCTATGGGCTCAGAGAACACGTACACAAGTCGAAAGCCGGCAAGTAATCTCAAGGGTTGGTCTTTCCGTCCTTGAGATTACGATCATGGTTTCCAACATTTTTACCATGCTGGTTTGTCTGACATGGAAACAATGTCAGAAAGAGTTTTTGGGGGCCCAAAAAAGGGCCATCTTTGGTGCACAATATACAAACTGGGAAACCCAATATAACCTTGGAGGCTTGGGCGATTCAACAATGATAGGTAAGGAGTGCCTACAAGGGGTTTTATTTCAAGAAAATTCAATGAATAACTGTTCTACAATTATTCTATGGGTGAGTCTCATTAGAACATCCACCCAAGTGTCCTTTGACAACAACAATAAATGAAATTCAAGAGCATAAAAACACGGGAATACCTTTTTTGTTTGAAAATACAAATTTGTTTATCACCATCGCTGCTTGAGATATTTATCTCCTGTGCTGGACCATAATAGAAACAGGTGTGGTCATGACGAGCTTAGCTCGTCATGAGCACAGGAGCACTGTGAGTCATGACAAGCTGAGCTCGTCATGAGCACCGAAGGGGTTATATATAGTTAGTTGGTTAAAAAGAGTACAAATGAACAATCAAATCAGCAATATATCATGAAGAGAGGTAAAATCAAATTAATCCAACAATTAATGAAAAACATCTTTTCAAACGAAATCGATAATGACATATCCCCTGATGAGAATAATGGTCACTAAAAGACAGTAAATATCTCAGAAATAGATGGTGGAGTCGATGTTTCAGTCTCAGTGGCGTCAGTCCATCAGACCATCTTCAGGACAGTAGATATTGCATTTGAGAGAGGACCCCTATTCAAACTTAATACAATCAGTTACAAAAAATTGAAAACATTATTGTACTGTAAACATTTATTACAGCAATTAAATAAGATATCGGTGTGCAAAAACTAATAAATATATCTCAAGTGGCAATTCAATTATGCCAACGTATTGTACAGTGATACAATTTGTACACATTCCAGGTGAAAACATACATAGTGTCTATTACCACCCCAAGCTAGGTATGTTCTATCAAATAGAGAAAACCATGCTTACTTCTATAGTTAGTCTCCCCGATTGGTACTTATCGTGGAGGTATGATCAATTCCGCTTAAATGGATGGCGGGTATGTCACTAAAAAATCTGAATATATAAATGTCATCCAACCGGATCATGTCACTTACATTTCTTAATCATATTCTGTTCATAGGTTTATTCCGGACATAACTGATCAGAAAATCAAGGAAAAATTAAGTTGATAGCGATATTTTAAAAAGGCCGTCCGAATCAGTGGCATCAGTTTCAGGAAGAGAAGAGCAATCTTCCAATCACCAATTGTAAATAATATCTGTAAAATGTAAAATAGCCTCATGTGATTGTCTTATTGATGCATATGTATCTTGCATCATGTAACTGAATGTTTACATACTCGTCCTAGATTTCATTTCTGCAGGACTATATCATATGGAAGCGAGCTATCTAGGTATTCAATAAACATCCTCAGGAGAAGATCGCTATCTTCAATCAGATCTAGATCACAGCTGATGTTATAGCTATA
Source organism: Lissotriton vulgaris (assembly GCF_964263255.1). Taxonomy (NCBI): domain Eukaryota; kingdom Metazoa; phylum Chordata; class Amphibia; order Caudata; family Salamandridae; genus Lissotriton; species Lissotriton vulgaris. The sequence goes on along the minus strand of NC_141691.1, from coordinate 1,098,402,900 downwards.
ACAACTTAGGTGTTGTTGACCCTTTTTACCCCACCTTAGTGATCCCCCAAAACGCCCCCCTCACCCCGAACCCAGCCCTCCCCCCAACCCCTCTGTAACAATGCTTTAGGACACATGGTCCTGTTGATGCAGGTGATCGTACACCCCCTTTGCCCCTACTCATGACTCTACCTAACTCTAGGAAATCAAAAATCAAATCAAAAGAAAAAATAAGACTATACCAGACTATACCAGCACCAAAGTATGTAACCACACTAGATACTCTGCTGCAGCACTGTTATTTTATATAACCCCTGCATTCACTGAACTGAATTCAAAAACTCAATAGCAGGACCTACGCTAGAAAAAAAGTGAGTGCTATCCTTGAAGATCACCATCAGATTTGCTGGGTTCAAAAAATACGCTTGAGCCCCTTTGGCCTGAAATCGGGAAATCAATTCAAGCAGCTGCCATCGGAGCTCAACCATATATCGACAAAAGCCCGGCTGCACAAAAAACTCAAAATCCCCTCCAGATCTTTTTTTGATAGGCAGTGCTAAACGAAATACATCTTCAAGTGCGAAAAAGCTATTAAGTGAAATTAGAAAAAAAAAAAGCTCTAGGCCTTTCATCTGACTGCACATTACTAGTACCAGTATAAGCCCTATTAAATGGAAAACTGTGCGCTCTCTCAATTTCACGATCCCAGTCCCATTTGGTCAACTCCGGGAAGGCTTTTGTAAATAGTTCAACAATATAACGCCGTGAGTCCTGCCCTTCCTTCCCCTCAAGAATCTGAATCACTCTTGAATTATTCCTACGAGCACGATTTTCAATATCTGCCATCTTCCACTGCATATCATCCTTAGCCTATTGTGTAGAAGCAGTCTAAATCTTTTGTTGAGCCAGCTAATCCTCCAATTTGGAGGTCCGTACTTCAGCTTCATTAAACCTAGTAGCAAAATCTGCATATGCTTTTGACATCCGTCTGACTGAATTTTGCAACTTCCTGCATATATTCAGGACTCTCTGACTCTCTTCTCATGTTTCGGCACAATGAGACATGATTGACTTATAAATAAGTAAGAGAGATATCTCATCTTCTCCGGGGGTGGGGTAAAAAGGGTAAAAAAATCACAGTAGCTCAAGAAGAAAATAAAGTTAGAGTTGTTTTCCTGGTTTATTGGGTAATTTGTGTTATTATGTTTAATCTGATGTTGCAGATAGATGTGTTTTCCAACTATCGCCATGACAGCTAAGGGGGTAAAGATTCGTTCACTAAATGTTTCTGGCCTTAAAAACTGCCGTAAGAGAAACAGAGTCATGGCTGAGTTGCGCAGTATTCAGCCAGATCTGGTATGTCTACAAGAGACACATATAACATGGTCACAATGGGCAATTTTAGAAACACTGGGCTTTTCTCTAGCGGTGGCCTCAAAACAATCTTCTATAATTAAGGGGGTGGCAATATTAGCCAAACATAATATGATCATTGTGGGACGCAGCTTAGCGGACAAAGCAGGCATATAGGCCATTGCTGAATGTATGATCGGGGATATTAAATATACAGTCTGTACAATATATGGCTCCAATTTAGACGATGCTTCTATTTTTGAAGTATTATATATAAAACTAGCAACTTGGGGGACACCCCTGATAGTATGTGGGGATATAAATATCAATGTATCTGCTGCAGATTCCAAAAGTAGGCCCCAGAATTATAATCATCGGAAAGTAAGAGTGTTTAAAGCTTTATATAACTTTTTAAAAGACCAAGGTTTGAATGATGTGTGGGGTAAATTAAATTCGACAGATCCTGGGTTCACGTATTATTCTTTTCCCCACAAAAAGTTTGTACGTTTGGATTACTTCTTTTTATCTGCTTTGACATTAGGTGGGGCTTCAATTCAAACCTTACCAAGGATTTCATCTGATCATTCTCCAATTGTAATTGTTGTTACCGCTCTTGCCCACTATTTGCTGTTAAAAACATTTTTATTTGACCCGAAACTCTGCTTGAATGAAGAATTTCAGGGACATATGTCTAAGTGGATCAATGAGTTCTTTTCTATCAATAGACATTCTGCCCACTATGCAATAGTATGGGACTCGTTTGAGGCATGTTTCAGAGGTTAGGTGCTAAGTTTTGTTTGTCTGCAGAATCGGAAGAGGAAGCAGGAGATGCTGGATTTGTATTCGTTGCTTAGAGATGCTGAGGTTAAACTAACTCAGGGAGCTATGTCACAAGCTGGCAACATTAAAGAGCTAGAGGAAGCTACTGAGTTAGCAAGGGCTAAAATTCAAGGAGTGTGGAACATGGAAAATGCCAGAAAACATTTGGCCCATAAAAAACAAATTCATGAATTTGGCGAAGCCGTGGGCTGGTGTTCGGCACTGTGGATACGTATGAAAGAATCTTGCAGCCGTATTGGTGCTTTGAAAGATAATGCCGGGATAGTCTGTCAAGATCCTAAAGGTATACTAGCAATTTTCCACCGGTTTTATTCAGAGCTATATACCCAACAGGTAAAGCATAGTGCGCATACCTTGCATTTTTTGGAGGGGGTTATAGGACAGCTTGATGCCAGTGAGAGGGCAATGTTGGACGGCCCAATCAGGATGGAAGAGTTAGAAGCAGCGGTTAATGGATTAGCTCTGGGGAAGGCTGCTGGACCAGACAAACCTCCGGCCGAGATATATAAGCTGTTTTTCAGTTTAATAAAAGACAACATGCTGTGCACATTCAGGGCGGCACAGGAGGGATCTGCCACTAATTCTTGGGTAGAAGCCACTATTGTGGTTTTTAGTAAAAAAGGTAAAGAACAGGAATTTGTGGGCTCTTATAGGTCGATCTCATTAATTAATTGAAATGGTAAAATGTATTAAAAAATCTTGGCCACCCGATTGTCTAAAATTATTACTCTTTTAGTGTCGCAGACTCAACACTTTATTCCTGAACGTAGCACAGTAACACAAGTCAATAAGGTAGGGACGCTGTTTGATGTTGCCCAGACAGAAAAGCGGGAACTAGGCCTAATTTTATTGGAAGGAGAAAAGGCGTTCGACCCCGTGGAGTAGACATACCTGTGGGAGTTGATGTCATACTTGGGTTTTGGTAAACGGTTTATTACTGCCCTTAAGGTTTTGTACACTTCACCGGTCATCAAGATTGCTTTGATGGGCCTATTATCTGAGACAGTTAACATTACTAGGTGTACAAGGCAGGGTTGCCCCTGCTCACCACTGCTTTTTGCATTTTACATAAATCTGTTTATTAAACAGCTAAGCAACAACCCTTTGATTAAGCCATTCAAGGTGCATAATGTCCCCTACTCGGTGTTTGCATATGCAGATGATATTGCAGTAACCACTTCAGATCCTCTCTTAGCGCTCCAAGAGATTGAGTGGCATGCTTCTTTATTTGGCCAGGCATCCGGCTATAAAATAAATGTCACCAAAATGCAAGTTTTAATCACTGAAAAGGTGATTTTGGATGTTATTCGAGTTGTAAAAGAAATAACTTACTTGGGTATCAGAATTAGATCATCTTTACATGAATTAGTCGATGCCAATTGGACTACGCTACTGCGAAATATTCAGGAGTCATTGGATAAGTGGTCTAGATTGCATCTCACAGTTATTGGCAGAACTAACATTATTAAGATGAATGTTTTACCTAAGGCTTTATATGTGTTTAGAGCTATACCGTTAGAAACTTCTGTGGCCCAACCACAACACCTACAGTCCATTTGTTCTAAGTTTCTCAAGGCATCCGGCAAACCTAGACAGGCTATAAGATTTTTGACTCTACCAATTGAACGTGGGGGGTTAGCTTATCCGGATTTTGCCTTTTACTGTTTTTTGCTAAGAATGCAGATTTTATTGACTGGGGAAGATATTGGCAACGTCGCAGAGGCCCCCTCAATTTTTCAGATTTTGTTGGGACCAGAGGCATGTCAATTTCTTTCAAACAAATTGACGGCAGCTACTATAAACTAACAAGGTTAAAGGTGCTGATATCCGCTTTCAATGTTTAGAAAAGAATTCGGAATTTGTGTGTAGTCGAGAAACTGTTCCGGTATACCCCTACAAATGCCGTAAAGATTCTTCCCCCTATTTTTTGGGATAGTGCTGCTTTGGGGTAGAGGGCAAAGGGCATTGTTCCACTTGGGACTTTTTTGATGTTGGTGGTTCCCTTATGTCTTTTGAAGAGCTTTCTAGACAGTATAATGTGTCTAAAACTCATTTTTTTAAGTTTCTTCAAATCCGAGATTTATCGGCAAAAAAATATATGTGTTCCTTGTACAGTAGTTATGGCCATTCAACACCATGTTAAAATTGGGGAGGTGTATCAGCTATTACTGTCGCATAGAAAGGATGACTTAGACAAAAATAATGCCAAATGGGCTTTGATTTCGGGAGTTGATAATATATGTTTAAAAGATGTCATTATCAGATCTAGGGAAGTCTAGGGGAGTCACTATGGCATTGTACACGTTCTTCATTGTTATGTAACAGTGTTTTAATGTAGACAGTATATTGTCATGTTTACTGATCAGAATAATGAACATGCTTTTTCATTGTTACGATTGATCGTCAATGTTCTGATGATAATTTTGTCAAACTCTCCATTGTGTAGTTAAGAAATAAATAAGATAATATAGTGAAGATGTCCCTATTGTTTGTTGAGGCCTACTTCCCCTCCCTCTTTCCATTGGACACTACGACTAACTTTGGTGTTGAATATTTAAAGGACACTAACAACACCTAAGTTGTTTTTTGTTGTTGTTTTTTTCATTTTTCAAAAGTTTAATTTGATAATAATTCATATCTATGTCATGTTGCATAAGCTTGTTTGCTTAGTTGCTAGACGGGATATGCAATCGCTTAACTGAGATCTGTCATTATTGTAGTTTCTATTTATTTTTTATTATTTTTTTTATTCCACAGTAACTCAAAAGATGAATACATACATTAATCATGACATCATATATGCATATGATCATATGATCAGAAAACAATCCCCAAATGCCTAAACCAATCTTACGTTTCTTCACCCCTTTAGCAGAATACAAACTAAACTCTAAATGAAATAAATTGTACATCTTTATCCTCCATCGTTCCAAGGAGGGAGGTTCAACTGTAGCCATTCCGCCGCAATACAGAGCCGGGCGACAGTCATGGCAATAAAAATCAATGACAGTGTTTATATAGGGGAGTACCCTTCCCAAGTTCGGGCCCCATACCCAAAAGCATAGTTGCAGGTGTTATAACAATCGGAGCCCCAATAACTCTAGACAAACATTTCTCTATACCAGTAATATAATTTATCACATGACCACAGCGAAAAAAAATATGCAACATATCCGCATTGTCTCCTCCACACTGACAAACATTTTCTATCTTGTCCTGTCCCCCATTTGAGCATACTTGTCGGTGTATAATATAAATTAAAAAAAGTTTTGAAACATTGCGCTTTCAGGTTGGCGGACAGCAGGGCTTTCCATTATCCACAGGCATTAAGGGACGGACTGTCCTTTGGGCATTGTCTCCACTTGCGGAGGAATTGCTCAAGGAGGGACGACTATTTCTTTGAAGCCAAGAAATTGAAGGAGAAACTGCATTCACGAGGCTGCCCCAACAAACTATTGAAAAAATCCCTTAAAAGAGCATGGTACAATGATCAGGATACTTTGTTAGAGGTTAAACATAAGACAACACAACCACAGTTGGTATGTGTTACCACTTTTGGGACAGCCAGTGGTGACATCAAAAAAATAGTGCAAAAACTCCGATCCCTTTGAGCCTATTTCCTAGAATTGGTTGAAAAACCAATATTTTCTTTCAAAAGGGGCACAAATTTAAAAGACCGATTAGTCCATGCGTATAAAATGCCCCAGCAGAATTTAGTGGACAATATGAGACAGCTTGTGCCAGTGATTGGACACTATAAATGTAACAGCTGTGTAGCATGCCCAAGCACCACAAATTTAAAATCTTTTGAATTGAATGGTGATAAGATTATGCTGAAGTGTTTCTCTAATTGTAATACCAACAACGTTGTCTACTGTATTCAATGCCTGTGTGGCTTGAAATATATTGGGAAAACAACACAATTGATTAAGAAACGGATCTTGCAACATCCATCAAGGATTAGATGCAAGGTTGAAAATGCACCACTTGTGGAACAGTTATGTCCATAAAAATCACACAGAGAAAGACATGTTGTGGTGGGTACTGGTAGTAGTAAAACCCACTATCAGTCTATCCAATATAGATCAGGAGCTCACGTTAAAAGCGCAACAATAGATTTGTTACCTGGACAGTGGTAAACATAATTTAAATTCTGTGACTGAATGGCATACCTTGGCATGCTTGTGATGAAACTATACCGCAGTCAATTTGTCTGATCTAGGAATACAGGTTAGAGTCCCGCAAGACACTTTCTATAGTATCTGCTTATAAAACATTGGAGACTATGATATAATGTCTAGATACCCCATTGTTGCTAAAATTAGCTGTGATTATATACTGAATGTCATCTGTCAATAGTATACCACCTCTTTTACATATATGTACTGCAGTGCCTATCCCGCAAGGTAGTCACTATGGCATTGTACATGTTCTTTATTGTTATGTAACAGTGTTTTAATGTAGACATTATATTGTCATGTTTACTGATCAGAATAATAAACATGCTTTTTCATTGTTACGATTGATCGTCAATGTTCTGATGATAATTTTGTCAAACTCTCCATTGTGTAGTTGCCATTTTCTGTATTGATAGACACTTATAGTGTTAACTCTATTTTGAGCTTAGACAAGGCCTGTTTTAAGTTCATCTCCTCACGCTACCTGGTTGTAATTTTGACATAATGGTACATGCATTTCTTTCGAACTTGATTATTTTAATTAGTCCTTCTTTACATCCAGTGTAGGGATTGGGCCTCCTTTCAGTCAACATTAACAGATGACTAGGAGACAGGGTGTCAGAATTCAGCACACCTGAACAGTCCACTAACCCTGGCGAACTTGGGCCAGTGGATTCATGCATACCTGTGTAGCCAGGATTGGCACCAGGTCGAGGTCAGTAGAAAGAAAAAAATCCCCCCTTTCTCTACTCAGTCACACACACAGCGCCCCATCTAACTATGCATTCTACTCATAGGTTGCCACATACAGCCCTGAAGAAGACTCGCAGCTGAGGACATACACTAGCCCTTCTTGCATCAGCCGAGTAGAAACGTTGACGCTCCTCCCAACCAGACCTGTACCAACCATCCATCTATTTTGTCCTTAAAATGCATTGAGTGCATATTGTGATTTACAGAGTACTTGTAAATGAAAGTTTAATTGGACAGGTCAACATTTTCTGGTCTAGATTTACCACTAATTTTTAAAGTATCTATCTGTCCCCTTCAATTCTTGACTTACACTTCCACAACCCTCCTTCACTACCCCACTACTTTTCTCCTTCTGCGCACAACCTTTGGATAACAAATTGTTATATATTCAAATAAATGTGATTACTTTTGAATATAATTGGGCATAAATCTTTCTTTTCGTCTGTGTGTTCTCGTGAAATGTGTTTGCATAAAGAGTTATTTAATACACACATTAAAGAAATTTGTGAAGGTATTAAAGACCAGTGTTGTTAATTTATACACAACACACATTGTTAAATGGAAGAACTCTTATAAAGTATTGGTCACGGACTACACATGAATTAAGGCTAACTGTTGATTACATAACGGTGATCACGCTCAATTACTCTCTTGCTCTGATTGAAGTGAACTTTAGGTGTCGTTTTTTTTTTTTTGCTTGGTGCTGCTGCGATCTAATTACTCGATTGCAGATGAGGAATGGTTAACTTTTGATTCTATAACAGCGATCATGCTCAATAACTCGCTCGCTTTAGGTGTTTTTAGTTTAATAACGAGTTTTTATGCGCTCGCCATTGGCAATACGTTGTTTCAAATGCGCTAAGTTCCAGTAGAATGACCTGGCACAATGCAGTAATCCTAAAGAATGTTTAAGAAACAAATAGGATAATATAGTGAAGATGTCCCTAGTGGTTGTTGACACCTACTTCCCCTCCCTCTTTCCATTTGACATTACTACTATCTTTGGTGTTGAATATTTAAAGGACACTAACAACATCTAAGTTGTTATAGCTATAGCATCAGCAGTGATCTAGATCTGATTGAAGATAGCGATCTTCTCCTGAGGGTGTTTATTGAATACCTAGATAACTCGCTTCTAAGTGTGAGCGCAAAATCCGTTACACTCGCGGATTTTGCGGATTTTCGGTAAATCCGCAATCCGCGAACGCTCGCGAATTTACCGAAAATCCGCAAATTCGCACGCAGCGGATTTTTTTTTTCTTGGTGATACAATTTTGTGGCGCGCGGCGTTTACTTACCGTCATTCAGCGGTTGCCGAGTTGTTTTTCTCGATATTTTGTGAGTGCTGCGCCATTTTGGATCTTGCTGCGGGATCCCGCTGGAATTTGGCGAGCGCGATTACATTATCGCGGTTTGCCAACTTGCACAGCGAGAGTTTGTCAACGCGAGTACGCCGTGATCACGTATCGCGGGACTTCGCAATTGCGAGCTTGTAGATGCGGCGAGCAGCAACAATCTCGCACTCGCGAAAATACAAAATTTGCAATTCTGCACAAGAAATCCACCAGCAAGCAGCATAAACCTTCTGGAAATGATGATTTTTATCTGAATAACTCCTCAGGTTGACATTTGCCTCCACTTTTTTTGCGAGGAGTCCATTTTGGGGAGGGGGGTGGGAGGAAGGAAGTGCCCCACAGTCTTCAACTTCCTGTTCCTGTCCAGCAGGCTCCTCCCAGTGCTTTGTCCATCTCCTGGTCACTTTTCATTTGGATCTGGACTGGAAGGATAACTTTTTGTGGATGCTGCTGGATATTTGGATTTGATGCCTTTTTGGCTTTCTTTAGATCACTTTTGGATTAGAAATTTCACAAGTAAGTTTGTTTGGGGCATTACAGTTGCTGCAACTACAATTTTGGAATTTTCGATTTTTGGGCTGTTTTGGGGCCTTTTGCCCAGGGGTACTCAGTGGTGGGTGCACTGAGTCTTTCTGTGGGGTGTTTTGAATTTAAACATCATGGAGGGGCTGGATGGCTTGGGATTGTGCTGATTTTTCTGTGATTTTCGTTTTGATGGCCTGTTGTGGCCTTTTCACCAGGGGTAGTGAGTGTTGCACGGGCCTAGTCTTTCTGTGGGTTGTCTTGAATTTAAACATGGAGGGGCTGGATGGCTTGGGATTGTGCAGATTGTTCTGTGTTTTTCGATTATTTGGGGTGTTCATGGGGACAGGCCATGTGGGTGGGGCCATTTTGAGTGCTGCTACAGGCCCTGGCCATGTGCTTGGAGGGAGGGGGCCATTTTGAATGCAGGCAGTGTTGTTAGGCCTGCAAACATTTTGCCTAGTTTTCAACCTTTATGCCCAGGGGTAGTGAGTGTTGCATGGGCCTAGTCTTTCTGTGGGATGTCTTGAATTTAAACATCAAGGAGGGCCTGGATGGTTTTGGATTGTGCTGATTTTTCTGTGATTTTCGTTTTTTGGGCGTGTTGTTGTGGCCTTTTCACCAGGGGTAGTGAGTGTTGCATGGGCCTAGTCTTTCTGTGGGTTGTCTTGAATTTAAACATCATGGAGGGGCTGGATGGCTTGGGATTGTGCTGATTTTTCTGTGATTTTCGTTTTTTTGGGGTGTTCATGGGGACAGGCCATGTGGGTGGGGGCCATTTTGAGTGCTGCTACAGGCCCTGGCCATGTGCTGGGAGGGAGGGGGCCATTTTGAATGCAGGCAGTGTTGTTAGGCCTGCAACCATTTTGCCTAGTTTCCAACCTTTATGCCCAGGGGTAGTGAGTGTTGCATGGGCCTAGTCTTTCTGTGGGTTGTCTTGAATTTAAACATCATGGAGGGGCTGGATGGCTTGGCATTGTGCTTATTTTTCTGTGATTTTTCGTTTTTTGGCCTGTTGTTGTGGCCTTTTCAGCAGGGGTAGTGACTAGTGAGTGTTGCATGGGCCTAGTCTTTCTGTGGGGTGTCTTGAATTTAAACATCATGGAGGGCATGGGATTGTGCTGATTTTTCTGTTTTTTTTCGATTTTTGGGGGTGTATAACTGAACTGATGTTCCTCTGTCTTCCATTGCTTTTAGGTGCACAAGACTCAAGAGAACCACCAGTGCCAGGAAGAAGTCCTGCAGCGGTGTGTGTGTGCAGCATAACGTCATGGGACGTCACGTCTGGCCACAGACAACTCTGCAACTCGTGCAACTGCGGCCTGCTGTTGTGACCTGCTCTGAAGAAGATGGCCCCAAAAAAAGTTCTCCGTAGCTCCTCTAGCAAGAAAGTTGCCAGTAAGGAGCAGAAGAAGCAAGTTACCAAGGAGGCTGGTATGCCGGCCGCCGCATTTTTTGGGAGTAAAAAAAAAAAGTACGCCTGCAGCAGCAGCAGGATCTGCTGGGGACCAAGCTGGGAGCAGCACCCCCGCTCCATTGGGCTCAGTGCCTCCACCACCACCACCACGCCAACTTAAGTCCAAGCCCTTGAGTGCTGCAGAGGCAGTCAGTGTATTTCTTCAATCACCATCGACCAGTGATGTTGGCTCATCGCAAGAAAGTAGCAGCAATGTCCCTGAATCAACACAGGTTGTTGTAACTCATCTGACAAGTGTTGAACAACCACAGCCGCAACAACAACCACATGTGCAAGTAGTAGTACAAGCCCAAGTACACGTGGAAGGAGAGGCAGCGCAAGGAGATGCGCAAGCAGAGGTGCATGGAGGGTCACAAGTGCCCACAATAGTTGTTCCTCCCGAAGTAGGGGCACATCAGGACAATCAAGCCGAGGTATCATTTGAGGAAGCCACTCCTCCTGATGATCATTCATTGTCTTCCACATCCCTAGCAAGGAAAAGATCAAGGTTGGTGTCTACATCTTCTTCAAGCGCACCTCCTTCTGATGATACGGATCCCAATTGGGAACCAGCACCACTGCCTTCTGAGAGTGAGGCACACCATGATCTGACAAAGGTACTTAAGCTTAAAAGGAAGGTCGTTGAAAAACTCATAGTTATGGAGTGTGATGAGGCTCAACAAGAAGTGGCGGATACTCCTGCTGATGAAGACTCTCACGACGACGACGCAGTCATCATAAAGGTCACTGCAGCCCCAGCGGGCATGCAGCAAAAAGACATTTTGACCCTAGCCCGAGAAGCTGCTGAGCGTGATGATGTTGTCGACGAGGAGGCAATGGAAGAAACACCACAATCATTGGAGTTAACTAGTACACCAACACCTACCACTTCCATATTTCTTAGTCGCCAGAAGGGACCTCCATCCACCTCGACCTCAATTAGTGGTGGTGAAAGTGCAAAACGTACTGAAGTTCGGCAATCCACATCCTCCACTTCATCTGGCATTAGCAGCAGGACCACCACCACCAGTATCGCCTCCTCCTCCGGCCCCCAAAGACATTTCAAGTCCGCAGTTTGGGACTTCTTTAGTGTGTGCCCAAAAAAGGAAAACTTTGCCATTTGTAGCATTTGTAAGTTGGCAGTTAGTCGTGGTAAGTTTGGTTCCAACTATGGTACCGGAGGCCAGAGAGGTCATCTTGAAAGAAAGCACGCTGTCAAATGGTTTACGCACCTACAGGCGATCAAGGAAGCCCGAATTGCACGTAATGCTGTTTCATCTGATGATGACGAGGAGGAAGAAGACGTGTCAAACACTTCACTTACACCCAGTACCCCTGTCAGCAGCACAACCCATGTGAGCCACACTAAGAGTGTGGGAGAGAGTGAGACACCAATGCGAAAAAGTTCATCAGCGAGCGTAACTGGGTCGAAGATATCATCATCATCATCATCCCGTAAATGCTTGGTCCAGGGCAACATTAAAAAGATGCTGTTCACAGGAGCGCAATATGAACGCAACCACCCACTGACGCGTCTGTATAACACTAAGCTGGCTAAAATGCTAGCTCTGGACCTTCTCCCTTTTTCTTTTGTCGAAGGTGTTGGTTTACTAGAATTAGTGGCAGCGCTCTGCCCTAAATGGAAGGTTCCTAGCCGGTTCTATTTTGCCAGAGTTGCGGTTCCAGCACTATATGAAGATGTGCTGGAGGTGATTGGGGCAGCTTTGCAGAAGAGTGCTGTTCACACTATACATCTGACAACAGATATGTGGACCAGTGGCGCAGGCGCTGATTACACGTGCATCACTGGACACTGGGTCTCTTTTTCAGGGGTTAAAGCAAAGCTAAACGCAGGTGCTGACCCGGACCAAGTTTTTAAAGCTGCTCGCAAACATGCAACACTAGCTATGTTTGGTTTGGAGAAACGTCACACAGCACAAAACATTTTGGATGAGTTTAACACAAAGGTCCTTGACTGGCTGTCCCCCAAAAAACGCCAGATTGGTTATGTTTCCATGGATAATGGCTCCAATGTAGTTAAGGCCATGGAGCTGGGTCAGTATTTCAGAGTGCCGTGTTTGGCGCACTGTATAAACCTGGTTGTCAAAAAATTCTTGAGTGAGAAAGACAGTCCAGCGTACGAGGTAGTGGACACCTGCCGAAAAATGTGCAACCATTTCAGTCATTCTTTTAAGGCCCGGAAGCATCGGGGAGCCTGCTACATGAACGTCGAATGCCAGTGAAAGCACTCATCCAGGAGGTGGCAACACGTTGGAACTCAACCTTCTACATGCTTGAGCGTCTGTATGAGCAGTATACGGTACTCGATCACTATTTCTTAAAACAGGGTACAGCTCAGAAGGACCTGAGGATGGGTGCGGCGCAATGGGACATAGTTAAAAGCCTGACACGCATGCTTCGTCCTTTTGAGGTCTTCACGCGTGCAGTCAGCAAGGAGGACTGTAATTTGGGAAAAGCTATCCCATTGTTGTACATGCTGGAGCACCAACTGAAGGAGGTGTCGTCTGTGTTTCAAAAAGATGAAAAAAACAAAGACCCTTTTGTTTTGGCGGAGAAATTATTAGAGCGCCTACAAGGTGATGAACGTCTTCAAATGATCCACTCACACCAGCATTACATTTGTGCTACTATTCTGGATCCACGCTACAAAAAGGCGCTGGCAGGCTGAGCATTCTTTCCTTTTGCTGATGAAGATGTTACAAAGTACAAACGTTGGCTAGCCATGTCAGCCAAGAGGTTTGAAAGAGAACGGCAGAAAATTGATGGAAAAGGCAGTACATCAGTATCAGCAGCAGCAGGCCACCCCCAGTCAAAACAATCCACTTCTGCACCTGTGGCTGTGGCACAAGTGACCTCTCAGCCGTTAAAGACACCGGCAACCGGATCATCTGCACCAGACACAACAGTAACATTGGATGCTGAAGAGGATTGGCTAAATCGGCTTGGGTTTGGTTCTCAAAAGGTCACAGCAAAAGCTAAGCAAAGTGGAGGAACCTTGGAGGACCTTAAGTCGATGGTGCAGGACTATCTGAATGACTCAACAGAGGTCTATGTTAATGCTGAACTATTGGCGTATTGGTATGGGAAAAAAGAATTGTGGCCACAGCTCTCCAACCTGGCTTTAAACTACTTGTCTTGCCCACTCGCAAGCATTTCTTCTGAACGTGTTTTCAGTGCTGCTGGTGGCATTGTAACTTCCAAACGGAGCCGCCTCTCGCCCAAAAATGTGGAGAGGTTAACAATGATCAAGATGAATCAGCACCTCATGCCACCAGATTACAGAGTACGAAAAAGCACGCCGGATGAAGACGAGGTGGACAGCAACGTAGATGAGGAAATTTCTACTCTGTCAGGTGACACTGAGCTCACCCTGCCTGAATTCGCAGAGTATGATGACGAAGCCTTATTCTTATTCGTGGACTCTGACACCGAGCCCTGAAAATGAGACAATGAATCAATAACTTTCTTTTTCGTCCTTATTCACTTTTATTCCTGTGTGTCTGTCTTTCTTTGTTGTGCACAGTTAATATAATTCAAACTTTAATCACCTAATCACAAAAACAAGCCCATCTGCAGAACTGTCTTCACTTGTTTGCTTATTGATTTAAAGGTGCCGCAGTCTGCATTCTTCAGGTTCACAAGTTCAGAAGAACATGCTCCTCTATCCTCCTCCTCCAGACTCCTATTTCCATCAAAGCAGAGGGCTGGTTTATGCCCAATGAAGAAAGACTCAGCACTTGTGGGGGTGTTCTATTTCTTTGCGGGTGAGTTGACGGCTCTGGGGCCATTGCTGGGAAGCTCTAATACCAGATAAAAGTGGTTTGGACCAAATCGGAGGTGGAAATTATTTTGTGTTTTTGCTGACTTGCTTGCCTTTGAGGTGCTCTTTGGGGGGGTTCCGGCTGTTTGTGGGTGAGTTTTGGGGTCTGGGAGCACTGCTGGGACACTCTAATCTTGATTGCATTTACTTTTCAGGAAATTCGATGTGGAAAACTGGAGTTATGGCCTAGCTGCACAGCGCGTATCGACCGAAGGCCGAGAAATATTGTAAGTATGAGATTTTGCTTTTGGGCTGTTTGGGGGTGTTGTGCTTTTTGGCGGGTGGGTTGGCGGGTCTTGGGGCATTCCTGGGAAGGTCTAATACCGGATAGAATTGGTTGGGACAAAATCCACGCTGAATTTTGTTGTTGCTATTTCTGACATTTTGTTCAATGTAGCGTTTTCAGGGGCATGTTTGGGGGTCTTCCTGGTGTTTGTGGGTGGGTTTCGGGGTCTGGGAGCAATGCTGGCTATGAATACTTTAGTTTGCAAGAGGTTTGAAGCAAATCCATGGTAGCAGAGGGGAGTTAGGGCCTAGCTGCAGAGCGCGCACGGAGTGATTTGGGAAATTGGCAAAAAAATGACTAAGTCCCCATTTTTGTACTTTTGCTCTCTGGCTGTTTTGGGGTCTTCTACTCGTTTTCTCCTGGGTTGACGGCTCTGGGGCCATTGCTGGGAAGCTCTAATACCGGATAAAAGTGGTTTGGACCAAATCGGAGGCAGAAATTTTTTTGTGTTTTTGCTGACTTGCTTGCCTTTGAGGTGCTCTT
The DNA here is from genome assembly GCF_964263255.1 of Lissotriton vulgaris. Lineage (NCBI taxonomy): Eukaryota > Metazoa > Chordata > Amphibia > Caudata > Salamandridae > Lissotriton > Lissotriton vulgaris. The sequence goes on along the minus strand of NC_141691.1, from coordinate 1,098,387,854 downwards.
TGGGGGGTTCCGGCTGTTTGTGGGTGAGTTTTGGGGTCTGGGAGCACTGCTGGGACACTCTAATCTTGATTGCATTTGCTTTTCAGGAAATCCGATGTGGAAAACTAGAGTTATGGCCTAGCTGCACAGCGCGTTTGGACCGAAGGCCGAGAAATATTGTAAGTATGAGATTTTGCTTTTGGGCTGTTTGGGGGTGTTGTGCTTTTTGGCGGGTGGGTTGGCGGGTCTTGGGGCATTCCTGGGAAGGTCTAATACCGGATAGAAGTGGTTGGGACAAAATCCATAAGGAAAAGCCTTTTGGCACTTTTTGTAACTTAGGGTTCGTTAGGGTTAGGCTTAACAACAGGATTGCATGTGTTTTGGGGTGTTCTAGATTTTTGCAACTGAGTACTGGGGTCTTAGAGCACTTGTGAGAATTTGTAATTTTGGTTGCAAGTCATTTGAAGAAAATCCATGGTGGGAAAGGGTGGATTTGGCATAGTTAAAGAAAGCCTCTGCCACTATTCTTAACTTAGGGCTTGTTAGGGTTAGCAGTATTTCTATTGCATGTGTTTGGGTGGGGGGGTTTTCGAGTCTTGGAGCGATGCTGGCTATGGATACTTTTGCTTGCTTGCAAGTGGTTTGAATACAATCCACGGTGGGTAAGGGGGTATTTGGGCCTACTTTTACTTTCGAAGTACGTTTTGTCACCAGTTTTCTGCTAGGCCTCGTTTTTTGAGATCTGATTGGGGGTCTTCTACATTTTTGCAACTGGCTTTAGTAAAGGTCTGGGTGGAAGCACTGCTGGGAAGGTCTAATTTTGTTCTAAAACACAGTTTACAGTACACCTAGCTTGAGGGGAAGATCCGCTAAATTAATTTGCCCATACTTATTTATCCTTGAAAAGGTAACTCAGACAGAGTACGCACTTTCAAAAATGTTGTACTGTCTATTAGGAAAATCAAAGTGTGACTTTTTGTACTACACAGCGTACATACCTTATATTTATTTATCAGTGCTGTTTTTCGTTCAATAATTACAGGCCGGGTTTCAGTCTGTGCAATGGGGAAAAAGGATGGAGTCAGGCTTCACATTACATGCCGCAATTCAGCATCCGCCAGGCAGGCAGTGGACAGGATGTCTTCTGGTCACCAACATTGATGGACGAAGCGTCAGCTGGAATGGAGGAGTGCCGCTAATAAGAGGAATTGTTTGCTGCATGCAACTTACTTACCAAATTCAACAGGACAACTACAGCAGTACAGATACAGTATCCATTCTTTTATTCAATGAGTGTGTGTGACTGCATTTCTTGGATCTCTCTCTGCTTCTAAATTGATCCCTACAGCCATTCTATAGGTTTTACTTAGGCTATTTTTTAAACCTAATTTAATGTAGCCCTGTACTGTCGCATTCTGTCATTCACGGTTGTCGAAAGTACTACTTACTTTTCAGTAACAATGCATTCAGTAGTGCATGCACTTCCTTTATGTCACGTAAAAGATTTATGGTTAGCTTTGTACCCAAAAATGTCTTTATGTTCAATTATTGTTTGTCCATGCTGTGCTTTTTTTTCTCTCAACAAAACCTACCCAAAAAGAAACCCCCATTCCCATCCATTTTACAAACCCTAACCCTCTTCCCCCGGGCTGTGTGGTTTTGCTTGATGTGTGACTAAATGATATCAATAATTCCACACACTTGCTGGGGAGGATAAGGTCATAGCAACAGGCTGGTGAAGGAATCCGAGGATATATTCTAGACTTACTCAGCTTCAGTACTATTTCTTGTAGTAGTAGCCAATGTCAAAGAAATCCTACACAAGTACAAGTTATACTATCAATACTTTACCATTTGTTAGGCTACATTGTGGCACTGTTCTAGTCTAGTGTACTGTCACCTGCTATATTCTCTATCGTACCGTTGTAATGCTACAGTAAGGACAAACCAGGTTTCATTTTCTGTTTTTCCATAGCCATGCAACTGCCACTGTGTCACACCATTAGTACCACCGCAATGAGGAGGAAATTTCATCCGCCCTGGATTGCCAACCTTAATCGCCATTTCCCGTGGAGCCAGCCCTGGGCCTAGCCCTACTTTCAAACACAAATTACAGGTAAGATAAGCGTTTGGTTGGAGGTAGTATAATGGAGTATTAGGAGAGACGAGAGATTGACGGTAGTACTACTAAAGTCCTAGGACTATTCAGGAAAACAAACTTACTGTTAAACCCCCACCCACCAGACTCAAAAGCAGTAAAAAACAGGTATGGTCAGATAAAGTTTCAAAAAGTATATTTTTATAGCCCTAACAAAATAATCTCCCACAAGACCCTCCCTAACCCCAACGATTGTCCTTCAAAACTCCCCAAAAAACCCAACTCCCAATTCCCACCCCCCAAAAGTCTCTAAAAAAGGGGCAAGGGACACTACGGCAGGGTGCTGTTGACTTTAGCAGCCAGGGCATCATGCTCCTTGCGGAGGGTGGCATGTTCAAAGCAGAGGCCCTCCACCAAGTTCTTATAGTTCAGGACCTCCTGCTCCAGGTAGGACAGTCTGAGGGATAAGCGGCGCCGGCGTGCCTTGCAAATCCTGTGGGGGGCAGCTGCTGTCTTTGCTGCTCGGCGGTGGCGTTTGGCTTTGGTAGCCCGGCTCCGTACCGCTGGAACACTGCGCTGGCTGGCAGCCCGCACGGAGGAGGATGCAGCTGTCCCAGTGGACGTTGTTGTAGTACCAGACTGCGTCTCCTCCTCCTCCAGGGCCACCAGCCGCCGATATTCGGCGACAGTGGCATCCAGCCTCCGTTGCCGGGCCATTCGAGCCAACTCCCTCCTCCTTGATGGTCTCTTGGATTTGGAAGGACTACCTGGTTTATGTATAATACACCCGTGCAGAAAGCACACTCTGCAGTCTTCAATCTCAATAAGTAAGGAATATATAGCTTACCTCTGCCCGCCACCATCGTGTTATCCCTCACAGGCATGTCCTTGTCCGGCACTTGCACCGCCTCCTCCCCAGAGTTGTCCTCATCCAATGCCGCCACCACCTCCGTGCAGGCCCCGCCTCCAGATGTTCCACCTACAAAGTACATTTAATAATGTTAGAATACACCACTCACTACTATATAATATTTGGTCTAGGAGGAAGATAGAAATGTGAAAAAAACAGTATACAATTTAATAATTTGTGACTGTCTACTCTAAAGTAAAAATGTCCCTTTTTCCAGGGAAGGCTGTTGTCTTGCTGCACTTTTTGGCACAACTGATGAATGCTTGCTTTTTATTTTTAACACGCACCACTTTTTCTCCTAACAAACAGAAGCTTGACTTCTAAGAACACGAGCAGGATCAAGTTCAAACCAGGTGAGAGCTCGGCTCGACCACAAGAAATGTGTCCAATTAATCATCAGCACTAAGCACCTTTCCATTTTCAGTTAAACGTTTACTTTTATGACAAACTTGATTTTAATAAATGTGTTTACTTTTAATAAAGCTTTTAACTTAAATAGACTCTGTGGTTTTTGGTCCTCCAGACTAGAGTGGATGAGCTAAAGGTTTTGCAATTTTTGCAAGCATGAGTCTGTGCCTCTGACATCATTGGGGAATAATATTCGTTGACTTTGGGAGCTAAATGACTCTGCCACACTATCTAGTCAATAAGGAGATTGGGGGTTCAACTACAAAGTCTGTTATCACTGAGGTATGTGGAAAGTCTAACAGCACCCATTATAATTGATAAGCTAAGCAATGCATTATTTAGTGTCCATAGTTCTGTTTGTGCAGATTTGTCCCTGCAACAGTAGTAGAATGGATTGTCCTCCTATCCAAACCAAAAGTAAAGTAGTATCTTATTCTTTCTTGGTGGTCATTCACCTTTTTATTGTTGGCAATTGTCAAAGCATAAACATTTAGAAGACTTGAAAAGACATTATGGACAATCCCAGAGGACTGCACTCAGTGCATAGAGCTATTGCTGACTAGAATGGGAGTCCAATGGAATTGCCAAATGTGCAATCTTAGTTAGCTACACAGACAGACTAATAAGAATAATCTAGTAATACCACACGGAGTCATAGTCGAGGCAGGATAAGAATTTAGATCCAGTCTACAAGAATATCAAAGACGATTTAGAAAAAATCGAATGAGGAACGCTGGGAAAAAATAAGTACTCTATATTAAAATTAAAACTTACTGGGGCCAGCAAAGGAGCCCTCGCCTGCCCGATCCTGGTCTGCATCCTCAATAGCACCCTCCTCCTCCTCCTCCTCCTGTGTCCTCCCCTTGCCCCTGGGGGAAGCTGATGTACAACATGAAAGAAAGAAAAACAGAAAACATGGATGATATTTGTCAACCAAATCAAACATTTCAAAAGAACTAACAAAATATTTTGGCGAAATAGCAAATAGACAACTATTCCACGGGATATATTATTGACCAATCTCATGTGGTCTACTACGTTATTAGTATTGCTTGATTTGCGGACCGTCGAAATGGAAACTTCTTATGTAACTCACTAAACAAAGTACTAAAAAGGTTTGCCTAGGATTGGCAGGCAGCAGTCCGCAGCACGCGAAGTGACAGCCAAAGTCCATCGTGATTGCAGATCAGCGACAACACTAAAGTTTCCTACTACATTAACCAGTCATTAAAATACTCAAACTATCAATCCACCACCACTATTTCTTCTTATCGCCATGTGTACAAAGGAAGGACTGGACTTGAGTCTGTAGGGGCTGATTTAGAAGCCCCTTGCGGCTCTTTTGCTCCATTGTTGCGTGACTTTTGTGACGCAGCGGCAGCACAAAAGAGGCGCAATGGTGCGGCGTATATTAACAACGTGACGCATATGGGAGATGCATCACATTGTAAAGCCCTGCGCCATCAGGGGGTGTTCCGGCGCAAGGGAGGGCGTTCCTGCGCAGGAACGCATCCTAAAAGTGGCTGAGGGAAATCTACAAGATTTCAATCACTCACTTTAATGACAATGATGCGTGATTCAAACCCTGCGCCTGCTTGAAGCAGACGTATGGCTTGATGCAGCATTGGGGAGATAGGGCACCCCAGAGCATTGATGGAGCTGCGCCATCGTTGCGACGCAACTCCAGCAATGCGCCGCCCTTACGGCACAGATGCGTAACGCTTTGGTGACGTTTTGGGCCCATGGTGCGCCGCATTGTAAATACGGCGCACCATGGGTGATAGTGGCGTGGCGCACAATTACTGGCGCATCCCTGCTACTTTGCAGGGATGCGCCGGTAATTAAAAATCTGAACCTTAGTGTGTAGCATTACGCAGTTCTTTAAACTACACTCATACATAATTGCACAGGCCAATGAAATGAACACAAAATCGAAAACAAATATGCATAGTAGCAACACTACTGAGAAGGAGAGCAGTGCACCTGAAATGCACAGAAGATTTTGAAATATAATTTACCTACAATGTAATGAGCAGCATTATTGCTCTTGGTAAAAAACAAAAATTTGCAATATAATAACACAGCAGGAGAAAACAGAGTAGTAAAGAAAGAACTACTACTACTCACCAAGCCCGGGGATCTCGAGGCCAAGCAGGTCGAGCAGATCTCGTTCACGGGTCAGGACATCCGTCCAGCGGTGGGTGGCCTCGTTGTAGGTGCGCCGGACCCGAGAGTGGCGATACATGGCCCGGCACACATTCTCCCACCGCTTCCGGCGCTCCCGCATCCCGTACCCGCCTCTGATCTTGCCGCCTGCCATTATGGTACTGGGGAGGTGGCGCTGTACATAGAACACTAGTGCGGCCACCTCCTCCGCGCTAAAGATCTCCTGTGGCATCACTAGCTCCCCCCTCAAACGCCCGCACGGGAGCCGGGCACGGGGTGCGGGACCCTTCCCCTTCTCGGGATGCTTCCCGGCTCCCTTCACCATGGTCTGGGCGGAAAGGAATAAAGAAAATAGAATAGGGAAGAGAAGAAAAGAAAAGAGTTTAAAAAAGTAGTTTAAAATTAACCAAAAGTAGCAGTAAACACAAAAATATAGGGCTAGAAAAATAGAGGGATAGATAATAAGTAAAATAGATTAAAAAAAACTTCAAACAAGCAAAGGATGGCAGAGATTTAGAGAAGATACAAAAAGCATGCCCAGAACCATAGCAATGAATGAGAAACAAGATGGCCACGCCCATTCACGACCGCGCGGGTAAGTTTGCGCGAGATTTTCCTCGCGAACACTTGCGAAATTGTACTGGCGAGCCGCACACTTTGCGAGATTACACTTCGCGCCCGGAAACGGAAATACGTCATGCAAACAAGATGGCCGCGCCCTTGAACGACCGCGAGGATAACTTCGCGCCTTGCACTACAAGCGGCTCGCGAACACACACAAAACGTTGCGAACTAACACACTGCAAAAAAACAAATTGCATATTCCACGAATTCGCGGCTTCCGAAATCCGATCTTGCGCGTGTTCGCGCCCCGCGAATCCCGCGAAATTGCGGAAAAACAAGTTTTGCAAAACTGAAAGCACTCGGCAGGTGTAAGAGTTCAAACTCATCATTAGTAACCATTCCCTGTAGTGCTTCCTGACTGGGGCCCCTCTAGAGTTCAGTTGCTAGTTGCAACAATTGTATGACCCTGCTCTGACCCTCACAGCAGGCTCATAGAATAGCTACAAGTAGGCCACAAAGGTCCTGGAAAAAAAAATTGCACTGCAACAGAAAGCAAATTACTGATAAGGAAGCAGGTGCCAGACCTGGAATTTTAAAACAGTGACACATTAATAAACTAACCCCAAATTAATTCATGTCAGTTGAAGCAGGGCAGGTGTGCTTGCTTTTCCCCCCCATAATCTACAGTGATGATGAACCAAAGGGTGGCATTGATGTAGCAGAGGGTGGCAGTGGTGAAACAGAGGGTACTGGGAACCTGTGATGATGAACCAGACGTAGAAATAACATAGTCGCGACCGTTGCGAGCCGACAAGTAAGTTCACAATTGCGAACTAGTACCAAACCCTCGCGAACTGACAGAAACCCTTGCGAACACAAAAAAAATCTGCAAATTCGCGAGAATTCGCGGATTTTGCGGATTGCGAGTTCGCAAATTCGCAAAATTCGCGAACGCCAGATTCCCAAAATTCGCCCATGCTTACTCGCTTCCAAATGAGATAATCCTGCATAATCCTAATCTAGGTTGAGTATGTAAACATTCAGTTACATAATGCAAGATACATAAGCATCAATAAGACAAGCACATGATGCTATTTCACATTTTACAGATAATATTTACAATTGGTGATTGGAAGATTGCTCTTCTCTTCCTGAAACTGGTGCCACTGATTCGGACGGCCTTTTTAAATTATCACCATCAACTTGATTTTTCCTTGATTTGCTGATCAGTTATGTCTGGAATAAACCTATGAACAGAATATGATTAGGAAATGTAAGTGACAGGATACGGTTGGATGACATTTATATATTCAGATTTTTTTGTGACATTCCCGCCATCCATTTAAGCGGAATTGACCATACCTCCACGATAAGGACTAATCGTGGTGAGACTGACTATAGAAGTAAGCATGGTTTTTTTCTATTTGATAGAACATACCTAGCCTAGGGTGGTGATAGACACTAGGGGGCCCATTAGGATGTCGGGCGGATTTCCTCCGCCAGGGTTGCGGTGGCCACCACCACCCTGGCGGAGGCAATCCGCCCGACATCCTTCCCTGCATTCCCCCCTGCCATATTACGATGGCGGAGGGGACCGCAGCTGTGGGAAACACCGCCCGCCTGTTTTCCGCCCCGGTCGCCTTTCGGCCGGGGCAGAAAAGGGATAACATGGTGGCAGTGTCTATCAGACACCGCCAGCCATATTAGAATAGGCATTTTTCAATGCCTGTCCGTGGCGGCAATGCCGCCACGGAAAGGCATGCGGTGTTCACTCTGGGGGGCCCCTGTGGGCCCCCAGAGTGACGGCCAAAGGGGGGTGGCACACGGGGGGTACCTGTGGTACCCCCCTGCATTTGCAAAATCGCAGTGGCAGGCACCGTGCGGTGCCTGCCGCTTCGATTATGCAAATGCGTGCATTTGTTTTTAACATTGTGGCGGGCGGTGCAGTGAGCCCCGCCTGCCACAATGTTATTTTAAGGAATGCTCCCGCCACTGTGGCGGGCGCATCCTAATGGCAATGTCGGGACCCCTGCCCTTTGGGCGGGCGGTCCCGATTTACGATGCGATGACGGGCGGGCAAAGTCCGCCCGTCATCCTAATGGAGCCCTAAGTATGTTTTTACCTGGAATGTGTACAAATTGTAAAACTGTACAATATGTTGGCATAATTGAGTTGCCACTTGAGATATATTTATTAGTTTTTGCACAAGTGTATCTTATTTAATTGTTGTAATAAATGTTTATAGTAAAATAATGTTTTCAATTTTTTGTAACTCATTGAATTATGTTTGAATAGGGGTTCTCTCTCATATGCAATATCTACTGTCCTGAAGATGGTCTAATGGACTGACGCCACTGAGACCGAAACGTCGACTCCACCATCTATTTCTGAGATATTTACTGTCCTTTAGTGACCATTATTCTCATCAGGGGATATGTCATTATTGATTTTGTTTGAATAGATGTTTTTCATGAATTGTTGGATTAATTTGATTTTACCTCTCTTCATGATATATTGTTGATTTGATTGTTCATTTGTACTCTTTTTAACCAACTACCTATATATAAACAAATTTGTATTTTCAAACAACAAAGATATTCCTGTGTTTTGGTGCTCTTGAATTTCATTTATTGTTGTTATCAAAGGACATTTGGGTGGATGTTCTAATGAGACTCACCCTTAGAATAATTCTAGAACAGATATTCATTGAATTTTTTTTAAATGAAACCACTTGTAGGCACTCCTTCCCTATCATCTTTGGTGCACGGCCTTTGGTGGAGAACGAGGGGCCACCTATGGCGCCCCCCTGTTGATCCAAAGTAATGGAGAGTTGCACAGCTCCAGTGTGCTAGAAGTTTTATAAGAATGATTCTCCAATATCTTCAATTTTTGAGGGTGCTGCCCGGGTGGCGTCTCTTGTCGTGGACGTCAATTAAAACATCAAGAATGTGATCCCAACGGATGTTGGAAGCATCCCCTGGCGCTCCACTCTTGTGTGACTGGAATAGTCCAGATCAGTTATTTTAAACATAAGTTCATGAAAGTCTTTATGTTGGAATTGTCTTATTTTTAATCATAAGTTCATGTTTTATTCCATACTGTTCATTTCCATGATTAGTAATATTCAATCAAAACAACATGATTTTCAGTCCCATGCATTTCGGGCTGAATCACCCTTCATCTGGGACCAGAAACTAGAAGCAAGACAAAATGATCTATTCAATTGTCTGTAAACAATAAAACATGCATAGGTAATATACATACAATTCATATTCAGTCAAAAGTGAATATTCGTGATTAAATCCAGTGTGCAAGCCCCAAGTGTGCATGGTGAAAACATAAAACATAAAATAAAGCCGTCCTCACTCACATGTTGTTCTTTCTATAATGGCTTGTCAGATCGCTAGTCAAAAACTGGAAGAAGCACAAGGTGTTAATACGCTAATGTGCTATGTTAAGTTATGATAAGAAAAACGAAAAATCTAATCAGAATGCTCTAAACTTACTTATTCGACGCGCGGCGTCTCTTGTGATTTAACTCGTCCGTGGGTGAATCCACGTCTGATGCAAAGCAGCCTGAATCGGCGGCTAATTGTGACAGATGTTAGAAAACACTCGTGGTAGCTTACTAAGTATCAAATAGCGTGATTTGTTAAAGTTCCGATCATGTGATCGGAAATCGGCCAATCGCAGCTTAATGGGAGCTTCTGTGTGTGATTGATGACGCTAACAATACTGTGAGTTTAACGAAATGTGAATAAAGTTGTCACATTGAAAAACAAAAAGATATCAAAACAAATGTGATTAAAAATAATGGCACGAAGATAATGAGAGAAAATATAACAGAAATGTAAAAGTAACAATAAAAATGACAATAAAAATGCTAAAACTGTGCAATGGTGTGGTTCGATTGTCAGATCGGCCTCCAAAATAACCAAACTGGAAGCAAGGTCATGGGGGGCCAGGAGGGCCTGTTAAGTATTAATGAGCTATAGGTAGCACATAAATTCAGTACGCTCATTGAGACCATTGGGTTTGCCCGAATTTAATAAGTAAGTCCAATAGTTCTCTCTTTGTAATAAGAAGCGGTTGTTGTCTCTCCCTTCTTGTTTTTCCACGATTTCGAGTACCACGTATTGTAGTTGAGAAACATGATGGTGAGCTTCAGCAAAATGTGTGGCCAATGATGATTTCGCATTACCAGTTCTAATTTTCGACTTGTGTTCATTCAGCCTTGTTTTGATTTTTCGTTTCGTCTTCCCGACGTACACCTTATCACACGGGCATTTCAACATGTAAATTAGGTTAGTCGTGTCACAAGTCGCATTAACTTTTAATTTGATTTTATGGCCCTTCATTGGATGAGTTATGTGATCACCTCTGATTATGTTATTACAATTGCCAAATTGTAAACAAGGACGAGTTCAGCGATATCTTTGAGTGCCGTCCATGGTGTTTTTCAGCAGTTCGCCAAGATTTTTATTGCTGGAGAAGGCAAAAATCGGTGGATTGTCAAATGCATGTTTAAAGTCTAGCTCTGCCTTTAGGATGTTCCAATGATTCCTGATCACTTTCTTGAAGTTCATGCTTGCGTTGGAGTACTTAGACACCACTGTCATTCTATCTTCTTGTTGTTTGGGTCTAGTTTTTAACAAATTTGTTCTTTGTAGGTGTGTACCTGGTTTTCTGCCTTTTTAACCAGGGTATCTGGGTAGCCTGTCTCGCGGAATCTTTTTCCCATTTCTGCAATTTTGGTCTTAGCTTTTTCTGCATTTGATGTGATCCTTTTGGCCGCATCATTTGTGATAGTGGCAAGTGTCGTTTCAAAGGTTCTTGATGGAAACTATGGCAATGAAGGGCAATATTCCTGTCTGTGCTTTTACGATACATTTAGTCTCAATTTTGCCATCTTGTAGGTTTACTCGTACATCTAGGAAGGTAATTGACTCAGTCGACATTTCCCAGGTGAACTGGATTCTATCATCTTTCGTGTTTAGGTCCATCAGTGCTTGTTCAAGTAGTTCACTTGAATTTCTCCATTGGATGAAAATGTCATCTATGTAGCGTACGAACAACTTGAGATTGTCCGTCCATCATGGATCTGTCAGTATATTTTGTGTTTCATAGGATCTCATGAATAGATTTGCATACACTGGGGCAGCGCAATTGCCCATGCTAGTCCCAATGAGTTGTTGGTACCAGGTGTCATTGTGCTTAAAGTAGCTATGGTACAAGGTAAAGATGATGAGCTCCATCGAAAAAGTTTGTAGTTGTGGATCATAATCAGTTGTGAGTATGGCTTCTTCCATAGCTTCAATGCCTGACCCATGTGGGATTGACTTGTACATCTGCGGTGCAGAGTAGGAGTTGTTCATCGTTATCGAGTTCCAAGGAATCAAGTTTTGACATAAAGTCAGTAGTATCTCGAATGTATGTTGCCATCCGTTGAACTGTGGGTTGCATCAATCGGTCAATGAATTGGCCTATTGGCTCGTGTCGACTGTTTTTTGTTGAAACTATATGGTGTAGCGGTGGGTCAAACAAGTTCTTATGCACTTTTGGCATCATATAAAATGACTGGCTTTTAGGGTGCAATGTGATCAAGAATTTGCTAGTCCTGTCATTAATTACACCGTCTTTCTTGGCTTTGTTGATCAGCTCCATGAGTTTTGCAAGATGTTCATTAGTTGGATTGTATTGTAAAGGTGCATAGGTGTTGGTATCATTGATATGTTCTTGAATTTTCTGGTTGTACATAGTAGCATTCATGATAACAAGGCCTCCGCCTTTATCAGTTTTAATGCAAACAATATTTTTGTTCTTTGATAAATTCTTCAAAATAGCTAAATCCTTATTGGTAAGATTGCTATGACATTTTTTCTGACAATTGATTTTGAGAAGATCCTGTTTAACCAATGTCTCAAAAAGATCCAACGTCTTGTGGCTCATGGGGGCCATAAAAGTGCTCTTAGGTCGTAAACCTTTGAGTTGATCAGGTTCTTGCGTCGTGGGTTTTTGTGATATGTTGTCGAAAAAGTGATGTAATCTTAATTTACGCATCAACTTAAAAAAGCTGACCTCCAATTCTAAAGAATTGGTTTGTGTAGTTGGAACAAAAGACGTCCCTTTTTGAAGTAATTTCAGTTCTTCATTCTTCAACATATAGTCAGAAATGTTAATGACTAGTTGTTCTTGCTTGTCTGTTTCTTCTTTTCCTTTTCCTTGACCTTACTGGTCACGCTTCTTGTGATTTAGAGTTCTTTTTCCCCTCCTGAGTCATCAACTCCTATAGGGCCTTGTTCTAAAAAAGGCACTTCTGATGAGCTTGCAGTTGTGGAAGTGGATGATGGTCCTTCTTTGTGTTGTTCTTCAGTGGTGGTAATGAGTCTTCTTCTACTACTGGCTACCGACAGTGGGGCTGAAGAGGACTCTGAGCCCCTCCTGGACCTCCTTAAGACCCTCGAAAAGGATGGCTCAGTGGAAGGAGTCAACCTCTCTTCCGCCCTGTCCCCAGCCCAACGCCAATGCTGCCAAGACTTGCTGCAACAGTTTGCCGACCTGTTCTCCCTCACCCCTAGGGTCACTCCCTGGTGCCTCCACGATGTGAACACCGGGGATAGCCCCCCTATCCGGCACAGGGCCTACCGAGTGCCCGATCGAGTACGCGCCTGCATCCAGGCGGAAGTATCCAAGATGCTGGCACTGGGAGTGATAGAGCCCTCCGACAGCCCCTGGGCCAGCCCGGTCGTGCTGGTCCCCAAGGCCGCCGCCCCTGGCGTCGCCCCCGAACTCAGATTTTGTGTGGACTACCGGGGCTTGAACCCCGTCACCCGAACAGACGCTCACCCCATCCCTCGGGCTGATAGCTGATCGACCGCCTGGGGGCCGCCCGCTACCTGAGCACCATTGACTTAACTGTGGGCTACTGGCAGATCGGCCTCACCCTGGGCGCCCAAGAACGATCCGCCTTCTCCACTCCCGATGGCCACTATCACTTCAAGGTGATGCCCTTTGGGATGAAAAACGCCCCCGCCACGTTCCAGAGACTTGTGAACAAGGTGCTGGCGGGGCTCGAGGAGTTCAGCACTGCCTATCTGGACGATATTGCCGTTTTCAGCCTCCACTGGGCCGAACACCTCCACCACCTCAGGGAGGTCTTGGCCGCCCTCCGGCGAGCAGGACTAACAATCAAGGCCAGCAAATGCCAAATCGACCAAGGGTTCATGACCTACCTAGGGCACCAGGTGGAAGTGGCCAGGTGGCCCCCCTTCAACCCAAGATCGCCGCCATCCGGGCCTAGGAACTCCCGGTCACCCAGACAGAAGTCCGAGCCTTCCTGGGGCTCACCGGATACTACCGGCGCTTCGTGAAGGACTATGGCAGCATTGTGGGGCCCCTCACAGAACTAACGTCAAAGAAGCACCCCCCAAAGGTACACTGGACCCCCGAGTGTCAGGCCGCTTTTGAGACCCTCAAGGCAGCGATGTGTACCGCACCAGTGCTCCAAGCTCCCGACTACAGCCGGGAATTCGTGGTGCAGACCGATGCCTCCGATCGCGGCATCGGAGCCGTTCTCTCCCAAATCAATGCAGAGGGAATTGACCAGCCGGTAGCCTTCATCAGCCAATGCCTGCTGGCCCGAGAACAGCGCTGGAGCACCATTGAGAGAGAAGCCTTCGCCGTGGTATGGGCCCTCAAGATGCTCCGACCCTACCTCTTCCGTACCCACTTCCGGGTACAAACGGACCACCGACCTCTGCAATGGCTGACGCAGATGCGAGGGGAGAATCCGAAGCTGTTGCGTTGGTTCATCTCCCTGCAAGGGATGGACTTCACTGTGGAACATCGCCCAGGCAACAACCACGCCAACGCCGACGGCCTGTCCCGCTTCTTCTGCCTCGGCGAGGAGAATACCCAAGGAGATGGGTGACTCTCCGTGCCTTCAGCTGGGGGGGACGCATGTTGGGCCCGGCCTCGTGGCGTGGCCCGACCCCTCCCGCATGGCGGGTCCCGGACTACCGTCACCCCTGTTCCCCAGACAAGAGCCGCACCTTCCGCCCTCCGGGCTACCCCAGCTATTCCCCAGACTCATGTCCGCAACCTTCTCGGCTGGCCCGGACCCCGTTTCCCGGACCACCGTCCCCGGCCCAGCCGCCATCTTGGACCCTCCACGACCAGGCCTCGTGGCCTCGGGTCAACCTCAGCCTCAGGCCCAGCCAAGCCCCGACATCGAGGCACCACCATCCCCCCAGGGGGTAAAGAGACCACTCGGTGAGTCAATGGGAGAAGGATTGTCGATGGCTCCCATCCGCCTGGTTTCGATCGCCCCCGGCCTCCCTGGGCACTGGCTCCACCCCCCTGCTGGGTGTCTGGACTCCCTCATCCCGTACCCCCCGACCTCCAAGTGCGAGGGTCCGGACATCAAAGGGCACCAGACCTATAACTGGGGCAGCTCCAGAGCAGGAAGCCAGTTGTATCCTGGAGTCGAGAGACAACGAGACAAACTCATCTTTGAAGGCCTGCTGGCGCTGCCGCAGCTCATCCTCGTGAACCATCTTTGAAGGCCTGCTGGCGCTGCCGTGGCTCATCCTCGTGAACCATCTTTGAAGGCCTGCTGGCGCTGCCGCGGCTCATCCTCGTGAACCATCTTTGAAGGCCTGCTGGCACTGCCGCGGCTCATCCTCGTGAACCATCTTTGAAGGCCTGCTGGCGCTGCCGCGGCTCATCCTCGTGAACTATCTTTGAAAGCCTGCTGGCGCTGCCGCAGCCCCTACTTGAGAACGCTCCAGCTCGAGAATCGAGAGCCTACCGCCCGTTACACCTGTACCAGACCGGTACCGAGACTGTCCCGCTACCCCCTTCCCACAGAGACTAGAATTGCAGGGATCCCAGTATCCTGCTCCTTCCGTAACGTTCCGATAACCTGCCTAAGAATACTGATAAAAGTGTTGAGAATCTATCCTTGTGTGGTGTCCATCTGTGGGGGGGTGGTTGCCCATCCGTACGATCTGAGGAGAGGACCCTCGCCAGGAGACCTCTCCCCCTTGCTCGCCGACCCTCAGGCTTCCTGTCTAACACTCGGGATTTTCGAAAACCCAGCACACAGCAGGAAAACCGCTAGCAGTTAAGGTGTTAACACCTTGTGCTTCTACCAGTTTTTGACTAGCGATCTGATAAGCTATTATAGAAAGAACAACATGTGAGGGAGGACGGCTTTATTTTATGTGTTATGTTTTCACCATGCACACTTGGGGCTGGCACACTGGATTTAATCACGAATATTCACTTTTGACTGAATATGGATTGTATGTATATTACCTATGTATGTTTTATTATTTACAGACACTTGAATAGATTATTTTGTCTTGCTTCTAGTTTCTGGTCCCAGATGAAGGGCGATTCAGCCCGAAATGCATTGGACTGAAAATCATGTTGTTTTGATTGAATATTACTAATCATGGAAATGAACAGTATGGAATAAAACATGAACTTATGATTAAAAATAAGACTATTCCAAGATAAAGACTTTCATGAACCTATGTTTAAAATAACTGATCTGGACTATTCCAGTCACACAAGAGTGGAGCGCCAGGGGATGCTTCCAACATCCGTTGGGATCACTTTCTTGATACCCCCTGTTGATCCCTGCACCTTGTGGCAGGTACCTTGAGGTGCCTGCCACGGGGTGCAGGGATGAACTGTACCTCCATTTCCTCAATGGGGGCTTTTGTTACGGCTGGACACATGCTCCTTTGAGGAAAGGTACCATGCGACCGAACTGTGTTCAGTCGCATTGAAATCAGTTGGTGTCATGTAAACCGATAAACCTCGACAGTTACAAAGAATTATTGTGGCGGCGTATAAAACCGTGGGCCGCAATAGTTTAGGTGCCAAGCCTTTCTCTGTTAAAGAGAAAAAGCAACCCCAAGGGCCAAAGTCAGAAACAGACGAACAAACCAAGGCAAAAAAACAAAATTGACCGAAGAATAAAAAAAGGGTAAACAACAGCAGAAACAGGAGTCACGTCCTTCATCTCCAGTGCCTGCATCTACAGAACATGTTTATGACTTGCGCGATTGCACGACGATAACATCACCTGATCATTTTCAGGTTTCTGAACAACGTTCTCCTCGTTCTTTTCAGGACTCATCAGCCTCGTCGACCGTTGGTAGAGAGGCGGCAGAGGTCGGGGTGGCCAGCAGGGGCGCGACCAGCCCAGCCCGAAAGACAGTAAAGGCAAGCAAGACGATTTGACACCGAAAAGAACGTAGTTTCAGAGAAAGAAAGTTGCTGCTTTAACAGCGAGATATGCCACTGATAGTGAGAACGCGCTTTGGAATCTGACATGGGCGCTGACGTTGTTGGACAGCGCGGCGGAGATTACCATAGTGCGAGAGGCCCTAGGTGCACTACTGAAGGTGACAGCGACTGATCAATATGATGTTGTGGAGACAGCTGATACTAGAGTAGCTCCCCCTGATAGACTTTACAAAATAGTCCTTTTAATTGAAGGTGACATACAGCGTACCATCAAAGGGGTATTTTGGGAAATCTTACAACTACCTATGATCTTTTGTTAGCGGAGGCTGACTGGCCCCCACCTTTTGTGCTCGCAGCTCCAAGAGGGGAGGAGGTAATCCTCCCTAGTTTCACGTACACAGTCTCGAAAGAGCATGCGCTGAATTTTGCAGAAGAGTGGGCTAAGGCTCTCGCGCCGGCTTTGTACCATACACATTGTGGGTGGGATAAATTTTCCCCACACCAGGAGATTCCTTTGCGGTCTATGCCACAGCCTCAACCTCAATATCCCATCCAACGTGAAGCTAAGGCTTCTGTCGCGGAAATCCTTGAACAATTGGAATATCAAGGAGTAATTGAAACTTGTGTGTCACCGATGAATAACCCTCTTTTTACTGTGACCAAGCCAGACGGCTCGTACCGTTTGGTATTGGATTACCGGCATTTGAACTTGCATTGTCGTACATGTGCAGTACAGAATACCCACAGCTCTGCTTTGGTGGATTGTCTTGTGCGTAAACGGTTTAAAACCACACTTGACATATCCAACGTTTTTTTGCCCACAATTTGGACGGACTGAGTTCCCAGTGGACCAGTTTTACCAGTGGCGGCAAACAACGCCAGTATAAAATTTGCCTATGGGCTATAAAAATAGTCCAGGCGTGTTTGCTGCCCGTATTGTTTCTCTCTTAGAGAGTGTGGACACAGATGCATGTTCATATGTGGATGACATATATCTCACGGACAACGAGCTTTGGGCACATCTGTGTTGCGTAGATCGCATATTTTGTAACATTGCGGACTTTAGTTACAAGTTCAACTTTGCGAAGTCTCACATTGCAGAGTACACAGTGTTGTTCCTGGGCTATGAGCTCAACAATGAAGGTCAAGGATTGGCTCCTCACTTCTTGGAGAAATGAGCACTACTGCGCCCTCCTACAACTCTGAAAAAATGACAGTCCTTGCTGGGATTTTCTAATTTCGGGCGTACTTATATTCCTGAATATGCCGAGCGTATCAAGCCTTTGTATGCGTTGATACAACCTACTTTTACCAAATCTTGCTAGCTGCCAGAACATTCAGCTATTTTGCAATCTTTGCAGGCTGATCTTTTAGAATCTTAATTCTTACTGACTTGTGACAACCACATCAACCTGGTGATAAGAATCATCCCTGGGGCGGTGGGTTTCACGTACCTTACTTTTAACGAGGGAGACACAGTACCTATTGCTTATAAGTCACACTTGTACACTTCGGCTGAAATGCGGTTTTCCTCTGTGGAAAAAGTTTTAACAGCAGTGCAAATGGCGATTCTTGAGGAACGTGCACTGTCGCAGAGAAAACGCATGTTGGTTGTTACCCCGTATCATGCACTAGAGGCAGTGATGAAGGCCATTGTACCGAATTCTAAAGCTTTGCACCCACGGTGGATACAATGGGCGGCATCGTTGACATCTCAGGATGTCACGTTTATTTTTTATGCCTCCCTTACAGTCGCAGGAGTTTTTGCAGTATGAATTTGTTCATCCTGCGCCTTTGGCTATGGGGCCTTTGGAGGATTTCCATTGCATCATATACACTGATGGTTCAGCGCAAGTTGCACATGGGTCTAAGCACACATACATTTCCCCTTGCGCCATTGTGGTAGGTGCCATGGTGAATGATGAGTTCAAGTCCAGAGTTGTGCACATGCAAAAGTTAGGGGACTGCAGTGCACAATTGGCAGAGCTTCGTGCTCAGATGCATGCATTGGAGTACGCTGATCCTGGTGTGCCAACTCTTATTGTGAGTGATTCTTACTACTGTGTCCAGTCTTACAATGAAAACCTGTTCTTTTGGATTCAGAATGATTTTCGTGATTCCAAGGGTAGCACAATAAAACATAAAATGATCTGGGTCCGAGTGGCTGAGCTTAAAGAGCAGTTGCCACTCGTGTTTGTAATTCACACTCTAGGTCATCAGCGCATAGGAGTCCACTCTGTTAGCAATTTGTTGGCTGATGAGTCCGCGAAATCAGCAGTATCGACATATTTGGTTGCAGCAGTTACACATTTCAAAAGTAAGATTGATGATGATATCTTGGCAGCCGTTGCTGCAACTGAGAAATGAAGTAAATATCCAAAGGGATTCCCTTCGAAGTATTCATACCACTTAAGTCCTGATAAAGTTCCTTATGTGAAAATACCTGATGTTGGTGAGAGGTTAATACCCAACGCGGCCCGCAGGCCCACACTGATTACAGCAGCCCATGAAGGTGTAGCGTCTGCGCATGCAGGCGTTTCGGCTACTGTAGCTCACTTACAACAACGTTTCTGGTGGCGGAGCCTGTACAAACAGATGCGTGATTATGTCCTTCAATGTGACATTTGCCAGAAGATTAAGCCTTCGATTGCTACTCGTCCGCCCCAGACACAGTTGTACATTTCTAATTAACCACTTGGTTGTGTTTACTTAGATCACTGCGGTCCTTTTTCTTCTGATACTGCGTATAAGTACATCTTAGTAGCAGTTGATTCATGCGCATGCTTTGTGTGGGTGTGGCCACACCGCAGCGCTGATTCAAGAACTGTCATAAGAGACTTGCGTGTCTTTGTAGGGATTTTTGCCTGTGGTACCTTCCATTCGGACCAAGGTCCGGATTTCGCCTCCAAGGCGTATAAGGATGCCATGACTTTGTTGGGGGTCCAAGTCAAGTTTTCGTCTCCATAACGACCTGAGGGTAATAGTGTTGTGGAACGAATAAACCGAGATTTAAAGCAGTCTTTGACAGCTAGAGTTATAGGCACTGGCAGGAACTGGCTGGCCCACCTCAATGGCGTGCAGCGTGCTCTTAATAATCTCCCTAGAAGGTCTCTAGGTGGGCGGACCCCATACGAAATGCTCTTTGGTATCAAGATGTTTGTACCGGACCTTGACGGTCTAGTCCAGGCGGATGTTGCTGCCTCCTTTGACGTAGATGAACATTGCAATGTTTTACAGAATCTACAAGAGACAAGAGACAGTCTTGCAAAGGAAAATTTGCCCCCTCGGATGATGTGTTGCAGATCCCGGTAGTTGGCTGGCTACCCGAAGTTGGAGAACTAGTTCGAGAAAAAATCGAAAACAAGTGCTTGGTGTGAAGGGCACTAGAACAGTCATTTTAACACCACTTCCAGCCCGTAAGGAGAACAGGTATATCTCCATTGACAATGTCAAGATACACAGAGTGGCCGATTCTTCTTAGTATGACACCTGCGGTCTCATGTCCTTCGATTTTGAGAAATTCTGTTTTGGCCCCGATTTCAAATCCAGTGCCTGATGTTGCCCTTCAGATGCCTGCAATTCCAAGTCCTTTATTGAGTACACTGCCCGGTGCTCAACTTGATGAAACTGACTATACTTACCCAACTGACTTATCGATGCCTGATTTACAAACTCGCTTGGCTACAGAATCCAGATTTTCATTTGACACTGATTCCCACACTTCTAGGAAGGCTTCAAGGATTTCTGTTTATGTAACACTGTTTAAGAAACATTTTTTGATTCCCCCTTGGACCTATATTTGGCTGGTGCTTTTTTCGATTTACCTTTTTATGTCAATTGGTTTTGCTATTTATGCTTTCTGTCTCGTCAACGGACACTTTGTCGAGGAGAGAACATGCATTCGACATATCAATGGAACACTGGCTCACCATTCCTCATCACATAGATTGAAGAGAGACTTAGCTTTTGTTAACATCACTGCTTGACCTGTCTTAGATGGGATTGTATGGGATGCTGTTCGATTTCAAATTCATGGGCCCACTGAGGTTATAAATGTCCCGAATGTGCTTAGAGTTTCTATGGGGGATGTAGTTAAACAAAATATACTTTCTGATGATTGGGATGTTCAGGCCGTAGAATCATTGTTTTCTGATTTGAAATATTATGCTGCCTTTGATGCTGAAGATTTGTATTTCTTGTCTGATAATAATGGTGATTTATATTGTTACCAACATTTTGGCGAAACCCTACCTGCATAAAACTAATACCAGGAGGAACACTGTTAATTATACGCAATGAGAACATTGTTCAGCTCCTATACATGGGAGTTCTGCTTCCTTTTTGAAAAGGTTTGCTTACTTTACCGATTTTAATCAGTCTAATCCCAATGCATTTTATTTTAAATTGACTGAAAAGTCCACATCCAAAGTTAGACTTACCTATACTAAATTATTGTATTCGAAGTCCTTTCTAGACCAGTTGACTGTTGGAGGCTACGAGTTGTGGAAGGATACCATTGACCTTAAATCAGTTTGGGGTTCTAAAAGCTGGCCAGTGCAAGGCACTGAGGCTTTGCACCGTGCATGCCTCATCCCGAACTATATGTTATTTTTTAATTCTACAGTTTCACAGACAACATGCTTTGGATTGGCCACTACAAAAAAATTAAATGCTCCTTCTTTTCTTGAATTAGAAGAATATTACGGTTGGAGTAAGCCACTAAATTTTCGATAAGAGATTTACAAACTCTGTTGTTAAATTCTTCCTTTAACATATCCAGTTTGGATCCCAAAGGCTGGTTGCTCTGGCACAGAAGTGCTGACTCTTGCCAGCATCGTTTTCTGGGTTTTGCAGAAGGCTTTACACAGGTCAGACTAGATCCCCATTTTGATAGTGGCCATTCTGTGACTACCTATTCTGTCGGCAAATTATGTCAGAATTGGCTCAGACATTCTACCCTGGCATCGGTTAAGCTACATTTGTCTAAACTGACTGACGATGTTGATCTGAATGATTTTATAAAGGGCCCGGCTAACGGCAGATCCAAAAGATGGATATATGCTGTTTATGACGAATTCTGGAAAACATCACAGATTGAGGCAGCTACCCGCCTTAGAGCTATAGATCAAGCCAATTTAGAAAAAGTGCTAGCAGTTGTTTATAATAGCATAATCACGCACTCTTCCCGCATTTACACATTAGACAATATTGTATCATCCGTTGTTGACATTGTGCAAGATGAAGTGTCTGTTCTGTATCATGGTCAAAATCCATTGCGTTCCATTATGCAGTTTGCATGGACCTTGCAGACCCTTAAGGCTGGCAAAGTGCCATGGCATTACATGAATATGTCATCATTGTTTGCCCCATTTAATTTGACAGACAAGCAGGGTTTACTGTCGATGAAGGATGCATCTTTTTCTATGTTACACATTGAAAGGTTGGAACCTTTACCTTTTTCTGTAGTGGGAGCCAATACTGCAACGTGGCTTATCCACGGTTTAATACCACTCATACGAGCCTCTTGAAAGTTCTTTTCTCCTTGAAGCTTGGTCACTTCCGTTTACCTATAGATGCCTTAGGGAGGGTAAAGAGGTTTATTTGAATGGGGAAGAATGCACTGAAACACCAGATCACTCATTGATTTGTAGACATATCAAATTACATGGTTCTTGTAATCAGAATGAGCCTAATTTAGCCTGTATTTTGAAAGGTACACCTGTGCCTGCTATCGTTCCCACATTTACATTACTGGCAAATGGGAGTTATTTACTTTTAAGCAACGAAGATTGTTGTGGGTTAATAAAGAGAATTGCTTATGTCGTTACCCGTCAGTGAGCGGGTAGTTTGATGTAAAAATGTAATGTATCCTCCCCCGCATGGGAAGTTTGATGTTTCCATCTGGCCTCAGTAACCGACCTTGAAAGCAGAGTTCAACAAGATGAGTCGCATAAGCGCTCTATTGTACCAGAAAGAAGTTGCCCTTACATCTGCTCGTGAAACATTCGTCCTTCACGTGGCTAACACCCGCACAGAAGTGCAGGCTTTATTGAATACTGATTTGCCCTTGCATTTCGGTGAGTTAATTCACACTATCTTTAATGCATCCTCCACAACTGGGCTGGCTCACTTTTTTTAAAGTTGTAAGCAGTGGCCTTGTCACTTCTTTTCAAACTATATTTGGTGTCTTTCCAGCATTTTTTCATTCTATTTTTTCCAACCTGATTGGTGGTTTTTCCTTCCTGCTGGCTCTGGCGTGCTTTTGCTGTTTTTCTTGTTTCAAAATGGATGCACATACTGTGTTACAAGGAGAGCTGTCTTGGCTGGGGCTGCTTCGCGCCCGAATGCTTGAGTACTATGGAGCGCTGCCTCTTGCTACATTGAGTGCAGGTTATGGATTATCGTTTTGATTTTCCTACTTTACATGCGTCCAGCCTGTCTTTCATTGCCTGAGTTGCGACTTCGAATGGGCCCTGGATTTGTGTCTCTGCAATACGGTGTCTCCCGATGCGGATTATAATCAACTTATGAGCCCCTTAGTTGCTCATAAATTGCTTTGTTCTGATGGAGGGATTATGCCCTTTGCAACGATGCATGGAGTACTGGGTCGTTGGAATGTTTTCGCAGCAGCACAAGATTTCTTGGCACGCAGCTTCATTGAAAACCCACCGAGTTGTCCTCTGATGGTGCTAGAGGCTCCGGTAATTGAGGAACATGTATGTTCTTTCCTTTTGTTAAATTGGATGGCCGAGTTATTTTCAGATGAGAACAATTAGTTCCTGTTGGAGGCTGTTTCTGCATGTTTTGCATATTCATTATTGGGATGAGTTATGTCTTCTCTCTTTTCTCTATAACCAACGCCACTTATTGAACATCATTGCCTATTGCACAGACCTATTGACTTCACTATGTACGAAGGCTACATTTTTTTTAACATTTGACAAACTATGAAGTTTTTTCTTTGAAGATTTTTTTCTATCGTTCTAGGAACAAATTGGAGACTTGTGTTTGGACTATTGTTCTTGAACTCTGCATTCCTAAATTTGCCCCTTATCTTATCTTATCTTATCCGTGCTCGGATCAAGGGAGGGTGTCATGTAGATAGGCTTTGCCTTTACATTGTGTTAAGTTAGCATGAGCTTATCAGGAGTTTAAACGCCATTTTACCTCTCTGCTGCTTTTGCGCACGGCACATATTGTTATTAATGCTTTGAGCCTAGTAGAATATTTTGCTTCACACAAGAATAATATGTTTTCCTATAGTATCAGCTTTGCTTGGTAAGCTATGTCTGAACAGTGAGTGCCGAAGCCTTCAAAGTTATTTCAACACAGCGGTTGTTGTTCGGTCTGATCAGCGCACGTCTTAGACATAACACATAGGCTGTGGCCAACTCTGGCTTTTGGCGTGTTTAATAATGCACTGTGCAGAGCATGAACACACACTTGATGAATATCCGCATGCAGACAGTTGGTGTAGAAGATGATGTGATCCATTTCTACTAAGACCAGAGGTATGGGGCCGCCCTTCTAAAACCCAAAGAGACCTTCTAAAATATAATATAATATACTAGCAGCCCGTCCCGACCTTGTCCGGGAGCAATCAGGCTTCTCCGACCCCCGCCTTCCCCGACATGACCCCTGCCTTCTCCGACATTGCCCAGCAGCCTGGGCCCCGGGCCGCTCCGTCCCCCGCCTGCCCTGACCCCCGCCTGCCCCGACATTGTCCCTTGAAGCCTTTCCTCAGCCGATGTAAATTGTACGCTTCTGTTTTGTTGTAACTCCCCGACCCCCGCCTGGCTCGACATTGTCCCCAGGAGCTATCCTTCTGTTTTGGTGTAAGTCCCCGTCCCCCGCCAGCCTCGACCCCCGCCTGCCCGACATTGTCCCCCGGAGCCTTACCTCAGCCGCCGCTCCTCAGTTCACCGCTCCTCCTCCTGTTTTCGTGTAAGTCCCCATCCCCCGACCTGCCCGACATTGTCCCCCGGAGCCTTACCTTAGCCGCCGCTCCTCATTTCACCGCTCCTCGCCGCTGGTCACCGCTCCTCCCGCCGGTCCGCTGCTCCTCACCTCCTCCCCCGCGACATATCCGCCGCTCGTTACCGCTCCTCCCCCGCGCCATGTCCGCCGCTCCTCCTCGCTCTCCTGGACGCCGCACCTCCCCGCGCTCCTGACGTCAGCACGCAGTTCGCGGCCGGCGCTACTTCGAGGGGACTACTTTTTTTCTAATGTTAATTTTTTTAATATAACGTATTTTTTAACTTTATATAGCCTATGTCCATCTGCACACCCTCAGGATTTCAACGATGTATCGGGTGTGTGGATTGGCGCTGTGGTTCCCGAGTTTACCTGCCTCAAAGCCTCAAAGTTCTCCCTTTATAATAGTAGTATAGACTAGCAAGGGAGGGTAAGACTGAGGTTCTATTTAGACTTTTTCCCTTTAGCATTTTAACATGTTTTCACCCTTTGTATTTTATGGACTACTAACTATGCTGATAACCTTGTTGCTTATAATATGTTTGTTTGTTTTAGCCAAGATACTGCGCTTGAGAACACTGCCTTAGAAATAAATATTTCAAACTTGCACGTGTCTTCATTTACTCCTCGTTTTGGACTGGTAAGTTAGTATAACGAAAGAGTGTTCATGTGTTCCACGTGACCTGAGGTGTTATAAGTTCATATTCTGGGTTGTCTAATCATTGCTAGTCTGGTAGGGGATTTTGAATACTAAGGTGAGTTTTGGCACACCCTAATTCACTGAGGTTCCAAGTCTCTATGCACAGTTCTGTGTAGGAGCAGAATCCCTGCGACAGTGGTTGGGCGTGGCTTGCCACAGAATTTAATGGCCGCAGCCTCAAGAGGCTCTGCCGAGCCGATCCTGATAACCTCCCTATAAATCCAGTCAGCATCTGCTGAAACAGCTGCAGAATTAATGTGAGTGCCTTAGATACTCACTTACCAGTTACCCCAATGAGAAGCTTTGGCCCACTCAGTAAGCCGAGGACTCCGAAGCAGTGAATATAGGCCTGAAAGCCAGGGAGTTGAGTGGCAGATCGACGTCAAGGAGCAGAACAGGAAATGGGAGTACTGAGAGGCAGTGAGGAGGCTTCACTGGCTGACATCGCAGCGACATTAAGATACAGCATGGGAAACCAGTCCGGGATTACCGACGCCACCCTGAGCCCAGATCGGCAGGTCTGGACAACGAGTATCGGGACGCTCCCTAAAGTCAACTGCCGGGCCCGGAGGTAGGGTATTCCCAGCCAATAGCAGAGGCAGCCAGTGCAATGGTATAGGAACGGGGCAGAGGAGATCGAGCCACAACCTAAGGTTAGTTTCTGAACCCAAAGACATAACAGGTCTAGTCAGCAGAAGAGTGAAACAGACGCTGGTGAAGTGGGCTGTGAAGCACTGACATATGCCAGAGGGGTGACTGGCTATTGAACAAGTACTCTACCTGAGAGGCAAATGGAGCACTCTGATCCTGGTGAGCGGGTGCAGGCCTCAGATTGTGGGACCAGCTCACCCCAAGAAAGGTGGGAGATCAGACAAAGGAGGGATACAACCTATGGGAAGCCAGACAGGGGTGAGTCCTTGGCAGAAACCCAACACACCGCCAAGAACGCAGTGCGCGCCTGGGCAGGCAGCAGTGAGTACTGCTGGATGCTCTGCAGGAAGAATCTCCTCCAGCCTAGGAAGAGGTGTAAAACAAGGCAGATCTGCGAGGTCCACATCTGGTAGTTCCCACAACACTGTGCCATGATGGACGAAAGGGGGCCCGAGTGGCCATCAGACCAAACTTGATAAGTATGCACTGCTCAGGGAAACCGTGACCAGCCACGCATCGGAAACAGGCACAAACCAGAACTAGACAGCATCAGGGGTGACAGCAGACCTTACCCTGAAGGACATAATGGCAGAGTTGCAAGGCAAGAAATTGCAACTCAGGGGGAAAATCAACAGCATGACCGTGGAGGTCTCCTTGAATAGGGCAGACCTGAGAAATATTGGTGCAAGAGTGAAGGAGGTGGAAGAAACCACAAACTACCTTGTGGCTGACACAAAGACACTCAAGGGTAAACTACAAGAACTTATTGCTGGAACCAGGGCCATTGAGCCGAAGCTGTAAGATCAGGAAAGGTGCTCGCGGCGGAATAACATTTGCATCATTGGAGTCCCTAAAAGTGAATATATTCATAGTAGATCTCATACTAAATAAGCTCAAGCCAGAAGAGCTGTCCAAATACTTTTCAGTGGAAAGAGCCCACAGAGTCCCTTGCACCCAACCACGACCTGGGGCCATACCACGGCCCATGATTGCCCCGATCATCAACTACCGGGATAGGGACATAATACTGCAGGCAAACCGAAATGCACCGCCACTCAAGATAGACAACGCAGATGTCACCTTCTTCCTGGATTCATCATGAAGCTTCAGCAAGCACGACTGACCTTTCTTGAGGTCAAGAAAGCCATGAGAGCTATAGAGATAAAGTATTCTATGCTGTTTCCATCAAAGCTTCGACTAACAGGGAAGGCAAGGTATTGAGATTCACCACCCTGGCAGAGGCCTGGGACTGGTTCGATGGATAGTGTAAAGTGGGAAAGCCATGGGGCAAGAAGAAGAGCAGCAATGGAGAGAAGAATTTAGTGCTAAATGAGTCAGTAGACACTGACCGACAATCTCCTCAGTGTGGAGGACCCTCATCAAGCCCAGATGAATGAAGTCGGCAACAGGACCAGTGATAAGTAACGACGAGCAGTGAGACAGCCATCGGAGGTGTGAAGAACCAAGACAACATCTTACCATCCGAGATGTTCACTGTAGACTGACTTTAGACACCCAGATAAGATCTTAAACTTGTGCTTTTCATGGGAAGTTATGGATGATTGTATGCGGAACTAAGGGGCCATATCTCGGTATGCTAAATGACACAACAATCTTATAACAGTAACGGGTGGGGATTTGACATATAAGTGAAGAAACCTATGGTTCAAGAATGCTCAATGTTTGAAAGTTTAGTTATGGGGGACAGGCGCTCTGCAAAATTGGGGGGTGGGAAGTTTAAAACCCACCGTGCAGGGTAGCATGAAGGGGGGAGTTACTAGGCCTGGGAATAGTAAGTTGTATGTTGATGGTTCAATATGATAGATGCCTAGACTTAACATGCAGTAATGGGGGATCCGGAAAGGGGAGAGAGGGGTAACACACCCCAACACATCACTACCGCAGCAATGGCAGCTTTACTTAGAACCCTATTAAATAGAATTGATGCACTCAGAGATCATTAATGTACACCCGCCTACATCACCCGCTATGCCCAAACCTGTGGGTAGAGACCCAAGTGGTCATGACCTGGAACGTTAACAGATTGGGGTATAAAATCAAACGCACGATGGTGATGCAATATATTAAGCGGCATGCTCCGGACATAGTCCTGCTACAGGAAACACACTTAATGGGTAATACCTGTAAAACCCTGGATAGATTAGGAGAAAAACTAATAGCGCAATCAGAATCATCACTGGGTCTAGGGATGTGGTTATATTAGCAAGAAATAGACTACCATTTACACCCAACAGGACATGGAAATATAAAATAGGCAGATTTGTAGCCATCACTGGGACGTGGAAGGGTCGCGCCCTCAACATGTGCTCTGTGTACGTACCACCTAGGATGCACTCAGACACCTTGCCAGAGCTAGGGTAATAACCGCTGACCAATCTGGGTTCATGCCATGCCAGAGTACTAGATTTAACTTGGGGTGACTTTATGGAGTCCTACATGCAGCTAAGTGTGAGCAGAGGGAGAATGCTGTGCTGCTGTCACTGGACACAGTTATGGCATTTGACAGTATTGAATGGAGAAATCTGTTTGTGACACTCCAGCAATTTGGGGTTGGCCCTTACTTCCGAGACTGGGTACAGCTGCTATATACAGAGCCACTGGCCAGGGTGAGGGTGAATGCGTGGTATCCAGGCAATTGATGTTGCACAAGGGTACAAGGCAAGGATGCCCACTCTCACCAATGCTCTTCGCCATAGCATTAGAACCCTTGGCGGAGTGGATTAGAAGGGACCTGCTAGTAAGGGGAATAATGATCGGGTGAGTGGGAGGAAAATATCTCATTATATGCAGACAATATAATCCTATATCCCACGAAACCCAGATCTACAATACACTGTATTTTGCACATCTATTTGTAAGCTACTCCGGCTACCAGATTAACTGGGATAAGTCTATAGTGTTTTCACTGATGAGTGATACACTGGATATGCTACCTAGTTGACAAGCGATAATGGTCAGAGACAAATCTAAATACTTAGGCATCATGGTATCACAGACAGAGACAGAATTCATGGACGACAACCTACTACCCCAGCTAAATAGGCTACGGAATGACATTCTACACTGGAGAACATTACTACTCTCGCTGGTAGGAAGAGCTGCTCTTTTTAAAATGATGGTACTGCGGCAACTTCTATACGTCCTCCAGCACACTCCATATAAAATTTCAGTTGAATTCTTCCCTAAAATAGACTCAGAAGTGAAACAGCTGTTATGGAATGGAGGGAACTCCAGGATATCGCTACACAATCTACATCCGGAAGTCTATGAGGGGGGCCTAGCAGTCAAAGATATCCGCAGGTACTATTGGGCCCACAACAGGTCGCGGTCAACTATTGGGTTTTTGCGGGGAGGGAATGCGGGAGGGAGGAACCAGCATATAGAATAGACCATCATTTAATGGGACAGAAAGGGTACCTGGGTGCAATGTATGGTAGGGGATTAACAAACAAACTACCTAAACATACCCAAACAACAATATGAATCTGGAGGGAGACAACAAAGTCCCTTGGATGGGAAGGCAAACTAACAGAACGCACCCCCCTGTGGAGTAGCAAATCTTGAGGGAAGTGCACTGACTGCCAGGTTTTAGCGCATGGACTCTACTGGGCATAGAATATTTAGGAGATGTTTGGAAAGGGCAAACAACGTTGGAGTTCCTCATAATGCAGGCAGATTATCAAATGCCAGATACAGAACAATACTGAGACATACAAATGAAGCATGCCTTGAGAGCACATATTAGACCATAATATACACCACTAGAAGATAGATTACTTCTAGACCCAATAATGGAAAGAGCCATGCATGGGAAGGTGAGGTGGGGATCCTGGTTGAGGATGACTGGGAGGAGGCCATACAGAGTCCCAGGAAACTGGCCATAAGAGCATGATTTAAACTTATACAAATTCATATACTTCATAAGTCCTACACACCCAGAACAAGATTACACCAAATGGGTAAATGCACCTTGAGCAATTAATTGTATGACGGAATGTGTGGAAGAGGGTACCTTCTTCCACATGCTGTGGAGCTGCCCAGTGACACTTAGATATTGGACCAGGGTCATGCAGGTTATGACAGCAGTAGTGGGGCAGTTGGGTCCGATGGATGCAAGAGGGCATGTATTATGTGTCACTGGTGAGGCTAAGTGTCCAAGATACACCAAGTTGTGGTTACTGTTAGCAGATGTTGTTGCAAAGAGGAATGTAGCTAGAGCCTGGGGGAAGTACAACCACCCAAAGTCTCCCACTGGGCGAATGACCTTGAATGATGTTATGCGGCTGAAAAAGTGGTGTATCAAAGCCAAGGATGTCCTGAGAAATAGGGTAAAGTATGGGATAAGTAGGTGGGGTTCAGAGGGACCTAAGATGTAGTAGCAGGGTATTGGATACAAGCTGCAGGGAACTAGTGGAATGTAATTGAAACCAACTGTTTTTGAATTGAATTGTCAACTAAGGAAGATAGTGGGTCAAGTGATAGGGTGACCCAAGAGACGTTCCAGCCTGGAAAATGACCCAATATATTGAATGTTATTAATCTGTTATGTTTTGCTAAGAATATGTAAGCTCAATAAAAAGAATTTAAAAAGAAAAGAAAAAAGAAATCAGTCGGTCGGGACCGCCGACTGGTTGTCTGTCTGTCCAATGACCGTTGTGCGAAATAATTCCGCCCAACATCATAATAACTCCAATAGTGTACATAAACCCCAATACCTAAAGGTCTACCCCCAAAGTGAGACCCAGCTAAAAATGTGTTTAATTAACACTGCACTCTTGCCTTGCACCCACACTATACACTCACAGCATCACTCCTGATGCCATTCCCACACACAGAAAAAATAATGAATTAGTTCCCAAAATGCAACACCTGGGAAATCCCAAGACATGGAAATTTTATCTAATGTCGAACATGACAACATATGGAAATCAACAGTCACTTATACAAAACAAAATATTTTCATCATGACCCAATCCCACCAAAAAGGAACAAAGTTTCAAGCTTGGTACATTTGAACACAAAAATCAAAAACAAAACTAAATCCTCTGGGTAGTCCAAGAAGCAAGTACAAATAAATTGGGAAGAACAAAAGTTTGAATTCCAAAAGTATTTTTACAAGATAATCAATCTAAAGCAAAGTCATCCTTTGAAGCAGATGGTGGTTTATACAGCTACAGTATGGCAGGGAATGTGATTTTATCAATTTTAAAGGGAGGGACCGGACAGACTGACCTAGGGAATTTGGGAAGACAGATATTTGGACTGATTTCCCAGACTCCCTGGTGCCTGAGGAGACACTACCCCAACTCTATTAGCAGACTAAGTTGCATATATCCCAGAATGTCAATCCCTAGATCCAAACTCTGATTGATACTCTGGAGAGCACCCATCAATGTGCTCAGTCCTACAGAGATCCTTCAACAACTGCAGTGCATCCTCAGACACCAGCATTTGCTAGATAAGAGCAGTAGGAGAGCTCTCAATGGTGAAGGATACACCAGTTTCAAATTTTTAGACTGGGTGCGGGCTCCATGTAGGGGGGCTGAAATGAGGATGGCGCTGGTGGTGGTTGTGGCTGCCACAGGCTCTGATGTTTCAACTGGTGGTTTTGGCCACCACCACAAGGAACTGCTCAGAGTCAGCTACCTCTGACTGCACCACCTTCAACTATAAA
Organism: Lissotriton vulgaris; assembly: GCF_964263255.1. Lineage (NCBI taxonomy): Eukaryota > Metazoa > Chordata > Amphibia > Caudata > Salamandridae > Lissotriton > Lissotriton vulgaris. The sequence goes on along the minus strand of NC_141691.1, from coordinate 1,098,356,449 downwards.
ACAAAGGTTGAATAATATGGACAACAACTAATCAGAACCTACCTGTATAATATTCAAGACGTAATTGTTTTTCATTAAAAAAGGTGCAATATATTCAATTTGCCACACTAACAGCTCTCCCCAAAAAATCACTCTTTAAACATTAGACTTGGTACATGAACAGCAAAATGAAGGGATCTCATCAAATAAAGTTAATCAAATCTAAAGAAAAGGTGAAAGCCTAAGTTCAACTCTCCAACTGCATATAAAATGACTGACTTGGGGAAAGATTAGAAGGGAACGATTGAACTTTGTAATCAAGGCATCTTTGTTTACATGCAGGCAGGCAATCCTCATAACACGTAAACGCACAGGCAGTGAATAAATCTGTAAGGGCACAAATGCCACAATTAGCAATACTCATGCAACACAAAATTCACAGACATCCCCCCTCTCAGGACCTCTGCAACAGACTCAGCGCTGTCTTCCATCACAAAATCAAGACCATCTGTGACAACTTAGTTGACAACAACCCACACAGGGAACCCCCTCTACTGCTCCCAACAGCACGCAACCACACTAGACAGCTGGACCGCCATCAGCATTGAAGATATTCTGAGGATAATGAAGATCACCCATTGCGTGGCCGCCACGGATCCCTGCCCCCACCATATCTAGTGCAAAGCCGCAGACATCATTGCCCCTGAGCTTCAACGTATCATCAACCACTCCTTTTGAGACCGCCTCCTTCCCCCACGACTAGAAAGACGCCGAGATCAACCCTCTCCTGAAAAATCCTTCAGCCGACCCCACCGACCTCAAGAATTTCAGACCGATCTCCCTACTCCCTTATCCAGCCAAAGTCATGAAAAAAGTAGTCAAAAGTCTACTTGTCACCTTTATCAGTCAGACAGTCAGTTCATCTTTATTCGGATACAACAGTACCCATAAAAGCACATTAAAAACAATGCATATTAAAAAATCTAAAATATTCATTATACAGATCTGAAATGACTTTATACAAAGCTATACATCATCACAGTGCAAATAGATTATTAAACCAAAGGAGCAATAAAAGACAATAGGGAACAATTTATAATAATGTCAGGCATCAAACATAGATCTGCGTGCCCTTACCGCCGATTTTAGGAAAGTGCAAATGCGAAAGATAAGGTCCACATCATCTAGAGCTAACATAGAACCAAATGCTGCCTCTAAGCTAATTGGTCTTCTCTTATTAAAATACGGGCATAAAAACTGTTTAAAATATTTAATATAAAATTTGCAGGAAAATATAAAGTGCTTAATAGTTTGCTCACTCCTCCCATCACAAGGGCACAGAGTCAGATTTAGATTGGGACTATAACCAAGTGGGAAGGAGAGTGCAAAGCAAATTGTGCCAGCTCTCAAATGGAACAATAAGCTTGTCTCCCATCGGCTCATTGGTAATGACATATACATATGGAGTGGATAACTGTACCGTTCGATGGCCATGTAGTTGCGCACAGTAATTTTTCAGGCCTCTGCTACCTCCCGCTCGGTCTTATATAGGGAATGCAGAGCATTCTGTATATCCTTTTTTGCGGCTAAGGTAGCGAGTGTAGGGTCCCAGAAAATACTTTCCATGTTTATGCTGCGCAAACTACTCAGCACACCACCCAGCCATGGGATTTCTAGATCCTTAGCACAACCTAGACAATCCTTAATGATTGATTGAGTCAAATAAGCTGCTTCATTCTTCCACACTGCAATCTGCATAAGTGCCGGGCGAGCCCTGATAAAATCAGTAAAAAAATTAATATTGAGCTCTTTATGGGATATGTAATGGGAAGTTGAGATAGGGACATTCAATAGTTTTCTACAGAGCCTATTCTCCTCCTGCTGCATACCAGAACAGTTGACCGTCCCCATATCTCGGCGCCATAAGTGGCTACCGGGATACACTGGAGTTTGTAAATCCTTTGTAAGCTAATACTGCGCCTATGGTCTTGGGGCGCGGAATGCTTAACATAGAGTTGTTGGCCTTTGAGAACTTGCTCCTGGCGTGAGCTAAGTTCTCACTCCAGGAGCTGTTTGCAGCAAAGGCCAAACCCAAGTATACAAAAATTTTTACAGTGGTCATCTTATGGCCATGTATTATAATCGAGCGTGTAGCGTGTTTACCCGGGCCACTGCTCATTAAAAAGGATTTTTTTAAATTACCTTGCAGATCTAAGTTTTTCATAAAAATATTAAAGTCTTGGACGAGGAGGCGTAATGAATTTGATGTGCGGCATATTAAAACTGCATCGTCGGCGTAGAGCAACGCAGGGATGGGTACTTTATTAATATATGGAACGTCTTGGGTGGCCAATTTCAGGGAAGCATTCAGGTCGTTAATGTATATAATAAAGAGCTGGGGGGCCAACACGCAACCTTGTCTGACCCCCCTGCCGATGGTAATGAATCCTGAAACCTCACCTCCCACCCCTGTTCTTACTGGGGCTTTAAGATCTCTGTGCAGGTAAGCCTGAAAGTTAACCAGGGTTTCATACAGACCCTTGGATAAAAGGATTGCCCACAGCTTTGACCTATTTACTAGGTCAAAGGCTGTGGACAGATTTATAAAAACCATGTAAACCGGAGATTTCTTGGCAATAGTATATTTACTAATGATTAGGTTCAGGTTGAGGCATTGCTCCCTTGTTCCCACCTTACTTCTGAAACCCAGCTGACAAGGTGTTAGTTGCTTCTGTCCAATCTACAATTTTGTTATAAAGAACTCTACCTAAAATTTTCAGAGTGTTATCTATTAGGGAAATGGGGCGATAGTTACACGGAAGTGACCTATCGCCTTTTTTGAAGATCGGTACTATTATACTTCTGGCCCACGTATCCGGAATCTTTGTCATAGTCAGGTTATTAAAAATATTCAGAAGCAAAGAGGCCCAGATAGCCGGGTTCCATTTAATTAGGTCTATTGGCAGCCCATCAGGGCCAGGCGCTTTATTGCCTAGGCTTTGGTTGATTGCTTCAGTTACGTCTGAGATGCCAATGTCTATAGGTGTTTGATTACCAATGGTAGGGGTTGAGTCAGGTGAGGATGGGACAGAATATATAGTTGAGAAGTGATCCACCGAGGCCTCACTAGTTATGTTACAACTGATTGGCGTCAGTGACTGCCCCATGGAACGCACTTCCCTCACTGCAGCCCAAAAAATGTTACCGGTTTTTAAATTAACAGCATCGGATAGCTTATCCCAACGATTCTTCAAAACTTAAATTCTCCTATTTTTAGTTGCCACCTTGTAATCATTCCTTGCCTGTTTGACTGTTATAGGGCATCTTGGGATAGTAGTTAAAGCCCTGCGGAGGTTCCTATTTGCTTGAGAGCAATCATGGTTGAACTATCTAGGGACGAATGCCACCTTTTTTGGTGGTTTAGATATGAGGATTTTAACAGTCCGGCATATCTTACCAAAATCCTCAATTATCTGCTCAGGTGCTGATTCAAGGGAAAGACAGGACTGAATAAGAGGCATGTTGTTTTTTGCCAGTGTCTTAAAGACCTCTGCATCATCAGCCCCCTTCCAACATAGTCTTAAGTTATCTGTTGAAACTAATAGGTTTGCCACCGCACAATCGCTATGAGCGATGGTTCATCTGATTGCATTTAGTGTAACCTTAATGGGTTATGATCCCCAAAGTCGGATGGTATGGCCGCAGCAGAGGCCACCAGTTTTTCAATTAGAGGGCATACAAAAACATAATCTATTGTAGAGCCACTCCCTCTTCCTCTATATGCCGGTCGGTTATTCTTATGGGAACCTACAACTTGATCCATAACATTAGATAGGTTATACGATTTAATAAGCCTTTTGAGTTCTCTCCCTCTGATATATGGGGGTTGTGCACAGAGAGCTGTATCTGTGTCGGCGCCGTGACCTTGAAATTGAAATTTGGCATTAAAGTCCCCACCTAATAAAATGCCCAAAGTATCTCCCTTCGCAGATTGGTTGTCCAGATCTGAGACGAAATCAAAAAACTTTAAAAAACTATTGTTAGGGACTGACTGAAAGTCATTATTATAAAAGTTTAGTAAATAAAATTGGATACCCCTTTTAAACAGTACTGCCTGGAAGTCTAGACTGTTTGTTGGGATTATTTTAAAAGTGCCCCCGGCTGCCACCTTAAGTCCCAGAAACAAACCCCCCGATGGCCTCCCCTACCTTGGTGTTTGTGAAAGGACACTATAACAATAAAAGCTCTCAATGTATAGGTTTTCAGTAGCCCAAGTTTCCTGGAACATAAGGATATCATGTTCCCTAACTAAGTTTAACCATTCAACATTATCAAGTTTCGATCGGTGACCTGCCACATTCCAGCTAAGTATACTCAGACTTGCTCCTTTATCCCTTGTTGTTAGATCTTTCTTCCCTTGGGCACGGGGTAGTGCTGTCGGTATAACTCTAGATGGCGAGATATTATCACCCTCAGAATCTAAGGGTGTTGGTGGTCAATCTTGTTGAACCAAACTTTGGAAAACTTTGAAATTGTTAGACAGGGATATAAATGTTGCAGGACCGCTGTTAGGGGTAGTTGGAGCTTTGTAAAAGTAACCCAAAGGAAGGGCACTAATATCAGTAGGAGGGTTAAGGGTTGCATCATTAATAGACAAAAGATGGCGAACCTGCTGGAGCCTTCTAAAATTTAGAACAACACAGTCCCCCTGGATGCATTTATGAGAGGGGCCTACCCATCCGACTCTTCTGCCCGTGATTATGTCCTCCCTTCTGTTCGGTTCGAAAATTGTTTGCTTGCAGAGCGAGTCCACTGACTTTCTTTGCAAGTCGGACCAAGACTCCCTCTGTCTCCTTTTTAGTGGGGGAACTCCGCTTAAAACCAGGACTTATGGAGCACAGGCCGGTGGGAGATGCAAGACATCCGGGTTGTTAATAACCCTTGGCTCTCTGGGTGCTCGGGTTACATCGTTACTGCCATTATTTGGCTTTAGGGACAGCTTAGGGTATCTGCAATTGTCTGTATTTCATTTGCGTATATGCCCCCCCTCTCCCTGCATCTATCACCCTGAGTTGATGGAGATGATGTTGTGGCATCAGCTACTCTGTGAGGGTTAGGGACCTTATCACAATTTAATACACCAAATAACATGAGTTGCAGAGCAATTATACCCTCTCCCACCCTTTTTATGTTTGCTGCTACATCTTTTATTTTATGCATTTCTTTCCAAAGGCCATCAAGTTTCATAGCAAAAACCCCGATTAAATCATCCAGTCTAGATTCAAAACCTTCCATCAGGGTGTCCAAAATTTCGATGCCCAAATCATTTGTGTTAGAGCCACTAACAAAAGGGAGTTCAGTCTGGTTGGAGATAGAGTTAATTGGCCTAACATCAGGAATCCCAATGTCGGCTCCACCTTTGTTATTCCTCATGTTATCCATATTGGGGTCCATTGATTTTCTTCTATGCTCCACCTGGTTGGGTTTTGATTCATCAGCCTTACTACCCAATACTGAAGTAGTCAATATCTGCCGTTTAATTGTCTTGCCTCGTGTGTTAATGGCTGGGAGTTGTGGGTCCTGGGTAGTCTGAGACATGTTCAGTGGGATGTTTATTATCTGTATATCTGGGCTCAATGGCACAGATTCGGCTCCTAATTTAGCAGCGGGAATGACTCAATTGAACCCCCAATGGACAAGCGGGATTGGGATGCTGCAAGGTCTAAAGATAGCCGTCTCTCTGTGGCTTGGATTTGGTGAATGAGCACCGACTCGGCCCTTACGATGAAATCATCCAAAGTGCCTGCTGCCCCCTTTCGTTCGCTCAGTTGAGACATGGTTACCGGCTGCAATACTCAGACTAGATTTTACCTTGCTGTCATGTGTCGTCGCTCCTCAATTGAGATGCTAAGGGGGATGGCCCGGCCCAGCCTCTTCTGGCCCCTGCTGGCCACAGACGGCCCGCCCTTTGCCCGAGCTTCGCCCGGCGCCCGCCCGCGCATGTCCCGTGGTGCAGGATGGGCCTTCTAAATATATAGCCCTCCGGTGATTTGGGGGAGGGGCTGCTAGTCGCGCCGTCCGCCTCCTGGAGTTATGGGCCGTGTAGTCCCTGGTCCCCGCTGCCCTGCCGCCACATGCCTCTGGCCGGTGAACTGAAGCATCTCCCGCAGAGGGGGAGGCGTGAAAGGCTGATGAAGCCTCTGATGGCTTGGGGGAGGGGCTGCTGGTCATGCCGGTCACCTCCTGGAGTTATGGGCCGTGTGGTCCCTGGCCCCCGCTGCCCTGCCGCCACACGCCTCTGGCCGGTGAACTGAAGCGTCTCCCGCGGAGCGGGAAGCACGAAATGCTGATGAAGCCTCCAAAGGCTTGGGGGAGGGGCTGCTGGTCGCGCCGACAACCTCCTGGAGTTATGGGCCGTGTAGTCCCTGGCCCCCGCTGCACTGCTGCTACACGCCTCTGGCTGGTGAACTAAAGCGTCTCCCACGGAGCGGAAGGCGCAAAACGCTGATGAAGCCTCCGATGGCTTGGGGAAGGGGCTGCTGGTCACGCCGGCTGCCTCCTGGAGTTATGGGACATGTAGTCTTGGCCCCCACTGCCCTGCCACCACAAGCCTCTGGCCGGTGAACTGAAGCGTCTTCCGCGGAGCGGGAGGCGCGAAACGCTGATGAAGCCTCCGATGGCTTGGGGGAGGCGCTGCTGGTTGCGCCGGCCACCTCCTGGAGTTATGGGCTGTGTAGTCCCTGGTCCCCGCTGCCCTGCAGCCTCACCCCTCTGGCCGGTGAAATGAAGCGTCACCTTTATCAAAGTAAACATCATCCTTTACCCCTCCCAATCAGGCTTCAGGAAGAACCACAGCACCAAAACCACACTCCCCTCAGCAACAGACAACATCCGCGCCCTCCTTGACAGAAGAGAGACTGCAGCCCTCATCTTTCTAGACCTCTCTGCGGTCTCTCACTGCACCCCAGCCTGCAGACTCTGCCATGCGCGAATCCGGAACAAGGCCCTCAACTGGATCCTCTCTTTCCTGTCCAGCAGAGCGCAACGAGTCTTACTCCCACCTTTCACTCATAATCAACCGGCGGATTTCCACAAGGATCCTACATCAGCCCAACCATGTTCAACATCTACATGGCCTGCTCACATCCATCGTCGGAGCACACAGACTCAACATCACATCGTATGCAGACAACACCCAATTTATCATCTCACTTTATAACTAGCCCAACATCACAACACACAATTTTCAAGACAGAATTGAACCCATCGCCAGATGGATGAAGAACAGCTGCCTTCAACTCAACACGGACAAAACTGAGGTACTCATCATGGACCCACACCCTGGTACCTGGAACCACACCTGGTGGCCCGCCGCCCTCAGAGACCCCCACCCCCACGGACCACACACACAACCTCAGAATCATCCTGGACACCAAACTCAAAATGGACTGCCAGATCAACTCCTCCTGCTACCACACCCTCCGCCTCCTCCATAAGACCTTCAAGTGGATCCCCCTGAACACAGGAAAACTGTCACACACCCACTCATTAGTTACAGACTGGACTAGAGCAACACATCCTACAACAGGTTCAACAAGAACCTCACCCGCAAACTCCAGAACGTCCAGAATGCCATTACTAGACTAGTCCTCAAACTACCATGTCACAGCCACATCATCTAACACCTATGGAACCTACACTGGCTCCCTGTTGAGAAGAGAATCACATTGAAGCTTCTCCCCCACGCACACAAGGCCCTCCACAACACCGGACCCGGCAACCTGAACCACCGCCTTGTGTTTCAAGCTCCCCCCGCGTCCTCTCCGCACGGCACAGCTCTACCTCACAACAGTACCTCAGATCAAGAAAAGCAGAACTTGAGAGTGCTCCTTCTTCCTCCTCACAGCCAAGTCAAGGAACTCTCTCCCTCTCCACCTCCAACAGAACACATCGCTCCCTACATTCCTAAAGGACCTCAAGACTTGGCTTTTCGATGGAACTCAGTGAACCTCCAGGATCTGTAAACCTCCCTTTCCCTCAGCGCCTTGAGACCTGTTCCGGGTAAGTAGCTTGGGCTCTAAAAACACCTGATTGTTTGATTGATTGATTTATTCATGCACATTCTGCATATGAAATACGTCAAAAATGTCATCAAGGTTCTGAATAACATCCAATTCAACTTAAATTGTGAATGGACAGTAATGTCCCCTGCATGGTGTACAGTCGTGTCCCCTGCTCAGAGTGCCTAAATTTGAGTATCTGGTACCCTGGTTGTTGACCTTTGTAGCCCCAACCTCACGCCAAACCAGTGCAAAGGCCTGGATCTTTTTTGTGAAAAGAGTCTTGTCCTGGGGGGGGCCACACCAAATATGCCCTTTGTAGCCGGACTACTGTCCCTGTCACAGGTTCAGGCGTAAAAAGTCTTGGCAGTCTATGAGTTTTCTACAGATCTTAGCATGGTCAGGCCTTTTGTATCTGTGTCATGGTAGAGGTAGCATACTGGAACACTAATTTCAATTTATACTGCTAACGATGAACCCTGAAAAATAGTTGGAGTTCCTGAGTAAATGTATATTTGCCTCAGGCATGAGTAAGTTACGCACTGTACATTGGTATGAGTGCACTAGAATCATACAGGCCATCAGGCTCCATTTTGAATGCCTTGGCCTTGCATGAGATTGAGGTGAAGTTACTTTTGCAGACACTTCAAGAGTGTTAATGAATTTCCTGAGACTAAAGGGATGGAACCTAGACTCTGAAGTGGGGAATGAGGAGATAGAAATGTAATTACTCCATTTAAACAATAGGGCTGTTGATTTATCTTCCTGTAGATTGCCATTTGTTTGATGGTGGGGATTAAGGGTGGGACTGCAGTTCCAGTGTGTGCATCATTAGACTAGGGTCAGACTTTTAGGCCTCTTCCTGATCACTGTCAGGTGTAGGTGTGGCAGTCAGCTGTAGACTGCTTATACCTCTTTGTGCCTCAGTTGTTGATGCTGAAGTCTGAAGATGACCCTGCTTTGAAGAGCATCATTCAAGACAAAGGCTGAGTACAGACTACAGCCCAAGAAGGACACATGAAAGGAGAACCAGTCAAAACCAAATCTGTGATTGTAGAATCCCCTGTGTGAAGTACCACTATAAGAGTTGGAGCTGTTGATCAACTTGTTGCTCCAAGCTGTCTCTAACCAAGAAGGGTGTGCTCCACAGAGAAACCAGAGCACTACTGTGCAACCAGGGTTGATGTCCTCTACCTGTAGGTGAGGTAACATCACCTGGAGTCTGATCTGGGGGAGAAAATGACTGCCATTTCCTGGAACATCTGGAGAGTGCTGTCTGAGCGATAGGGGAGGGAGCGAGTCTAACCAGCAGAAGCTGAATATTGGTGTTGATAGAAGAGTTTGACACAGGTGCTAAGGTCCATCCTCCAGAGACTCATGTAGAGTGCTTCTTGCTTACTCCTAACTTGGAGTCTGTCACTGAACTAGCAACACTCCCAAAATAATCCTCCATCATCCCCACTTTCACAGCCATGGAAACTTACTTGTGTGTGCTCGATTGGCCTCCACAACCTATGAAGGGATTGATGTTGCTCTTCGGTACCTGTTTGAATACACCAACTCACTGTTATCAACATGATTGTGGAACTATTCAACCTGTGCTGGAGTGGTCACCTTCATGGAAGAAAAACCGTGTGAATCCCCAGTGCTCTCCCAAGAACGCATTGCTGACCTGAGTGCCTGGAAAGGGGGCTGCATCACTGTCACATTACTGGGAGGCCTAGGCAACTGTCATCAGGACTCATTAGTTTGGAGGAAAGAGGACTGCTGCAACAGTGAGGCACACTTATTGTGTTGAAGCCCAGAAGAGAGCCACCATTTAAAAAAAACGGTAGACCACACCACTGGCTGCAGGACACTGGCTGCAGAACACTGCTGTGTAGTCTGCACCCATGCAAACAAAATAGGGAAGCTCTGTGACTTGACTGCTCACAGTGCTCTTGTGAGCACTGTGAGCAGTAAGGCCAATGGCAGTATATCACTGCCAAGAGAACAGCTGAGAGACTCAACCACTAATATAACCACAGAGACTATTTGCTACCTGAGAGAAAGTGCTGCACATGTTCTGTCTGGCATATATACTTGACTATAGATTGCAAAGGTGGGGGTTAGAGTGAGAAGGAATGTGTAAAACTAGCTGCATTAGCCTCATGCATACTCACACACCCACAATGACGCGCGCACGCCGCACACACACACACACACACACACCTGGGATCTGGTATGTTTTTTAGTCTTGTAGTGTGACATTGTACTTGAAGGATAAGAACTAGGCTGGAAAATCATGTTATTGCAATCTAGGTAGTTTCTTGAGACCTGATCCTGCTGTAACCCCACACTAACTTCCCAGAAAAGCCTATGGCTGTTCCTTATCACCATCACTGAGAGTCAAATGCTGAAGGTGTTGTACTTGTTCCTGTTTTGCATAACCATAGCAGGATGAACCCAAGGACTCCAATGACCCTCAATGACCCCAGACCCAAAGGAAGTTGCTGCATAGGTCAGGCCTGCAATGTAGACCCCCAATGGTATCTGATAACTAGTTAGCACTGTCATAGTGAAATGTCCATAAATGAAGTATACAGCATTGTATTTGATGCATAGACAATCGCCTCATCCTCCATCTTGCAGATTATGACCTTGACCTACACATATCTTGTAGTATATCAACCGGACAGAAGTACCTTGTCACACTCAAAAACCTAATAATGAATTTACTTAATATCAACTAGTCACAAAGCACAGGGGTATTGTTTTATCACAATGTAATTGGGAACCCTTAACAATCAATCAATCAATCATATAATTTGTATAGCGCGCTACTTACCCGTGAGGGTCTCAAGGCGCAGGGGGAGGGGGTGTGCTGCTACTGCTCGAAGAGCCAGGTCTTGAGAAGTCTTCTGAAGGTCAGCAGGTCAGCAGGTCTGCCGTAGTAGGGTGGGGAGAGATGGTGTTCCAGGTATTGGCGGCGAGGTGGGAGAAGGATCTGCCTCCGAAGGTTGCTCTGTGGAAGTGGGGTTCTGTGGCGAGGGTGAGGCCGGTGGAGCGGAGCTGGCGGGTGGGGGTGTTGAAGCTGAGTCATCTGTTGAGGTACGCTGATGAGGTGTGGTGGAGTGCTTTGTGTGCGTGGGTGAGGAGCTTGAACGTTATCCTTTTGCTGACGGGGAGCCTGTGTAGGTCTCTCAGGTGGGGTGTGATAAGGCTGTGGCGGGGAATGTTGAGGATCAGACGTGCAGAGGCGTTCTGTATGCGTTGCAGCCGTCTCAGGAGTTTGGCCGAGGTTCCTGCGTATAGTGCGTTTCTGTAGTCCAACCTGCTGCTGACGAGGGGGACCATCGTTTACAACTAAACTTTTACCACGCATTACCATTACAACGCAGGAATTACAATGAAAGTCGTTACAACGACTTTCGTTGGAGGGCGCTGTTGGATAGGGAATAGTTTAATTCAGTATCCAACACCTTCCCTACTATCCACCGGGACTGGAGTTGGAATAGAAAATTAAACTATTTCACTATCCAGCGCCCCCCAACACAAGTCGTTGTAACGACTTGCGTTGTAATACCTGCGTTGTAAAGGCATGCGTGGTAAAAGCATGCGTTGAAACGTCATACAACCGCTGACGAGTGCCTGGGTGACCCTTCTTCTCGTTTCAGTGGGGATCCACTTGTAGATCCTACGGATCATCTGGAGGGTGTTGAAGCAGGAGGAGGAGACGGCGTTGACCTGCTTTGTCATGGAGAGGGTGGAGTCAAGGATGACCCCTAGGTTGCGTGCGTGGTCGGTGGATGTTGGTGCTGATCCCAGTGCGGTTGGCCACCAGGAGTCGTCCCAGGCCGAAGGGGTGGATCCGAGGATGAGGATCTCCATCTTGTCCGAGTTCAGCTTCAGTCGGCTGTTTCTCATCCATTCGGCGACTGCCTTCAGCCCTCCATGGGGGTTGGCTTTAGCGGTGTGGGGGTCTCAGTGTGAGATGTGGCAAGTTCAACTAGAAAGGCATTTACCCCGACAGTCCCAGGCAGCATTTAGTGTACCGCAATGGCTAAGGAACACAGCAGGTTTGTGACAGTTGGGACTGTTAGTAAGGCATATTGATTTTTACAATGCATCCAAGGCCTTGGGAAATGTACAAGGCTCTATATTGACATTAATAAGGTCCAGCATCCAATGCACTTAGGTGCATACAAATGAAAGGTGTATTAATAGAGTAATACCTTACTGAAATCCTTCTGAAGGACATCTCAAGTTGGGAAAAAGTAATGGCAAACATGATATCAACGCACACACATTCTATTGCAGAGTCACACAGCTAATGTCCAGCTTGTATGTGAGGTGGACCATCAGATTGTCCCATGTGGCCTGCAGAGTGATTGGGTTTTGCAAAAATTACCTTTGCATACACATCAATGAGACTTGTTTGAAATTTAGTGGACAGGAAACTCCATCACAAACATGGTAGATATCCTGTCTACTGTATAAAGGCACTTGTGATATGGTGGCTAGGATATTTGCCAAATTTTGATGGGGTATCCCTTCCTTCAAACTGTAAATAAGACCCAGCGCTTAGTTAATTTTCAAACCTTAATGTAGCAAACCAAGCTTATATTGTTGTGTGCTCAATGCCGTAAAACAAGCTACACAGGAAGTAACATTTCTGCATGTGATTGTTAGGTAGCATAGTCAGTCATGTATTGGTACACATAGCACATAGACAGCATGATGATATGCAATGCAACATCCATATATGAAATCAAGAATGGCTAGTATTTCCTCACATAAGGAACATCAATTGGTAGTCAGGTGGTAGTAATCTCCTTGTCACTGCTTCTGAACCTCCAGTTCCCTAGCCAAGTATGGATAGTTCACCCCAAGAATACACCTCATCATAGAGATCACTTTATGCTACATCTGTTTTCTTTCTGCTGGGAGGACATTACCAAATTGTGTAGTGTTGTGAACCATGTCTAACACCAAAGGTCCTCTGAGCCTTTTCAGGAATGTCTGAAGCAGAGCTTGAATATCAACAGGTTTGCTCACCCTACTGGCAATGGCCCACCCATTTTTTCTTTCTCTGTGGGCTAGCCAACATAGAGGTGAGATCAAAACATAGAAATAAAAGCAATTAAAGACCACTTACTATGAACCATCAAAATCTAAAAGATTACGGACTAGATGTACTGCCGTTTCTTGCGGTTCCAAACTGGATTTCAGCCCATTTGGGACTGCAAAATTGGTCTGTCCTGTGTACAAACCCTATTTTGCAAGCCAACAACCTATTACCAACTCGCAAAATAGGGTTTGCAATTTGCTATCAGAAAGGGGCTGCCAAGGGCGTCTCTGCCTATTAGCAAGTCATACTTCAATGTACAATTGTTTTGCGGCTGCAAATTTCACCCACAAATAATTGGGTAGTTTACTACCCAATTCAAAAAGGTGGTAAGCCACTCGTAAATGGGAAGGAGTCACGGGGTGACTGGCAGCGAAAATATTTTAGTGTTCCCAGGTAACACTGCCTACTTGAAGAAAAACAGGCTGCATTTTTTTTAAACTGCTTTGTTTAAAAAGCAGTCACAGACATGGTGGTCTGCTGACCCCAGCAGGCCACCATCTCTGGGAATGCTAGCCTTTCCCAATGGGTCGCAAATTGCTACGCGCCTCATAAGTATTAATGAGGCAGGCACTTTGCGACCCCATTAGGAATTGCAAACAGTATCTGAGCCACTGTTGTGGAAATTCCATTTTGCGAATCACAAATTGCGAGTCATAAAACAATGCAATTTGCAAGTCTCAAAATGGAAGGGTCGTGCATCTGGTCCTACATGTGTGATTTATTATGGTAACCTTATCTCCCAAGAATTTGTTTACATATAGGACATAGGCCTATAATTGGATATTGTTTTTGAAATTTTTGAGGTGTCACTAGGTACAGAGCAAACTTTTTTTTGTTTGTTTCCTGAATAAGACCATTCCGGGGTTGCAAATTGAAAAAAATACACTTAGTTCATGTGGGGTTGGTCCAACGCTTCCATCATGTACCACTTCAAATCGACTGACAATATGGCAGACAGATGTATGTAATTGTTGCAAATAATTAGCCATTTATGATGTTGCTTTTGTCATTGCCAACAGATCAGGTTCAATCAAAAGTTAACAGATCTTTTAAAAATTTTGTAAAAATATGATCCAAAAGTTCTTCTGAGTGGCAAATTGTTTTCTTGTTCTTTTTAAGGAAAATCAAAAAAAGTAATATAAATGAATAATGTTCGGAATGTATGAATTTAGAACACCTGTCTTAATTTTCTATTAACATTTGATAAAAAATTGGATTTGTGTTTATTAACATGTAGGTTATTATAATGAGGCCAATGCTCCACTCAAAATGCTTACAGGCTACAGTTATGGAAATTGCTGGGCGTATGACATCCATAAACAATCAAAATTGCGTTATGAGCATGCCCAATGCCAAGATTGCTGGTTTACCTATTGAAGATGTCTTTGTAAATTGTTTTTACAGTTAATATTCCTAATGCCAATACTAGCCTTTCACTCATGGTCTGCAGTTCTTATTTCTTCCTCTGGTATGTCATCTTGTCTTCTGCTGGGGCATTAGCAAGCTATTGCTGGATACCTTTGGATGTGGCATAGATACTGGCTTTGGAGAGATCTACAATGCACTTGTCAGCCAATTAATGAAATAGTGATGCATCAGATTGGGGTTGACGACTGGCTTAATATCTTCACAATAGCAGAAATTCTTATACAGCATTCATTGGAACATTTATAGTAGACCTTGAAGAGTGTCCAGGATGCTTTGGAGTTCATTTCTATACTTTCTAATGTATATTTTATGCAAGGTGTGGATTTATATGAGTGTCTGTACAAATTGTTGACATGTTCTTCTCCCTTGCTGAGGTTTGGGATGTCTAGGTCATTTGAGACATATTTTAGTTTTACTGTTGCTGTATGTTTTCATGAAATGTATATTACACCATGTTGCATTATGATACCTGTTGTGGCAAAATTATTGTATAGGAATGCAGGAACAGGGTGAACAACGTGAATGCAAGAAGCTGTTGCTCACACCAATTGTGTTTTTGTGCAAAAATTGTGATGCAGGGGCTCGTTTTGCGCTCAAATGAAGAAGTAAATGATGGATCTGTATTTCACGTAGTTACTGGTTATTTTACCTAATTTTCCCACAATTTTGCATATTTACACGAAAACGAATTCAATACATTTCACACATCCCTAGAACCCACACACGAGTTGGGTCATGTTGTGCTTGGCTCTTTTTGCAGGGTCATCCCAGAACATTTTGCCTTCCTCCTGTATTTTCTTCTGACCTGTTGGTAGTTTTATGACTCTGGGCAATTTATCACTGCTGATCAGTGCTAAAGTGCATGTGTTCTTTATGATAAACTTGGTAAGATTGGTCTACACCTGTTTGACATATTTAATTTACATATCAGTTCCTTGTACAGTATCCCTTATACCCAGGGCCAATAAATGAAATGGTGCTGATGGGCTTTCAGTGCTGCTTGTTCAACCCACCAAAGTAGCCTTTCAAGCCTGTGTCAGGCCTCTGCCACTGCCGGGCTGCGTGCGCAGTTTACTGCTGCTGTGACATGGCATATAAAGTGGTTGCCACGCCTGCGACTCACCTTTTACTACACATCAGTCACTTCTAAGGTAGGCCATGGACAACCCTATGGGCAGAGTGCTGTGTATGTAAAAGGTAAGACATATGCCTTAACTGTGTGGCATGTCTTGGTAGTGACAAACAGCCTATTTGTTTTCTCACTGCTGTGAGGCTGCCCTCTCATAGGGATGCATTGGGGATTTCCTGATATGTGCTTCAGTGGCAATTCCTGACATGATAGGGGTAGCGTGAGCAAGTTTGATGCATTTGGAATAGTAGTGATAAACCCCGCTTATTAGTAAAAAACGGATTTATTATTACTATTTTAGAAATGCCACTTTTGGAAGTGGGCATTTCAGTGTACTATGTGTCTTTGTGCCTGTCTGATGTGTATTTTTTTTTCTTAGAGATTTATATAGCGCAACCCAGACCCAAAAATATCAGGTATCAGAGCACTTTACATGAGCACCAGTTTCATTACAGATGGACATATTCATTTTTGTTAGGCACAGGGAGATTGTAGTCATTTGACAGCGATTAGATTAAGCATTAGCAGAAGACATCTTAGTTCTGGCTGTTATCTTGACATTTAGCGGACTCCATTTTGTATTTACGGCAGCCATCTTGCCTGCTACGTGCTGCCTCGTGCCGACCATGTGCTTTGTCCTATCTTCCTGTCAACGGCGCTTGAAATCTGCCCGGCAACAAGTTATATTTAGCATCCCTCACTTTTGCACATGTCAAGTAAGGTCCACATCTGTTACTGATTAGTTCCAGATAGGAATGGGTTTGTCGACCCCCAAAACTGTTAGCTCCTCCCACTGATTGATTGTGCCTCTCGATATTACCTTATATGTACATAAACTGTGCTCTTGTGTTTGTACCACCTTCTTTTGAGCCCCTGTGCGGGTATAAATAAACCATGCTTTCTTAGCTCGTGGTGCTACTTCCTTTCTATTCCAGTTTCTGTGTCAACTTCTTCCTATTGGTCTGAGGACTTTGTGCAGAGAAGGGCGAACCCCTTCACCAGCGGGTCTGGCTGAGGCCTGCTACCACAAATTGGCGCCCGACACGTGGAGCTCATCGGCGACTCGGATGCCCAAAGGACTGGTCGCGACACAGGATTGGGATCTCGCCACGGACAATCATTGCCCGAGGAGACCTGAGTCTTGGCAAACCAAGGCGTTTTTCCCTTCTTTCCGATCTGACCATCCAGGTGGCGCCGGTCTTCGACTGAGCTCTCTTCTGTCGATTCGCTGTGCAGTGACCGTTTGGTCAAATTTAGAACTTGGCAGTTGGAATCTGGACACCCTATGATTGGTAAGGGCCGTTTTACAGCACGTACTATGGGTTTTGGATGCCCTTGTATGATAAGGTAGTTTTAGGAATACTTACTGTGGCATATTTGGTATTTTTTTTTTTTTTTTTTCAAATCTTTATTTCGGCATTACGCCATAAAAGAACAGTTTAAACATTACAATTTAGTAAAAATAAATGACAATCACTAAAAGAATAAAATACATTCTATATAACTGTGCAACACATATTGGTAGATACTTGGAGCATGACAATAAAAATCATATGAGACTGGAGGACACCTCAGTAGTTCTATAAGCAAATTCAATTGTGTAGTGCTATTAGTGCTAATATGAACAAATTCAGTTCCATAAATCAAGACCAAAATTAGAAAAAATTCGATTCACAGCTGATGGCCCATTTTTTTCCTACGGTAGCAAATAGAAATTAGAAATCTACTGACACTGAATATTATCTCTTGTGAAGTGTTAGTAGTCAAAATTCTCAGAGCCTGATGGCAGGACCTCAAGCCTAATAGAAGGCATATCGGTTTAATCCATCTTTTTCTTTCATGGGCGTAGATAGGACAGAAGAAAAGAATGTGCTGCTCATTCTCTATTTGGTTGTTTTCACAAAGTGAGCAAGCTTCGTCCAATACCTCAGCCGATGGATCACGGTTCCTTGCCCAACGAGCCAAAGTTGATTTTAATAAAAGATTTCCATATCTAAACTTTAGAAATAGTGTTTTGGCAAGTGGGGGCTCTATTTCGTCCATAAAGGACTCATATAAGGGTTCGTCCTTAAAACTTAAGAATTTTGAGACTAATGAGCCACTAGTACTGATGTTTGCAGTCATATTTGCTACATAGGACCAAAAAGCTTTTTTCAGGACAAGTTTGGGATTAGATGGTAACAGCTCGGGATGCACCCAAAAATGTTTCAGGCCTATAAAGTTAAGCCAAGTCCTAACATGTGTAAGCCAAGGGATTATTTTGTTACTATCCAACGCCATGATCTCTATCAGCCCTTCTCTGTAAGCTTGAAGCTCAGAAACGTGCCACAATCTTACCCAGTATTTACAACAAGGGGTGGTGAGGGACAGAGTCTCTGAATTAAGCAGAAAGCTCTCACCCAGTCAAGAGATCAGGGCTAGATCCAACACCGTTTTTTAGCTCACTGCACCATCCCAGTTTCAGAACCTGGCTGTATGCAAATTAGTCTGTTCCTGTCCCAGTGCATGATGGGAACAGGGCAAACCAAACTACAAAAGCCAATTCTTACACTGGGAAGGAAACAAGCTCCCGGGGACCGGTTTCTGGCATTACAGCCGTCTTCGGCCCGGTTTGCTTGAATCCTGATGGTGCAATGAGCAAGGGTCTCACATCTGAGAATACCCTTCCACGCTTAGGGTGGACAAAAATATTTACAACAAGGGGTGGTGAGGGACAGAGTCTCTGAATTAAGCAGAAAGCTCTCACCCAGTCAAGAGATCAGGGCTAGATCCAACACCGTTTTTTAGCTCACTGCACCATCCCAGTTTCAGAACCTGGCTGTATGCAAATTAGTCTGTTCCTGTCCCAGTGCATGATGGGAACAGGGCAAACCAAACTACAAAAGCCAATTCTTACACTGGGAAGGCAACAAGCTCCCGGGGACCGGTTTCTGGCATTACAGCCGTCTTCGGCCCGGTTTGCTTGAATCCTGATGGTGCAATGAGCAAGGGTCTCACATCTGAGAATACCCTTCCTCTGGTGAAGAATTGGCTTGGTAGTTTAGTCTGCCCTGTTCCCATGATGCACTGGGCCAGGGACAGACTGATTTGCATATAGCCAGGTTCTGAGCTGGGATGGGGCAGTGAGATAAATAACGGTGATGGATCAAGCCCTGATCTTTGGACTGGATAAGAGTGGTCTGTTTAACTCAGACACTCTGTTCATCACCACCCCCTTTTTGTAAATCTTACCCAGAGCATAAGCGGTCTAATAAGAACTTGATGATCTGTTCTTTTAAAATCGAGGTCCAATTGCAGAGGTACTAATGGGGTTCCTCTCGGAACCCTTACCAAGCTTCGCATAAAGTTGTTATCGTGGATACTAAAGGTCTCCTTGGACCCTGGCCCCCACAATTCAGCGCCATATAGCACTGATGATTGAACCTTAAATTTAAAAAGTTCCACAACTGGACGCACCGCTTTACTGGTGCTTAAGCTTTGCTCTCTGAGTATTGGTTTAACGTTCTGAGCAAATAACAATTTGCTTTTTTCCAATTGTGCTTTCCAGGTAAAGTTGCAATCTAGCATCACACCTAAATAAGAAAAGTGAGACACTGATTCCAACTTTGTCCCTTTTAAGGTTAGGCAACCCTTGTCAGGTTTGGTTGGATTAAGGGCCATGTATTTAGTTTTCTTTACGTTAATCTCTAGCCCCTTTTGACTACAGTAATCATTAAATGTATTTAGTAAAGTCTGCAAGCCATTTTTTGTTTGGGATATCAGAATAGTATCGTCAGCAAACAATAGGGATGCTACTCTTTCGCCATTCAATTTAGGTGCATAATTTTTGCATCTTTCTAAGTATGAGGGAATATCGTTCACGAAAATAGAAAAGAGCGTGGGGGCCAAAACACATCCTTGGCGAACTCCACGTTCAATTGGGATTTTCCGTGATAGTTCGCCATTTTGTCCCCATCTAATTCTCGCAAAGTTCCCATCATGTAATTTTATAATTTGAGCTACTATATTGTTTGGCATACCCGCTGCACTCAGCGTCTTCCACAGAAGATCACGTGGGACCAAATCGAATGCTGCCCTTAAATCAACAAAGGCAACATATAAGTGGGCCTTCTTTATCTTTACGTATTTCCAATAGAGGCAGCAGAATCTAAAGCACTGATCTATAGTGCTGACTTTAGTTCTGAACCCGGCTTGAAATTTAGTCAAAAATGAATTTTCATCCAACCAGTTACTCACTCGTACTAAAATATGGCGTGAGTAAATTTTCTGAAGGATGTCCATTAAGCTTATTGGACGATAATTACAGGGATCCTTCCTGTCTCCTTTTTTATATATTAAAACAATTTCAGCTCCTTTCCAGCTTTCAGGAAATTCTAAGCTGTGAGATAGTTTGTTGCATAGGTAATTGATATATGGTGCCCATATTTTCAAGTCATGCTTGTAAAGATCCCCGGGGATTTTATCCAAACCTGGGGCTTTCCCAGTTTTTACTTGGCTTATGGCCAACTCAGTTTCCCCCAAGGTAAAAACAAGCCGATCTACTGGAATTTCGGGACTTGCTGCAGTGGATGCTGTATAAGGGTCGTCATATTTCCTATACAAGTTGGTAAAATGGGTTACCCAGGTTTGCTCGTCTAGAAAAGTGTCTTTGACCACCCTTCCTACCTTATTCCCATTTGCTATCAACTTCCAGAAAGCTACAGTGTCGTGTGATCTTGCAGCTATCAATAATTCCGCCCACTTTTCTTCCTCCCACGCAATTTTCGATGTCCTTTGGGCAGTTTTATAGTTACTTCTAGCTTTTTTAACATCCAATTGCGACTTGGATTTAATAGCAATTAACAATTCCCTCTTGGACTCTCTACAGGATCTGTCATACCAAGGCTTACTGTGAGACAGATTCTGAGTTTTCTGCTGGGGTTTTTTAGGCATTTTAGTTACCAGTAATTTTAAATTTTGGAAAAACTCCTGATGTATGGTCAAAAAAGGGGTTTTTGCTTCCTCCTCGGGAGTTAGGCTCAGATATGTAGCAAAAGTCCCAGCGAAAAGTGAGTATATTTCGCTCAAGATATCACCATGATCCAAAATAAATGGCCATTTTAGCGATCTCCTGTTGTTACTGATATGAATATCATTACCATCCCCAACACCCTCCTCCAAGGAGAGTGGAGAAGAAGGATCGCTAAATAATGCAGCGTTTAGTGTCAAATTTAATGGAAAGTGATCACTTTCTGCCCTCTCCATTATTTCAAGATCTATGAGATACGACCAAAGAGGGATAGAAACTATCGCAAAATCCAAGTTGCTCCTATATGTGTTCCTACTAAAGGTTGGTTTTTTTAAGGTGTCAGACGGTAACCGACCGTTACAGGCCCTAAGGTGATGCTCTGTACATAATTTGATCAGTTGAAGAGCCAGAATGGAACATTTCACCGATTTGTTGCTCCCGAGGAGGGGGATATTATTTGCCTGATCTTCCTCCTCAAAAATCTCACTTATGCCCAACACAGGTTCATAGTTACAATTCAGATCCCCAGCCAAGATTACGAGATCCTCCCCAGGATCCAACCCTCTCAGAAAGCAATCCAACTTAAGAACAGTCGGGGATTCCTTTGATGACGGGGCTGGCCTATTATAGATATTTATTAGGAATAATTTATTCCCATTGGAGGTTATTATTTTTAGTGCTAGGATATCTGCCGAATTTGTGTCTATCACCTCGATGTTAACCCTTACATTGATTTTTGCCCAGATCAGGAGACCCCCAGACGGCCTACCACTCCTAGATGGGATTGCTCCCATACCAAAAGTCTTGTAGCCCACCCTATGGGGAGTGTCAACTGCCCATGTTTCCTGAAGTAAGCAAAAATCAAAGGATTCCATAAATGCAGCCCAGTCAGGATCCCTCAAATTGCTGGCAACCCCAGCTACATTCCAACTGACAAGCTTAACCGAAGTCCCCAATGCAAAAGACATAACAGTATTAACCCTTGGCATCTCATCACCGATATATGTCACTTGTTGGATTCCCGAAGATATTCCCTCAGAAGGTGAGTGTCTTAAAGTACGGGTTGGTTCTACCTGTTCTTCAGGAATGTTGTCGTTGCATATTACATTTTTCCCCAAAGGTCGAGATACAACAGTTGGCAATAGGTTACACTCAGTTACAACTCCCATATCAGTGTGGTTCCTTATGTCCCTTCCCTCATCCCCCCCACTCAGAAAACTTCAATCTCAACTATCAAGGCCACTGAAGACATCAAAACAATTTGACGTTTCAAGTGGTGTGAAGGGTTTCAGATGATCCATCCTTCTGTCTTGAAAGTTATGAAAGTTTTGATGTCTAACTGGGACAAAGTTCCATCCCAAGGGGTCTGGGACTGTTACGTGGAGCTCATCGGCGACTCGGATGCCCAAAGGACTGGTCGCGACAAAGGATTGGGATCTCGCCACGGACAATCATTGCCCGAGGAGACCTGAGTCTTGGCAAACCAAGGCGTTTTTCCCTTCTTTCCGATCTGACCATCCAGGTGGCGCCGGTCTTCGACTGAGCTCTCTTCTGTCGATTCGCTGTGCAGTGACCGTTTGGTCAAATTTAGAACTTGGCAGTTGGAATCTGGACACCCTATGATTGGTAAGGGCCGTTTTACAGCACGTACTATGGGTTTTGGATGCCCTTGTATGATAAGGTAGTTTTAGGAATACTTACTGTGGCATATTTGGTATTTGCTAAAGACTAGTCTTGTTTGTATGAGTATTTGTATGATTTGATATAAGCGTTATAACACATATAGGCAGGCAATGTGGAGATTTTTCTTCAATGAGTCAAATTTGAACAGCGCAACGTACTAGAAGTACCTTAAGTGCCACTTGGTGTATAATACTGCATATTTGTGTGAAAAACAAGGACCCCCTGATTTGGATCAAATTCCTGGGTCAGGGTAAACAATATGTGTGAATTAACGCACCCAGGCAAACAAACTAACTACTGGAGCAAATTAAATGGCAAACAAACCACAATTAATAATGGTATACAACTGCTTTAGCATATAAAGTACATTTTAATTTCATACAAAAAACAACATTTGATAAAATCATTGACTCATTGATAAGACTTGATAAAACATTTTTGCATTATCACATATGCATTCATTGGTAAAAGAGCTATGATGTAAATAATGGATGGTTTCCTGTCTACGCGCTTCGACAGGTGAGCCGTGTCTTCTTCAGGACTTTACCATCATGGTGCTGTAAGAACATTTAAAAAATCTTTACAATTTTGTCTTATTATGCTAAACAGTTGACAATGCTAAGAATAGTTTGCCGGAATTCAAAAGCCAGTGAATAATTAAAAATATATGATGTACTGCCTAACGATAGGTTCAACATGCTAGTTGATATCAGCGAGACATGCTTACAATTACACAAATGGAAAAAAAAAACAGTACAGTTATATTTTACACAGTTAAAACAGTCTAAAACATGAACAATGTATACATGCTTGTATTTCTTAATATTTCTATTAATACAAGGGCAACTAACATTTCATGTACATTCGTCCAGCTTTGAGCGTGAACATATAGAGTAAATTGATAACTGTCTCGAAGAGAAAGGAAGATAAAGGGTGAGAGGAGATGATACGAGCTAGAAGGAAGGTTTATTTATTGATTCCTATGGGGTACTACATTTATAGGGAAAGGAGAAACCTATTTACACAACACGATGATGTCGTTGTATGTCTACACCTTACTGTTCCTGCAAGTATCAAAGGCAAATCGATGGTATACTACTGCAGCAATTAAATGATGATGATATTCTCTATATGCTCTTACCTGTTTGAAAAAGCGTTGATGAATATTATGTATTATAGTTCTATTTGGTTCTCCTATATTTTCTCCTATGTGGAACCATGTGAATTTGTTGCTGAATTGAGTAAAGATAGATGACCGTCTGCAAATAGATGGAATAATTGTAGGGCCTGCCTTTATATAATAGCACATTAATGGGGCAATGCGTTTGATCTTTCTTACCTATTTGATTTCAAGTAACATAGTATTATCGCCACCTGGTTGTTGGTGTGTTCCTACTCAGATTACCGGTTCTCTGGAACATAGAAGTTACCGTGTATCAATGTTAGTATGATGAGATATTTTTAAATGGGGTAGCATGATGAATACGAGAATTGCATTGCTCACCTGTTCAGAACAGACCGGGAGTATATCAAAGTTGCGTGTTTGTCCGTGGGCCTGCTGATACGGGTTTTGTTTGCAGGGTGACGGCTGTCTGCAATTAAATAAGTGTCTATGAGAAACTTTCCCTCATTATTTCTGAGAAAGAGACACAAATTGGTTGCTTCTTACCCGACGTAAGTATTAGTCAATTACGTAATAGGCGATAAGCGCGGTAACGTAGTGGTACAAACTAGACGAGGTGGATGGAATCGCATTTATCTAGTAGAAAAAATAGTCGGGTGAGCGGTTTAGGTTGGAAAAATTAATTAAACATTAGCTAAACACTACGAGTGTTTCTATTTCTTACCTATGACACACCACCAAGTGCCGGACCAGACTTATGATGTTTATCGGGTGATGACGGTTTACGGTCACGCACTTGCGGCTTGTCTAGAGTTAGAAAATAGCTGTATATTGGTTTTATTAATATGTTATATTAACTGGTTCTAGTTTACGCAAGTTTCTATTTATTATCTTACCTATAGCAGGCGAAGGGACGGCGTGCCGGATGAACACTTTCTGGCGTCTTGGCATTCAGCGAAAGAACCACAGATGGTCATTTTGATTGATTTATATAACCTGTTTGGTCATTGGTTAAAGCGGTTACCTGGTTTCTTAAAGGTGTATAACAACACTAAGCTGGTATTCATTTAAAGATAGCGATGGAGCTACCCCACGATCACAGTGCTGGGGGAACAAAGTGACCTTCGTAGCAGTGGTTGGATATAACAGTGTGCAGAGTTTAGTTATCTATTAAGTATTGGTCGGACTGTGTTTATTTTATTCAGATTAAATCATTTTGGGAGGAGAAAAAAACCGAATGCTATATTAAGCTGACCAGTGTATTAAGGGGCGAATGAACAACAACAGGAGACCAATGTACCCTGTTGGACAAAGCAAATTGGCAACTATGCACAGGTATTAGGTGACCACCCGGTGTGCATCGGTTTAATTTTGGTTTTTTAACCAGATTCATTTTGGGGCCAACAACAGTTTATTGAGCCTATTATTCAGAGCGGTTTATTATTCGGTAAATATGGGACAGAATACTAATTTCTCTAAAGAATCGCATTCTCTCATGGTAATTCATTATTCAGACCATGGGTGAAAGTCCCCAAGGAAAAGATCCAGAAAACTTCTTTCTTTTTTCTTATTTCCTCACTGTCATTGTTATTGGGTGTGTGGATCTTTTCCAATATCCGCCATCTAATGTCAGATGGAGAGTGTTGGAAATCAGAAAAGTGACTTACAAGTGGAGCTGTTAACTTGCGTGTTTTAATGGCGGACCTATGCTCTGTAAGGCGAGTTTTTATTGCTCGGGAAGTTTCACCTACATACCCCATGTTGCATGGGCATAAAATAAGATATATTATGTTACATTTATTACATGTCCATAGTTCCTTTGCTTGTTTATTAAATTGGTTAAAGGTGAATGTTGCTCCCGGTATAATGCCGTCACAGGACTGGCAGGAACCACATCTGGAAGTGCCCTTGATGGCATTTGCGCCTTCAATTGATTTATGTACAAAGGGGGTCTTGATAGTTGTTCCAGTAAATCGTGATCTGACCACAAGGTCTTTTATGTTTTTGTTACGGCGATGTGCAAACATTTTTAAGTTTAGGTTGTGATGATTCTATGTTTAGTAAATGCCAGTTGGCGTTAATGATTTGTCTAACTGTGGCATTCAACGTGGAATGCTTTGTAATGCAAACCAGTTTTGGTTCCTGTTGCTCTTTTTGTGACTTGAGTAGGGCATCTCGATCGTAGAATCGAGCTCTTTTATATGCTTCTCGGACGAGGTGATGTGGATATCCTCGTTCGCGAAATTTTAGTTTCATCTTTACAGATTGTGAATCATAATCTTTAATATTTGTGCAATTTCTTCTTACTCTGAGAAATTGCGAAAAAGGAATACCGTCTTTTTGATTTCTCGGATGGTAACTCGAGAAATGGAGTAATGTATTCCTTGCTGTAGACTTTGTGTATAAGTCTACCTCCAATTTATTTGATTCATTCCTGATATATATATATCCAAGAACTCTACTTGTTTCGCATCAATGTGTGCAGTGAAGCGAAGGTTGCTATCTGCAAGATTAATCCACTCTAGGAATTCTTGTAGTGTCTGTTCCCCATTGGTCCAGATGAAAAAAAATCATCAATAAACCGGTTCCAATGGGAAATAGACTCAAAGAATGGGACCATTTCATTGTGTATGTGACGAGATTCAAAAAGGGCCATGTATATATTTGCTATAGATGGGGCTATTGCTGCCCCCATACAGACGCCTTTTGTTTGTTGGTACATGTGGTCACCGAACTGAAAGACATTTTCTTTGAGTACTACTGATAGGCACTCAAAGATGAACGGTTTGCTGCATGGTATTTGGTGCAAGTCTATAAACCACATGGTGGCCTCTATCGCTCCTTTCTGGGGAATATTACTATATAAGGGTTCGACATCCAAAGTAACCAATAGGTCACTTGTTCCATTGAAGGGTAGATGTTCGACCTTTGAAACAATTGCCCCAGTGTCTTTAATATATGAAGGAGTAAGTGGAATGTATGGCCTGAGAATATTGTCCAAGTATTTTGATAGGGCCTCTGTTGGGGTACCTTTAGTAGAGACAATCGGACAATATGGAGGATTTTGCTGATTTTTATGCATTTTTGGTATCCCGTAGATACAGGCTATCTTTTTTTGTGACTTATTCAAAAATTATATATTCCTTTTTAATAATTATTTTTTCATTAAGAGCCTTTGTTGTAATTTTTTGGATTGTTTGATTACTCTACCTGTAGGGTTGCTGGTGACTTTTTTTGTAGAACAGAGGATCATTCAACATATTTAGCATATTGTTCTCATAGGTGGTAGAGTCAATAAGGACAATGCCACCTCCTTTGTCGCTGCTCTTCACAACAATGGATTTGTTGTTTTTTAAGTTGATTAAGGATATGTGTTCCTCTTTGGAGATGTTATATCTAGGTTTAGGTACAACCCGTAAAGCTTGTTCTAATTTGGTTAAGACAACTTTTTCAAATATTGCCATCTCTGGGCCTAATTGGTCCAATGAGGGAGTGAACATGGATGGTAAAGCTACGATGTATGTCCTGGTACAGTTCAAATAAATCCACATAAGGAACAAATGTTAGTCCTTTCGTTAGTACAGATATATCAGATGCATCCAGATTGTACTTTGAAAGGTTAAAGATAGGTACATCCATTGTCTTTGGTATTGCTTGCTGCGAGTCTCTAAATAATGTTGAGGTGTTTATCTTTTCCTTTTTGCGAGGAAACAGGAGAAATTCTCAAAGGACAAAAGATTCTACACAGTAGAGCGTACTTATCCTTACCTTGAAGACAATTTTTATAAAACGGATTATTATTAAGGAGGAACAAATTACAACCAACAAAAGATAAACACCTTTTCAGATTCCTCAGACCCTGACTCGGACAGTGATTCTAACTATCAGGAAGAAGGTCCATATAACACACATAATGGACGTAGAAACATACGCCAGCCTTTTTTGGGGTATTGCGGTACGAAACGGGGGCGACAAAGAGTACGATTTCAACCCCAGTCGAGAGGCCATTACCAGACTCACCAGTACCCCACGGAACCTCAACATTATTTAGAGACTCGCAGCAAGCAATACCAAAGACAATGGATGTAATACCTATCTTTAACCTTTCAAAGTACAATCTGGATGCATCTGATATATCTATACTAATGAAAGGACTAACATTTGTTACTCATTCAAATGTGGATTTATTTGAACTGTACCAGGACATACATTCCTTTTTTAGGAAGATAAGACTACAAAATTTTTTTTTGAATAAAGTAGATACAGACCAAGACACTAGAACCAACAACATCGTAGCTTTACCATCCACGTTCACTCCCTCATTGGACCAATTAGGCCCAGAGATGGCAATATTTGAAAAAGTTGTATTTAACAAATTAGAACAAGCTTTACGGTTTGTACCTAAACCTAGATATAACATCTCCAAAGAGGAACACATATCCTTAAACAACTTAAAAAACAACAAAACCATTGTTGTGAAGAGCAGCGACAAAGGAGGTGGCATTGTCCTTATTGACTCTACCACCTATGAGACCAATATGCTAAATATGTTGAATGATCCTCTGTTCTACAAAAAAGTCACCAGCAACCCTACAGATAGAGTAATCAAATCAATCCAAAAAATTACAACAAAGGCTCTTAATGAAAAAATAATTAATAAAAAGGAATATGAACTTTTAAATAAGTCACATAAAAAGATAGCCTGTATCTACGGGATACCAAAAATGCATAAAAATCTGCAAAATCCTCCATATCTTCCGATTGTCTCCACTATAGGTACCCCGACAGAGGCCCTATCAAAATACTTGGACAATATTCTCAGGCTATACATTCCGCTTTCTCCTTCATATATTAAAGACACTGGGGCAATTATTTCAAAGGTCGAACATCTACCCTTCAATGGAACAAGTTACCTATTGGTTACTTTGGATGTCAAATCCTTATATAGTAATATTCCCCAGAAAGGAGCGATAGAGGCCACCATGTGGTTTATAGACTTGCACCAAATACCATGCAGCAAACCGTTCATCTTTGGGTGCCTATCAGTAGTACTCAAAGAAAATATCTTTCAGTTCGGTGACCACATGTACCAACAAACAAAAGGCGTCAGTATGGGGGCAGCAATGGCCCCATCTATAGCAAATATATACATGGCCCTTTTCGAATCTCGTCACATACACAATGAAATGGCCCCATTCTTTGAGTCTGTTTCCCATTGGTACCGGTTTATTGATGATTTTTTTTCATCTGGACCAATGGGGAACAGACACTACAAGAATTCCTAGAGTGGATTAATCTAGCAGATAATAACCTTCGCTTCACTGCACAAATTGATGCGACACAAGTGGAGTTCTTGGATATATATCCGGAATGAATCAAATAAATTGGAGGTAGACTTATACACAAAGTCTACAGCAAGGAATACATTACTCCATTTCTCGAGTTACCATCTGAGAAATCAAAAAGATGGTATTCCTTTTTAGCAATTTCTCAGAGTAAGAAAAAATTGCACAAATATTAAAGATTATGATTCCCAATCTGTAAAGATGAAACAAAAATTTCTCGAACGAGGATATCCACATCGCCTCGTCCGAGAAGCATATGAAAGAGCTCGATTCTACGATCGAGATGCCCTACTCAAGTCACAAAAAGAGCAACAGGAAACAAATCTGGTTTGCATTACAAAGCATTCCACGTTGAATGCCACAGTTAGACAAATCATTAACGCCAACTGGCATTTACTAAACATAGAATCATCACAACCTAAACTTAAGAAACCAATGTTTGCGCATCGCCGTAACAAAAACATAAAAGACCTTGTGGTCAGATCACGATTTACTGGAACAACTATCAAGACCCCCTTTGTACAGAAATCAATTGAAGGCGCAAATGCCATCAAGGCCACTTCCAGATGTGGTTCCTGCCAGTCCTGTGACGGCATTATACCGGGAGAAACATTCACCTTTAACCAATTTAATATACAAGCAAAGGAACTATGGACATGTAATACATGTAACATAATATATCTTATTTTATGCCCATGCAACATGGGCTATGTAGGTGAAACCTCCTGAGCAATAAAAACTCGCCTTACAGAGCATAGGTCCGCCATTAAAACACGCAAGTTAACAGCTCCACTTGTTAGTCACTTTTCTGAATTCCAACACTCTCCATCTGACATTAGATGGCGGATCTTGGAACAGATCCACACACCCAATAACAATGGCGGTGATAAAATAAAAAAAAGAAAGAAGTTTTCTGGATCTTTTCCTTGGGGACTTTCACCCATAGTCTGAATAATGAATTACCATGGGAGAATGCGATTCTTTAGAGAAATTAATATTATGTCCCATATTTACTGAATATTAAACCGCTCTGAATAATAGGCTCAATAAACTGTTGTTGGCCCCAAAATGAATCTAGTTAAAAACCCAATAATAAGCCGATGCACACCGGGTGGTCACCTAATACCCGTGCATAGTTGCCAATTTGCATTGTCCAACAGGGTACATTGGTCTCCTGTTGTTGTTCATTCGCCCCCTAATACACTGATCAGCTTAATATAGCGTTCGGTTTTTGTCTCCTCCAAAAATGATTTAATCTGAATAAAATAAACACAGTCCGACCAATACTAAATAGATAACCAAACTCTGCACACTGTTATATCCAAACACTGCTACGAAGGTCACTTTGTTCCCCCAGCACTGTGATCCTGGGGTAGCTCCATCGCTATCTTTAAATGAATACCAGCTTAGTGTCGCTACATACCTTTAAGAAAGCAGTTAACCGCTTTAACCAATGACCAAACAGGTTATATAAATCAATCAAAATGACCGTCTGTGGTTCTTTCGCTGAATGCCAAGATGCCAGAAAGTGTTCATCCGGCACGCCGTCCCTTCGCCTGCTAAAGGTAAGATAATAAATAGAAACTTGCGTAAACTAGAACCAGTTAATATTATATAACATTAAAACCAATATACGGCTATTTTCTAACTCTAGATAAGCCGCAAGTCCATGACCGCAAACCGTCATCACCCGATAAACATCATAAGTCTGGTCCGGCACTTGGTGGTGTGTCATAGGTAAGAAATAGAAACACTCGTAGTTTGAAGCTAATGTTTAATTAATGTTTCCAACCTGAAGGACTGGGTTTTTCTAAGACCCAGCATTGCCAGGGACAACACCTGGAACCTTCGTGGGTTACCTGTTCCGGCGTACAAATGACAGAGACACAGGACACTTCCTTCGGCGTCAGAGATTCGAGGTTTATTTACTGCAGGGAACACAGAAGTCACAAGAAGTACATAGCATGTAGGTTCAAGGAGACTGCTTCAAATTGTATCTGTGGATCGCTCCTTTTATACAGTTTTTCGTCATAAGACAACATGGCAAACAAAAGGTTACAACCCGGTTCCCACAGTAAATTTCATAGGGGGTCATGTATTCAGGGTCCCGAAACATAATTACAGTAGCATCGCCGGTTCCCAACTGTAAAAGTACATCTTCTCACCATTAGTGCATTCCATTCCGGCAGTAAACGAATCAAGGAAGAGTCAGGAACAGGTGCAGAGGAAAACGAGGATAGTCAACAGATTGGAAAGAGTGTAAGGGGGTGTTATCGGAAACACGACTGCAGGGATCAAAGGAGACGTGCCTAATGAATGCACAACTGAGACAATAAACCGGCACGGCAAGATGAGCCTCAAGCGGGGCCATCTGCCTTGCAGTGTCATCCCCCTCATCATAAAGACACCCTCAAAGGAACACGTATCTTCCGCAAGAGTTTGGGAATCCCAGGGTCACGAAACGGACAGTGTCCGTTCACTGGCTACTTGAGGGCAAGAAACAAAATGGTTGCTGTATCTAAAATGGAACCCGTGGGTTCAGATGAAGAAACCCACGAAACAGACAAACGGTTTAGGTTAGCACAGCGAAAACGCGTACACCCACTAAACTCGTCATTTGCGGTTCATAGATACCAGACTCGACCATATTCGAGCGAGTCGAAAACACCACTTACAATTGTCACGGAACCTCAGACGCTCCTTTTGCCCTCATGTAGGCAAGCACTAGTCAAAATCAGAATCGATCTCGATATTCATCAGACTATCCAGATGTTGTTGCAACATTATTCTATCCATCAGTGCTTCCTTGGTAACAGGTGGCCGTCTTATACACGTTGTAGTACAGAGGCCACATAAGGCAGGACCACACTGCACACAAAGACAACACGTGAACAGAAATGCTACAGCAACCCCAATGATCATCAGAATTTTCCAACCCCACGTCGACATCAGGCCCCAAAACCACCCTAGTAGCGTCCGATCCCCTACGTCCACGTGTATGGACTCGGAGATCTTATGCAACTTCGAGATGGCTTGATAGACAGTTGGACCGTTGTCAGGAATGAAAATGCAACAACTCGAATGGATCACCTTACATACTCCGCCTCTATCTGCAAGAACAACGTCTAAAACCATACGGTTTTGTAACGTCATAAGCCTGTCAGCCTGAAGCTCTGCTGTAATGTTACCAAGGGCGCTCGCAGTGATATTAGCGGTCGATTCCACCACTCGAGTCCACTGTCTCAGGTTCCTACTATTGATCATAGGTCCCCAAAACGGCAAGAAACCCTTAAAGAAGTCTCCTGCTTCTTGACCGGCAGTGTCCTCTTCGCTAATCACGCCTCTCACAACTCTGATCTTGTGATAATCCGACCCAACAGTAAAGGTCGGCTGCAACAGATTCGCAATATAACATGTGCCTGAGAAGTCACGAGGCAACCATGTATATGCGCGGTCGTAACAAACAAAGTAAGTACCCTTGGCGGTCAGAAGAACAGGGGAAGAGGCCGTCGGCAAAACATACGTTTCAGTACAGGCACTCCTCCCAAGATGAGCTCGCGGGCTTCGGCCAAGGCCTTTCAGACAGAAGTTACCGAGATGGGGTACGATCCAGATCGGAGACGAGCTTTTAAGCTGCCGATCAACCACTGACATACTATACTCAGCCTCACTCAGATCTCGGTATGCTCGCACCTCTTCCTCTGGGATAAGCGATGCGTCGAAGATATCCCTATCTAAATTGGCAATCGCTCTTGCCAAAGGCTTGTGGTACGGGCCAGGACCATGATCTGCAGTGCGTGGCTCTCGATGGAGGTAGGAATCTAGTGCACTATGAAACATTGTTTGGAATGCTCGAGCTGAACCCTGGGAACTGTAAGGAAGGACCAAGTACGGGATTCCCCTATCCGTGGTATGTGGCATTAACCCACACACCCAACAGTTGGTAGTGTTCATCACCAATTGATGTTGATGAAGAAGCTGGACGAAGGAGTTGTTCATGAATTCCGCACGTCTAACCTGCTCGTGTTGAGGTAAAATGTGAAAGAAATGAGGAGAAACAGTGGAAGTAGGTTTTGGTTCAGAGGAAGGGGTAGGTGAAGCAGGAGGCAATAATGATTGTGTCGCATAGTATACTCCACCCACCAGTAACAAGGAAACAGTTAGGAACAATAGGAACACCTGAAACAGAAAGCATTTGGTACGTACAACCCTATGCAGTTCGAATCTTTGCGCTTGAGTCTTCTCCACTTCCGAATACTTTGAGAATGCCATCCTCTAAAGCCGTCCGCAACGTTCTTGACGCACTTCGTTCTGTATAGCAATTGTCAATCCCCAGGAATTCCTAGGAATCGACGGCCTCCGACCTAATGTCAGGACCTACTAAACAGAAGGAAGTACCCGCACGGCCTTACGGTCAACCCGGATGTAAGGTTCTTTTAATCAAACAATATATACAAAATCTCCTAGCTGTGGAAAAACACATATGTGGAAAAGAACTCAGAAATTAATAGAAACCACAGTTGTTCAAAAAATGTTCAAAATGATAATGGGGGTAATGTGGATTTCAAAAAGTAAAAAGTAAAAATAATTTATTTGTCTCTGGTATTGGAACAAAGAAAATATCTGCTTCTTCCAGGAATGAGTCTGTTCTTCAAATAATTGATCAGATTGTGGAACAGAGTCCTGTCGGTCCGAAGATAGTTCAGATCTTGAGTTCTCCAATGGCAAAGGTTCAACAAAGTTATCTGGCTGTACTGAAGTATCTCCCACAGGCTGAGCGTCACTGAACGGCACAAAGTGCGGCAAAGCTTCTGTCTCTGTTGCAGCGATGCCAGTCCTCACCCACGGGTCCGCTGGTAAAGGTATTGGTACCTTTTTGGTGTGGGTGGCATGCACCCAATGCTTACGGCCCTCTAAACGAACAGCGGTTCTCGTGGCGAGTAGCACTTGGAAGGGTCCAACAAACCTCGGCTCGAGGTTTCGCTTCCGGCCAAAATTTCTGATAACCACCCAGTCTCCGGGTTGGAGCTGGTGGCCTGGACCCTCCGTCTGCGCCGGCAGTGCTTAAAAGACCTGTTGATGAATTAACCTCAGTTTAGCAGTCAGATCATGAAGGTAATCAATTAGCATTGGATATTCAAGATTTGTGAATGAACTGGGTCTAGGAACCCCCCAAATATTTGCAGGACGGCCGAACACAATCTCATATGGGCTGAGCCCTACTCGAGAGTGTACAGTCGCCCTAGTTGACGGAAGAGCCAGAGGCAAAGCATCGGGCCACGAAAGACCAGTCGTAGCCTGAATCTTTGCAAGTTTTAGTTTTAGAGTACCATTGTACCCCTCAACCAAACCTGCTGACTGGGGATGATTGGCGCTGTGGAATTTTTGTGTAATTCCAAGGCCCTTACACACACTCTTCATCACACTCCCTACAAACTCACTTCCGTTATCAGACCATACAATCCGTGGCATTCCGTACCGAGGAAAGTATAAAGTATTCCTTCAGTAGGACTTTCGCTGTGGACAGGGCAGTATTGTCTTTGAGAGGATAGGCTTCGATCCATCGGGAGAATGCGCAAACCACGACTAAAACGTACTTCAGGTTATTACATCGCTCCATATGGATAAAGTCCAGCTGGATGACCTCAAAGGGACATGTAGGAGGAGCAAAGTGGCCAGGGGGTGTAGGAGTGCCCTTGCCAGGATTGTACATTATACATACCATGCAATTCTTGACCAATCTCTCAGCACACTTAGCAATACCATCATTCTTCCATACAGGGGACAACAACTTGCAGATACCTTTCGCGCTAATATGTGACAAGCCGTGTGCCATAGTCACAACAGCTAGCACATATGCATCCGACAACATCCATCTTTGATTCTCCGACAAATCAATCCAACATCCATGCGCATCCAACTTTCCTGTGCTCTCCTTCCACTTGGTCTTTTCAGTTTCGGTGGCCTCATTCTGAATCGCTTTCACACTTTCAACAGTATCCTCACACATACCAGTTTCTGCAGGCCACCGTACCGAACTCGTCACATACATTCTAGTTGCAAGGTTTCTCGCAGTCTCCTTAGCGATCTCATCAGCAAACGCATTGCCACGACCAACATCATCCGTCACCTTACGGTGCGCACTGCATTTAATAATCGCCACCTGCTTGGGCAATGTGAGTGCGTCTAAAAGATCGTTCACAAGCTGTCCGTGTTGGATCTTCGTACCATGCGATGTCATAAAGCTCTCTCTCGCCACAATCGTCCAAAACTATGAGCGACGCCAAAGGCATACTGGCTGTCGGTAAACACATTCACCCGCTTCCCTTTCGACAAAACACACGCTCTCGTCAATGCAATTAATTCTGCCGCCTGTGCAGAATTCTAGTTCAATCTCGCAGTTTCCACAACCGTACTCAACGTTACCACAGCGTACGCAGTCGTCACATCACCATTCGGCAACTTAAAACACGAACCGTCCACATACAAAGTACCATCGGGATCTTCCAATGGAGTGTTTTTTAGGTCAACACGACCCTTCGTTTCTTCCTCAGTTCGCAAATAACAATCATGTGGTGATACCTCGTCTGATTCCATATTGATGGGCAACAACGTCGCCGGGTTTAGAACATTGCAGCGCTTTATTTGAATGTGACTTGCCAAAAGCGTCAACTCGTAACCGGACAACCTTGCGCTCGTCAAGTGTTGGGTTTTCGTACGATTCAAGAGAGTGTCAACGCATGCGGAACCATCACCGTAAGCATATTATCCATGACCAATCCTGCAGATTGTCGGATGGACACCGCAGCTGCCGCTGTCGCTCTTAGACAACTCGGCAATGCTCTAGCTACTGGGTCCAAGGTCGAGGAAAAATATGCACATGGACGCTGCTTACCGCCAAATTGCTGCGTCAAAACACTCAACGCACAGCCTTCCCTCTCGTGAACGTATAGTGTAAACGGCTTACTGTACCTAACACAGGGGCCGAACACAACGCATCTCGCAGTTCAGAAAAACTTTTCTGAAATTCTTCCGTCCATGGCAAAGGAGTTGGAACATCCTTGCACGTAAGGGCTACCAATGGTTTCGCTAGCAATGAAAAATTTGGAATCCATTGCCTGCAGTATGACGTGATACCTAGAAAGGCACGCACATCTCTCTGAGTTGTTGGCACAGTCATTCGAGCAATCGCTGCAATTCTCTCTGGGGTCAACCTTCTCCCCTCCTTTGACAATAAGTGACCTAGATAGGTTACTTCTTGACAACAATATTGCAGTTTAGAAGGTGACACCTTGTGATGTAAGTCACAAAGATGTTGTAACAGAGACACCGTAGCAGTTTTGCAAATCTCTCGCGTGTCCGCAGCCACCAATAAGTCATCGACATATTGGATCAAAGCCGCACCAGCCGGTAACACAAACGCGTCAAGTTGACTCTTCAGGGCTTGACTGTATATCGATGGACTCTCACAATAGCCCTGAGGAGCGCGTTTAAACCTAAAGCTGCGACCACCTAACGAGAAACCGAATAGGTCCCTGCTTTCCTCAGCAATCGGAATGCTAAAGAAAGCATTCTTTAAATCAATCACTGAGAACCAAGAAGCAGATGCTGGAATCAGAGTCAGTAAAGCCGTAATGTCAGGCACCACAGGGAATTGAGGAACCACAATTTTGTTCACCTCCCGTAAGTCAATAACAAAACGATAAACAGGAGGCTTAGATGGATCAGTGCGTTTCAAAATAGGTAACACAGGGCTATTACACACGTTTCCCAGAGTCTCTTCGATAACATCTTTCTTGATCAAGTCATAGATGATCGCTAACAACGCTCGCTCACCATCCAGGGAGATACAATACTGGGGAATACGTGGTAATCGCACATTTGATTTCAATTGGACAACATAAGGTGAGATGTCAAGCAGGCCCACGTCATTGGGACCCGTTGCCCACAAAGATGCAGGAAGAGAACTCAATTCCGGTGGGAGCTTATCAGTTGACAAATACATAGGAGAGATCACTCTCTGACCCAATGTAAGCTCCACTCCCGCAGGAGAACAATACAAAGTCGCATACAATCGTTTTAGCAAATCCAGGCCCAAAAGATTTTCACCACAACCAGTAGTCAAAATCAAAGGAGCTTTCAGTTCACAAGGCCCAATTGTAAGGGGCAAAGGGCGAGAAACCGGATTGCTAACAGGGGCACCAGAGAATCCAACGGAAACATTTGTTAAGCCAGACAAAGGTGCGCCAGGGAGTTTCGAATGAATGATGGAACTTTTCGCTGCACCAGTGTCCAACAGAAAAGGCTCAACTACGCCCAATGCGGCAACTGTGACGTAAGGCCCTCTCTGATCAACCGGAACTGATACTACTCCCTCTCTTCGTCCGTGGCTGTCCTAGTAGTTACCGCAAACACAACAGGTGATGGACCGAATGTGGATCAATTTCACACACTCACCCCAGTCCAAAGATCTGGGCCCAATTCCATCGTTTTTTTGCACTCCACACCACCCTGGGTTAGACAATGGCTATATGCAAATCAGCTCTGACCCTGTGCCCCATGGGAACAGTCCAGTCCGAACTACAAAAGCCATGTCCTTCCCAGAACGGAATCAAGCATCCGAGGACCGGACCGGACATTGATCCACATTCGGTCCATCACCTGTTGTTTTTGCATATTCCGCCCTAAGTGCGCTGGGGATGCCCAGACGTGGGTCCCAGGCACTCCACACCACTGGAGTCAAGCTAGCCGGGCTGATGAGAGGTGTTACCTCGAAACCGGTCCGGTCCTCGGATGCTTGATTCCGTTCTGGGAAGGACATGGCTTTTGTAGTTCGGACTGGACTGTTCCCATGGGGCAGAGGGGCAGAGCTGATTTGCATGTCGCCATTCTCTAACCCAGGGTGGTGTGGAGTGCAAAAAAACGATGGATTTGGGCCCAGATCTTTGGACTGGGGTGAGTGTGTGACATTGATCCACATTCGGTCCATCACCTGTTTTTTTTGCATATTCCGCCCTAAGTGCGCTGGGGATGCCCAGACGTGGGTCCCAGGCACTCCACACCACTGGAGTCAAGCTAGCCGGGCTGATCAGAGGTGTTCCCTCGAAACCGGTCCGGTCCTCGGATGCTTGATTCCGTTCTGGTAAGGACATGGCTTTTGTAGTTCGGACTGGACTGTTCCCATGGGGCACAGGGTCAGAGCTGATTTGCATACCGCCATTGTCTAACCCAGGGTGGTGTGGAGTGCAAAAAAACGATGGATTTGGGCCCAGATCTTTGGACTGGGGTGAGTGTGTGACATTGATCCACATTCGGTCCATCACCTGTTGTTTTTGCATATTCCGCCCTAAGTGCGCTGGGGATGCCCAGACGTGGGTCCCAGGCACTCCACACCACTGGAGTCAAGCTAGCCGGGCTGATGAGAGGTGTTACCTCGAAACCGGTCCGGTCCTCGGATGCTTGATTCCGTTCTGGGAAGGACATGGCTTTTGTAGTTCGGACTGGACTGTTCCCATGGGGCACAGGGTCAGAGCTGATTTGCATATCGCCATTGTCTAACCCAGGGTGGTGGGGAGTGCAATAAAACGATGGATTTGGGCCCAGATCTTTGGACTGGGGTGAGTGTGTGACATTGATCCACATTCGGTCCATCACCTGTTGTTTTTGCATATTCCGCCCTAAGTGCGCTGGGGATGCCCAGACCTGGGTCCCAGGCACTCCACACCACTGGAGTCAAGCTAGCCGGGCTGATGAGAGGTGTTACCTCGAAACCGGTCCGGTCCTCGGATGCTTGATTCCATTCTGGGAAGGACATGGCTTTTGTAGTTCGGACTGGACTGTTCCCATGGGGCACAGGGTCGGAGCTGATTTGCATATCGCCATTGTCTAACCCAGGGTGGTGTGGAGTGCAAAAAAACGATGGATTTGGGCCCAGATCTTTGGACTGGGGTGAGTGTGTGACATTGATCCACATTCGGTCCATCACCTGTTGTTTTTGCATATTCGCCCTAAGTGCGCTGGGGATGCCCAGACGTGGGTCCCAGGCACTCCACACCACTGGAGTCAAGCTAGCCGGGCTGATGAGAGGTGTTACCTCGAAACCGGTCCGGTCCTCGGATGCTTGATTCCGTTCTGGGAAGGACATGGCTTTTGTAGTTTGGACTGGACTGTTCCCATGGGGCACAGGGTCAGAGCTGATTTGCATATCGCCATTGTCTAACCCAGGGTGGTGTGGAGTGCAAAAAAACGATGGATTTGGGCCCAGATCTTTGGACTGGGGTGAGTGT
This sequence comes from Lissotriton vulgaris, assembly GCF_964263255.1. Taxonomy (NCBI): domain Eukaryota; kingdom Metazoa; phylum Chordata; class Amphibia; order Caudata; family Salamandridae; genus Lissotriton; species Lissotriton vulgaris. The sequence continues at coordinate 1,098,317,298 of NC_141691.1, read as the reverse complement.
GCGACATTGATCCACATTCGGTCCATCACCTGTTGTTTTTGCATATTCCGCCCTAAGTGCGCTGGGGATGCCCAGACGTGGGTCCCAGGCACTCCACACCACTGGAGTCAAGCTAGCCGGGCTGATGAGAGGTGTTACCTCGAAACCGGTCCAGTCCTCGGATGCTTGATTCCGTTCTGGGAAGGACATGGCTTTTGTAGTCCGGACTGGACTGTTCCCATGGGGCACAGGGTCAGAGCTGATTTGCATATCGCCATTGTCTAACCCAGGGTGGTGTGGAGTGCAAAAAAACGATGGATTTGGGCCCAGATCTTTGGACTGGGGTGAGTGTGTGACATTGATCCACATTCGGTCCATCACCTGTTGTTTTTGCATATTCCGCCCTAAGTGCACTGGGGATGCCCAGACGTGGGTCCCAGGCAATCCACACCACTGGAGTCAAGCTAGCCGGGCTGATGAGAGGTGTTACCTCGAAACCGGTCCGGTCCTCGGATGCTTGATTCCGTTCTGGGAAGGACATGGCTTTTGTAGTTCGGACTGGATTGTTCCCATGGGGCACAGGGTCAGAGCTGATTTGCATATCGCCATTGTCTAACCCAGGGTGGTGTGGAGTGCAAAAAAACGATGGATTTGGGCCCAGATCTTTGGACTGGGGTGAGTGTGTGACATTGATCCACATTCGGTCCATCACCTGTTGTTTTTGCATATTCCGCCCTAAGTGCGCTGGGGATGCCCAGACGTGGGTCCCAGGCAATCCACACCACTGGAGTCAAGCTAGCCGGGCTGATGAGAGGTGTTACCTCGAAACCGGTCCGGTCCTCGGATGCTTGATTCCGTTCTGGGAAGGACATGGCTTTTGTAGTTCGGACTGGACTGTTCCCATGGGGCACAGGGTCAGAGCTGATTTGCATATCGCCATTGTCTAACCCAGGGTGGTGTGGAGTGCAAAAAAACGATGGATTTGGGCCCAGATCTTTGGACTGGGGTGAGTGTGTGACATTGATCCACATTCGGTCCATCACCTGTTGTTTTTGTCCTAGTAGTTACCGTCATCGGTACCCTGCTCGACATAAAAATCGTCCACATGGTACTGTGCGGATCTACCTGATGATGAACCACGCTGATCAAAACAATTATTAGAATCAGATGAATGGCTAGAACGCTCATTTTGATTCTGAGTAACACCACGACCTCTACCTCATGAAGCCTGTTGAGGACCACTACGACCCCATCTAGATGAATTGCCATTATTCCGATCGCGCAAAACCGGACACTCAAATTTCAAATGACCCTCACCTCTACAATAGGCACATTGATTGTACCGCAGCATAGATCTCTGCGAAGAAGAATCATTCCGCGACTGCGACCTAGTGGGCTGCGATTGCGATCTATTCCGCTGTTGAGAATCATTTTGATTTGAGCGCGGAGGATACGCTTGTTGTAACAAAACTTTCGTTTTGAGATCTTTCGTCTTTTTAGCCGCACGATCATTTTCCTCCTTCTCTCTATTTTCATAATATTGAGCCGCAGCCAATATCTGAGCAGAGGTAGAAACAGCCCACGCACTTTCCGAATTTTTCCATTTGTTGCTAAGTTCAGGCAACAAATTTGATACAAATGTATCCACAAACAATCTCTGACCTCCCTCAGTGCTCATATCTTGACCACTGTGATCGATGAATGCCTCCTCAAATCTCGTAAAGAAATCAGAGACACTCTCGTCCTTCTTTTGCTTACAGGCAGACAGTTTATCCCAGTCAACTTTCATTGCGGGCATAAGTGTCTTCATAAGGATAATTATTCTCTGGGGAAGATTAGTAATGAGTTGTTCAGGCTTAGCCCCACCAACTTGTCATACGTCAGCCGCCACAAGAGCAGCCCAATCACCGCCTAACTCGGCTGCGTGATCTTCGTGACGTATTTTCGCCCAAACCGGTTGCGGTACGACATTTCCGAACAGCATGTCGATGTCGGCAAGGTTCATTATCGTTGCATCCACTAATTGGGACAATTCTTTATAGTACCCTGCAGGATTTTTGCGAGGGTCAGGCAAAGTTTGCTTAACCTGCAAAACTTCCGATCGTTTCCATGGAAGGTGTATCCACACTCTCTGGAAGTGCGGCGGAATAGCAGGATTAGCATTCGCATCACCTGGCATCCACACTGGTGGAACTTCACGCATGGGATACTGACCAGGCGTTGCCATCCATTCCTCAGATTCATCTTTAAACAATGCTCGGGGCTAGGTGTGGGCGGAAAATCCGTTTCGCTCGCGGATTTTGCGGATTTTTGGGAAATTCGCAATCCGCGAGATTCGCGAATCTCCCGCAAAATCCGCAAATCCGCGAGCAGCGGATTTTGCTCGCACTGCTCGCACTGTTCGCGTGAGTTCGTGGCTTCCCAGTACAACTTCGCGCCCCGCGAATAAGTGCAAAATTGCAGAAATACGATCTAATCAAAACTGAAACTACTTACCAGGTTCAAAAGTTCAGGCTCATCATTAGTAGCCATTTCCTGTAGTGCTTGCTGAGGGGCCCCTCCAGAGTTCAGTTGCCAGTTGCAACTATTATGTGACCCTGCTCTGAACCTCAGAATAGTTACACATATGCCACAAAGGTCCTGAATTACAGCTAAGGGAGACAAGCAGGAGCCAGGCTGGCAGTTCAAATCCATTAATCAGCCCCTAATTCATTATTGTCAGTTGGGGCAGGGCAGGTGTTGTAACTAATTTTGCAACAATGAAAGCACTTAGCAAGTGCAAAGGTTCACTAGTCAGGAAGCACTAAGGAAGCAGGTGCCAGCTAAAAAAATATTCTGTGACACATTAATCAGCCCCAAATTAATTCAGGTCACTTGAGGCAGGGAAGGTGTGCTTTGCTTTGCCGAAAATAATGTACACTGGACAACCAGAGGGTGTGGTGATGAAACAGAGGGTGGCATGGGTGGGCCAGAGGGTGGCATGAGTAGTCAGAGAGTGGCAGTGGTGACAGAGAGTGGCAGTGATGAAGAAGAGTGTCCCAAACAGGCTGGACACGTAGAAACAACAAGTTCGCGAAACTTGCGACCCGACAGGTAAGTTCGCAATTTGCGACATTGTACAAAACCCTCGCGAACTGGCAGAAACCCGCGCAAACACAAAAAAATCCGCAAATTCGCGAGAATTCGCGGATTTTGCGGATTGCGAGTTCGCAAATCCGCAAAATTCGCGAACGCGAGATTCGCAAAATTCGCCCATGCTTACTCGGGGCATCACAGTAGGACGGAAAGATAGACGATGCTCGGCAGCACGTCGAACATTGCTACCCACAATCAAACCATTCGAAAACTGAAGCTGAAGTTCAGTTACAGCGGACACTACCTCGTCTACCGCGTCAACTGATATCTCATCGCGTAAGAATTTGCACATTTCTTCAAACACGAATCTCTGTGTTGGCTCATTAAATTGAGAGAAAGTCTCAACAACTATACGTGGAGGATTCTTAAGGGGATACCTAATCCATTTTTTCGCCATTTTAATTAGCGTATCATGTTCCCTACCACCAGGAAGCTGACTTCGCCGTTGGGGAGCATCAGAATCAGCAGACCCAAGAATCGGTCCAAGAGGAGAGTAAAAGTTAGCAACAATATTAGGAATACGTCGCCAAACAGACGGGGACGAGGAGAGAAGTAAAGGGGTAACAACAGGAGGACCAAAAACAGGAGGAGCAGGAACAGTAGGAGTAGCCGCAAGAGCAGAAGTAGCGGGAAGAACAGCTTGAGAAGGTATGGACGGTGGAGCAGTGGGGACAGTAGCAGGTAGAGGAATAGGGACAGAAGGATTCGCAAGAACAGAACCAGCGACAGGCTGATTAACAGTTGCCGGAACAACAGGTTGAGGAACAGGGGGAACCACAGGGACCGTGGTATCTTGTGCATATGGAGGTGGCGACTTCAGTAGATAGGACAACAAAGGGTCCTCTACTGCTTCCTCTCCCTTCTTATCAGTACCCGTCGGTAAGACGGGATAACATTTATCCACTGTCATACGTTGTAATCTGTCGAAAATTTCCTTTTCCTTCTCTTCTTTGTCTCGCTGAAACTGCTCTGCATTTCTCATCGTTGTGACGATACCTTCTCTCTTATTACGTTTAAGCTGTTTGATTTCTTTTTGCTTGGCTTCTTTACGCCATAACCGAAAGGAATCAAACATGGCCGGCCTTGCCTTCTTTCGAAACAATTTGGCTTCTAGATTATCTAAAATCGGGGTCTCAAAACTACCATGAGGTGGCCAACTAAGGACACCGTCATCTTTAGTGTAACAAACCCAATAATCATTGAATGTGATAGGACCCATACCATGGCGACTATATAATTCATAAATTGGAGTTCCGACCGGAGGTATCGGACATGAGTCCTCCAATCGGGAATCTGCACCACAACCTCTAAAGCAACTGAACAAAGTACTACGGCCAGGCATCGTGCACACTAACCGAGTTTCACAAACGTCAAGGGTTATTGGATTATAATGTCCCCGCAAAAGTGCAAAAACCCTCGGTTTCTGGCGACTGCAGACGTCAAATAGAACAACTAAGAACAGAATACGAAGAACCACAAATGCAATGGAACCATGCAACAACTAAGCACCCACAACAACTAAGGATTCTGGGAGCGACCCACAAATACTTAACTCAAAGAACAATGGCGTCACCAGGAAGGCCCGTCAATTTTCTCGCTGTACCAAGGTCTATGCCAGGCGCCAAAACAGTTCGACAGTCAGGGCATCAGTCCGTCGCAGCCGTCAGGTGGCGGGGATCTTCGTGGGAAAAGTCTTCGGGCCACTTGTTTCGACAACAGGATCGATGAAGCGGGGTGCACCTTCCCTCGGAGATTTCACACGAAGTTCCTCACGATCGTCGGGCTTTGGATCAATACCGCTGATGCCGCGCCACGTTGGGCGCCAACTGAAGGACAGGGTTTTTCTAAGACCCAGCGGTGCCAGGGACAACACCTGAAACCTTTGTGGGTTACTTGTTCCGGCGTACAAATGACAGAGACACGGGACACTTCCTTCGGCGTCAGAGATTCGAGGTTTATTTACTGCAGGGAACACAGAAGTCACAAGAAGTACATAGCATGTAGGTTCAAGGAGACTGCTTCAAATTGTATCTGTGGATCGCTCCTTTTATACAGTTTTTCGTCAGAAGACAACATGGCAAACAAAAGGTTACAACCCGGTTCCCACAGTAAATTTCATAGGGGGTCGCTTTCATGTATTCAGGGTCCCGAAACATAATTGCAGTAGCATCACCGGTTCCCAACTGTAAAAGTACATCTTCTCACCATTAGTGCATTCCATTCCGGCAGTAAACGAATCAAGGAAGAGTCAGGAACAGGTGCAGAGGAAAATGAGGATAGTCAACAGATTGGAAAGATTGTAAGGGGGTGTTATCGGAAACACGACTGCAGGGATCAAAGGAGACGTGCCTAATGAATGCACAACTGAGACAATAGACCGGCACGGCAAGATGAGCCTCGAGCGGGGCCATCTGCCTTGCAGTGTCATCCCCCTCGTCATAAAGACACCCTCAAAGGAACACGTATCTTCCGCAAGAGTTTGGGAATCCCAGGGTCACGGAACGGACAGTGTCCGTTCGCTGGCTACTTGAGGGCTGTAGGAAGGTACATCCTGACTATGGTTGCCCCCAACTTTTTGCCCTGTGTTTTAGCTGGTTTTGGACATAGTCGACCTGGGACCCTGCCAATCAGGACCCCAGGCCTACTGCTCTCTCTTTAAAATGGATTCCATGTACCCTAGGTACATTTCCAATTGGTACTGGGCCACCTTATCAGACCCCGTAACGCAGGGCGTAGGTGTACCCAGGGCCGCCAGGGGCTGAAGCATGTATTATGCCACCCCTGGCTGGCCTCCTAAATTTGACACAACTGGCTGCACGACAGCTGGGGCGAAGCCGTGTAACCACCCTTCGCTTTAGGTATAGTAGCTCTATATCTAACCATACCATGGACACCCGAGTTCCTATCAGTCACTCCTATGGCAGGCCTTAACAATCCTGAAGGCAGAGTGCGTGGGCTCGTGTGAGCTAGGTTCAGGCCCGAGCCGAGCCCGGTTGCAGTTTGCGGAATCAAGACCCAATGGCTGTTCCATGATAACGCGTACCATAACGGTAACTCCGGTGTCGCGTTATCCAGGCATGTCGAGTAAGGTGTCATACGAATCGGGGTGCTGCCCTCTCACCAATTCTGGCGATGAGGTTAGCATCCCACCCCTCTAGAGGGACAAGACATGCACGTAACCGTGAACCCCGGTTAAAGTTAACTGAAGCCTCAGCTCCACAAAATGGATGCTGCCACCACAGACACGAGTCTGACCTCCTGCTGCTGGGAGTCCTTCCAGCGAGGAGCGCTTGGACAAAGGGTTTCCCGTCGAGGGCGGTGTTCGCACCGTCCCAGACAGGGTTTGTGTATTCTGGGTAGGTAGGGCTTTTGCGTGAAGGTGACTGCGGAGTGGCACCCCGGTGCTCACTACGCATCTGCCGGTTAGAACCAGTTCCAGGGGCGACAGCCCTGGCCTGGGGAAAGTCCGGCAGGGGAGAGGGGTGTAACTGCCCCCTTCCTGGTCCCACCCTTAGGGCAGGACCTAGTCATGTACCCACCCCTTTCTTTAGAATAAAGACCGGAGCGGGGACCCTTCCAAATTAGATCATCTTTGATTCAAGAACTACTTTCTACGAAAGGACATTCAAGACTCTTCTCAAGATTTCTCCCTTGTGACTAAGGAGTAGTCACCCTGCATCAGCGGGCACCAACTAAGAACTCTGCGGTTTGCTGTAAGTCCTTCCTCAAGGAATCCGACGGCCCAGCTCGACGAGAACCGGCTTCCCTGGCACCTCTGACCTCTACCCACATCATCAGCTCAGCTGTGATCTGTGGGTGCGACGAGACCTCGAGGGACCGGCCATCATCAGAACCTGCACGCTCTTAAAACCAGCACGACCATCGAGGTAACTCTCTGGTGAGTGCTCTGGGGTCCGAGAAGCCCCGACCCTGAGCCGCTCCAGCACCGAAGTGCAGTCTCCCAGCATCTCCACGATCTGCGTGGGGCCCTTCTGCTCGCTGCTCAGCACGTTGTCTGGTCACTAGCCGCTGGCTTGTGTCCTTCTGTGACGACATCCGAGAATCATCACTGCTGGTCTGGTTGCTCCAGACTGGCCCTTGCTTCCATTTTTGCGAGAAGCACCCCGGACCCTCCTGGTCCACTCAAGACGCCCTCTTAGGCCCACCACGTGGCCCTGAGAACTGCCAAGGCTTGTTGCCCCATCCTGGGCCCAGCAACGCCGACAGCATCATCCTTCGTGGGACAGCTCGCACCTCCGCCGTGGTCGCCGACAACGCCTCCTGGTCCGTGAGACTGCAGAGCCTAGCGTCGCCCACTCACCTGGTCGAGGTGACGGCCAACCGGTGCCTTCCTGGTACCCTCTGACTACTGGCTAGTAGTACGAACTTGGTCCCCTCTGCTTTCAGGTTTCTTCAATCTCCGATCCAGGCTTGGATCTCTACGAACTATTCAGCACTGGTCGCCGGCCAGCAACTCCTTTTCTTCCGGCTCCTGGCTCGTCAGCGAAGACCCCGACGCCTGTAAGACTTGTGCAGCCGCAGCCCTCGTGGCTAGGTAACTCGGCATTTCGGTGCCTGCATAGCCTCCTTACTCTAGGGTCCCGAGTCCCTCGCTTCCGACTTGCCTTATCGGGTCCGCCCGAGACCTTAATCTTTCCGTGTCCTCGGACACTTGTTCCTAATTGTGCACTTGAAGTATTTGCTAAAGAGATTTGGTTTGTGCTTAGTACCCTGTCCTCATAAAGAGTACAGGGCTGTTGTGATTCTTAATAAATATACTGTTTATTTTCATAACACTTGTGTGGTGTCCTTTCACTGGGTGTTCAAGGGGTACATGTGTGGTAAACAGCTGGCTTAACACGCCCTCTCGAGTCTTTAGCCTTAGACTGCTCGTATCCACGCTACTAGGATAGCTGGTCTATAGGTTGACTTACAACCAAACACCATAAGGGTCGTTGGAACGATACATAGCGGTCGCTAGAATAGCGAACGTTGCATATCGGGCCAACTTCTCACATTGGTGTGCAGCGGTTGGGATTTGAGCTTGCTGTTGTTTTACCACACGTATCCTAAGAATATCTTGTTGAAAGATCGCACAAAGTACTGTTAGTACATATAACTAAAAGCTTAGAATACTCTGAGTTCTACTGAACCAGCTGTTGTAGCTCCTCAAGGCTTAGCACACCTTGGCTACAACTCTTAGCAAGGGTACAGTAGGTAAACACGTAGTGTAGGTAGGTGCATCACTTACACCACACTAGAACCAGTATGTCGGACAAAGGAGGAAACTCTGGGTCTCCCCTTGTGTCAGTTGACCCTCCACAGGTCATCCCTTCAGGATATACTGTGCTGAGCTTCAAGGAGTTAAGACGACTGTGTCACTCCAGGAAGATTCAGCAGGGGTCTAACCCCACTACGTCCTTTCTGATTGGTCTCTTGGAGACTTATGATGCCAGGAGAGCTGAGAAACTTCGTAGCTCTTCTAATCCAGAAGGAGACATGCCTCCCCTCGAGGGAACCCGAGACGATCCTGACCTCATCCACCTCGCAACTGAGAACGAAGATGTGGAGGAGGATGAGGATGAGGATCTCTCCGGGGATGAGGCAGATAAGGGACAGGTAGAAGTCGTCAGACTAAGCAGGTCCAACTTAAGCAAACATGATAGCGGTACTGGGGGACCCCCGGGGCCACTATCAGGTCAGCTTAACATTGGGAATGGACGAGCCCGATCTCTGTCAAGAGGCTCTGGCAGATCCCTTCAAACCAATGGCTCTCACAACTCGTCTCAGAGAGGGATGACGTCCCCTCAGAGGAGAGTGTACGAAGCTAAGGAAAGGGCAGCCAATCTGAGGATCGAAAGGGAAGAACTTGCCCTGGCCAAAGAGAGGCTTGCCTTTGCGAGAGAGCAACAGTTAAGTGGGGCAGTCCCCACTGGTGGCAGCAATGTACCTAGCAATAGGGAAAAGAGTTTTGATACGAAACACCTTGGTAAGATAGTGCCCCCCTTTAAACAAGGGGACGACATCCACAAATGGATTACTGCTTTGGAGAGGGCCTGCACTGTGCAGGGTGTTCCCCAGAGTCAGTGGGCAGCTATCTTGTGGCTCTCCTTTGAAGGTAAAGGAAGAGACAAGCTCCTCACCACAAGGGTGGAGGATGCGAACGATTACCAAGTCTTGAAAAATACACTCGTTGAAGGGTTCGGCCTAACCACTGAGCAGTACAGGGTGCTGTTCAGGGATACCCAGAAAACGCAGTCTCAAGATTGGTCTGACTTTGTTGATTGTGCCACTAAGGCTTTTGAAGGCTGGCTACTGGGTAGTAAGGTTACTGATTTTAAAGGATTGTATAATCTAATTATGAGGGAGCAAATCTTAAATAATTGTCAGAACCAGTTATTACATCAGCACCTGGTAGACTCTGATCTGACCTCTCCACAGGAATTGGGTAAGAGGGCAGACAAATGGGTCAGAACCAGGGTTAGGCCTAAAAACCAGGGTGGTGACCAGAAAAAGGAATCGACCAAGCCTCAAGAGAAGGGTGGGGATAAATCCACAGAGAAGACTTCCCAAGGGCCCCAAAACTCCAACAAGGGTGGTGGGTCCCAGAACACTCCTTCAGAACAGAAGAAACCTTATTGCCATACCTGTAAACAGGTGGGCCATTACAAAAGTGATGCCAAGTGCCCTAAAAATAGCAATAAGGAAAACATACCCCCAAGTAATACTCCTAAACCTCCTGTTACCACTAGTGGTAATCCCCCAGGTGGTGGGAGTGCCCCCAAGAATGTGGTGGGCATTACTTTGGGCAATCAGGAGGACTATGGCTTAGCCAGGTTCCCTGACCACACTCTTGTCTGTGAGACTGGCATGGGGTTTGCCAACTTCACTACTGGACCCCACATTTTGGGAAAGTATAGACAAGAAGTTTTAGTGAATGGTCAGAAAGTTGAGGCATTCAGAGACACAGGGGCCAGCCTCACCATGGTGAGTGACCATCTGGTCCCCTCTGCTCAACTGACCCCTGGTTTTACTTATCAGGTGACGGACATTCATGGAATGAAGAGAAGGCATCCCATGGCAGTAGTCAAGCTCAGCTGGGGTAATGTCACAGGGCCCATGAGAGTGGCAGTGACAGATAACCTACCCGTAGATTGCTTACTGGGGAATGACCTGGAACTCTCAGCATGGGCTGAGGTGGAGCAAGAAACTCATTCCAGAATGATAGGCCTATCCAGACAGGTTAGTGGGGCAGTAATAGCTACAGCCCCAGTCCAAGCACCATTCCTCCCTGAAAAGGTTGGACGGGCAGTGGTAGCCACCGCCCAGGCTCAGACAGACTTTCCAGGACAGGATAGGAGGGCTGTGACAGTCACAGCCCAAACACAGACTGAGTGCCCTCCTGAAAAGGTTGGCAAGGTTGAAATGGTCTCAGCCTCTACTCAAACAGATAGTGAGGTTGTGAAGCCTGAAACAATGGATCACTCCACTCAAACCGAGAGCATTGAGGAGGAAGAAGAGTCTTCCCCCTCCCAGACACTAGGTGAGAGCCAGCCTCCTCAGGGAACTGACTCTACCCCTGTTGAAGGAACTGCCCCAGAGGTAGTCAGGCCTAGCCTGGCAGAGCCCCTGATGGCAGTGGACCCTTCCCAGGTGGGACCCAGTCTGGAGCAGGTAACCTGCACCTCTCTACCCTGCCTCAGTCAGCCCAGGGCTGAAGAGGACAGGGAGGCCAGTGGTGGACCCAAAAGGGCCCCCTGTCCAAAAGAACCCCTTAATCAGCAGATTAGGATCACTGAAGCTGGTAAACCTAGCCAAGTGAAAATAGAACAGACTCCTGAGGGATCCCCCTTAAAAGTAGTTAGGGAACTCCCACAGCTGGACACTGTTGGGCACAGCCAAACATGGGGCCTAAACACCCCAGACCTGACCTGTCCCCCCAGTAAGCCAAACAGAGGGACTCAGCCTCCAGCTTTAGGTAGCCAGAGGCTGACCCTGAGAGCTCAGTGCATCTCAGCTAAAGAAAGGAAGGCACGCATGATGAATGGTGATTGGAGGAAGATGAGCCCAAAGGTAGAGGAGCCTCACTTCAGTACTCCATCCCAGCATCAGCCTTCTTCTTTCCCAAGACAAACCAGAAACAGAGATTCCCTATGGTGGAGACCCTCAGATACCCTTAGGGTGAGGGGTTGCCTAGTGGACCATGACACAGGGGGAAACCAAGCCAGAGCTGGTCCTTCCTTATATGGCCACTTAGGTAATAGAGGCTTACCTGGACAAGGATAGCCTTATCTCCTTTCGTTTGGGGGGGGGTTGTGTAGGAAGGTACATCCTGACTATGGTTGCCCCCAACTTTTTGCCCTGTGTTTTAGCTGGTTTTGGACATAGTCGACCTGGGACCCTGCCAATCAGGACCCCAGGCCTACTGCTCTCTCTTTAAAATGGATTCCATGTACCCTAGGTACATTTCCAATTGGTACTGGGCCACCTTATCAGACCCCGTAACGCAGGGCGTAGGTGTACCCAGGGCCGCCAGGGGCTGAAGCATGTATTATGCCACCCCTGGCTGGCCTCCTAAATTTGACACAACTGGCTGCACGACAGCTGGGGCGAAGCCGTGTAACCACCCTTCGCTTTAGGTATAGTAGCTCTATATCTAACCATACCATGGACACCCGAGTTCCTATCAGTCACTCCTATGGCAGGCCTTAACAATCCTGAAGGCAGAGTGCGTGGGCTCGTGTGAGCTAGGTTCAGGCCCGAGCCGAGCCCGGTTGCAGTTTGCGGAATCAAGACCCAATGGCTGTTCCATGATAACGCGTACCATAACGGTAACTCCGGTGTCGCGTTATCCAGGCATGTTGAGTAAGGTGTCATACGAATCGGGGTGCTGCTCTCTCACCAATTCTGGCGATGAGGTTAGCATCCCACCCCTCTAGAGGGACACGACATGCACGTAACCGTGAACCCCGGTTAAAGTTAACTGAAGCCTCAGCTCCACAAAATGGATGCTGCCACCACAGACACGAGTCTGACCTCCTGCTGCTGGGAGTCCTTCCAGCGAGGAGCGCTTGGACAAAGGGTTTCCCGTCGAGGGCGGTGTTCGCACCGTCCCAGACAGGGTTTGTGTATTCTGGGTAGGTAGGGCTTTTGCGTGAAGGTGACTGCGGAGTGGCACCCCGGTGCTCACTACGCATCTGCCGGTTAGAACCAGTTCCAGGGGTGACAGCCCTGGCCTGGGGAAAGTCCGGCAGGGGAGAGGGGTGTAACTGCCCCCTTCCTGGTCCCACCCTTAGGGCAGGACCTAGTCATGTACCCACCCCTTTCTTTAGAATAAAGACCGGAGCGGGGACCCTTCCAAATTAGATCATCTTTGATTCAAGAACTACTTTCTACGAAAGGACATTCAAGACTCTTCTCAAGATTTCTCCCTTGTGACTAAGGAGTAGTCACCCTGCATCAGCGGGCACCAACTAAGAACTCTGCGGTTTGCTGTAAGTCCTTCCTCAAGGAATCCGACGGCCCAGCTCGACGAGAACCGGCATCCCTGGCACCTCTGACCTCTACCCACATCATCAGCTCAGCTGTGATCTGTGGGTGCGACGAGACCTCGAGGGACCGGCCATCATCAGAACCTGCACGCTCTTAAAACCAGCACGACCATCGAGGTAACTCTCTGGTGAGTGCTCTGGGGTCCGAGAAGCCCCGACCCTGAGCCGCTCCAGCACCGAAGTGCAGTCTCCCAGCATCTCCACGATCTGCGTGGGGCCCTTCTGCTCGCTGCTCAGCACGTTGTCTGGTCACTAGCCGCTGGCTTGTGTCCTTCTGTGACGACATCCGAGAATCATCACTGCTGGTCTGGTTGCTCCAGACTGGCCCTTGCTTCCATCTTTGCGAGAAGCACCCCGGACCCTCCTGGTCCACTCAAGACGCCCTCTTAGGCCCACCACGTGGCCCTGAGAACTGCCAAGGCTTGTTGCCCCATCCTGGGCCCAGCGACGCCGACAGCATCATCCTTCGTGGGACAGCTCGCACCTCCGCCGTGGTCGCCGACAACGCCTCCTGGTCCGTGAGACTGCAGAGCCTAGCGTCGCCCACTCACCTGGTCGAGGTGACGGCCAACCGGTGCCTTCCTGGTACCCTCTGACTACTGGCTAGTAGTACGAACTTGGTCCCCTCTGCTTTCAGGTTTCTTCAATCTCCGATCCAGGCTTGGATCTCTACGAACTATTCAGCACTGGTCGCCGGCCAGCAACTCCTTTTCTTCCGGCTCCTGGCTCGTCAGCGAAGACCCCGACGCCTGTAAGACTTGTGCAGCCGCAGCCCTCGTGGCTAGGTAACTCGGCATTTCGGTGCCTGCATAGCCTCCTTACTCTAGGGTCCCGAGTCCCTCGCTTCCGACTTGCCTTATCGGGTCTGCCCGAGACCTTAATCTTTCCGTGTCCTCGGACACTTGTTCCTAATTGTGCACTTGAAGTATTTGCTAAAGAGATTTGGTTTGTGCTTAGTACCCTGTCCTCATAAAGAGTACAGGGCTGTTGTGATTCTTAATAAATATACTGTTTATTTTCATAACACTTGTGTGGTGTCCTTTCACTGGGTGTTCAAGGGGTACATGTGTGGTAAACAGCTGGCTTAACACGCCCTCTCGAGTCTTTAGCCTTAGACTGCTCGTATCCACGCTACTAGGATAGCTGGTCTATAGGTTGACTTACAACCAAACACCATAAGGGTCGTTGGAACGATACATAGCGGTCGCTAGAATAGCGAATGTTGCATATCGGGCCAACTTCTCACAAGGGCAAGAAACATAATGGATGCTGTATCTAAAATGGAACCCGTGGGTTCAGATGAAGAAACCCACGAAACAGACGAACGGTTTAGGTTAGCACAGCGAAAACGCGTACACCCACTAAACTCGTCATTTGCGGTTCATAGATACCAGACTCGACCATATTCGAGCGAGTCGAAAACACCACTTACAATTGTCACGGAACCTCAAACCTAAACTGCTCACCCGACTATTTTTTCTACTAGATAAATTGAATTCCATCCACCTCGTCTAGTTCGAACCACTACGTTACCGCGCTTATCGTCTATTACGTAATTGACTAATACTTACGTCGGGTAAGAAGCAACTAATTTGTGTCTCTTTCTCAGAAATAATGAGGGAAAGTTTCTCATAGACACCTATTTAATTGCAGACAGCTGTCACCCTGCAAACAAAACCCGTATCAGCAGTCCCACGGACAAACACGCAACTTTGAAATTCTCCCGGTCTGTTCTGAACAGGTGAGCAATGCAATTCTCGTAATCATCATGCTACCCCATTTAAAAATATCGCATCATACTAACATTGATACACGGTAACTTCTATGTTCCAGAGAACCGGTAATCTGAGTAGGAACACACCAACAACCAGGTGGCGATAATACTATGTTACTTGAAGTCAAATAGGTAAGAAAGATCAAACGCATTGCCCCATTAATGTGCTATTATATAAATGCAGGCCCTACAATTATTCCATCTATTTGCAGACGGTCATCTATCTTTACTCAATTCAGCAACAAACTCACATGGTTCCACATAGGAGAAAATATAGGAGAACCAAAAAGAACTATAATACATAATATTCATCAAAGCTTTTTTAAACAGGTAAGAGCATATAGAGAATATCATCATCATTTAATTGCTGCAGTAGTATACCATCGGTTTGCCTTTGATACTTGCAGGAAACAGTAAGGTGTAGACATACAACGACATCATCGTGTTGTGTAAATAGGTTTCTCCGTTCCCTCTAAATCCCAATCAATGTAGTACCCCATAGGAATTAATAAATAAACCTTCCTTCTAGCTCGTATCATCTCCTCTAACCCTTTCTCTTCCTTTCTCTTCAAGACAGTTATCAATTTACTCTATAGGTTCACGCTCAAAGCTGGACGAATGTACATGAAATGTTAGTTGCCCTTGTATTAATGGAAATATTAAGAAATACAAGCATGTATACATTGTTCATGTTTTAGACTGTTTTAACTGTGGAAAATATAACTGTACTGTTTTCGTTTTTTCCATTTGTATAATTGTAAGCATGTCTCGCTGATCTCAACTAGCATGTTGAACCAATCGTTAGGCGGTACATCATATATTTTTAATTATTCACTGGCTTTTGAATTGCGGCAAACTATTCTTAGCATTGTCAACTGTTTAGCATAATAAGACAAAATTGTAAAGATTTTTTAAATTTTCTTACAGCACCATGATGGTAAAGTCCTGAGGAAGACACGGCTTACGTGTCGAAACGCGTAGACAGGAAACCTTCCATTATTTACATCATAGCTTTTTTACCAATGAATGCATATGTGATAATGCAAAAATGTTTTATCAAGTCTTATCAATGAGTCAATGATTTTATCAAATGTTGTTTTTTGTATGAAATTAAAATGTACTTTATAAGCTAAAGCAGTTGTATAGCATTCTTAATTGTGGTTTGTTTGCCATTTAATTTGCGTCAGTAGTTAGTTTGTTTGCCTCGGTGCGTTAATTCACACATATTGTTTACCCTGACCCAGGCATTTGATCCAAATCAGGGGGTCCTTTTTTTTCCCACATTGATACTCACGGTGCATCCGTGTGGGACTGAATTGTTGCTTATATTTAAAATACCGCTGTGTTCCAGTTTTGTATACTACTTAGACATTGTCTTACAAGTACCATATCTGTGTACTCTGCCTTTCCAATTTTCCTTTTTTTTTCATTTGTTTCTGTTATCTTCACTATTACTCTGTCATGGCCCAAATGGAGACATTTGGTTTTTCCGATAATGACTTTGCTACACTGGTAGGCACTAATGTACCCTCCAGTCACAGCATTATATCTAACCCCCAGAATAATAGCGATATAGGTAAATTGTCCAATCTCAGGAAAAAAATAATAAAGATAGAGGCCCACGGAGAATTAATGCTCAATTACCTAAAAGCAGGCATTATTCTATTAGGCCTAAGAATTAGGAACATTCCAGGCCTGTTTGTAGATGTAAAAACATTTCTACACGAATGGAGTATGATAGCCAGCAGATGTTCGCGGGATCTTATGATCCTAATCATTGCAACATCCAAAGAGCTAGCCTCAGATCTAAAGAAAGAAATAGAAGAACTGGAGGATAAAATAAAAAAATCTTCAACAATAGAGGAGGCGGACAAACAGCTAGAAGCCTTGAAAAAAGATATTTTGTCCTTTGCAGAATATCTCGCAAAAAGGAAACAGGAGAAATTCTCAAAGGACAAAAGATTCTACACAGTAGAGCGTACTTATCCTTACCTTGGAGACAATTTTTATAAAACAGATTATCATCAAGGAGGAACAAATTACAACCAACAAAAGATAAACACCTTTTCAGATTCCTCAGACCCTGACTCGGACAGTGATTCTAACTATCAGGAAGAAGGTCCATATAACCCACATAATGGACGTAGAAACATACGCCAGCCTTTTTTGGGGTATCGCGGTGCGAAATGGGGGCGGCAAAGAGTACGATTTCAACCCCAGTCGAGAGGCCATTACCAGACTCACCAGTACCCCGCGGAACCTCAACATTATTTAGAGACTTGCAGCAAGCAATACCAAAGACAATGGATGTAATACCTATCTTTAACCTTTCAAAGTACAATCTGGATGCATCTGATATATCTGTACTAACGAAAGGACTAACATTTGTTCCTCATTCAAATGTGGATTTATTTGATTTGTACCAGGACATACATTCCTTTTTTAGGAAGATAAGACTACAAATGTTTTTTATGAATAAAGTAGATACAGACCAAGACACTAGAACCAACAACATCGTATCTTTACCATCCGCGTTCACTCCCTCATTGGACCAATTAGGCCCAGAGATGGCAATTTTTGAAAAAGTTGTCTTAACCAAATTAGAACAAGCTTTACGGTTTGTACCTAAACCTAGATATAACATCTCCAAAGAGGAACACATATCCTTAAACAACTTAAAAAACAACAAATCCATTGTTGTGAAGAGCTGCGACAAAGGAGGTGGCATTGTCCTTATTGACTCTACCACCAATGAGACCAATATGCTAAATATGTTGAATGATCCTCTGTTCTACAAAAAAGTCACCAGCAACCCTACAGATAGAGTAATCAAAACAATCCAAAAAATTACAACAAAGGCTCTTAATGAAAAAATAATTAATAAAAAGGAATATGAATTTTTGAATAAGTCACAAAAAAAATAGCCTGTATCTACGGGATACCAAAAATGCATAAAAATCAGCAAAATCCTCCATATCGTCCGATTGTCTCCACTATTAGTACCCCGACAGAGGACCTATCAAAATACTTCAACAATATTCTCAGGCCATACATTCCGCTTACTCCTTCATATATTAAAGACACTGGGGCAATTATTTCAAAGGTTGAACATCTACCCTTCAATGGAACAAGTGACCTATTGGTTACTTTGGATGTCGAATCCTTATATAGTAATATTCCCAGAAAGAAGCGATCGAGGCCACCATGTGGTTTATAGACTTGCACCAAATACCATGCAGCAAACCGTTCATCTTTGAGTGCCTATCAGTAGTACTCAAAGAAAATGTCTTTCAGTTCGGTGACCACATGTACCAACAAACAAAAGGCGTCAGTATGGGGGCAGCAATGGCCCCATCTATAGCAAATATAAACATGGCCCTTTTTGAATCTCATCACATACACAATGAAATGGCCCCATTCTTTGAGTCTGTTTCCCATTGGTACCGGTTTATTGATGATATTTTTTTCATCTGGACCAATGGGGAACAGACACTACAAGAATTCCTTTTGTGGATTAATCTTGCAGATAACAACCTTCGCTTCACTGCACACATTGATGCGACACAAGTGGAGATCTTGGATATATATATCAGGAACTAATCAAATAAATTGGAGGTAGACTTATACACAAAGTCTACAGCAAGGAATGCATTACTCCATTTTTCGAGTTACCATCCGAGAAATCAAAAAGACGGTATTCCTTTTTCGCAATTTCTCAGAGTAAGAAGAAATTGCACAAATATTAAAGATTATGATTCCCAATCTGTAAAGATGAAACAAAAATTTCTCGAACGAGGATATCCACATCGCCTCGTCCGAGAAGCATATGAAAGAGCTCGATTCTACGATCGAGATGCCCTACTCAAGTCACAAAAAGAGCAACAGGAACCAAAACTGGTTTGCATTACAAAGCATTCCACGTTGAAGGCCACAGTTAGACAAATCATTAACGCCAACTGGCATTTACTAAACATAGAATCATCACAACCTAAACTTAAGAAACCAATGTTTGCGCATCGCCGTAACAAAAACATAAAAGACCTTGTAGTCAGATCACGATTTACTGGGACAACTATCAAGACCCCCTTTGTACAGAAATCAATTGAAGGCGCAAATGCCATCAAGGCCACTTCCAGATGTGGTTCCTGCCAGTCCTGTGAAGGCATTATATGGGGAGAAACATTCACCTTTAACCAATTTAATATACAAGCAAAGGAACTATGGACATGTAATACATGTAACATATTATATCTTATTTTATGCCCATGCAACATGGGCTATGTAGGTGAAACTTCCCGAGCAATAAAAACTCGCCTTACAGAGCATAGGTCCGACATTAAAACACGCAAGTTAACAGCTCCACTTGTAAGTCACTTTTCTGAATTTCAACACTCTCCATCTGACATTAGATGGCGGATCTTGGAAAAGATCCACACACCCAATAACAATGGCAGTGATAAAATAAGAAAAAAGAAAGAAGTTTTCTGGATCTTTTCCTTGGGGACTTTCACCTATGGTCTGAATAATGAATTACCATGAGAGAATGCGATTCTTTAGAGACATTAGTATTCTGTTCCATATTTACTGAATAACAAACCGCTCTGAATAATAGGCTCAAAAAACTGTTGTTGGCCCCAAAATGAATCTAGTTAAAAACCCAATATTTAAACCGATGCACACCGGGTGGTCACCTAATACCTGTGCATAGTTGCCAATTTGCATTGTCCAACAGGGTACATTTTTCTCCTGTTGTTGTTCATTCGCCCCCTTAATATACGGATCAGCTTAATATAGCGTTCAGTTTTTGTCTCCTCCAAAAATTATTTAACCTGAATAAAATAAACACAGTCCGACCAATACTTAATAGATAATTAAAATCTGCACACTGTTATATCCAAACACTGCTACGAAGGTCACTTTGTTCCCCCAGCACTGTGATCCTGGGGTAGCTCCATCGCTATCTTTAAATGAATACCAGCTTAGTGTCGCTATACACCTTTAAGAAACCAGGTAATCGCTTTAACCAATGACCGAACAGGTTATATAAATAAATCAAAATGACCGTCTGTGGTTCTTTCGCTGAATGCCAAGACGCCAGAAAGTGTTCATTCGGCACGCCGTCCCTTCGCCTGCTATAGGTAAGATAATAAATAGAAACGTGCGTAAACTAGAACCAGTTAATATTACATAATATTAAAACCAATATACAGCTATTTTCTAACTCTAGATAAGCCGCAAGTCCGTGACCGCAAACCGTCATCACCCGATAAACATCATAAGTCTGGTCCGGCACTTGGTGGTGTGTCATAGGTAAGAATTAGAAACACTAGTAGTGTTTAGCTAATGTTTAATTATTGTTTCCAACCTAAACCGCTCACCCAACTATTTTTTCTACTAGATAAATGTGATTCCATCCACCTCGTCTAGTTCGAACCACTACGTTACCGCGCTTATCGTCTATTACGTAATTGACTAATACTTACGTCGGGTAAGAAGCAACCAATTTGTGTCTCTTTCTCAGAAATAATGAGGGAAAGTTTCTCATAGACACTTATGTAATTACAGACAGCCATCACCCTGCAAACAAAACCCGTATCAGCAGGCCCACGGACAAACACGCAACTTTGAAATACTCCCGGTCTGTTCTGAACAGGTGAGCAATGCAATTCTCGTAATCATCATGCTACCCCATTTAAAAATATCACATCATACTAACATTGATACACGGTAACTTCTATGTTCCAGAGAACCGGTAATCTGAGTAGGAACACACCAACAACCAGGTGGCGATAATACTATGTTACTTGAAGTCAAATAGGTAAGAAAGATCAAACGCATTGCCCCATTAATGTGTTATTATATAAAGGCAGGCCCTACAATTATTCCATCTATTTGCAGACGGTCATCTATCTTTACTCAATTCAGCAACGAACTCACATGGTTCCACATAGGAGAAAATATAGGAGAACCAAAAAGAACTATAATACATAATATTCATCAAAGCTTTTTTAAACAGGTAAGAGCATATAGAGAATATCATCATCATTTAATTGCTGCAGTAGTATACCATCGGTTTGCCTTCGATACTTGCAGGAAACAGTAAGGTGTAGACATACAACAACATCATCGTGTTGTGTAAATAGGTTTCTCCTTTCCCTCTAAATCCCAATCAATGTACTACCCCATAGGAATGAATAAATAAACCTTCCTTCTAGCTCGTATCATCTCCTCTCACCCTTTCTCTTCCTTTCTCTTCGAGACAGTTATCAATTTACTCTATATGTTCACGCTCAAAGTTGGACGAATGTCCATGAAATGTTAGTTGCCCTTCTATTAATAGAAATATTAAGAAATACAAGCATGTATACATTATTCATGTTTTAGACTGTTTTAACTGTGGAAAATATAACTGTACTGTTTTCGTTTTCTCCATTTGTGTAATTGTAAGCATGTCTCGCTGAGATCAACTAGCATGTTGAACCAATCTTTAGGCGGTACATCATATATTTTTAATTATTCACTGGCTTTTGAATTCCGGCAAACTATTCTTAGCATTGTCAACTGTTTAGCATAATAAGACAAATTTTTAAAGATTTTTTAAATTTTCTTACACCACCATGATGGTAAAGTCCTGAGGAAGACACGGCTTACGTGTCGAAACGCGTAGACAGGAAACCATCCATTATTTACATCATAGCTTTTTTACCAATGAATGCATATGTGATAATGCAAAAATGTTTCATCAAATGTTGTTTTTTGTATGAAATTAAAATGTACTTTATATGCTAAAGCAGTTGTATACAATTTTTAATTGTGGTTTGTTTGCCATTTAATTTGCGCCAGTAGTTAGTTTGTTTGCCTGGGTGCGTTAATTCACACATAATACTGCATATTTTGCATTATTTTTGGCATGCCTGTTTTTTTTTTTTTTTAATCTCTTTATTGCACAAATAAGCAATCCACTCTTACATATAGAAGAATCAGGTGAACGGACAATAAGCAAAAACACACAACAGAGCAGAACAGGTCTAAAGGATGGTGTGCAACTATACCTGTGACTATGCAACAGTAGGATGTGTATGCGAGCCAATGCTGTTGAATGTTATCGGTAACGCAAGGCTAGAAAAGTTCCCATCAGACCACCCTCATGGTGGAGTTAACGTCACGTGGGAATTACTGATCAATCCATACCACGTCCGACCATATAGTGCCGGTGTGGAAGATGGATGTCAGAAATCTAGCCATGGTATTTACCATAAAGTGGACTAGATAATGTGCAGTGCTCAAGTGATGGTGAAATTAAAATTGACTACACTGATTCTAACAGAGCGTACATGAGGAAGTCTGTGTGTCAAAGGTTAAAAACGCCTGGTAGAAAGACTACCCTGTGGCGCTGTGCAGAACGGACAATAAGCACCAATTGGAGCATTATCTTGTAATCAGATATTCGCACAGACGGATTTCGGACTTCTTGCCTGACACATTGGAGTTGTACAATTTTGTTTTTGATGAAACCATAATTACAATAATAATATAGGAACGGGAAAAAAAAATAAACAACATACAGAAAACAAATCATATCTGCAAGTTTGCGAGAATGGTAGAGCAGATCAATCAGCATAATAACAGTCTCAATCTTAGTATGGCGTATCGAGAAATGTAAACAACAATACATCCTGCGACTGGCCAGCTTTCATTTAACACCATTTGAGTAGGAATAGAGTTCAACATTGACACAGGTACAACACAGGGCAGCCCATGAAACCCCCATGCCAATAACCATTACGCCAAACAGCTATAGTTGGTTGCGTAGATCTCGCGTAACTCATACTGAAATAGTGGTGGAGTCGGCCACAGCGCCGCCATGGAGCCCATCCTAGCCCACCCCCTCCGGTACAATGGAATTGATCGATTGGGATTGTGTCTCCTGAGTGAGTTTTGCAACATACTTTTGATATGGCCCCCAAATATCCACTGGTCGGGAAGCAGCCGGAATCTGTTCTGAATATTCTACACTGTTAACATTGCAGTAGGCCATATTACGGAGCCAAGCGTGGACGGTTGGAGCGCGCCTAGCGCACCAGAGCAGAGCTATCTCCCTTTTTGCCAAAAGAAAGCCAATGGATGCCAATTTGCGGAGAGAGCATGGGAAATTTGCAACAAAGCCAAGCAACGCAATTTCAGGGGTGGGTAGCAACTCCATGCCCAATATGTCCCCCAAAACACGGTGTACCCGTAGCCAGTATTCATGCAAAAGCGGGCACGTCCAGGAAAGATGGGCGAAATCCGCCTGTGGGGCTCTGCACTTAGGGCAGCAGTGTGGCCTGCTAGAGTAAATTCTATGAGCAAGTGTGGGAGTGTGATACATCCTTCTCAGGAACTTAAAGTGTATAAGTTTATGTCTGCTGTTTATGGACACGTCCCTAATGGTAGCGCAGCATGCCGCCCATTGATCGTCTGTAATCTGGATGCCCAGGTCGCCCTCCCATGCGGCACGCACCGCTGCGTCTGAGGAAGGAAGTGAGGCCAGACATAGCTTGTAGAGCTTAGAGACAGCGTGCGACCCCGTTTGGTTCTGTACTATAAATGTGAGTGTGGCGGCGTCCTCAGGAGGGATAGGGAATGTGGGGAATTCAGCACGGAGCATGGATCTGAGTCTAGTCAGTGTAAAAGAGTCCATAAATGTTCGGTCAGCGAAGCGGTGATCTTCTGTCAGGGAGAACACATGACCATCCGGAAAGAGATCCCCGACTGTATGCAGTTGGTATTTGGATAATGTGCGCTCTACCACTGATTCGCCTGTGATGGGGAGCCAATAAGGGTTAGGCAACGGCAGTGCAGAAGAGTATAATGTATCAATGTGAAGTAATCGTCGCAGTTTATCCCAAGCCAGCATGTGGTGGAGACTGGCTGTATGTCCTGTGTGTCCCGGTGGAGCCCTCTAGGAAGGATGGAGTTAAGGGGCACCGGAAGCGCCATATCGGCCTCAGGCCTCAGATAAAGAATGCTGGCATCTGGGTGAAACCAGGAATGCGCATATGAACATTGTGCCACTAAATAATAAAGAAAAAAGTCTGGTACTCCGAATCCTCCCCGTTCGTAAGGAAGCGTCAATGTGCGCAAGGCCACTCGCTGGTTTTTACCGCCCCACACCAAACGCAATAGTAAGGAACGAAGTTGCGAAAAAAAAATCTTGGTGAGAGGGATCGGAATATTGTTGAATAAATACAAAAACTGAGGGAGGACTATCATTTTGATAATGGCAATCCGGCCAGCCATGGACAAGGGGAGACGAAGCCAGCACTCCGTATGGTTTTCTAAGAAATCTAGGGCATGTCCGTAGTTCAAACGGACAATGGACACCTTGTCAAGGTGGATATGGATTCCCAGATATCTCACGGAGTCCGTGCTCCATTCTAGAGGAAAAGCACAAGTCCATTGCGAGGTGGAGGGGGTAAGCGGAAAAATTACCGATTTATGACAATTTATTCTGAGCCCGGAATATTCGCCAAAGCGGGCTATCTCCGACAACAGTGGCTCCAAATTGGTCCAAGGAGTCCGAACATACAAGACCACGTCGTCTGCGTACAGAGAGACGAGGAATGGCCCGGTGCGAAACTGAAGCCCTCTATGGAGGTGTTTCTCTTGAAAATGACGCACCAAGGGGTCCATCACCAGGATGAACAGGAGCGGGGATAAGGGGCATCCCTGACGGGTGCCTCGAGAAAGTGTAAAGCTTTCATAAATGGTGCCATTTAAACGTATCTGGGCGGTGGGCGCCGAGTACAGTAACTCCACTGTCGCCACAAACATCTCAGGCATGCCCATTCGCCTCATGATCGATAAAAAAAGGGCCACTCCAGGGTGTCGAATGCTTTCTCCGCATCCAAAAACACCGCTGCAGCCGGGGTGGAGGGCTCAATTCTGTGCAAAACAGAGATCAGTGTCCGAAGATTGAGGGAGGTGGATCTATGTGGAACAAATCCGGACTGGGCCGGCGAAATGATGGTCTCCACGAGTAGCGCCAAGCGGATTGCAAGAACTTTAGCCAAAAATTTGTAGTCCAAGTTCAATAGGGATAAAGGCCTATAAGAGCTACATAAGGAAGGGTCACAACCTGTTTTGGGAAGTAAAACAATTACCGCTTCCGGGAGCGTGGGTGGGAGGACGCCCGACTCCAGCGCCTCCGCGGCATGCCTGTTTTTAACGCACTTTGAAGGATGTGCTGCTTTTGTAATGGGACCCGACTTAGACTCGAAGAATCGCAACCGGCTCCCCCAGAGTGGACGCCTAATAGGGATATGTATATAAAATTTGGCCTTTCTTCCATAATGTACAGCACGTTATGGCATAGATATACCCGCAAAGATCCTGAGTTATGTTGGCCTATGCATGGGTCATTTGATATATGAAAGATTGAGTATGTGGAGCGATGTATGTTTGAGCGGAAGTCTAGACGTGATATGTTTGAATCTATGCGTATGTGGGAGAAAGAAGTGCATGAACGAGCGAGACGTGAACAAGCCTTGATTGAGAAAGAGCAGCGGAAGAGTGTGTATGAGAAAGCGCTGGAGTTGAGAAAGAAAGAAGTGAAAGAGCTGAAAGAGAGAGAGGAGAAAGAACATTGATTGCAGGTATCTGGCCAATACCCTGTCCGACAACCTCTCTATTCTGTCCTTAATAAACCACAAGATGATTTTTTGTTATTAGATCGACCTCCACCCCCGTATGCTGTTCTGTCTGCTCCATCCGATGGTGGTGAGGATTCCGATTCAGATCAACGAAAGCGCGGGACACTCGTGCTATGCTGTCCGCACAACGTGCAGCTGATATCAGACAAGCTGCTCGTAAAGCATTACGTAGCACTGATCCTGCTTCCGATCTCTTAGCTAGTATACAGATGTGGTCAGAAAGGGAACAGATATATTTCACTGAGACGTTTGCTTCAGAAGTCGTTGAGTTATTTCAGAAATTCTCTCCAGATTTAGAATCTGATGATGTAGCAGCTGATTGTAAGAACATGCGTGATGGTTTTTTTGTTTCCCTCAGGTGGCTGACACGATTAGACGGTTGGTTAAATTACGAACTGATGCAGTTCACTTGAAGGAGAAGAAAAAGCTCGCAGACAAAGCTGCGCAGAAATCTCAGACTGGAGGGTCACAGTCTTCTATCTTCGGAACAGATAAGCTAATGGCGGTTTATATGAAGCCCATGCGGGAAGCTGCACCCTTGTATGTTCCCCCTAAAGGAGTGGGTGACAATGATGATAAAAATTCTGTTGATGCTAAAGGGTACTTTATTTAAAATTGGGTCTATACTCCTTGGAATAGGGCAGATGTAATGGCGCTTGAAGCAGCATTACCGGATCCACGTAAAAATCCAGCCTCTTTCTATGAGGAAGTTGAAGGTGCTATAAATTCCTGTACTATGACTTTGTGTTAAGCATGGGCGAATTTTGCGAATCTCGCGTTCGCGAATTTTGCGGATTTGCGAACTCGCAATCCGCAAAATCCGCGAATTCTTGCAAATTTGCGTTTTTTTTTTGTGTTCGCAAGGATTTCTGCCAGTTCGCGAGGGTTTCGTACCAGTTCGCAATTGCGAACTTACATTTCGTCGCGCAACGGTCGCGAATTATGTTGTTTCTACGTCTGGTTCATCATCACAGGTTCCCAATCCCAGCACCCTCTGTTTCACCACTGCAACCCTCTGTTACATCAATGCCACCCTCTGGTTCATCATTACTGTAGATTATGGGGGGGAAAAGCAAGCACACCAGCCCTGCTTCAACTGAGATGAATTAATTTGGGGTTAGTTTATTAATGTGTCACTGTTTTAAAATTCCAGTCTGGCACCTGCTTCCTTATCTGTAATTTTGCTTTCTGTTGCAGTGCATTTTTTTTCCCCAGGACCTTCTTTGTGGCCTACTTGTAGCTATTGTATGAGCCTGCTGTGAGGGTCAGAGCAGGGTCATACAATTGTTGCAACTAGCAACTGAATTCTGGAGGGGCCCCAGTCAGGAAGCACTACCGGGAATTGTTACTAATGATGAGTTTGAACTCTTGCCCCTGCCGAGTGCTTTCAGTTTTGAAAAACTCGTTTTTCTGCAATTTCGCGGGGTTCGCGGGGTGCAAACACGCGCGAGATCGGATTCGGAAGCCGCAAATTCGTGCGAATATGCAATTTGTTTTTTTTGCGGCGTGTTAGTTGGCAAGGTTTTGTGCGTTTTTGCGAGCCGCTCGTAGCGCAAGACGCGAAGTTACCCTCGCGGTCGTTCAAGGGCGCATCCATCTTGTTTGCCTGACGTATTTCCGTTTCCGGGCGCGAAGTGTAATCTCGCAAAGTCCGCGGCTTGCCAGTACAGTCTCGCGCGTGTTCGCAAGGAAAATCTCGCGCGAACTTACCCGCGCGGTCGTGAACGGGCGCGGCCATCTTGTTTCTCATTCATTGCTATGGTTCTGGGCATGGTCTTTGTATCCTCTGTCAATCTCTGCCATCCTTTGCTTGTTTGAAGTTTTTTTTGATCTATTTTACCTATTATCTATCCCTCTATTTTTCTAGCCCTATATTTTTGTGTTTACTGCTACTTTTGGTTAATTTTAAACTACTTTTGTAAACTCTTTTCTTTTCTTCTCTTCCCTATTCTATTTTCTTTATTCCTTTCCGCCCAGACCATGGTGAAGGTAGCCGGGAAGCATCCCGAGAAGGGGAAGGGTCCCGCACCCCGTGTCCGGCTCCCGTGCGGGCGTTTGAGGGGGGAGCTAGTGATGCCACGGGAGATCTTTACCCCGGAGGAGGTGGCCCAACTCATTTTTTATGTTCAGCGCCGCCTCCCCAGGACCATCATGGGAGGCGGCAAGATCAGTGCCGGGTACGGGGCCCGGGAGCGCCGGAAGCGGTGGGAGAAGGTGTGCCAGGCCATTTACCACCACTCTCGGGTCTGGCGCACCTACAACCAGGCCACCCACCGCTGGACGGATGTCCTGACCCGTGAGCGAGATCTGCTCGACCTCCTTGGCCTTGAGATCCCCGGGCTTGGTGAGTAGTAGTAGCTATGTCTTTACTACTATGTTTTCTCCTGCTGTGTTATTATATTGCAAATTTTTGTTTTTTACCAAGAGCAATAATGCTGCTCATTACATTGTAGGTAAATTTTATTTCAAAATCTTCTGTGCATTTCAGGTACACTGCTCTCCTTCTTCTCAGTAGTGTTGCTACTATGCTTATTTGTTTTAGATTTTGTGTTCATTTCATTGGCCTGTGAAATTATGTATGAGTGTAGTTGAAAGAACTGCGTAATGCTACACACTAAGGTTCAGATTTTTAATTACCGGCGCATCCCTGCAAAGTTGCAGGGATGCGCCAGTAATTGTGCGTCACGCCACCATCACCCATGGTGCGCCGTATTTACAATGCGGCGCGCCATGGGCCCAAAACGTCACCAAAGCGTTACGCATCTGTGCCGTAAAGGCGGCGCATTGCTGGAGTTGCGTCGCAACGATGGTGCAGCTCCATCAATGCTCTGGGGTGCCCTATCTCCCCAATGCTGCGTCAAGCCGTACGTCTGCTTCAAGCAGGCGCAGGGTTTGAGTC
Source organism: Lissotriton vulgaris (assembly GCF_964263255.1). Taxonomy (NCBI): domain Eukaryota; kingdom Metazoa; phylum Chordata; class Amphibia; order Caudata; family Salamandridae; genus Lissotriton; species Lissotriton vulgaris. Next base: position 1,098,289,269 of record NC_141691.1, on the reverse strand, counting down.
ACGCATCATTGTCCTCAAAGTGACTGATTGAAATCTTGTAGATTTCCCTCAGCCAGTTTTAGGATGCGTTCCTGCGCAGGAACGCCCTCCCTTGCGCCGGACCACCCCTATTGGCGCAGGGCTTTACAACGTGATGCATCTCCCAGATGCGTCACGTTGTTAATATACGCCGCACCATTGCGCCTCTTTTGTGCTGTCGCTGCGTCACAAAAGTCACGCAACAATGGAGCAAAAGAGCCGGAAGGGCCTTCTAAATCAGCCCCTACAGACTCAAGTCCAGTCCTTCCTTTGTACACATGGCGATAAGAAGAAATAGTGGTGGTGGATTAATAGTTTGAGTATTTTAATGACTGGTGAATGTAGTGGAAAACTTTAGTGTTGTCGCTGATCTTCAATCACGATGGACTTTGGCTGTCACTTTGCGTGCTGCGGACTGCTGCCTGCCAATCCTAGGCAAACCTTTTTAGTACTTTGTTTAGTGAGTTACATAGGGTAGTTTCCAATTCGACGGTCCTCAAATCAAGCAATACTAAAGTAATGACGTAGTCGACCACATGAGATTGGTCAATAATATATCCCGTGGAGTCGTTCCCTATTTGCTATTTCGCAAAAATATTTTGTTACTTTGTTAGTTCTTTTTTAAATGTTTGATTTGGTTGAGAAATATCATCCATGTTTTCTGTTTTTCTTTCTTTCATGTTGTACATCAGCTTCCCCCAGGGGCAAGAGGAGGACACAGGAGGAGGAGGAGGAGGGTGCTGTTGTCGATGCAGGCCAGGACCGGGCAGTCGAGGGCTCCTTTGCTGGCCCCAGTAAGTTTTAATTTTAATATAGAGTACTTATTTTTTCCTAGCGTTCCTCATTCGATTTTTTCTAAATCGTCTTTGATCTTCTTGTAGACAGGATCTAAATTCTTATCCTGCCTCGACTATGACTCCGTGTGGTATTACTAGATTATTCTTATTAGTCTGTCTGTGTAGCTAACTAAGATTGCACATTTGGCATTTCCATTGGACTCCCATTCTAGTCAGCAATAGCTCTATGCACTGAGTGTAGTCCTCTGGGATTGTCCATAATGTCTTTTCAAGTATTCTAAATGTTTATGCTTTGACCATTGCCAACAATAAAAAGGTGAATGACCACCACCAAGAAATAATAAGATACTACTTTACTTTTGGTTTGGATAGGAGGACAATCCATTCTACTACTGTTGCAGGGACAAATCTGCACAAACAGAACTATGGACACTAAATAATGCATCGCTTAGCTTATCAATTATAATAGGTGCTGTAACTGTTAGACTTTCCACATACCTCAGTGATAACAGACTTTGTAGTTGAACCCCCAATCTCCTTACTGACTAGATAGTGTGGCAGAGTCATTTAGCTCCCAAAGTCACCGATGGCAGAGGCACGGACTCATGCTTTGAAAAAATTCGAAAACCTTTAGCTCATCCACTCTAGTCTGGAGGACCAAAAACCACAGAGTCTATTTAAGTTTAAAAGCTTTATTAAAAGTAAACACATTTATTAAATTCAAGTTTGTCATAAAAGTGAACGTGTAACTGAAAATGGAAAAGTGCTTAGTGCTGACGATTAATTGGACACATTTCTTGTGGTCGAGCCGAGCTCTCACCTGGTTTGAACTTGATCCTGCTCGTGTTCTTAGAAGTCAAGGTTCTGTCTGTTAGGAGAAAAAGTGGTGCGTGTTAAAAAGTAAAAAGCAAACATTCATCAGTTGTGCCAAAAAGTGCAGCAAGACAACAGCCTTCCCTGGAAAAAGGGACATTTTTACTCTAGAGTACACAGTCAAAAATTATTAAATTGTACACTTTTTTTCACATTTCTTTCTTCCTCCTAGACCAAATATTATATAGTAGTGAGTGGTGTATTCTAACATTATTAAATGTACTTTGTAGGTGGAACATCTGGAGACAGGGCCAGCGCGGAGGTGGTGGTGGCATTGGACGAGGAGGACAACTCTGGGGAGGAGGCGGTGCAAGTGCCGGACAAGGACATGCCTGTGAGGGTTCACACGGTGGTGGCGGGCAGAGGTAAGCTATACATTCCTTAGTCATTGGGATTGAAGACTGCAGAGTGTGCTTTCTGCACGGGTGTATTATAAAAAAAGCAGGTAGTAGCCTCCTCTAAATGTACTTCGACTTAGCTGTGAAGTTTTTGGCGAGAAGAATCCCAATCAGATCTGAGGTGAACTTGATGGATGGGATGAACGAAAAGCGAAAGAAGGGTGTAAGTGTGGAAGCACGAGAAATGTAATGATGACTGGCAAAGAAGAATGATATGTGTTTGCTTGGTCCCCGAGGTGGCTGGGAAGGTAAGAAAATGGTATGGTGCATGGCTGGGTGAATGATGAAGCAAGGATGGGTGGAAGGAGAACAGCCTGGGTGGGTGAGACAGAAACTGTATGTGTGCAATATACTTTGAATGGATGGATGCCTGGATCATTCATGGTACTATCTGACTCTTAGATAGCATATGTGAATCTAGAGAGAGTAGACGGTCACTGGATGAACTAAGTGTTACTTTGAAGAGCATGTAACACCGCACCCGCACGTCCGTTCCAGTGTAGGAAAGGCAAGGAAAAGAAGTTGTAACGTTGTCCAAAGACTACCATGAATAGTAGCAGTAGTTTGTATTGCAACTGCAAGCACAGCATATATCCAGTTATTACGGTGGACACTCCCTACCTCCCTTAATAACTTTAGTTTAGTAGTAGTACGTCATTCATGTGTGGGGGTATCACTGTTCACTCAATAATAAGCAAAGCACCTAAAGTCATCCCATATGTCATCAAATACATCCCATGTGAAGTGATAGATAATCAGATAATTTAGCTTCTTCATTTTCCTTTTCTAATACTCATTTGCACTGTAGGGTGAAAGCTAAATTAATTAAGCAGTAGCCCTTTTAACAGAGTATTCTCAGTGCCACCCGTAATAGAAAAGTAAGAGCTTCACCACCTGCATGTACTGGACCGGTACAGTAACGCAAGTCTGTCTCACTCACCATGGTGTGCGTCTGTTTTTCTCGGGTGCAAGTCCACTGCGCTGGCATTATGCCGGCTTGCATAAGATAACGTACCAATTTTCCTAAACAAGAGAGAAGAAGAAGAATAAGAGTGGTGTACTGTCATAGTCGACTGTAATAGAAGTCCATAGTGCTCGTAGAATTTGTTCCTTAAACTCCCACTAATGTTAGAGCAAGGATGAAGAAGTCGGAGGTTACATAGATACTGTCCTCAATAGTTATGCACTGTGCTTTCAATTTGCTACTTGTACTGTGACAACTTTCTGCTCAATCATTTTGTGTTAATCTTAAGGAGCATTGGTTACAGACTATGTCTTTCTTTTTTCATGTAGTTGCTCCTTCCAAATCCAAGACACCATCAAGGAGGAAGGAGCTGGCTCGAATGGCCCGGCAACGGAGGCTGGATGCCACTGTTGCTGAATATCGGCGGCTGGTGGCCCTGGAGGAGGAGGAGACGCAGTCTAGTACAACAACAACGTCCACTGGGACAGCTGCATCCTCCTCCGTGCGGGCTGCCAGCCAGCGCAGTGCTCCAGCGGTACGGAGCCGGGCTACCAAAGCCAAACGCCACCGCCCAGCAGCAAAGAAAGCAGCTGCCCCTCACAGGATTTGCAAGGCACACCGGCGCCGCTTATCCCTCTGACTGTCCTACCTGGAGCAGGAGGTCCATAATTATAAGAACGTGGTGGAGGGCCTCCGCTTCGAACTTGCCACCCTCCGCAAGGAGCATGATGCCCTGGCTGCTAATTCCAACAGCACCCTGCCATAGTGTCCCTTGCCCCTTTTTTAGAGACTTTTGGGGGGTGGGAATTGGGAGTTGTGATTTTTGGGGACTTTTGAAGGACAATCGTTGGGGTTAGGGAGGGTCTTGCGGGAGATACTTTTGTTAGGGCTATAAAAATATACTTTTTGAAACTTTATCTGACCATACCTGTTTTTTACTGCTTTTGAGTCTGGTGGGTGGGGGTTTAACATAACAGTAAGTTTGTTTTCCTGAATAGTCCTAGGACTTTAGTAGTACTACCGTCAATCAAATCTCTCGTCTCTCCTAATACTCCATTATACTACCTCCAACCAAACGCCTATCTTACCTGTAATTTCTGTTTGCAAGTAGGGCTAGGCCCAGGGCTGGCTCCACGGGAAACAGCAAATAAGGTTGGCAATCCTGGGCGGATAAAATTTCCTCATAGCGGTGGTACTAGTGGTGTGACACAGTGGCAGTTGCTTGCCTATGGAAAAAAAGAAAATGAAATCTGGTTTGTCCTCCTGAGCAATACAAAGGTACAATACAGAATATAGCAGGTGACAGAAGTACACTAGAACAGTGCCACATTGTAGCCTAACAAATGTTAAAGTATAACTAATTCGGTTGAAGTTCTTTGACATTAGCCATGGGTCTTTGTCAAGCAGAGTAAGAATATATCCTCGGATTTCTTCACCAGCCTGTTGCTATCACCTTATCCTCCCCAGCAAGTGTGTGGATTTATTGCTATAATTTAGTCACACATCAATCAAAACCACACAGCCCGGGGGAAGAGGGTTAGGGTTTGAAAAATGGATGGGTACGGGGGTTTTTGGGAAAGGTTTTGGGAGACAAGAAAAAGTAGCACAGCATGGACAAACAAATGTGAACATAAACAAATCTTTGGGTACAAACCTATCCATCAATCTTTGAAAGTGCATACACTACTGCATGCATGTCAGTTAAAAGTAAGTAGTACTTTCGACAACTGTGGAAGAAAGAATGCGACAGTACAGGGCGTGGGTGGAAATATTGATAACTATATTCAACATAAGGTCTCTGTAGCCAGATACCTGAGAGCCTTGCTGGTCACTATAAATCCATTCACAACAACACTCAATGGGGTTGGTCTGGAAGGTATAGTAGATAGAAAAGGAGAAATTGCTTTTTTTCTAGGTGTCCCCTCACTCACCAGGGTTGCCCCTTGGTGACATGCTTCATCATTGGGGCCATCCCAGTCCTCTACGGGCTGGGGCGTGCTGCGACTTGCGAATTACGTAGGAGCACTTACAAATGACTATGTGTGGTGCAGATGTGATAGTGGAGTGGACTAAGTGATGTGTTAAGGGATCAATTTAGAAGCAGAGAGAGATCCAAGAAATGCAGTCACAGTCAGAGAAAAAGGCAAGGGATACTGTATCTATGTGGTTGTAGTGGTCCTGTTGGAAGTGGTAAGTAAGTTGCCTGCAGAAAAAAAATCCTCCTTTTAGCGGCACTCCTCCATTGCAGCCGACGCTTCGTCCATCGATGTTGGTCACCAGAAGACACCCTGTAAAAAAAAGCACAGCATAGACAAACAATGGAACATAAACAATTCTTTGGGTACAAACCTATCCATCAATCTTTGAAAGTGCATGCACTACTGCATGCATGTCAGTGAAAAGTAAGTAGTACATTCGACAACTGTGGAAGAAAGAATGCGACAGTACAGGGCCTGTGTGGAATTATTGATAACGATATTCAACATAAGGTCTCTGTACTTAGCCAGATACCTGAGAGCCTTGCTGGTCACTATAAATCCATTCACAACAACACTCAGTGGGGTTGGTCTGGAAGGTATAGTAGATAGAAAAGGCGAAATTGCTTTTTTTCTAGGTGTCCCCTCACTCACCAGGGTTGCCCCTTGGTGACATGCTTCATCATTGGGGCCATCCCAGTCCTCTACGGCCTGGGGCGTGCTGCGACTTGCAAATTACGTAGGAGCACTTACAAATGACTATGTGTGGTGCAGATGTGATAGTGGAGTGGACTAAGTGATGTGTTAAGGGATCAATTTAGAAGCAGAGAGAGATCCAAGAAATGCAGTCACAGTCAGAGAAAAAGGCAAGGGATACTGTATCTATGTGGTTGTAGTGGTCCTGTTGGAAGTGGTAAGTAAGTTGCCTGCAGAAAAAAAATCCTCCTATTAGCGGCACTCCTCCATTGCAGCCGACGCTTCGTCCATCGATGTTGGTCACCAGAAGACACCCTGTCCACTGCCTGCCTGATGCTGAATTGTGGCTCGCTACTGGGAAGCCTGACTCTATCCTTTTTTCCCCATTGCAGAGACTGAAACCCGGCCTGTAATTATTCAACGAAAAACAGGAAGTGATATAATATTACAACACCACTGATAAATAAATATAAGGTATGTAGGCTGTGGAGTGCAAAAAGTCACAATTTGATTTTCCTAGTAGACAGTACAATATTTTTGAAAGTGCTTACTCTGAGTCACCTTTTGAAGGATAAATAAGTATGGGCAAATTAATGTAGCGGATCTTGCCCCTCAAGCTAGGTGTACTGTAAACTGTGTTTTAGAACAAAATTAGATCTTCCTAGCAGTGCTCCCACCCAGACCCTTACTAAAGCCAGTTGCAAAAATGTAGAAGACCCCCAATCAAATCTCAAAAAACGAGGCCTAGCAGAAAACTGGTGACAAAACTTACTTTGAAAGTAAAAGTAGGCCGAAGTACCCCCTTCCTAATTACCCATTACACACCGTGGATTGCATTCAAACCACTTGCAAGCAACCAAGCAAAAGTAGCCATAGCCAGCATCGCTCCAAGACTCGAAATCCCCCCCACTCAAACACATGCAATAGAAATACTGCTAACCCTAACGAACCCTAAGTTAAGAATAGTGGCAAAGGCTTTCTTTAACTATGCCAAATCCCCCCTTTCCCACCATGGATTTTCTTCAAATGACTTGCAACCAAAATTTCACATTCTCATGAGTGCTCTAAGACCCCAGAACTCAGTTGGAAAAATCTAGAACACCCCGAAACACATGCAATCCTGCTGCTAGGGCTAACCCTAACGAACCCTAAGTTACAAAAAGTGCCAAAAGGCTTTTCCGCGAGGATTTTGTCCCAACCACTTCTACCCGTTATTAGACCTTCCCAGGAATGCCCCAAGACCCGCCAACCCACCCGCCAAGAAGCATAACACCCCCAAACAGGCCAAAAGCAAAATCTCATATTTGCAATATTTCTGGGCCTTCGGTCCAAACGCACTGAGTAGCTAGGCCATAAGTCGGGGTTGCCACGACAGATTTCCTGAAAAGCAAATGCAATCAAGATTAGAGTGTCATAGCAGTGCTCCCAGACCATGAAACTCACCCACAAACAGACGGAACCCCCCCTAAGAGCACCTCAAAGGCAAGCAAGTCATCAAAAACACAAAAAATTTTCCGCCTGGGATTTGGTCCAAAACACTTTTATCCGGTATTAGAGCTTCCCAGCAATGGCCCCAGAGCCGTCAACCCAGGAGAAAACGAGTAGAAGACCCCCAAACAGCCAAAGAGCAAAAGTACAAAAATGGGGACTTAGTCAATTTTTCACAGATTTCCCAAATCACTCCGCGCGCGCTCTGCAGCTAGGCCCTAACTCCCCTCTGCCACCATGGATTTGCTTCAAACCTCTTGCAAAGTAAAGTATATATAGCCAGCAGTGCTCCCAGACCACGAAACTCACCCACAAACACCAGGAAGCCCCCCAAACAGGCCCCCGAAAACGCTACATAGAGCAAAATGTCAGAAATAGCCAAAAAAAAATCGGCCTGGATTTTGTCCCAACCACTTCTACCCGGTATTAGACCTTCCCAGGAATGCCCCAAGACCCGCCAACCCACCCGCCAAGAAGCATAACACCTCCAAACAGGCCAAAAGCAAAATCTCATACTTGCAATATTTCTGGGCCTTCGGTCCAAACGCGCTGCGTAGCTAGGCCATAAGTCGGGGTTGCCACTACGGATTTCCTGAAAAGCAAATGCAATCAAGATTAGAGTGTCCCAGCAGTGCTCCCAGACCACGAAACTCACCCACAAACACCAGGAAGCCCCCCAAACAGGCCCCCGAAAACGCTACATAGAGCAAAATGTCAGAAATAGCCAAAAAAAAATCGGCCTGGATTTTGTCCCAACCACTTCTACCCGGTATTAGACCTTCCCAGGAATGCCCCAAGACCCGCCAACCCACCCGCCAAGAAGCATAACACCCCCAAACAGGCCAAAAGCAAAATCTCATACTTGCAATATTTCTGGGCCTTCGGTCCAAACGCGCTGCGTAGCTAGGCCATAAGTCGGGGTTGCCACGACGGATTTCCTGAAAAGCAAATGCAATCAAGATTAGAGTGTCCCAGCAGTGCTCCCAGACCACGAAACTCACCCATAAACACCAGGAAGCCCCCCAAACAGGCCCCCGAAAACGCTACATAGAGCAAAATGTCAGAAATAGCCAAAAAAAAATCGGCCTGGATTTTGTCCCAACCACTTCTACCCGGTATTAGACCTTCCCAGGAATGCCCCAAGACCCGCCAACCCACCCGCCAAGAAGCATAACACCCCCAAACAGGCCAAAAGCAAAATCTCATACTTGCAATATTTCTGGGCCTTCGGTCCAAACGCGCTGCGTAGCTAGGCCATAAGTCGGGGTTGCCACGACGGATTTCCTGAAAAGCAAATGCAATCAAGATTAGAGTGTCCCAGCAGTGCTCCCAGACCACGAAACTCACCCATAAACACCAGGAAGCCCCCCAAACAGGCCCCCGAAAACGCTACATAGAGCAAAATGTCAGAAATAGCCAAAAAAAAATCGGCCTGGATTTTGTCCCAACCACTTCTACCCGGTATTAGACCTTCCCAGGAATGCCCCAAGACCCGCCAACCCACCTGCCAAGAAGCATAACACCCCCAAACAGGCCAAAAGCAAAATCTCATACTTGCAATATTTCTGGGCCTTCGGTCCAAACGCGCTGCGTAGCTAGGCCATAAGTCGGGGTTGCCACGACGGATTTCCTGAAAAGCAAATGCAATCAAGATTAGAGTGTCCCAGCAGTGCTCCCAGACCACGAAACTCACCCACAAACACCAGGAAGCCCCCCAAACAGGCCCCCGAAAACGCTACATAGATCAAAATGTCAGAAATAGCCAAAAAAAAATCGGCCTGGATTTTGTCCCAACCACTTCTACCCGGTATTAGACCTTCCCAGGAATGCCCCAAGACCCGCCAACCCACCCACCAAGAAGCATAACACCCCTAAACAGGCCAAAAGCAAAATCTCATACTTGCAATATTTCTCGGCCTTCGGTCCAAATGCGCTGCGTAGCTAGGCCATAAGTCGGGGTTGGCACGACGGATTTCCTGAAAAGCAAATGCAATCAAGATTAGAGTGTCCCAACAATGCTCCCAGACCACAAAACTCACCCACAAACAGACGGAACCTTCCCTAAGAGCACCTAAAAGGCAAGCAAGTCATCAAAAACACAAAAAAATTTCTTCCTGGGATTTGGTCCAAACCACTTTTATCCGGTATTAGAGCTTCCCAACAATGGTCCCAGAGCCGTCAACTCACCTGCAAAGAGGTACAACAACACCCCCACAAGTGCTGAGTCTTTCTTCATTGGGCGTAAACCAGCCCTCTGGTTTGATGGAAATAGGAGTCTGGAGGAGGAGGATAGAGGAGCATGTTCTTCTGAACTTGTGAACCTGAGGAATGCAGACTGCGGCAACTTCAAATCAATTAGCAAACCAGCGAAGACAGTTCTGCTGATGGGCTTGATTTTGTGATTATCTGATTAAAGTTTGAAATATATTAACTGTGCACAACAAAGAAAGACAGACACACAGGAATAAAAGTGAATAGGGACGAAAAAGAAAGTTATTGATTCGTTGTCTCATTTTCAGGGCTTGGTATCACGGTCCAGGAATGAGAATAAGGCTTCGTCATCATACTCTGCGAATTCAGGCAGGGTGAGCTCAGTGTCACCTGACAGAGTAGAAATTCCCTCATCTATGTTGCTGGCCACCTCCTCTTCATCCGGCACGCTCTCTCGTACTCTGAAATCTGGTGGTATGAGGTGCTGATTCATCTTGATCATTGTTAACCTCTCCACATTTTTGGGCGAGAGGCGGCTCCGTTTGGGAGTTACAATCCCACCAGCCGCACTGAAAACCCGTTCAGAAGACACGCTTGCGAGTGGGCAAGACAAGTAGTTTAAAGCCAGGTTGGTGAGCTGTGGCCACAATTCTTTTTTCCCATGCCAATACGCCAATGGGTCAGAATTAACATAGACCTCTGTTGAGTCATTCAGATAGTCCTTCACCATCGACTCAAGGTCCTCATCCAAGGGTCCTCCACTTTGCTTAGCTCTTGCTGTGCCTCTGACCTTTTGAGAACCAAACCCACGCAGAGCTAGCCAATCCTCTTCAGCCTCCAATGTTTCTGTTGTGTTTCGTGCAGATGATCCGGTTGCCGGTGTCTTTAACGGCTGAGAGGTCACTTGTGCCACAGCCACAGGTGCAGAAGTGGATTGTTTTGACTGGGGATGGCCTGCTGATGTACTGCCATTTCCTTCAATTTCCAGCCGTTCTGTTTCAAACCTCTTGGCTGACAAGGCTAGCCAACGTTTGTACTTTGGAACATGTTCATCATCAAAAGGAAAGAATGCTTGGCCTGCCAGCGCCTTTTTGTAGCGTGGATCCAGAATAGTAGCACAAATGTAATGCTGTTCTGAGTGGATCTTTTTAAGACGTTCATCACCTTGTAGGAGCTCTAATAATTGCTCAGCCAGAAGCAAAGAGTCTTGGTTTTTGTCATCTTTTCCAAACACAGAACACACCTCCTTCAGTTGGTCCTCCAGCATGTACAACAATGGGATAGCTTTTCCCAAATTAGAGTCCTCCTTGCTGACTGCACGCGTGAAGAACTCAAAAGGACGAAGCATGCGTGTCAGGCTTTCAACTATGTTCCATTGCGGCCCACCCATCCTCAGATCCTCTGTACCCTCTTTAAGGAAGTATTGATCGAGTTCCGTATACTGCTCATACAGACGCTCAAGCATGTAGAAGGTTGAGTTCCAACGTGTTACCACCTCCTGGATGAGTGCTTTCACTGGCATTTGACGTTGATATAGCAGGCTCCTCAGCTGCTTCCGGGCCTTAAAAGAATGGCTGAAATGCTTGCACATTTTTCGGCAGGTCTCCAATACACTGTACGCTGCACTGCCTTTATTACCCAAGAATTTTTGGACAACCAGGTTTATACAGTGCGCCAAACACGGCACTCTGAAATAGTAACCGTCCCTCATGGCCTTCACTATATTGGCGCCATTGTCCGTGGAAACATAACCAACCTTGCGTTTTAGTGGGGACAGCCAGTTAAGGACCTTTGTGTTAAAGACATCCAAAATGTTTTCTGCTGTGTGACGTTTCTCCAAACCAAACATGGCTAGTGTTGCATGTTTCCGAGCAGCTTTAAAAACAATGTTCGTGTCAACACCTGTGTTTAGCTTTGCTTTAGCCCCTGAAAAAGAGACCCAGTGTGCAGTGATGCACATGTAATCAGGGCCTGCGCCACTGGTCCACATGTCTGTTGTCAGATGTATAGTGTGAACAGCACTCTTCTGCAAAGCTGCCCCAATCACCTTCAGAACATCTTCATGTAGTGCTGGAACCGCAACTCGGGCAAAATAGAACTGGCTAGGAACCTTCCATTTAGGGCAGAGCGCTGCCACTAATTCTAGAAAACCAACCCCTTCTACAAAAGAAAAAGGGAGAAGGTCCAGAGCTAGCATTTTAGCCAGCTTAGTGTTATACAGACGGGTCATTGGGTGGTTGCGTTCATATTGCGCTTCTGTAAACAACATCTTTTTAATGTTGCCCTGGACCAAGGATTTACGGGATGATGATGATCTCTTCAACCCAGTTACGCTCGCTGATGAACTTTTCCGCATTGATGTCTCACTCTCTCCCACACTCTTAGTGTGGCTCCCATGGGGTGTGCTGCTGACAGGGGAACTGGGTGTAAGTGAAGTGTTTGAATCGTCTTCTTCCTCCTCGTCATCATCAGATGAAAAATCAACGTTTTCATTGCGTGCAATTCGGGCTTCCTTGATCGCGTGTAGGTGCGCAAACCATTGGACATCGTGCGTTCTCCTAAGATGACCTCTCTGGCCTCCGGTACCATAGTTGGTACCAAACTTACCACGACTAACTCGAAGCTTACAAATGCTACAAATGGCTATGTTTTCCTTTTTTGGGCAAACACTAAAGAAGTCCCAAACTGGAGACTTGAAATGTCTTTGGGGGCCGGAGGAGGTGGCGATACTGGTGGTGGTGGTCCTGCTGCTAATGCCAGATGAAGTGGAGGATGTGGATTGCCGAACTTCAGTACGTTTTGCACTTTCACCACCACGAATTGAGGTCGAGGACGAGGTGGGTACCTTCTTGCGAGGAAGAAATATGGAAGCGGTAGGTTTTGGTGTACTACTTAACTCCAAATCTAATGATTCCATTTCCATTGCCTCCTCGCCGACATCATCATCACGCTCAGCAGCTTCTCGGGATAGGGTCAAAATGTCTCTCTGCTGCATGCCCGGTGGGGCTGCAGTGACCTTTGTGATGACTGGCTCGTCGTCATCGTGAGAGGCTTCATCACCAGCAGTATCTGTCACTTCTTGTTGAGCCTCATCACACTCCATAGGTTTGAGTTTTTGGACGACCTTCCTTTTACGCTTAGGTACCGGTATCAGATCATGGTGTGCCTCACTGTCAGACCGCAGTTGTGGTTCCCAAGACAGATCACTTGCATCAGAACGAGGTGGGCTTGAAGAAGATGTAGACACCCCCCTTGATCTTTTCCTTGCTAGGGATGTGGAAGACAATGAATGATCATCAGGAGGAGTGGCTTCCAATGATACCTCGGCTTCATTGTCGATTTCCTGATGTGCCCCTACTTCGGGAGGAACAACTATTGTGGGCACTTGTGAACCTCCATGCACCTTTGCTTGCGCATCTCCTTTTGCTGCCTCTCCTTCCACATGTACTTGGGCGTGTACTTGCACAGGGTGTTGTTGTTGCGGCTGTGGTTGTTCAACACTTGTCAGATGAGTTACAACAACCTGTGTTGATTCAGGGACATTGCTGCTACTTTCTTGCGATGAGCCAACATCACTGGTCGATGGTGATTGGAGAAGTACACTGACTGCCTCTGAAGCACTCAAGGGCTTTGACTTAAGTTGGCGTGGTGGTGGAGGCACTGAACCCAATGGAGCAGGGGTGCTGCTCCCAGCTTGGTCCCCAGCAGATCCTGCTGCTGCAGGCGTACTTTTTTTTTTTCTCCCAAAAAACGTGGCGGGTGGCACACCAGCCTCCTTGGTAACTTGCTTCTTCTGCTCCTTACTAGCAACTTTCTTGCTAGAGGAGCTACGGAGACCTTTCTTTGGGGCCATCTTCTTCAGAGCAGGTCAGACAGCAGGCCGCAGTTGCACGAATTGTAGAGTTGTCTGAGGCCAGACGTGACGTCGCGTGACGTTATGCTGCACACACACACCGCTGCAGGACTTCTTCCTGGCACTGGTGGTTCTCTTGAGTCTTGTGCACCTAAAAAAAATGGAAGACAGAGGAACATCAGTTCAGTTATAGAGCACAAAAAAATCGAAAAACACTGCAAAATCAGCACAATCCCAATCCATCCATGCCCTCCATAATGTTTAAATTCAAGACAACCCACAGAAAGACTAGGCCCATGCAAGACTCACTACCCCTGGGCATAAATAAAGGTTGAAAAGTAGGCAAAATGGTTGGAGGCCTAACAACAAAGCCTGCATTCAAAATGGCCACTTGCCTGCCAGCACATGGCCAGTGCCTGTAGCTGCACTCAAAATGGCCACCAGCCACATGGCCTGTCCCTCCCCATGAACACCCCCAAAAATCGAAAAACACTGCAAAATCAGCACAATCCCATTCCATCCATGGCCTCCATGATGTTTAAATTCAAGACAACCCACAGAAAGACTAGGCCCATGCAAGACTCACTACCCCTGGGCATAAATAAAGGTTGAAAAGTAGGCAAAATGGTTGGAGGCCTAACAACAAAGCCTGCATTCAAAATGGATGGCCACTTGCCTCCTAGCACATGGCCAGGGCCTGCCTGTACCAGCACTCAAAATGGCCCCCACCCACATGGCCTGTCCCCATGAGCAATCCAAAAAGTCGAAAAACACATAAAAATCAGCACAATCCCCATGCCATCCATGCCCTCCATGATGTTTAAATTCAAGACACCCCACAGAAAGACTAGGCCCATGCACCACTCACTACCCCTGGTCAAGGCCCCAACAACAGGTCAAAAATCGAAAAACACAGAAAAATCAGCACAATCCCATTCCATCCATGCCCTCCATGATGTTTAAGTTCAAGACAGCCCACAGAAAGACTAGGCCCATGCTAGACTCAAATACCCCTGGTGAAAAGGCCACAAGTACAGGCCCAAAAAACGAAAATCACTGAAAAATCAGCACAATCCCATTCCATCCGTGCCCTCCATGATGTTTAAATTCAAGACAACCTACAGAAAGACTAGGCCCATGCTAGACTCAAATACCCCTGGTGAAAAGGCCACAAGTACAGCCCCAAAAAACGAAAATCACTGAAAAATCAGCACAATCCCAATTCATCCATGGCCTCCATGATGTTTAAGTTCAAGACAACCCACAGCAAGACTCAGTCCACCCACCACTGAGTACCCCTGGGCAAAAGGCCCCAAAACAGCCCAAAAATCGAAAATTCCAAAATTTTAATTGCAGCAACTGTAATGCCCCAAACAAACTTACTTGTAAAATTTCTAATCCAACAGTGATCCAAAGAAAGTCAAAAAGGCCTCAAATCCAAATATCCAGCAGCATCCACAAAAAGTAATCCTTCCAGCTCCAGACCCAAATGAAAAGTGACCAGGAGATGGACAAAGCACTGGGAGGAGCCTGCTGAACAGGAACAGGAAGTTGAAGACTGTGGGGCACTTCCTTCCTCCCACCCCCTGCCCCCCTCCCCAAAATGGACTCCTCGCTAAAAAAGTGCAGGCAAATGTCAAACTAAGGAGTTATTCAGATAAAAATCATAATTTCTAGAAGGTTTATGCTGCTTGCTGGTGGATTTCTTGTGCAGAATTGCAAATTTATATTTTCGCTCGCCGCATCTCAAATCTCGCAATTGCGAAGTACCGCGAGACGTGATCTCGCCGTACTCGCGTTGACAAACTATCGCTGGCAAGCCGCGATGACGTAATCGCGCTCGCCAATTCCCGCGGGATCACACAGCAAGATCCAAAATGGCGCAGCACTCGCAAACTATCGAAAAAAACAACTCGGCAAACGATGATAAACGCCGCGCGCCGCAAAAATTGTATCATCAACGCCGCGCGCCGCCAAAAAAATCCGCTGCGTGCGAATTTGCGGATTTTGCGGGAAATTCGCAAATCTCGCGGATTGCGAATTTCCCAAAAATCCGCAAAATCCGCGAGCGTAACGGATTTTCCGCCCATGCTTACTTTGTGTGACATTGATTTATTTTTCGGGTTGATATTACCACCGGATATTGGGAGGACCGTTCGTAGAATAAACGATGGTGCTACTTTTGGTGCGGAATGGAAAGAATTAGAACAATTGGATGTAAGAGGGAACCCGCTAAAAAGCCACATAAGTTAATATTAGATCTCCCTGCAGCTATATTAACTAAGCTTAAAACAGTTATTCCCCCTAAACAGATAGATTGGATTGTTTTAGCATTGTTCAAACAAAAGGTAGATGAATCGGTTTATGATTTCTTTACACGTTTTGAGGAAGTTTCCTACGATTTTAGTGGTCAGTCCTTGACAGATGATACAGGCAGACATGTTATGAATCTGTTACCAGGGATAGCTAGCCGTTTAAAAGCCAGTGAAAGTTCTTGGACTACATCTTCTCCAGCATCTGTTTTAATGATGGCTCAATATTATGAGCCTCAAGAATTATGAGCGAAAGGCAATGAAGACAAGAAATCTAAAGATTTGAAAACGAAGGTTATGTTCGCTCAAGTTTGTGGTCCGCCCTCTAGAGGTTATGATAGAGGCAGACGTGGATCTTTTAATTCCCCCTACACTCGTTCGAATTTGTCTATTAATCTATGTGCGTATTGTAAGCAATTTGGCCACTGGATGGCCGATTGTCCAGTGTTGCGTTCCCATCAGAGTTCTCGAGGTCGGGACAAATGAGAAATCGTTCAGGTTGTTCAGGGCCTAGAGGAAATGCAAATGATCGTGCTTGTTTTGACGTCATTGTACAAACACAGGATAGGTTTAACACCTTTGATAGACGAAATCAGTATCAAATGTCCGAATATGTGCAGCCTAACCTTTACGATTCTGTTCATGCATAGGATTGCCTAGGATGGGGTAAGGAATCAGTTGAAGTTCCAGTAGATCAGAGGGGGTCCTTATGTTACACCACATGTTTTGGGTTCTACTGATCGGTTTCTGGTCGATACAGGAGCTACTCGTAGCGCTTTGTCTAAACAATTGGTTACAAGGGCTCCCCTGTCTGGCGTAACTATTACTTCTATAGGTTTCGATGGAACACCATCCCTTAGCCCACTGTCACAACCGCTTGCATTCCATGTTGATATATTTAGTGCTGCATGTCCGTTTTTGCTTTCTCCAAACACACCAGACAATATTGTGGGTCTCGACATGCTCAAGTATTTCAGAGCCACAATACGATGCTCTCCTGAAGGAGTGCGTGTCATTTTGAATGATAATCACTCTGTGCCTGAGAGAGCTTGCCTTGTTAAAGAGGATATTACATTAGCTTCACTCCCTGAAACTTTGTGGGCTACCTCAGACACTGATGTGGGCCAAATGGTTATCCCACCGGTACACATTAGCGTCACCACGTTTGCCTCAATACAGAATTTCACAGGAGGGTGAGGAAGCACTCATACGAATTGTACATGACCTCATTCAAGTTGGAGTTGTTGAGGAAGTTCCATTTAATGTCTGTAACAGCCCGATTCTCCCGATTTTGAAAAAAGATACTGATACTAGACTTTACAGGTTCTTTATAGACCTTAGAGAGGTGAACAAGATCGTAGTGCTACAGTACCCTGTGGTTTCTGATATTACGACACTCCTTACTTTGGTTCCTCCAACCGCAACCACGTTCTCTGTTATAGACTTGAAGAAGGCTTTCTTTTTGATCCCTATTCATCCTGATAGCCGATATTTGTTTGATTTCACCTTGAATAACCAATCATATAGGTTTTGAAGAGTTCCTCAAGGCTATAACGAGAGTCCGGGTATATACAGTTAAGCATTGAAAAGAGAGCTTGATTCCTTTGCTTTGTTTGAAGGTGTGGCGCTTATACAATATATCAATGACATCTTGTTGGCAGCCGATACCCCTGAATAATGTGAAACGTGTACTCTGTCTTTGCTTTCCTTTCTTGCTTCACATCATCATAAAGTGTCACAAAAAAATTGCAATATTGTAGACCAAAGGTAACCTACTTAGGTCACCTTTTGTCTAAGGAGGGACATGCATTGACATCAGATCGCATACAAGCAATTTTAGATACACCAGTACCTTCGACACAGAAAGAAGTGCGTGCATTTCTTAGTCTTACTTCTTTTTGTAGACAATGGATTTTGGGGTTTTCCTACATTGTTAAATCTTTGCTAGCACTGGTGACAAAAACACTCCAATACCCCTTCCATGGACAGATGAATGTGAAACTGCTTTTCGGCAGTTACGACAAGCCCTTTGTTCAGCACCAGTGTTAGGTACACCAGATTACACAAAGCCTTTTACACTCTACGTGCATGAGAAAGATGGATGTGCGTTGTCAGTTTTAGTTCAGTTACATGGCGATAAGCAACGTCCCTGTGCTTATTTTTCAGCAGTCCTTGATTCTTTTGCCCGAGCGTTGCCTGGATGTTTTCGCTCAGTTGCAGCAACAGCTGTGTCAATACGACAGAGTGAAGGAATAGTTTTGTCACATAAGCTGTTAGTGTTGGTACCCCATGCTGTTGATGCTCTCCTAAATCAGACAAAGACGCAGCACTTAACTTGTGCTCGTCTGACAGGATATGAACTGACATTGCTAGCTCCTCACATTACATTGAAGAGTTGTGCAACTTTAAACCCAGCTACTTTGTTGCCATATCCGGCTACTCAGCCTCAGTCACAAGAAACACATGATTGTATATTCTTGACTGAGGAACAGACTGGGAAAGGGCTGCATTGATTTGAAAGATACGCCCCTTCCAGATGTGGATGGTGAATTATGGGTTGATGGGGCTTGTTTGAAATTGCCGGATGGCACGACCTCAGCCGTGTATGCAATCACCACGCTTGAGACAATAGTGGAGACAGCTCGCATACCACAGAAATCGGCTAAAGCAGCTGAATTGATAGCTTTGACACGAGCATGTGAGCTTAGTGCTGATCTATGTGTGAATATCTATACAGATAGCCGCTATGCTTTTGGAGTGGCGCATGATTTTGGCCTACTCTGGATGGAAAGAGGCTTTCTCACATCTCACGGAATGCAGATAATGCACAGAGATTTAGTACATAATATTTTGACTGCATTGACATACCCAAAGAAAATAGCTATTGTGAAGTGTAGTGCGCATAAGAAAGTGACAGATAAGTAAAATAAGCAGATGGATAGATGGAAGCTGCCTATAACCTTAGTACAACCTATGGTTTAAATGGCACATGGGCTAGCACATGTTGGAGCTTCAGCAATAATGAGATTGCTTACACAAGTTTGGGAGCATCCAGAAATTGCTAGCACAGCTAAGAGAGTAGTACAGTCTTGTTTGATCTGTTTACAATATAATCCTGGAAAAGGGACACAAACTCCAGCTGGAGGATTTGCTACACCAACTGCACCTTTCGAAGTTTTGCAAATGGATTATATCCAACTTGAGCGTTGTAATAATTTGAAGTATGTCTTAGAGGTGGTCTGTGCCTTCAGTAAATGGATCGAGGTGTACCCCACGAAGGACAATACTGTTATTACTACTGCAAAAGTGTTGTTGAAGGAATTCTTCCCGAGATTTGGTGTGTTCAAATTCTTATGGAATGATAACGGACCTCATTTTGTTGGAGAAGTTATCAAACATATCCTGAAGGGATTAGGAATTAAACAGAAATTATATGCAGTGTTCCATCCGCAATCAGCAGGATTGGTGTAAAGGTATAATGCTACTCTGAAGTTGAAAATAGCGAAGATTCAGGCTTCCACATCTTTAACTTGGCCGGATGCGTTGCCTCTGGCATTGTTGTCTATTAGATCAGTGTCACATTCTCAAACAGACCTCACTCCCTATGAAGTGGTATTTGGGAGGCCGATGAATATTTGGGGAGTTCCGAAAATGAGTTCTGTGTATGATGTACCTTGTGTCTTAATGAATGACTATTTGGCAGAATTAACTGACAGCTTGGTTTCTATTCATCAACAGGTTCGAGCAGCACTCCCCGACAGATCTACAGGGTATGGCCATGCACTCGACCTGGGGATTTTGTGATGGTGAAGGTATTTGAGAGGTCAAGCAGCTTGGAGCCGAGGTGGCATAGACCAGAAGAGGGCCTCCTTGCCACAGCGGTTCGAGTCTACAACTAGAAAAATTGGGTGCAAGGTATTGTCGACCTTGGTGAAACCTGCTGTGCTGACCGATCATCGAGAGATCTTGACTACAGAGAAAGGGCACGCTGTATCACCTGACGATTCTGCAGAGTTTTTCCTGGACCAGACGATCCCAGGAGCATCGCGATACAAATTGAGGTCGAGAAAAGAATCTACATTTTTGAACGAGACAGGTTGAGCAACCGCCCTGTGAGAGGGGGGAGTATGACGTGAGGAGGAAATATAAGAAGTATGAAGAGACAGGAAGTATGAGGGGAGAGGGTGAGTATGAGGAGAAGGGATAGTATAAGGAGAGAGACGGAAGTATGAGGAGAGAGGTCGGAGTATAAGGAGAGAAGGGAGACTATGAGGAGAGAGAGGGGGAGTGTGAGGAGAGAGGGGAAGTATAAGGAGAGAGGGGTGTGTATGAAATGAGAGGAGGGAATATGAGGAGAGAGTGGTGAGAATTTCAAAAAAGGGCGAGTATAATTCCTAAATTTACACAGACGCACAGTGTGATTCTAGACAAAAAATATAAGACCATGCATTTTACCAAAACACATGTACTACTCTAAAATGGTTAAGTGACTGTACACATTCCATGTATATAACTACTAAATTTCAGTGGACAACCCTGACTCATTTTGCAAATACATATGTAATTTGCTGTATTCTTTTTGCCAACATTACATCAAAAAAGTGACACAATACAACAACAAAGAGGCGCAAGGGGCTTGTAAATCTGCCCCAGAGTGTATGCAGCAGTGTATGTATACTGACTGGGGAATTGTTAAGGGGGAGGTATGAGGAGAGAGGCAGGAATAAGAGGAAAGAGGAGGGTGTATGAAGAGAAGGGGGAGTATGAGGAGAGAGGGGGAGAATAAGGAGAGAGGAGTAATATGAGGAGAGAGGGGGGAGTATGAAGACAGAGAAGAGAGTATGAAGACAGGGGGAAAATGAGAAGAGGGAGTATGGGGAGAGATGGAGCAGTAAGAGGAAAGAGGGGAGAGTACTATGACAGGGAGGAGTATAAGGAGAGAGAGGACAGAATGAGGAGAGAGGAGGGATATAAGGAGGGAGTATGAGGACAGAGAGGGGCAGTATGAGGCCAGTGGGAATATGAGAAAAAGGGGGAGTATGAGGAGAGAGGGAGGAGTAAGAGGAGAGAGGAGTATGAGGACAGGCTGGAGTATGAGGACGGGGGAGTATGAGGAAAGAGAGGTGAGAAGAAGGAAAGAGGGAAAGAGGAGAAATATCAAGAGAGAGGGGAGTATAAGGAGAGAGAGGGAGAGTGTGAAGAGAGAGGGGAATATGAGGAGAGAGAGCGGAGTATGAGGAGAAAGGGGGAGTATAAGGAGAGAGGAGTGTGTAAGAGGAGGGAATATGAAGAGAGAGGGGGAAGAATGTGGAGAAAAGGGGAATATAAGGAGAGAGGGGGTGTATAAGGAGAGAGGGGATAATATGAGGAGACAGTAAGAAGTATGAACAGAGGGGGTAATATGAGGACGGGGGAATATGAGAAGAAGGGGGAGTATGAGGAGAGAAAAAGGAGTAAGAGGAGAGACGGGGGAGTATCAGGACAGGGGGGAGTATGAGGACAAGGAGGAGTATGAGGAGAGAGAGGTGAGAATAAGGAAAGAGAGGGAATATCAGGAGAGAGGGGGGAGTATAAGGAGAGAGAGGGAGAGTGTCAGGAGAGAGGGGGGAGTATATGGAAAGAGGGGCGATTATGAGAAAAAAGGAGGAGTATAAGGAGAGAGGAGTGTGTATTAGGTGAGAGGAGGGAGTATGAGGAGAGAGGGGAAAGAATGTGGGGAATAGAGGAATATAAGGAGAGAGTGGGTGTATAAGGAAACAGGGGGCAGTATGAGGATATAGTAAGAAGTATAAGGAGAGAGGGGAATATGAGGAGAGGGAGTAGTGTGAGGAAAAGGACGACTTAGAAACCTCACACCATACGTCGTACGGTCACGCTCGGTACGTGTACTGAAAATTTACCGTAAAAAACAAATAGTCCCTATCACTAATTTTTATTATCCCCGGGGACCCCATCCCCCGGGGCTCAAATACAACGTTGGGGACCGTGGGGGGAGCCCCAATGCCCCCACGGTCCCAGCCGGCTCCCTGCCGCCTTCGGGAGCTGGCATTGCTTTTCGTCAGAGAGAACAGCTTACATGCTGCTCCCTCTGACAAAAAGCAATATGCTTTCCTATTTGCAAGAGAGAGCAGGTTTCCTGCTTTCTCTTCCAAATAGGAAAGCAGCTTGCTATGGTAGGGTAGGAACCGTGAGGCTCCCGCCCTACCAAAGCAAACAGCAGTGTCCCAGGGATTGGCACCCCGGGACACTGCAGAAGCCAGCCCTGGGGGGTGGCATTCCCCAGGGCCACCCCAAGGCTTGAGGAGGGGGGCCGCACGGCCCCCCTCCCAACATTGAAAAGCCCCGGGGGTGGTGGTCCCCGGGGCTGGGGGGTCCATCACGGACCCCGTTATTTCCAATATTAGAACCCCGGGGGGTGGCGGTCCCTGGGCGTGTGAGGGGGCTTGAGCCCCCACTCAGGTTTAAAAAATGTTTTTATTAAAAAGAAGCCCTGGAGAGGGTGGTGGTCCCCGGGCCTGGGGGGCCCCTCTGGGCCCCCATTATAAATAAAAACATTGCCCCAGGGATTTGGCCACCCTGGGGGCTAATTAACAATAAAGCGGGCTTCTTGTTTTTTTCTTTTTCACAGCGTACGCTTACCATACTCGCATCCGGCGATTTTAAACATTTTTTTTTAAATCTTTGGGCCTTGGGGTTCTTGTGGGACCCCCTGAGAAGGCCTAGGGGGTCAGGGTGTTTCTACCCTGCCCCCTTCGCATGTTTTTCATGGTTCTTTCACTGTTTTCTTGTGCCTCAGTTCTACTGAGCCAGAAAACTACAAAGGGGTGGCTCTAATCAGTATGGCTGAGCCAGTATCTATAACAACAAGAAGGGGATGCCAGTACTGATACAAGTAACCATTTAGCAATTTAAGACACTCAACCTGAAGTAAAATTCAAGGCTTGGAGCTGATCAGTAGCTTTTATTATTTTGCTTAATGTTATCAAAGAACAATTGGTTCAAAATTAAACAGTATTACATGCTAGGTACAAAAAATGTGGGAAGGAAAAATCTATCATTCTATCAGGCATGTCACAAGCTTACAACAATCAATCATACAGGGACAGTGGGGGACATAGAAACTCATATATTACAGTGGACAGTATTTACAGTGAACAGACAAGCACAAGAATAGTGCAATAGGCCACAGTCTGCTAAATTTCTAAAAAGTTTAGTTATAGAATTATTTACATAAACTGTACATTCCTAACGCAAGTTTTAAATAATCACAATTTTTGATGCAGTCAACCAAAAAGATGAATAAGGTAATGTACAACTAAGGGTGAAGAAGTGGCAAAACAATTCAGGTCAACTTGTCACCCAGGCAGACTTAAAGGTGGTGGAAGGCCTACGCGTTTCGAATCCTACAGGTGTACGAGGATTCTCATCAGGGCCTTTGGTTCTGGAGAAAGAAAAGAAAAAGAGTGATAGTAAGATCAAAGGGTTTGACCTCAAGTGTATTTAAAACGGATCATCATTAGAATCTACACTCAGTCCACACCCTCTCCTATACAGCTTACCAAAACACGGTGTTATAACATCCGAATGTAGTTTTTCACAGCATATATACTGAAGGGGGTATTTTGTACCTGAAATGTCCGAAGCAGACTTGAATTACAAAACGGACTTGGATGCGGTGGCAAAAAAAGGGATTAAGGGCTTTTAATATTACCTGCTACCGTGTTTACAGATGATGCTTTACCAGGTGCGGGGTCACTTTGGAAAGGCTGAAGGGTTCCTAAAAGATGGTAAACATGCGAGATTTTAGGGAGGGTTTGCTACAATTGTCCCACCAACAGGTTATCTACAGGTGGCACTTCGCCTTACCTAATATTTTAAAATCTCTATTCTTATTTATAACCGATATCCCTGTCCTTAGGGTAGCTGTCGCTTTATTTGAGACACTGTCGCCGTGGGAGTAGAAGTGAAGTTGAATCAGAGGCCTGCGAAACAGGAGAGGCAATGTTTCATTATTATAAGCAATTGCTTCAGGGATTAAACAGGGTCGACAGCGGCGCTGAAGCCTAATTCGGCAATTTGGGTTTGTCAACTCAGAAGTTTAATGGACCTGTAAGAAAGCACACGCGGCGCTTAACATTGCGGTTATGAAGTAGAGACAGCCACTAGTTGCGTGCAGGAGGAAAAAAGGAGGACTCAGCGGCTTACCGTGTTTTAAATTACGGCGGGCGTGGTCCGCTAACCGTGGTTGCAAACGTTCAAACCATTCTACGATCCTGCAAAGATATAATATAACAGCGTATCAGCGGGCTATTTCGCCCGGATTACAACACGCGGTTTATATGGGGAAAGCGGAAAAAAGAATTTACCGTCAACATTACACAGCACGCTGCAGAAAGGTGATTTATTCCTGCCAAGAAAGCAGAAGTTTCTAGATTAGTTAAGCAACATAGGGCTTTAACTGGCTCCTAACGTGAAGAGAGTTACTTCAAATACTCACTTTCAAAGGTTCAGGCTGGCGACCTTAGCGACGGCGAACGCGAACAAAGTGGTAACCTTCAGGCAAGGGCGCCTAAGCAGACTGAGCTGCTGGGGAACACCCTTAAATGCAGGTGATTATCAAGGCCACACCCACCAGGTGTGCTGGCCGGTTTAGAAAAAAGAGTGGGGGCAAGAATGAAAACCCGGACCGGAGTGGCCAATCCTTAGTCACTTTCAGACCTTAGTAATATGCATAGAATCTGCAGTATAGAAAGAGGCAGGAAGAGAGAGTTAAAGCTTGAATATCTCACTTAATTCATTTAAACCCGACACCGCAGTGTCGAATTTCAGTATCAAAAGGGCTTCCCGTTTTGACAAGGCAAGGTTCTGGTCACCACCTCGCGGATTTTTTTCCACTTTGGAAATTACAGTCCACTTCAAGTCACTAACAGTATGTTGCATACGTGTCCAGTGGAGCACCAGGGGTGCATTCTCAACCCGCTTTTTGACTCTTGATTTGTGCTGCGAGATCCTTTGCCGGATCTCTTGGTTGGTTTTGCCTATATAAAGTAGGCGGCATGGGCATATGATACCGTAGACAACAAACTTGCTCTTGCAGTTACTGAATGATTCATGTTTCCAAAAAATTCCGTTGTGCTGGAACAATGAGCCCTCAATCGAGGATTCACAACAGAGGCAAGTGCCACACTTATGGTGTCCAAGAATCGGGGGCATCCCCATCATTTGGCGCAATGTAGCTGGTTTAGATGTAGGCATATCGGCCCGAACTACATAGTTGGCAATGTTGTTTTCCTTTTTAAAGGCAAATAAAGGGGTGTCTACTAAGCTGTTATCCAAGTCTTTCACTAAATGCCAGTTTTGTTTTATGACTTTCTTCAATTGGTTGGCATTCGGGCAGTATGTCGTAACACAAACCTGTCTTTTTAATTCAGGTTTGGTCTTGCGTACTAGAGTGGTCTCACGCGGTGTCCATTGTGCTCGCCTCATACAGCTCTTCACGAGTTTTTTGGGGTAACCTCTTTCGCATAATTTAGATGTTAATTTCTCTGAATGTTTTTGAAAATCCTATTTGAATGTGCAATTCCTACGAACTCGCAGGAACTGCCCATATGGCAGGTTCTCTTTTAGGTTCCTCGGATGGTTACTAGAAAACATGAGTGATTTATTTCTATCCGTGGGCTTGCTGTATAGGGTCGTGGCCAATTTCCCTTCAGAAGGGAAGACTTCCACATCTAGAAACGCAATCCTTTTGGTTGAGCTGGAAATGCTGAATTTTATATCAGCAGTTCTATTATTCAACCACTGGTAGAACTGGTCGAGGGTGTTACTATCACCTGTCCATGTCATGAAGACGTCGTCAATAAACCGGAGCCAAGCTCCGATGTATTGAGTGAAAGGGTTGTTCTGGTAGATATATGCCTCCTCGTACATAGCCATAAATAATACCGCCAATTCGGGCGCAAAGGGGCAGCCCATGGCTACTCCCTTGGTTTGGTAGTAGTACTCGCCATTAAAGCAGAAATAATTCTTCTTTAAGGCGAAAGCTGCCAGGTCGACAATGAATTTGGTGGGCACCTGCATGGGTCTTAGTCTGGAATCAAGGTAGTGTGTTAGAACTGCTATCGCCTCATCCTGAGGGATCTGGGTGTATAGAGCAGTTACGTCCAACGTAACAAGTATGTCTCTGTCTTCGCGAAACTCAATGTTTTCGAGTTTGTTAATGAAGTCAGTTGTGTCCTGGAGGTAGGACTTCACGCTGGTCATGAATTCTTTTAAGAAACAGTCTACATATTTGGCTGCCGGTTCTAATAACGAACCGCACCCGGCGACAATAGGTCTGCCGGGGGGTTGATGTGGGTCCTTGTGTACCTTGGGCAGTACATAAAACAACGGCACCTTGGGATGTAAATTTTTAAGGTATTCAAGCTCTTTAGGTCCGACAAAGCCAAGATCAAAACCTTCTTGTATGATGGAAAAAAGTTGGTCTTGTAGTTCAGAGGTAGGATCTTTCTTTATTTTACGATAACAGCTGTTGTCAGCCAGCTGTCTCATAACTTCGGTAGTATAGTCGTTGATGTCCCATACTACGATTGCTCCGCCTTTGTCGGCTTGTTTTATTATGACTGTACTGTCATTTTTAAGGTTGTTCAGAGCTGTCATTTGTGCCTTAGGGGTGTTAAATTTAACGTATTTTCTTTCTTTTTCCATAGCTGATATCGCTGACAATACGCTTTTTTCGAATGTCAGAAGGTTTTTTGGGACTTTACTTGCAGGAGGACAAAAGGAGGATTTATTCCTAAGACCAGTCACCTCTAAAGACTGGGAACTGGGGGAATCTTTGAAGAACAGAGTCAGTCTTAGTTTCCTGCAGAATTCAATAAATTCTGACTTCATTTTAACGAAGTCAGTTTTTTTGGAAGGGACAAATGATAGGCCTTTGGCCAACACGTTTTCCTCATCAGCTGTTAGAACTCTCTTAGATAGATTGAAAATAGGCGACATATCTAATTTTTGTAATGTTGTCGTCTGGTTTTCATTTCCCAAGGGGTGTTGATTCTCACTCGACCCCTGGGTAGGGATTGGCCTCTCCCTAAAAAATGAGGGTTAGAAGTTTGGTTTAATTGTTGTTGGTTGGCGTTCCAGTTGCGATTCCTATTTGGACGGTTGTAATTACTGGTTGAATCACTGTCCGTTCCTGATGATGAAGTATCACTGAAGGAGATAAACTGCTTACGTGATCTTCCTTGGTTCCCTTGAAGGAAACGTCTCGATTCTACCTTGGAATAGAAGTCGGCCTGCAAGTAGGGGTATATGTTGTCTAATGAAAAACCCTTTTTGTCCTTCTCAAATTGGTTTGATTTTTGAGTTATCGTATAATCTTTAAACTCTTGGACTTCTTTGTTAACTTTGTCCAGGAGAGCCTTAGCATCTGCTATGGTAGGATTAATACTTATGTCTGCCTCTAGTTTAGAGATTTCAGCCAATTCCTCTTTTGATATACGGACTGCTGTCTCAACTGTTAACATCATCAAATCTCTACTACATTTAGTTTCTATCATAGAGAAGCCTTTCTTGAATATCGGGTCTTCTGTAAAAATTACAGGTATGTTTTTAATTTGCAAACCGGCTGGGATGGTGCCTTCCCGGAGGTGTTGCAACAAGAAGTGACCATGAAGATCAGTCCTTATCTGCTTTTTCTTAAGACGGATTAGTTTATCCGATTCGTTGGATGTAGTGGCTGTTTCGCTTAGGGTAACTGAAGAGAAGACAGGCGGGTCACTGAGGAAGTTTCTAATGTGATCCTCCGTGTAGGCAAAGGTGTCTTTTTCTGCCATTACTCTGTGAAAACAGTGAAAAAGAAAAAAGATTTAAAGACCTAAAGAAGGACAAAGTTGAAAAGTAGCATGTACATGAAACACAATTTCTCTACAAATGTGATGAGGGGATAGCCACAGGTCTATCCTGACTTCGAATCAGTGAACCGTTAAGCCTCGCGAGCCAGCGCCCGCTATTAACACCAGAAAACTACAAAGGGGTGGCTCTAATCAGTATGGCTGAGCCAGTATCTATAACAACAAGAAGGGGATGCCAGTACTGATACAAGTAACCATTTAGCAATTTAAGACACTCAACCTGAAGTAAAATTCAAGGCTTGGAGCTGATCAGTAGCTTTTATTATTTTGCTTAATGTTATCAAAGAACAATTGGTTCAAAATTAAACAGTATTACATGCTAGGTACAAAAAATGTGGGAAGGAAAAATCTATCATTCTATCAGGCATGTCACAAGCTTACAACAATCAATCATACAGGGACAGTGGGGGACATAGAAACTCATATATTACAGTGGACAGTATTTACAGTGAACAGACAAGCACAAGAATAGTGCAATAGGCCACAGTCTGCTAAATTTCTAAAAAGTTTAGTTATAGAATTATTTACATAAACTGTACATTCCTAACGCAAGTTTTAAATAATCACAATTTTTGATGCAGTCAACCAAAAAGATGAATAAGGTAATGTACAACTAAGGGTGAAGAAGTGGCAAAACAATTCAGGTCAACTTGTCACCCAGGCAGACTTAAAGGTGGTGGAAGGCCTACGCGTTTCGAATCCTACAGGTGTACGAGGATTCTCATCAGGGCCTTTGGTTCTGGAGAAAGAAAAGAAAAAGAGTGATAGTAAGATCAAAGGGTTTGACCTCAAGTGTATTTAAAACGGATCATCATTAGAATCTACACTCAGTCCACACCCTCTCCTATACAGCTTACCAAAACACGGTGTTATAACATCCGAATGTAGTTTTTCACAGCATATATACTGAAGGGGGTATTTTGTACCTGAAATGTCCGAAGCAGACTTGAATTACAAAACGGACTTGGATGCGGTGGCAAAAAAAGGGATTCAGGGCTTTTAATATTACCTGCTACCGTGTTTACAGATGATGCTTTACCAGGTGCGGGGTCACTTTGGAAAGGCTGAAGGGTTCCTAAAAGATGGTAAACATGCAAGATTTTAGGGAGGGTTTGCTACAATTGTCCCACCAACAGGTTATCTACAGGTGGCACTTCGCCTTACCTAATATTTTAAAATCTCTATTCTTATTTATAACCGATATCCCTGTCCTTAGGGTAGCTGTCGCTTTATTTGAGACACTGTCGCCGTGGGAGTAGAAGTGAAGTTGAATCAGAGGCCTGCGAAACAGGAGAGGCAATGTTTCATTATTATAAGCAATTGCTTCAGGGATTAAACAGGGTCGACAGCGGCGCTGAAGCCTAATTCGGCAATTTGGGTTTGTCAACTCAGAAGTTTAATGGACCTGTAAGAAAGCACACGCGGCGCTTAACATTGCGGTTATGAAGTAGAGACAGCCACTAGTTGCGTGCAGGAGGAAAAAAGGAGGACTCAGCGGCTTACCGTGTTTTAAATTACGGCGGGCGTGGTCCGCTAACCGTGGTTGCAAACGTTCAAACCATTCTACGATCCTGCAAAGATATAATATAACAGCGTATCAGCGGGCTATTTCGCCCGGATTACAACACGCGGTTTATATGGGGAAAGCGGAAAAAAGAATTTACCGTCAACATTACACAGCACGCTGCAGAAAGGTGATTTATTCCTGCCAAGAAAGCAGAAGTTTCTAGATTAGTTAAGCAGCATAGGGCTTTAACTGGCTCCTAACGTGAAGAGAGTTACTTCAAATACTCACTTTCAAAGGTTCAGGCTGGCGACCTTAGCGACGGCGAACGCGAACAAAGTGGTAACCTTCAGGCAAGGGCGCCTAAGCAGACTGAGCTGCTGGGGAACACCCTTAAATGCAGGTGATTATCAAGGCCACACCCACCAGGTGTGCTGGCCGGTTTAGAAAAAAGAGTGGGGGCAAGAATGAAAACCCGGACCGGAGTGGCCAATCCTTAGTCACTTTCAGACCTTAGTAATATGCATAGAATCTGCAGTATAGAAAGAGGCAGGAAGAGAGAGTTAAAGCTTGAATATCTCACTTAATTCATTTAAACCCGACACCGCAGTGTCGAATTTCAGTATCAAAAGGGCTTCCCGTTTTGACAAGGCAAGGTTCTGGTCACCACCTCGCGGATTTTTTTCCACTTTGGAAATTACAGTCCACTTCAAGTCACTAACAGTATGTTGCATACGTGTCCAGTGGAGCACCAGGGGTGCATTCTCAACCCGCTTTTTGACTCTTGATTTGTGCTGCGAGATCCTTTGCCGGATCTCTTGGTTGGTTTTGCCTATATAAAGTAGGCGGCATGGGCATATGATACCGTAGACAACAAACTTGCTCTTGCAGTTACTGAATGATTCATGTTTCCAAAAAATTCCGTTGTGCTGGAACAATGAGCCCTCAATCGAGGATTCACAACAGAGGCAAGTGCCACACTTATGGTGTCCAAGAATCGGGGGCATCCCCATCATTTGGCGCAATGTAGCTGGTTTAGATGTAGGCATATCGGCCCGAACTACATAGTTGGCAATGTTGTTTTCCTTTTTAAAGGCAAATAAAGGGGTGTCTACTAAGCTGTTATCCAAGTCTTTCACTAAATGCCAGTTTTGTTTTATGACTTTCTTCAATTGGTTGGCATTCGGGCAGTATGTCGTAACACAAACCTGTCTTTTTAATTCAGGTTTGGTCTTGCGTACTAGAGTGGTCTCACGCGGTGTCCATTGTGCTCGCCTCATACAGCTCTTCACGAGTTTTTTGGGGTAACCTCTTTCGCATAATTTAGATGTTAATTTCTCTGAATGTTTTTGAAAATCCTCTTTGAATGTGCAATTCCTACGAACTTCCATGTATATAACTACTAAATTTCAGTGGACAACCCTGACTCATTTTGCAAATACATATGTAATTTGCTGTATTCTTTTTGCCAACATTACATCAAAAAAGTGACACAATACAACAACAAAGAGGCGCAAGGGGCTTGTAAATCTGCCCCAGAGTGTATGCAGCAGTGTATGTATACTGACTGGGGAATTGTTAAGGGGGAGGTATGAGGAGAGAGGCAGGAATAAGAGGAAAGAGGAGGGTGTATGAAGAGAAGGGGGAGTATGAGGAGAGAGGGGGAGAATAAGGAGAGAGGAGTAATATGAGGAGAGAGGGGGGAGTATGAAGACAGAGAAGAGAGTATGAAGACAGGGGGAAAATGAGAAGAGGGAGTATGGGGAGAGATGGAGCAGTAAGAGGAAAGAGGGGAGAGTACTATGACAGGGAGGAGTATAAGGAGAGAGAGGACAGAATGAGGAGAGAGGAGGGATATAAGGAGGGAGTATGAGGACAGAGAGGGGCAGTATGAGGCCAGTGGGAATATGAGAAAAAGGGGGAGTATGAGGAGAGAGGGAGGAGTAAGAGGAGAGAGGAGTATGAGGACAGGCTGGAGTATGAGGACGGGGGAGTATGAGGAAAGAGAGGTGAGAAGAAGGAAAGAGGGAAAGAGGAGAAATATCAAGAGAGAGGGGAGTATAAGGAGAGAGAGGGAGAGTGTGAAGAGAGAGGGGAATATGAGGAGAGAGAGCGGAGTATGAGGAGAAAGGGGGAGTATAAGGAGAGAGGAGTGTGTAAGAGGAGGGAATATGAAGAGAGAGGGGGAAGAATGTGGAGAAAAGGGGAATATAAGGAGAGAGGGGGTGTATAAGGAGAGAGGGGATAATATGAGGAGACAGTAAGAAGTATGAACAGAGGGGGTAATATGAGGACGGGGGAATATGAGAAGAAGGGGGAGTATGAGGAGAGAAAAAGGAGTAAGAGGAGAGACGGGGGAGTATCAGGACAGGGGGGAGTATGAGGACAAGGAGGAGTATGAGGAGAGAGAGGTGAGAATAAGGAAAGAGAGGGAATATCAGGAGAGAGGGGGGAGTATAAGGAGAGAGAGGGAGAGTGTCAGGAGAGAGGGGGGAGTATATGGAAAGAGGGGCGATTATGAGAAAAAAGGAGGAGTATAAGGAGAGAGGAGTGTGTATTAGGTGAGAGGAGGGAGTATGAGGAGAGAGGGGAAAGAATGTGGGGAATAGAGGAATATAAGGAGAGAGTGGGTGTATAAGGAAACAGGGGGCAGTATGAGGATATAGTAAGAAGTATAAGGAGAGAGGGGAATATGAGGAGAGGGAGTAGTGTGAGGAAAAGGACGACTTAGAAACCTCACACCATACGTCGTACGGTCACGCTCGGTACGTGTACTGAAAATTTACCGTAAAAAACAAATAGTCCCTATCACTAATTTTTATTATCCCCGGGGACCCCATCCCCCGGGGCTCAAATACAACGTTGGGGACCGTGGGGGGAGCCCCAATGCCCCCACGGTCCCAGCCGGCTCCCTGCCGCCTTCGGGAGCTGGCATTGCTTTTCGTCAGAGAGAACAGCTTACATGCTGCTCCCTCTGACAAAAAGCAATATGCTTTCCTATTTGCAAGAGAGAGCAGGTTTCCTGCTTTCTCTTCCAAATAGGAAAGCAGCTTGCTATGGTAGGGTAGGAACCGTGAGGCTCCCGCCCTACCAAAGCAAACAGCAGTGTCCCAGGGATTGGCACCCCGGGACACTGCAGAAGCCAGCCCTGGGGGGTGGCATTCCCCAGGGCCACCCCAAGGCTTGAGGAGGGGGGCCGCACGGCCCCCCTCCCAACATTGAAAAGCCCCGGGGGTGGTGGTCCCCGGGGCTGGGGGGTCCATCACGGACCCCGTTATTTTCAATATTAGAACCCCGGGGGGTGGCGGTCCCTGGGCGTGTGAGGGGGCTTGAGCCCCCACTCAGGTTTAAAAAATGTTTTTATTAAAAAGAAGCCCTGGAGAGGGTGGTGGTCCCCGGGCCTGGGGGGCCCCTCTGGGCCCCCATTATAAATAAAAACATTGCCCCAGGGATTTGGCCACCCTGGGGGCTAATTAACAATAAAGCGGGCTTCTTGTTTTTTTCTTTTTCACAGCGTACGCTTACCATACTCGCATCCGGCGATTTTAAACATTTTTTTTTAAATCTTTGGGCCTTGGGGTTCTTGTGGGACCCCCTGAGAAGGCCTAGGGGGTCAGGGTGTTTCTACCCTGCCCCCTTCGCATGTTTTTCATGGTTCTTTCACTGTTTTCTTGTGCCTCAGTTCTACTGAGGCACAAGATGGCTGCCAACACTTCCTGGTTTTGCAGTGTTGACAGACAGTTGACAGCCAATTAGCAGGCAGCTCGTGCTCAGGAAGGTACGCGTATATTCCTCGGGCAGCACGCGTACGGTACTTCACCTATAGATCTATCTATAATTTTACTTTTGATTTTCTCAGGGACTACTGAACAGATTTACACCATTTAACAAAAAGCATAATCTGCGAACCAAACTCTACCTTTTTGCCAAATTTGGTGTGATTCCGTTCAGCAGTTCGGGCTGGAGCCTCACTTAAAGGTCCCTATGGAAATATGCATGGGGAAAACATGTTTTGGGACCCCTCTTTTTTCTCGGCCCGCTTCACAAATCACCCCGAAACTTTCAGGTAAGGAGCGGAGCGGGCCATCTTCTTGGAGAATTTCATAAAGATTCTTAGACCGGCGCCAAAGTTATTCCAAATAGAATGTTGCGGATTTCCTATGGAAACTAGGTCCTAACTATAACTACATACATATACACATACATATACACATACATATATATAAATGCATCTGCACTTGTATCCTCTCAGCGATGTGTCTTCAATCCATAGCCATCGACCAGAAAGAACACGGAAGACCCAGAGTGCAGGTGAGTTTTTTATTTCCCAGTACACCACGCCAGCATAACGTTTCCTATTTGCAAGAGAGAGCAGGTTTCCTGCTTTCTCTTCCAAATAGGAAAGCAGCTAGCTATGGTAGGGTAGGAACCGTGAGGCTCCCGCCCTACCAAAGCAAACAGCAGTGTCCCAGGGATTGGCACCCCCGGGACACTGCAGAAGCCAGCCCTGGGGGGTGGCAGTCCCCAGGGCCACCACAAGGCTCCAGGAGGGGGGCCGCACGGCCCCCCTCCCAACATTGAAAAGCCCCGGGGGTGGTGGTCCCCGGGGCTGGGGGGTCCATCACGGACCCCGTTATTTTCAATATTAGAGCCCCGGGGGGGTGGCGGTCCCTGGGGCGTGTGAGGGGGCTTGAGCCCCCACTCAGGTTTAAAAAATGTTTTTATTAAAAAGAAGCCCTGGAGAGGGTGGTGGTCCCCGGGCCTGGGGGGGCCCCTCCGGGCCTCCATTATAAATAAAAACATTGCCCAAGGGATTTGGCCACCCTGGGGGCTAATTAACAATAAAGCGGGCTTTTTTTTTTTTCTTTTTCACAGCGTACGCTTACCATACTCGCATCCGGCGATTTTAAACATTTTTTTTAAAAATCTTTGGACCTTGGGGTTCTTGTGGGACCCCCTGAGCAGGCCTAGGGGGTCAGGGTGTTTCTACCCTGCCCCCTTCGCATGTTTTTCGTGGTTCTTTCACTGTTTTCTTGTGCCTCAGTTCTACTGAGGCACAAGATGGCTGCCAACACTTCCTGGTTTTGCAGTGTTGACAGACAGTTGACAGCCAATTAGCAGGCAGCTCGTGCTCGGGAAGGTATGCGTATATTCCTCGGGTAGCACGCGTACGGTACTTCACCTATAGATCTATCTATGTTTTTACTTTTGATTTTCTCAGGGACTACTGAACAGATTTACACCATTTAACAAAAAGCATAATCTGCGAACCAAACTCTACCTTTTTGCCAAATTTGGTGTGATTCCGTTCAGCAGTTCGGGCTGTAGCCTCACTTAAAGGTCCCTATGGAAATATGCATGGGGAAAACATGTTTTGGGACCCCTCTTTTTTCTCAGCCCGCTTCACAAATCACCCCGAAACTTTCAGGTAAGGAGCGGAGCGGGCCATCTTCTTGGAGAATTTCATAAAGATTCTTAGACCGGCGCCAAAGTTATTCCAAATAGAATGTTGCGGATTTCCTATGGAAACTAGGTCCTAACTATAACTACATACATATACACATACATATACACATACATATATATAAATGCATCCGCACTTGTATCCTCTCAGCGACGTGCCTTCAATCCATAGCCATCGACCAGAAAGAACACGGAAGACCCAGAGTGCAGGTGAGTTTTTTATTTCCCAGTACACCACGCCAGCATAACGTTTCGGCCTTCGCAGAGGCCTTGGTCACATGACGCACCGAGAGGGTTGCGTGAATTTAAAGTGCTCGTGCATTAACAACAGTACTATTTGATTGGCTACAAGATAGTTAGTGGGAGTGTCCAACATAATTATTACGCAGCAACATGCAATTGCAACGGGAAAGACAAGTCATTTCGTGGGAACGCCTATTATTTCAATACATGTTTGAATACATTGATATCCGATAATTCTGAAAAATTACATTTGAGGGGATCCTGAATATTCCCATATATATGTGCATATGTGTGCGTGTAGAGAGAGGTAGAGAGGTAGAGGTGTAGAGGTAGAGGTGTAGAGGTAGAGAGGTAGAGAGTAGTAGAGAGAGGGGTATAGAGAGGTAGAGAGTAGAGGATGAGTAATAGAGTAGTAGAGAATAGTAGAGAGTAGTAGAGAGAGTAGCAGAGAGTGAGTAGTAGAGAGTAGAGTGAGTAGTAGAGAGTGAGTAGAAGAGAGTGAGTAGTAGAGAGTGAGTAGTAGAGAGTAGAATAGAGTGAGTAGTAGACAGTGAGTAGTAGAGAGTAGTAGAGAGTGAGTAGTAGACTGAGTAGTAGACAGAGAGTAGTAGAGAGTGAGTAGTAGAGGGTAGTAGAGAGTGAGAAGTAGAGAGAGTAGTAGAGAGTAGTAGAGTAGTAGAGGTGAGTAGTAGAGTGAGTAGTCAAGTGGTAGAGAGCAATTAGTAGAGCGTGAGTAGTGGAGAGTGAGTAGTAGAGAGTGAGTAGTAGAGGGTAGTAGAGAGTGAGAAGTAGAGAGTAGAAGAGAGTAGTAGAGTAGTAGGGAGTGAGTAGTAGAGTAGTCACACTCTACTACTCTTTACTACTCACTCTCTCTACTACTCACTCTAATACTCACTCTCTACTACTAACTCTCTGCTACTCTCTCTACTACTCACTACTACTCACTCTCTACTACTCTCTACTACTCAATCTATGGGTATTATTGAGTTTGTTAACAATAAACGCCTGTCATTCCTCACCAAGTCTCTCAAATGGGAGAACATGGGCTTTAGAGTTACACATTTTGTTCCGTTATATTACGCTGTGCGCTGACAAACTGTTCAACTTCATAAGATGATTTACTTGTCGAGAGATTGAAGCATAACCTACTTCCACCAGCTGCCTAAATGAGATGTATTTATAGCTTTGCAGATATGTGTTCAGCAATGCCTACACTGCACTTATAGTGGGTTCCTGTGGGAAAATAGGTATTTGTGAAAGTGTTGGAGGACTTCTACTGTGTCCAATTCAAATTGTGTAGAATAGTAAAACTCAAAATAAGAAAAAGCTACAGACAAATCAAAGGCTACAAAAATATTAATCTAAGATACAAAACAAAAAAATATGGATATAGATGGATATGTTCTAAATCAGCCTTATTTCTAGAGCTCTTTAGGCAACTTTCTTTGCCACAGATTTTCAGCTTGTCTGCGTCAATATAGACAGGGGTCGATCATATACAAACTAGTTTTGGCCCCACCCCAAGAGAGGGAAATACATTCAACTATGGTAGAACACAAAATCAAGCTCCACCTGATCTAGGGAACAAACAGACTGGAAGCATGCAGAAAACAAGCATTTTCAAAGTCAAAATGTCTCTGCCAATGGAATGCTTGTGTTATGTGCTTTTGTAAAACTTTATTGTAGGGTGGGGGGAGTGAGGGGGGGGTCCCCGGGTATTGGAAATCATATGATCCTTTAGTACTAATCTCACTATATTTGACCAGACTTTTATGATCATAAATATATTTGTTGTATTTCTTTGAGAGACTGACTCTGATGAGTTAACTGTAAATAAGATGAAATTGATAAATGTTGTAATTTTAACTATTGCAGATTTTTGCTGTTGTCCCCCTCCCTTCCACTTGTGCTCTGATGAAGGTGTGGCCCTTGATCCGGCCGAACACCGAAATGCGCGTTGGCGCCTCAAGCTTGTCCTGCTACCTTGTCTTCTAGTCTCGATCTCTTTGGGAGACTACACAGGACTGGATAGATCATTAACAACCGGGAACTGGAGTGTGACTTGTACTGGATGTATGAAGAGTGTTTGAGCATGTGTGAGTTGGATTAGAGTGATTGAAGGGACGTGTGGGATTCAGGTTAAATGATTAGACTTTATACTATGTTACTGTAATTATTTTGTGTTATAATTTGAATATATATCTATATAAAAAAATGGAATACATTTTGAATAATTTTTCATGACTCAATGATCTTGGATGTTATTATTCTTTTCTGGTCTATGTGAGATTATTACTGATGATATAAGTTTGGGACTCTATTAGAGCCGTTTTCTATATCAGTATGGGCAGATTGTTTTCTGTACTGAATTGTTCTTGATTCCCCTGCCTCTCTGCCCCACATTTGTGCATTCAGGGGCCCCCTATTTTCATTGGGGTCTGGGTTCACCCTGTTATTTGATTTTTTTTTTTAAAAACGGAAAAACATTGGAGCCTGAAACACGTGTCCGATTCTTTATTTCACGTCACTGTTTTGTAGCTTCCCTACTGCCCGTAGCGACAGAGGAGTTGAGAAAAAAAATGGCATAACATTGGAGCCTGAAACACGTGTCCAATCTTTATTTCATGGCACTGTTTTGTAGCACCCCAACAGCCCGTAGTGACAGAGGAGTCCTAAGCAGGCTGCGTAAGAGGTATTGTGATATGAACGCATTTAATAGGTAAAGAGTGAATTCCCGCCCGTTGCTCTCTTAGCCGCTGCGGGGCAATCGCTCTCCTAATCTACACAACGATTAACACTCTTCCTAATCATGGGACCCGACCCCAGCCTGGCACAATGTCGGCAGGATTTGCAATCGGAGCTTAGTCAGCACGGAGGGTCAAAGGTCACGCAAACTGCTGAGTAACGTCCAAAGCACCACAGAACGTAATGCATGTAGCCACTTCAAGACTGGAAAGGAGCTCTGCTTTCTGTCATTCAGAGGATCAGATCATGTTTAGTTCATGGTTCAGCACTGCCCACGAGCACACAAGCTCAAACAAACCTAGCTCGCAATGGACGGGTGCATCTGGATCGTGAGAGGTCCCGGGAACAGGCTACAATATTTAAAATACATGTTTAGAAGTTGGTTTCTTCTGAAGTGGTTTCTATTTAGCCCAGATGTTCTTTCATATCTATGTCACTCGAGGTGTGTGTAAAGCGCTACATGTCACCTTGCATTAGCCTCGCAGCACTTCGGGGTAGGGAGGGTCCGGTGAATACAATAGGGATAGGGAAACAGAAAAATCAGGGAGAGAAGCAGAATTAACTAGCGCTCATTGAGTTTTCTCTTTTTCTGCCGTCCCACTTGGACGGCCTGGCCAGGTTGGTTATCTTTATGGGGCCATGAGTTCAACCCATAAAGATAACAAACCTTTTACGGTAGAAGGAAGTCAGGGCAGTCAGTCCAAGTGGGACAGACGAAAAAGAGCAAAGAATATGTCACCCTGACTTCTTTCCCAATGGCTGGCCACCATTTAGCATAAACGGTGACGCCAGCCAATGGGAAAGAGGGGTGGGGCTTAAAGCCCGCTAGTGTAAGCTCCTCAATATCATAAGATCTCGCCAGCGAGACTGTGCATGCGCAGCCTACGCAGGCGAAACCTAAAAACTATGCACCTTTTATAGTCATTGTGTGCCAATTGAGACTGGTGAGCAGTATTCATCCTTGTGTAGGCACTAAAGCATTCACTGACATCAATGGTGAAAAACACTCATCACATTGGTTAAGGACGCAAGGACAGTAGACCTAGGCGGTATTTGTTCTGAAGGTTAAAGGCACTTTTCAGCAGTGAATGTTTAACTTGCTGAGCATTTCACCAGATGCCACTTTACTGAAACAGAGAACATTAGGGAAATAAAGATACGTAGATACAAGACAAACCGCTCGCAGAGACCGATTATGTATTGCTCTTAGACAGCTCATGCATGAGAGATGACGGAAGAAACTTGATGGAGGTAGACACTGACTGCACTGTAGAAGGTGTATTCAAAGCTTTCTGGCCTCATGTGTAACTTCTGCCCAATTGGTTGCATTGGTTGCTCTGACTAGAACTTGCTGTGTTTTATACCAAGTGAAAGTTTCCATTTTCACAGACAGACAGTATGGCTTTGGTGTCGTTCATGCCTTTGGACAGTTGTGGTCACTAAGAGGGTTTATGACGTCAACTCGGTATTCTATACTGAATGGAAATGATGTAATGAGACTGCTGAAGGCATTACAGATGCCTCGAGAAATTTCAGATGTTAAATGCGCAGCACACAGGAGGGGCAACAACTATGTTACAGCTGTAAATTGGTATGCCAAAAAAGTTGCCAGGTATTGTGCTCATGGGTCCTGTGCATTTAATGGGGAGCATTCAAATGAACCTTAAAATTAGACCAATTTCAATATGTAGCTGACTGCTGCAAATACATGGGAGCAAGTCAAGAGATTACAAGATGAAGCATCTGAGATTGAACAATAAGGTTAGGTCAAAGCAGGTTGTTTGAAGAATGCAGATGAGATTTGGGTTTCAGCAGATGGAAGACCTGTGTTGTCAGTCAGTTTGTTATCTCCGATGGTTAGACCTTTCCATGCTCCTGGACAGATAGGTAGGGTTGCCATGCCTCTTCAAACAGAACTGGTTTAAGCCCCATTTCCGAATAATGGGCGAGAAGCTTTGTAATTATTGTGTTGTCTGCTAGCAATTAAGCATTGGTTGAAGGACCCCAGTAACTGGACTGTGTTGAAACGCTCTTGGGAAACAGGCTGCAACCTGGCCATGGTTGTAGTGTTATTTTCTCCAGTTGATTGGAAGCCTACCTATCTAGGAGAAATGACACTCTCAATGTTGTTAAGCTATTACTGCTTGAGCTGATGCTCCCTTTTGGATCCTAGTTTCTCTGGAGACAGACCAAGGAACTCATTTTACTTAAGCAATTCTGAGACTGCTGTGTGTAGCCTTGCAAGCTGAGCAACAACTGCACTGTAATTGTCAACTCAAAGCTTCTGGCAAATTGAGCAGGTGAATGGGATACTGAGGTACTGGCTGGCAAAGGTGTGTGCATCTATGCCTCTGAAGTGCTTGGATGTTTTGATGTTGATGAGTTTCCAAAGTACTCCGGATCTGCGAA
Source organism: Lissotriton vulgaris (assembly GCF_964263255.1). NCBI lineage: Eukaryota > Metazoa > Chordata > Amphibia > Caudata > Salamandridae > Lissotriton > Lissotriton vulgaris. Next base: position 1,098,249,407 of record NC_141691.1, on the reverse strand, counting down.
CAGGATTGTCACTGCACCAAATCCTCACCCTACAGATGGCCATGAGGCTGCCTAGAAATGCATTTGTGATTATCTCAGATGATAAGGTTCTTGAATGCTCAAAGGTCTGGCTGATGTGTATTCCTAGACAAGCCAACAATGCAGAACAGACCACTCGGTTCCTTACACTGTCTTGTAAAGGTAAATGGATTGCTCTGGAAAATCATACCTTTGCATTATACTCTTATATGTATAAGTGTGACCACTTTCTCTACACAATACAAAGATGTTCTTTTCTTGAGTAATTCATTTACCTCACCGGAACGGTCTGACTAATGGATCAGCCCGGTGTACAATGTAGACTCTGGGCCTTATTTAGATCCTGGCTTATGAGTTACTCCATCACAAAAGTGACAGATATCCCGTCCACCAAAATATAAATCCCCTGATATCATATGGGATTTATTATTTGGCAGATAGGCTAGCCGTCACAATTGTGATGGAGTAACCCGACAGCAAAGATCTAAATCAGGCCTTCTGTCTTGAAGTATTCTTGCACATATTGCTTACAGTAGTCTTATTGAAGGTCCCAAGATTCCATGGTTTCCATGGAAGTTTAGTCACACAGCTTTTGTGCCGATCAGACCTGAAGACTATCTGGAGGTCGAATCGTCGGCATTCGCTCCCTAAATTGCTGATACAACATATTCAGGTTCACCAGGAGATGACATATATGAAAAGACAGGATATCTCTTTATGTTTGTTTGATATAAAGTCCTATGGAACCTTGGGATCTGTCCAGTGTCTTGTTCTATATTGTTCACTGTCTGTTACAGCCACACATTGTGCACCCATGAGCGCCGGTAGTAACGCTGACATCTGTGTGATTCGTGGCACCGTCCTCTCATACCTGCTAGCAGGATAGAAGCTTCGCCGATGGTAGGGGTCAAGTGCAGAGCAGTTTTAGGACATACAGTTCTCTGCCGGGGTCCATGAAGGGTAACCCGAACTTGCATCATCGCGTCAGGATTCATAAGCGAATAAAAGACGCTTCGAGGTTCAGAAGAGCACAGGTTATGCAGATTAAACCTTGGATTTCGGCGGATCACGCCTTTGAAGATCAGTGCTTTCTTCTGGTGCAGCAAGGCTGGGGGCTCCTCCCATGCGGAGAATTTCGATTGTTGTTCTTCATTCTGTCACAAACTGGAAGGAGTTGGATTTAGCACAGTGAGTGTGCTGAAGGTGCATGAAAGACATGTGTTTTTGAGATTCAAGAAGTTAGCTACCAAAGGCGTCAGTATGGGTTCACTTGGCAAGTATACATCAGTAGTCAGGACTCTTATGAGGACAGAGACATGAAGGGGTAGGAAAAACTCAGGCTAGGTGTGCTTTTGCAGGGATATTGTATAGGTAGAAGGCAGATGGTAAAGGTAGTATGGATACACGTCATCACTTCATCTTCACCTACGGGTTCAAACTCACTGGCGCCGCATTCGCCATGATACTGAATTATTTCCTCATTCAACTATGCAATTTACTTCAAACCATACAGAAAAAAGAAGTCGGCCTCCTCCCTCAACATCCCAGCACACACACACACACTTGGGACCTGTAACAGCTTCACTGACAAGCAATCCACAGCTCTTTTCAAACTCCTAAAACATTAATTCAATTTCTTACACACCACTGACCTCAATACCGCCTTTGCCCACTGCAAATGTAGCACTAGTTCAAGGAGAACCGACTTCTCCTAATTGGCTCCATAAGGGCGAAATGGCCTGCCTCTACACATATGCATGGCCTCTAAAATGAGTGGATTACCCACAAAGCTGAACACGTTGGCGTCAGGATACCCTCGCGTATGATAGTATGATTTACAAAAAATTCATAACATTACAGAGAATTCTGCAACCAATGCAACCGATATGGGTAAAATGTTTGTCTTGCTTGCCATGTTTATCTTCCTTTAGAACTCATTATATGTTCATTTTACTGAATGACGCGCATTATAGTCACAGCACTGCACATAACATTGTATGTGACATATGCTATGTTCGCACGGACTACCCAGTGTGTCAAAAACTGCAATTCTTCAAATGGTATGACATTCTCTTTAGAGAACTTTCACAGTATTCCCCAGCATGTTTGCTTTAGTTTCAAAGATAGATATGCTGACTCAGTTTGAAAAGTGAGGCCACTGGCACATACTCAGACACCCCCAACTTGCATCCACAAACTGAAAGGAATTGGTTTTAGCACAGTGAGTGCACTGAAAGTGCATAAAAGACATGTTGTTTTTAGCTTCAAGTAGCTAGCGACGGAAGATGTTAGTACAGGTTTACTTGGCAAGTATACAGGATTAGTCAGGACTCTGAAATGGACATAGACATGAAAGGGCATGAAAACCTTAGGCTAGGCGTGTTTTCATATGGATATTGCATGGGTAGATGGCAGATAGTAAAAGCAACACAAATAGCACTCCATAACTTCATCTTCACCTATATCTTCAAACCCATTGGTGCTGCACTCGTCCTGATACTGAATTACTCCCTCACTTAACTTTGCAGATGACTCCAAACCATACAGAATGCAGCAGGCTGCTTCCTCCCTCAACATCCCAACACACACACACCTAGCACCTGAAACAACTTCACTGACTCCTAATCCACAGGTCTTTTCAAACTCCTGAGACACAAATTCAAAATTTTACACAGCACTGGCCCAGCATACCTCAATACCACCTTAGATTTCAGAAACCTTCCAGAAGCATTTCTTAAGGTGATCTGGTTACAGTAGTACTCAGGCAATTGCTATTTTTTTAGCAACCTACCCCCAAACTGAATCTAACTGAAGATATGCCTTGTGTGAAGAAACAGTAGCACATCTGTGTTATTGTCTTTACATTTTAACTGGAATGAATGGTAGGGGCTACGACTGGAGTGTCTTTGTGAGAGAAACCATCAGCAGTAGGTGATGTATACATTGCTTTATGTTCCTGTTATTATTAGGGTTTTTTACTTTATTTGTGTGCATTGTATTGTATCTATGTAAAGTGGTGGGTGAGTTCATGTTGAGAGGAGTTGTAGATCTTCCTTCATTGCTAAAGTATCAAAAGCACTATACATGATGCAATCTTCTGTAATTGAAGATTGTTACAGCTTTTATGGCTAGGACTGGTAAGCAGGGTGAAATGGGCCTGGGACATATTTACATTTGTGCAGTGTGTTTGTCCATAATCTATTTGTAGTTTTAGTGTACGCCCTGCCCATTTACTCATACATATTACAGAAAAGGAACACAAGGAGTCTCAGTACATTTGTGAAAAGGTTATTAATCACCAATTTTCATGGAAATGGGAAGCACAGTTAAAAAGCAGCACTGTACATGAAGGACATTCATGGAGCAACCCAAATGGCACTTGGTGACAAGGTGATAATAAAGTGAAGGTGACGACGCAAGTGAACGTGGAATAGCGAGGCCTTATCCTCGATGGTGGTAATGAGGTCCATGGTATCTCGTACATAGGTGTCAGTTAGAGGGACGAATTCCTTGATGATGGCGTCAATAAATTTGCCCAGGGGTTCGAGGATTGAACCGCAACCGGAGACAATTGGACGACCCGGAGGATTGGTCGTGTCCTTGTGGATTTTCGGCAGGACATACAGAACTGGTGTCCTGGGGTGTGAGTTGTTTAAGTACGCATGTTCTTTTTTAGTTATGATGCCATGGTCTCTCGCTGAAGTTGTAACCATCTGTATTTTGGATTTGATGTCTTGTATTGGGTCTTTAGTGAGAGGACTATAGTGTTCCAAATTACAAAGTTGGCGTTTGATTTCAGTATCGTATTGGTTGGTGTCCATTATCACGATTCCTCCGCCCTTGTCAGCAGGCTTGATTATAATTTCGTTGTTGTTTTTCAGTGATTGGAGAGCGTTCTTTTCGGTCAAGGGTAGATTGTAGGGAGTGAATCTGGGAATGGTTTTGAGATCTAGCACTTCCTGCATGACCAATTTCTCAAAAGTCAAGATTTCGGGTGACATTTGATTGGAGGGTGGATTGAAGGTGGAGGGAGGACGGAATTTAGATTGATTCTGATAGTTAGATTCCGTTTTATCAGCAAAGAAGTGTCTGAGCCGTATCCTTCTGAAAAATTTAAGAAGGTCAGATTGAAGGTCCAGGAAGTTGGTACGTTCCATGGGGACAAAGGACAGTCCTCTCGAGAGCAGGTTAGTTTCCTCAGATGTCAAGGTATGCTTTGATAAGTTGAATATGGGAATGGTAAGGTTAGTGTCCTGGGTTTCACTGTTATTATTTATTGTGGTTGGCCCCATTGGTAGAACCGGTTCCGTGTCTGACGTTTTCCTGGGAGTTGTGGTTGGTATTGTCGATTTCTTGGTTGACGGTTTGGAGGAGGTGGTTGACCGCGGCCACGGCCCCGGCCTAAAAAACCGGGTGGCAGGAGAGGTTGAGGTCTGTTACTGGAAGTGGACGTTCCAGAGTCTGGTTCTTCTGCTGAAGTGTTGGACGAATCCGAAAAGGTAATTCTTTGGTTGTTCCGGAATCTGCCCCAGTTGCGTGTCCTAGGCGGGTTATATGGGGTATTGAAGAACTCCTCGTTTAGGTAAGGATACGTGTTTTCTACTTTGTAAAATTTGATGTCCTTTTGTATTTTGTTGACTTTTTTGTTGGTTTCAAAGGTGTTGAAGGTTTCAATCGTTTTATTGATTTTATCCAGGAGGCTTTTGGCATCAGCTAGTGAATCATCAGCTACGATGAGTTTCTCCAATTCGTCAATCTCTTGTAGTTCCAGACGGCTATGTTCAATGGCGGTATCGATTCCTAGAACCATCCAATGACGTGAGCATGTGGTGGCAAGGTGGCTAAAACTGGTTCTGAATTTTGGATCTTGGGTGAAAATAGCAGGGGTGTTCCTTATTTGTAGGCCTACCGGTATGACACTCGATCTCAAGTAATCAGTAAGCATACGCGCATGGAGGTCCGTGCGTATTTGTTTTTTCTTAAGTTTTTCAAGTTTATCAAGTAGAACTTTAGAGGAGTTGGGGGTGGTTGTGGTCGAGGTAGAGGCGGTAGGGCCTGAGAGGAGTGACGGCCCAGTCAACCTCGATTGGATGTACTCTTCTGAGTAAGTTAGAGACTCCTTGGACATAGTGTGTATGTAAGAACTTGTCCCCGTCCTCCACCCTAGCCCCACCTTCCTACTCACGATCCATAATTGCATGTGCCCTGCCACCGCTAACACTGTTAGATCCTTTGATTAATCTGGCTTTCTTTCATCGTGAACGGCCCGATCACCCGGCTCACACTTGTGCCCCTTATTTAAGCCACCGTCCTTCCATGCCCGATCTCCTGAACTCATTTGTTTCTCCATGCAGCACTCCAATATCAACGTCAACCCTGTCCTGAAGAGGATCCCAAACCATAGAGGATCGAAACGCCGTCGACAAACACAGCGCGATTTCACAGCGCACTATCAATAGGCTCATAACTGTGCCGAATTTGAAAATTTTAATTCTGTAGACTCAATGTGAAGCCTATGTTTGATTGCTTTCTATCACTTTGCACCGACCACGCTGTTCACCACGTTCACTTGCGTCGTCACCTTCACTTTATTATTACCTTGTCACCAAGTGCCATTTGGGTTGCTCCATGAATGTCCTTCATGTACAGTGCTGCTTTTTAACTGTGCTTCCCATTTCCATGAAAATTGGTGATTAATAACCTTTTCACAAATGTACTGAGACTCCTTGTGTTCCTTTTCTGTAATACGTACTGTATGCAATTTTCAAACTGTCTCTGTTACTGATACCTAGTGGGACATTGTTTCATATATATCCTTTATACCCAGTCCCAGTCTGGTCTATGGGTTTCACTCCTGTTCCTTTTCACTCATTTACTCATACAGACATTTTCTGCTCCTTCAGGGAAATACTAGACATGAGGCTATCTAAGGGGTTAGGAGATGGTCACAGACTACCATGATAGAGTGAAAATGAAAATGAGTAGTGTTGCTTTTGTGGTGTTTGTTCAGATGAACCACTAATATTGGACTAAAAAATGCTGGCAGCTAAAGCATAAAAAAGACTTCATTCGTCAGATAGCCTCTGACAAGCCATCAGGCCAGAAAAGTATTTCCAGCTCCACTTTGACAGAGCCCAGTGTCCTTCCTAGGTAAGACATGGAATGTGGAGTGATTGCAGTGACTCACTACCCCTCCATCTCAATGATCTCATTTCGGCACTTCTAGATTTACTGTTTCTTCAATGTAACTCTTTGAAAACAAGACGGTGCACCAGGTAACAAAATTCAGAGAGCTTCCAATTTTTCCAATATTAAGTCCTTTATTTTTTTCAATCTTTAAAAAGCCTCAGCCAACGCATTTCGTTCCATTTGAACTTTGTCAGGGCTCGGTAATCTTTTGTGGTTCCAGAAAAAGGTCTGAAATAGGGTATCCCAAATGTTTTCAGTCCTCCTTCTCATAAATATTCATTTTTGCACAAATGCTATGAAAAATTGGTTCTCAGAGATCAGATGCGGTTCTAGCGGCCCAGAGTCCTGGCTCACGTTCCTTTTGAGCAGTCTTTATATAAATAGACTGGTCAACCTATTCTGCAAGGATCAGAGAAGGTCCTAGTGGCCCAGAGTCTTGGCACACATACCTCTTCATTCAATGATACACTTGAAAAATAAATATGTTTTGAGTTCGACCTCAGGAAATGCAAAGATTAATAATAAATATAGTCTGGCCCGTAGTCCTTCTTATCCAAAGGGCATATATTACCCACAGTCAACAATAGAAATGACGGTAACCGATATGACGGCCGCCCATCCTCAAAGAACAATGGGGCATGAATAACCCCCAAGTAGAAACCGACCGGATGACCCACCCATCTACATTCGTCCTTCCTCGGTGTCGATCCAACCGCCAATGCCTCCGAGAACTCAAAACTGTTTCTTCAACTTAACTCTCCTTCCCTTTGCGGAGCTGCTTTGTTTGTGAATACTTCATATCCTACATATATTTTATTCTGAGTAAGACACACTTACACATCCATTGAAGAGTTGCATCTCTTCATGCCAGTGACGCTTACATGTGTCGGGTATGCCCAGACGTAGCTCCCCGGCTCACTGTGCCACTGGATTCAAGCTATCCTGGCTGATGAGGGGTGAAACCCCAAAACCGGTCCTAGGATGCTTGTTTCTAGTCCAGTGAGGACCTGGCTTGGCAGTTCGAGCTGGACTGTTCCCATGAGGCACAGTGTCAAGACTGACTTCGATATGGCCACGTCTAAACTGGGGTGGCATGGTGAGCAAAAGAATCATGTATTTAACCCAGATCTTTTGACCGGGGTGAATGTTTTAATTTGTTCTGCATTCTGTCCATCAATTGTGTGTCTTTTGCTTCCTCACCCTAAGTGTACCTGGTATGCCCAGACGTGGGTCCCGGGCTCACCGTGCCACTGAATTCAAGCTATCCTGGCTGATGAGGGATGAAACCCCAAAACTGGTCCTAAGATGCTTGTTTACGGTTCAGTGAGGACCTGGCTTGGCAGTTCGGGCATTCTGTCCATCAATTGTGTGTCTTTTGATTGACGTTTATACAGCTGACATTACAATACCTCTACTGTGTATGAGAACCTTGTACTGCTACTGCCAGTTTTGTATCTCATCCTTGTGTGGGAATTTTCTTTGCAGATATTGCCTTGTTTACACCATAATATAACTACCTTACACCTGCCCAGAAGTGTAAAGGGTGACATTGATTTACCTTCCCCATTAAAAGTATAGAAACCCTGGTAAGAATTGTGGATATGGTCTCTATGAACCACAGTACCTCTGTGACATGGTTTTGCTGCACCATGAACTGTTGATAAGCTCGTCCAAGAAGTAGTTATTATGATCCACACATGTTTATCAGAACATCCCATATTTAATAAGCCAGAGATCTGTGAGTAGGCCCCAGGCAGGAGAAAACCCTTCTGACCTACATGTTCATGTTCTGCCACAGTGTGCCCCAAAGACAGCAAGAAATGTACTCAATTGCCAGTCTGCATTCTGTCGTTAGGCACTATTTCTCTACATATGAAAATCTGTCACAGGCAAACTGGCTGATAAGTTTGTGCAGTGCACAATGACACTTCTTCCTTCACACGTTCAGTACAACTAGTCAGTACAACATTTTCAAATGAGGGTGCATCACCATTCACTGCATAATTGTACTGCCATCTGAAATATATATTTCATGGTATTTAGCACTGTTTGCAGTGTAGGCTTTCTCTGTGTAGACCTACCTTAGTGATATATGGAGTAGGTAGGGCAAGCAGATATTTACACAGGGCAAGTAGATTTCTGTAACATTTTGTCCCTTGGCCAAGTAGATTTTTAGAATGTTTCCACACCCCTGTCTGGGTAAAAATAAAACTTGTGATAGTCACACAAACCACACCTCTCTGGATACCAGAGGTGTCGAGTTTAAAAAAATGTATTGTTTGCTAGGTTTTCCTAGTTGGGAACAGAGCTAGAGACCAAAATCTAGCACAGGTGTCTCCAACCAGTCGATTGCGAGCTACCAGTTCCTCCCGTACACCTTTAAAGTAGCTTGCAGACTTGAGTTCATTTTTAAATAAGCACAGGGTCACATATTTTTAAGTTAAGGGAAGGCTGTGTTTACTTTACATTATTAGCATTAGGCTGCAGATAGCAGATGCTAATAATGAGCAGTGCTCAGTCAGATTTAAGGGCCAGGCTGGGTCAAAGGGATGAGGAAGGGAAACATTGAAGTATTAATTCTTAAATAAAAGTCCCAGTCAACTCAATATTGGAGGGTGAGAACAAAATGACGTTTCTGAATGCTTTTAACTGGAAGAAAATGAAAAGTTGCATCAATGATTAACTCTTCGTTTTAATTTTCTCCTATTTCAAAGTGTTGCATTTACAAACAGCAGGCCTTTTGCTCCCAGTGGTCAGTAGACATTACTATATTTATAACTGACAAATAGTCATTTTTTTAAATGGGAGAAATTTAAAGTGAAGAAAACATTTTATGAAACATTTAGTATTAGTGTCTTTCTCCACTTTCAATTAATCCAAATACTGCTTAGTGTTGTATGAAGCTTTTGTATTCACTTAAAATTCCTCCCATTTAAGAGAATGTGTTTTTCTGTATTAAGTATGGCACCATGCCTACAGGCCCCTGGGAGCAAGATCATTGGTGTTTGTGAATGTGACACTTGAAAATTGGAGAACATTTAAATGATGAGTGTTAGAACCAGCTGTCTCTAGTTGGCAGAGGTATGCACTTCTGACAAATAGGGACACACCTTTTCTAGTCAGGTCAAGGGGATCACACCCTTTGATAACCCCTGCTCACCCCCTTGGTAGCTTGGCAGAGCAGACAGGCTTATCTCAGAGGCTGTGTGTTAAGCATTTATGACCACATACAGTAATAAAGTGAATACACTACAAATGAACACGACAAAGTAGTATTATAAAAATAAGGATTTTTATATGAGGCTTAGCACAAGATCAAATAACGACAAAAATATACCACAATCTTAATAAATACTCTTGGAAGGAAAAATAATAGTTCAAGTGTAGTTTCTTCTTAGCACAAAGTCTTTAGTATCAAAAGTAACTCTTCTTCTTTAAAACACAGTTCTTGGAAACAATGTAACCCACACGGGGGTCACACGACTCTCGAGGCAAAGTTCATCCAAAGGTTCGGCGTCGACCGCGAGGAGCGCTACGTCGAACCCGGAGTCGCACAGACCCCCACAACACAGTACCTTGGAAAAGCGTAGCACACGATAATCAGCGGCGTTGAGATGTCCGGCGTCGCGTCTCCGGCGTCGATCCGGCCTCGGAGTCTGGGCGACCTGCAGCGGCGTCGACAGATGTCAGGCAGGAGCAGCGCTCACGAGGTGAAGCAAAGTCCAAAACCATCCACACAAACGGATGCGTAATTAAACCCCCAGTTCAGGGATACCAAACTCGACATTGCACCATGCTCCCCGAGCCAGCTAGGATTATAGCATTAATAATCCTGGCAGCCCATTCTAACTAATGGAGAGGAGGTTACCTCGAAATAGTGAAAAACTAATATGGCTGTAATTCACTATTAGGACATGCCAACTTGGTCAGGCCTCTCCTACCTTATACTTACAATCCACCCTGCCCCGTGGGCCTACCATAGGGGTGACTAACATGAAGTTAAGGGAAGGTTTAGGGACTGGCAAATAGGTGTACTTGCGCAGTCAGCATGACAGTACCAGACTGCACGTAGGTCTAGCAATGGCAGACCTTCAGACATACTTTTACTAGGCCGCTCTTGTGGGTGGCACAACATGTGCTGCAGGCCCACGAGCAGCATTTGTATTTACAAGCCCTGGCACTACTGGTGCACTAGACTAGGGACTGATAGTAAACCAAATAAGACAAACATGGAATTCAATCAATACAGCAATTTTACATGGGGAGCACTTGCACTGTGGCACTGATCAGCAGTGGCACAGTGCCCAAAGCATTATACCAGCAAAAACATTGTAAACAGAGGAGGCAAACAGAAAAAAATGGAGGAGAGACTCAAGCCAATGATGTCAGGTCTAACACGTGTCCCCTCCAGCTGAAATGTGGGGAGAACTACCCTTGACCTAGGGAGTCCTCATCACTAAGGCGGAAAAATCTGGACAGACCATCAGCATTGGCTTGATCTGTACCAGGGCGGTGTTCCACCGTAAAGTCCATCCCCTGTAGGGAAATGGACCACCTCAACAGTTTTGGATTCTCACCCCTCATCTGCATCAACCATCTGAGGGGCCTGTGGTCGGTCTGAACCCAGAAGTGAGTCCCAAACAGGTAGGGTCTTAGCTTCTTCAGCGCCCAGACCACAGCAAATGCTTCTCGCTTTATCGCACTCCACCTCGTTTCCCTGGGAAGTAACCTCTGACTGATGAAGGCTACAGGCAAGTCTCGGCCCTCTTCATTCACCTGATCTAGAACAGCTCCCAGGCCATGCTCTGAAGCGTCCGTCTGAACAACAAATTCTTTAGAAAAGTCGGGTGCCTGGAGTATAGGTGCTGTGCACATTGCAGTTTTCAGGGTGTCAAAGGCCGTTTGACAGGCGTCAGTCCAAATCACATTTCGTGGCTGCTTCCTGGAAGTCAGCGAAGTCAAGGGGTGCAGAATGTTACCATAATCCTTGACAAACCTCCTGTAGTAACCCGTGAGACCTAAGAAGGCTCTCACCTGGGTTTGGGTTTTGGGCGGTGCCCAAGCCAGGATGGTATCAATCTTGGGTTGCAGGGGGGCCACCTTGCCGCTCCCTACTTGGTGCCCCAAGTACACCACGGAACCCTGCCCAATCTGGCACTTACTGGCTTTGATTGTGAGGCCTGCTCTGCGCAGGGCCAACAACACTTCCTGGAGGTGGCGCAAGTGTTCCTCCCAGCTGGCGCCAGATGTCAGGCAGGAGCAGCGCTCACGAGGTGAAGCAGGATACGGCGTCGTCGTCGATGTCGATGATGAAGTTGCAATAGTGAGCATCGCTCACGGCGTCGAGAGGGCACGAAGTCGATGTGATCAGCAGCGGTGCAGACACGAGGTCACTTGGAGCTGGAGCCGAACTCACTACTCACTGGCGTTGCTGCTGGCGTCGATCGGGCCCGGCGGCCGGCGTCGAGGAAGCGGGACACTGGAGCCGTTATTCACGATGTCGAGCTGGATTCGGCGACGTCCGTCAGCGTCGAGATTGCTGGTTCTTTCAGAGGTGCTGGATTCTCAAGTTCCAGCAACAAGCACTTTTAGCAGATGAAGTCCTTTAGCCCTGTGACTTCAACAGGAGGCTGGCACTCTTCCAGCCCTTGGAGATTTTCTTTAGCAAAGCTTGAGAGTACACACACAGTTCCTCTCTCCTGGTTCCTTGGTAAAAATAAAGAAGCACTGCAGGATTCCCCCAACAAACAGCACACTGGCAGAAGGGGTAGGCAAGTCCTTGGATCAGCAGGCTTCTTGTCCTTGGTTCAGGTTTCCTTGTCAGAAGTGATCTAAATTCTTGGTTCAGGGGTCCTTCTCTTATACCCCTTTTTGGCTTTGATCCCTTTGTCCATGCAGGGAAATTTACCAACATCCTGGGTCTGTTGTGGGTGTAGCCAGGCAGAGGTACCTGGCCTATTCACTGAGCAGGGCTGGGTCCTCAGACCCCAGCAGGAGGTGTAGCCAGCATTGTCACTGGCAGGAGCAGGGCTATCGGCCTCCTGGTAGGAGGTGGGGCTATGATCGTTCATGGCAGGCACAGAGCCATCAGTCGCCTGGCAGGAGGTGGAGCCAGCATTGTATCAGGCAGGGCAGGCTATCAGGAACTACTCTCCCCCTACTCTCAATGCAAATGTCCCACTCATCCCACACTGACTCATTCAGACCTTTTCTAGTCAGGGCAAGGGGATCACACCCTTTGATAACCCCTGCTCACCCCCTTGGTAGCTTGGCAGAGCAGACAGGCTTATCTCAGAGGCTGTGTGTTAAGCATTTATGACCACATACAGTAATAAAGTGAATACACTACAAATGGACATGACAAAGTAGTATTATAAAAATATGGATTTTTATATAAGGCTTAGCACAAGACCAAATAACGACAAAAATATACCACAATCTTAATAAATACTCTTGGAAGGAAAAATAATAGTTCAAGTGTAGTTTCTTCTTAGCACAAAGTCTTTAGTATGAAAAGTAACTCTTCTTCTTTAAACACAGTTCTTGGAAACAATGTAACCCGCACGGGGGTCACACAACGTCAAGGCAAAGTTAATCCAAAGGTTCGGCGTCGACCGCGAGGAGCGCTACGTCGAGCCCGGAGTCGCACAGACCCCCACAACACAGTACCTTGGAAAAGCGAAGCACACAATAATCAGCGGCGTCGAGATGTCCGGCGTCGCGTCTCCTGCGCCGATCCGGCCTCGGAGTCTGGGCGACCTGCAGCGGCGTCGACAGATGTCAGGCAGGAGCAGCGCTCACGAGGTGAAGCAAAGTCCAAAAACCATCCACACAAACGGATGCGTAATTAAACCCCCAGTTCAGGGATACCAAACTCGACATTGCACCATGCTCCCCGAGCCAGCTAGGATTATAGCATTAATAATCCTGGCAGCCCATTCTAACTAATGGAGAGCAGGCTACCTAACAATAGTGAAAAACGAATATGGCTATAATTCACTATTAGGACATGCCAACTTGGTCAGGCCTCTCCTACCTTATACTTACAATCCACCCTGCCCGTGGGCCTACCATAGGGGTGACTAACATGAAGTTAAGGGAAGGTTTAGGGACTGGCAAGTAGGTGTACTTGCGCAGTCAGCGTGACAGTACCAGACTGCACGTAGGTCTAGCAATGGCAGACCTTCAGACATACTTTTACTAGGCCGCTCTTGTGGGTGGCACAACATGTGCTGCAGGCCCACGAGCAGCATTTGTATTTACAAGCCCTGGCACTACTGGTGCACTAGACTAGGGACTGATAGTAAACCAAATAAGACAAACATGGAATTCAATCAATACAGCAATTTTACATGGGGAGCACTTGCACTGTGGCACTGATCAGCAGTGGCACAGTGCCCAAAGCATTATACCAGCAAAAACATCATAAACAGAGGAGGCAAACAGAAAAAAATGGAGGAGAGACTCAAGCCAATGATGTCAGGTCTAACAATGAGTTTTATGGAATCCAGATAAACAAAATTACCTCTTCAGTTTAATTTTATTGCATTTCGAGCCATATTTATTAGTGAAATATGGAGAAATTTAAAATGCAGAAAAATATCCCATACTCTGAAAATGTATGCAGAGCATTTTTCTCTACTTTAAAGTTCTCCCATTTGTGTTATATAGGTAACTGTGCAACATATGCCGAAATGTATGTCCTGTGCAACAAGTACGTACAACACAGTCTCTCAGTCACCTCTACATATATATCTCATTCATATGCACATATATTCATGCATCCCCAAAGACCACACTCTCAATGACACGACACACATGGCAGCCCTGTCATAGTGCCCCTAGTCAAAGTAGTTTGTTCAAACCATAGCATTTGGCTCTATGGACATTAGGCTTAAAGCCAATTAAGCTGGGTATGGGGCATCTGAAACAATGCACAATCTACTTAGCCTTCAGTAGCTCATAATGATGTTAACTGATCAGAAGTAGCTCTCACTTCAGAAAAGATTGAATACTCCTGATCTAGAGCTACCCACATTGGGAAAAAGGGTCTGTTTTGAGTGGAAAAATGTAATGAGTCCATATTGTGTTTGGTCTCATTTCTGGTCACAGGCACATTGGAAGACTTAATGGAGCATAGCATAGAATAGTATAACATTTGTTATTACCAATTGGATTTCACTGCAAATGTGCCTTTCCAGTGAATAAGGAAGAATTTCTTTTTCAATACTTTCTAAATCATACGCTAGTACGGGTACCCACACATTCAGAGATGCACAAATAACCATTGCTCCTAAACTCCATTTATATTATTCATTTAATAAATATACAGGTTTCATTGATGAACATTGTTTATTCTACCTAATTCACTATAAGAATAGGTCTATACCCGGTACGCCATGAAAAACCAGTGCAGCTCAGTTGTTGGCTCTTGGTACCTTGGGTTCTAGAAGAACCTACAAACCCTATAAATTTCAGCAACTAGAAGGGTCTATTGGGCATAAAATCCACAAACCCTGGGTACTTTGAGAATGCCTAGGATGTTGGATAAAATAGGACACACATTTGTTGTGGATAAAAAGTTATGGAGCCCTAAGTATGTACTACCCCAAATAGCCAAAAACAGTAATACAAAATTGGGGTTGGGGGAGAAGGCCTAACAGCTAAAGGGTTAAGTAGTCTGCGGCTATCTTGAAAATATTGCATAAATCGTGCCCATTTGGATGTAAAACGGACATTAGCCATTATATTCTGCCAAACGTATCCTATATTTTCATAACTTCTTTTTTGTAGCTTCATGGTTTTTTTCCATCTGCTCCGGCATTAGCTACCCCCGCGCCTTCAAAGAAGAATAGAAATGCCTTCGTGCGACCGTACAAATGTCACTTAATAACTATAACATAGAAGTTGAGTTTTGAGCAGGCTATCTAATGATGATATACACTTGGTAAAGATTAGGCTATTCCATAAAGAGTACAAATTTGCTTTTCCGTAGAGATGTTGCCTGTGCTAGGTGTAGACTCGTCATTTTATATTTAGACGCCCCATGATGGAAAATACAATCCTATTTTTACCCATTACCAAGTTATTTCACGTATATTGTGCGGTGCCTTTAAGAGTCAGAAACAAAACTGCAGGTAGCCAAAGTACAGACTAAACAAAGATTTCTATAGCAGTGCTCCTCCCATGCACTGCTCACCACAGGAGCTCGAGTAAGGAACACTAAACGAAAAAAATCTTTATTGTGTGAACTTGTCTCACGTGGAGTTTTCTCTGAACGTGATGTCTACACAACTTAAAAACAGCTTGCTGTTTCTCGAGCGTCATTTCATACACGCCTAATTGATTAACAAGGAGATCGTTAATCAATGAAAGATTTTTTTTAATGATTTCTTTCTACTTGCGATTCCTGTGCATGAAAATGGCCTGTGCAGAAATCAGCAATAAGGCAGCTAGCTACTCTAATTTAGCCTACCTAACAATATCTACGATCCATGCATTCGAGGGTGGATGCTGTGAACGAACCCAATCAGGGAGAAGAACATAACAGCTGTTTGCAATTTTAAGGCGTGGAACTACTGTGCAGCATATATATGCCCTGACATTTACAATGCAAAGTTCAAAGAAAGCTCAACATGCAAAAGGCTATGAAAGCCCCTGGAAATCTTGCGGTGCAAACCCACAAGCTGGAATATACGTCAATGAAAAGTCAGTCGAAGCTATCACAAAGGGAGGTTATACCAGTGAGTAATTTGCGCCTGTAAATTTACTTTTACATTTTGGAGAAAATCTGTTACGTTTGACTATTCACAATATCACTGAAATTGGAGGTGGCGCCTAACTTACAAGTGTAAATTAGTACTAAAAACTAAGGCTACCACTACATATGGTATAAAGTAAATAAAGTGAGCAACCCAGTAAACCTTTGGGGGCTTGGGTAAAACGTAATGAGATGGGTAAAGTTGCCTCCAAAGGAGTTCGTTATACTAATTGAATTTAGTTAGTTGTGTAAATAAATTAAATACAGGTAACTTAATCGTCCTGGGTGAAGTTAATTTCAATGAATCAAATAAACATACACATACTTAAGACTGACTAAACATGACAATACTTGACAATGAAACAATAACCAATGGACATGTGTATAGGCAAAATAGTAGATTTTATCAAAATTGAATCATAAAGGGAAAAATACAATACAGAAAGAATATGTACAAAACAGGAATACAGGATGAATATCAGAAAACAAATCGAAATCTCTGTAAAGCCTGTAAGCCGCCTATCCAAAATACAGATGCAAAAAATTCTCCTTTGGATAAAGCTGAAAGTCGACGTTTCAGTCTTGCAGAGTGACGGCTGACACATACCGCTATTTGAACTTTCAAGATTCTAACAGATCGTACATTCCTGACGATTTTGAAACACATTGCGATCCCTTTGACGAGTGTGTGAGGTGCGACAAACCAAGAGGAAAGCCCTAATTGCTTACTTTCTCGCTATTCCTAAGATTAACCTCTGTTCACCGCCCCGGCATTACATATTATATCCTTTCATCCTATGGAGTGAGGGTTATCGATTTAAGATCCAGTATGAAACAACACTACTAATGCCAATAGAGTCTAAGGCACACGATACCTCAGTGATCTTCTCTTTGGGGAGTTACAATATTAATTTTCTTCTGTCCTGATGATGGTCTTAAAGAGTTGCCCATAAAGACCGAAACGTCGACTTTCAGCTTTATCCAAAGGAGAATTTTTTGCATCTGTATTTTGGATAGGCGGCTTACAGGCGTTACAGAGATTTCGATTTGTTTTCTGATATTCATCCTGTATTCCTGTTTTGTACATATTCTTTCTGTATTGTATTTTTCCCGTTATGATTCAATTTTGATAAAATCTACTATTTTGCCTATACACATGTCCATTGGTTATTGTTTCATTGTCAAGTATTGTCATGTTTAGTCAGTCTTAAGTATGTGTATGTTTATTTGATTCATTGAAATTAACTTCACCCAGGACGATTAAGTTACCTGTATTTAATTTATTTACACAACTAACTAAATTCAATTAGTATAACGAACTCCTTTGGAGGCAACTTTACCCATCTCACCACTACATATGGCCAACACCTAATAGGGCAACACATTTCCGTAGAAAATATTGGCGGCAGGGTCTAAATTGTGAACCTCATAGGAAATAATGTTAAATTAAAATAATTTCAGTAGTTCAAAATATAAATAAATATACGTTATTGTTTAAAGTATATACAAATAGCACATATATTTATTTAATTATAAAATATTGTAATAACCATTTTACATTTAAAATTAATGTAATACATTTTATGAAATATTATTACATTAGTTCAATTTTCAATTATAAATCTTTATTCAGCACTTAAAAAGACACCATAAAAGTACATACACAATATATACACATTTTAAATACAAGTTTAAAAAATGAGTTAAAAAATGGGCTAAAAGTGCATTTCATGAAGGAAGGGGTAAGAGGACATTTCCTTACATGGGGCTCTATTTAAATAGCATTAGAGTCAATTATTTCTCTGGTGTTCCTTAACCGCATTGCAACCCTGATAAAACTTACAGTACAAAACAACGTATGAGCATCTGAGGCCTCCTGAAGAAACCTCAGGGCCCTTTTTGCTTGTCTAAGTTTTGTTTCTTTTAGGATCCCTACTAAAAACTTGCGTCTTGGGACAGAATAAAAGGGGCATAACAGAACAAAACGAAGGTTAACCTGCGGAGACCTAGCGTCGCAGCCGCAGGTACCCTTCGCCTCCACTGTAAGAGTGAACCCAGAGGGAACAGCAAGTAGATGATGCAGCATATTTAGTCTGAATCGAGTCATATAGAATTGGTCCTGGGCGTTATGCATAACAGTGAGGTATGGTTCCATTCCTTGTTTCTTTGTTAGTAAGCAGTAAGATAAAACAGTAGGCTTACATCTTTCCACCTTGGCCCTAGTCATGAGTGACCATTCTGAAAAGAGTTTTTTAACCATTGTTTTATTCTGTCCGGTTAAGGATTCTGGGTCTGTAAATTTTTTTTTACAGCCAATTGCCTCCATAGAGTCCTTTACGTACTTCAGCCATGGTAAATGACCCCCTCTGTCACGTATCAGACAGTCTTTTAAAATTTGTCTTGTAAGGTCCGCTTCTGGATTAATCCAGAGTTTGATCCAAGCAAAAAGGGGTTTAATTTTAATACGGTCTTCAATGGAGGGCTCCCCAACTTCCTCATGAATGATGAGGGCCGGGGTGCTCTGCGCCAGTTTCAAGATTCTTCTAAGGAATTTATTTTCTTCCACCTGGATCTGCTGCAATTGTTTGTCTATAAAGCCCCATACTTCTGCTCCGTAAGTGACTTTGGCGCAGCATATCGATCTATACAGGTTTAGTATTTGCTCTGGGGACCATCTTCCAAGTCTTCTTCCATACCCCATGATGGCCCATGATGACGCCGCCAATTCCGCTGCATGTTTATTCACCAGGGGGTTAAAATTCAATTCATCATCAAACAATACACCAAGTTACGAGAAGGTCTTAACCTGACCAATCTTGTGGGACCCAATTTTATAAGTGAATTTCCCTTTTTCTTTAACTCCTACTGACATGATGTAAGATTTTTCCAGATTTGTCGATAAGTCAAGTTTAGCCATAAAGTCGACAAAACCATCAATCAACTTCTGTAGCCCCAATGGAGTTCTGGCTAACAATACAGCGTCGTTGGCATAGAGTAATACCGGCACCGCTCAATGACCAATTTGGGGTGAGTCCACATGCAATTTGAGTAGGTCTTTGTCCAGGAGATTAATGTATATAGAGAACAGGAAGGGTGCTAAAATGCAACCCTGCCTCACTCCACTGGTACATAAAAAGGGCTCAGTTCTACTCCCCTCTTGATTGTATCTCACTGTTGCAGAAGTGTTCCAGTGTAGAATTTTTAGGACGTCTACCAGTGGTTGATCCACTCCTAGGTTTGACAATAGGGTCCAGAGTTTTTCTCTATTTACACGGTCAACGGCCACGGAGAGGTCCATGAACTCCATATATATAGCCCCCCTGCCAGCGATGGTGTATTTAGCTGTCAGGAGGTACAGGTTCAAGCATTGATCAGTGGTAGATCTGCCCTCCCTAAACCCATATTGGATATCTGTCAAAACCTGGTTCTCCTCCGCCATTCCTGCAAGCGATGTAAAATAACACGGCCCAATACCTTGGCTGTTACGTCTATGAGGGATATGGGGCGATAACATTGGGGGTCATCGCAATTCCCTTTTTTATAAATCGGGACTATGGTTGCCGTCGACCAAGAACGAGGTAGTCCTGCCACAACTGCCTCGTTCAGAACCCTCGTGAGCAGTGGTGCCCAAAGATCTGTATTGCTCAGGTAAAGGTCGGGGGTATGCCATCAGGGCCGGGTGCTTTGTTCTTACTCAGTCCTTCTATTGCCAGTTCCACTTCTTCCAGGGAAAAGTCCAATTGTGTATTTGGGATTAACCTTGGTCCTTCACCCTGGATTAATTGTCCTTTGTGGGTATAGAGGCTCTGGAAATGGGTCTGCCATTGTTCAGGTAAAAAAGTGTTTATTATTTTGGGTACTCCTGGGTCCTGGAAGCATGGGGTATTAATAACTTTCCAGAATCTGCCGCCTCCCTTAGATCCTCCCAAGCTTGAATTTGTAAGCTCTTTTTGCGGCATCTCAGTGCTTTTTTATATTCAGTTCTACACTGTGCTATTTTAAGATTGTCCCTGGGTTTAGACTGGAGACTAAGTTTGAGGTTTTTATGCGCCTTGGTACAATCAGAGTCCAACCAGCGCAGGGTAGAGGGTGCTTTACTGTCTTTAGAGGTCTTTAATAAATTGTCTACGTGGCGTGCGATTTCTTCAAATGCACTAACCACTGTTGCTCCTCCCACGCTGGGATCGAGGCATGTGTTTATAGCGTTTTGTCCTTCTGTTATTAGTCTTCTGTAGAATTTGTCTCCGTCTATCTTGGTCCACTTAATCCTCCTTCCCTGGTCCACTGCCCTTTCTATAATATCTGTTCTACGTATGAATTTTTAAAAATTAAAAGCCTTTTAATACTAATGTCAAAGGGTTGTGGTCGCTAAAGATGCTTATGTCTATGGCCAAACCGCTAATGCTTCTCGTTATGAGGGGTGAGGCTAAGATAAAGTCAGTGTACGAATGACAGCCTCTGCCTATAAATGTTGGGTTGAGGTCTCCATTTTCGCCTAACTCTATCAGGTCCATAGTATGGGCCAGGTTGTGCCTTTTTGTTAATTTCTCTAAGTCCCATCCCTCAGTTGTGTGTGCAAAATGTGGGCCTTTTGCTACAGTGCATCGTGACCAATCTCTATTAAATGGTTTTAGGTTGTCACAAAGATGACAATGTAAATCCCCCATAAGTATTATACTGGGGGAGTTTGGTGTCTTATTTAATAGATCCAGCTTTTCTAGGCGGGTGTCCAGTTCTTTTGTAACGGTCCCTTTTCCCATCGTGCCTACAGCGTTGTACCAATTAAGTAAAAGGAGATTGAACCTTTTAAAGCGATACCCTACAGCTTGTATGTTTCGTGAATCCCAGTTATAATTAACCCAGGTTCCTTGCATGTGGAGGTCAACATACATTAATAGGCCCCCAATCGCTCTCCCCGATGGTGATTTTATGGCAGGGACAGAAAAACATTTATACCCCTCTATACTATACAGATTTGGGTCAACCGCCCATGTTTCTTGCAGGCATATGATTTGGAAGTTATTTATGTAGTTCCGCCATTCCTGGGATTCAAATTTAGCTGCTAGTCCTGCAATATTCCAGGATATGATTCGAAGATTATCATGGTTGTCCCCCAGGGAAAGCTCTATTGAACCCCTTAGTGAATGCTCTTCCTTATCTTCCTCTATAGATGTTATGTTAGTACGGGGTTCTGGCGTATTGTCACTGTGCCTTCTAATTCGACAGGGGTTGTCTTTTGATCTAATTGCTCTATTATTTTCTTTCCCCCTTTTTTTGTTTTCAAATTCTTTTTACTGACCCCCCTACCATCACTATGTCCTGCAGTACTCAGTATGCCCTTTCCTATTCCAGTGAACCCTTCCGCCTCTAGTCCCATTATGGGATCTAGAGTGCTAGTTTCCTCCAGTGCAAGTCAGTCCACCTCTTCAAGAGCACTGAACCTGTTCCAGTGCACATGTTGAGGTAGGAAAGGGTCATAAACTGGAGTGGCTTGGTAAGGCATTTGCCATTGGGCAGGTCTGTACTGAGGTTCCATATGCTGAACCCTGCTCATAGGAATTCTATTTGTCTGCACTGGTCTTTGGGTGTATACGGGTAAAATTATTATAATTGTAGGGGGTGAATTTGTGTGTGAGATCTGCTAAGGGGTGCATTGCATATATAATTCACTGCTGCAATGTCTCTAAAGTTGACTGTTATTATGTCCCCTGCTATTGTTTTTATTCCTCTCCCGATCCACTCCCCCCTTCTTACTGTAAGTATTTCGCCACAGATATTTGGAGGTAGGGGTCTATTTATCTGCAGCCTTTGCACACATTTATTTCTTAGTTCCAAGTGTGTTTCCCTTTTTCCCTCTTTTAGTGGTGGAACTCCTGTCAATACGACCACAAAGGGCGAAGCTTCAGGTGGAAGATTGATTGACTGAAATCGGGTCGATCTTATATTTTTTCCGGTGCATTCTTTAATGGGGGGTTTGCCGTAGTCTTTTCTTTTGGGGTTTGATCTGTTTTTTCATTTGTAACTTGGGGAGTTCCTTTGCATTGTTTTGTTTGGCCATGTGTTGTCTCATTAGAGCTGCAAGGGTTTGAGGGTGTTGGGGCTTTTTGTGCTATTGGGGTATTCATTTGCCTGGCTTTCTTTAGTTTGTTTGCAGTAGATTCATTAGTTAGCGCAGCCTTATCTTTTGGTGTCTTGTTGGACGTGCCCCCATCTTGTCCTGCTTTTGATGATGCATTATCATGTCCTAATTGCCTAGTGGGGCCAACCCCCTTATTGTTTATTAAAGATGTTAGTCTGTCGATTTTAGACATAAGGGGTTTGATCAGGGCAGTGATTGTGTCTTCTAGATCTGCTTTCAGATCGGCTACCATGTTTACAACCCAGCAGGGTATTCCTGGTGTGGAGGTGGTTATGGGTGCCACTAAATTATGATTTATTATTTTGTTTTGTCCCTTTTTTCCCCCTGTTTTAGACATTCTCTGGGCCTTTTTTCTTCCATGTTATTTGAGAACGCCTTTTCTGTGTCGCATATGGTGCTTAGATTGGTATGGATATTCACTGTATCCCTCGTGTTCTCAGTAGGGGCCTTGGCACATGGAAGCTCAGCAAAGGAGGAAGTGACACCAAGGCTATTGTCTGGGTCATCTGTAGCATCTAAAGTGACTACTGAGAGATCAGTTGCCGCTTCTTGTGTGTCTTAAATGATTGTCATTGGTGGTAGGGACATCCTTCTCTCTGTGTTTGCTATCGCATTGGTTACAACCCCTATTGTCTGCTGTAGCATTTTGTCAATTGCTGTGAGTGTAGGTACTGGCTGTGGGGTGTCCACCTTTTGTTTGGTACTAGATCTTAAGGTGGGCATCCTGGAGCTTTTAGGTATCTTCCTCATACTCAGTCACCAGTCAGAGACACCATAGGCAGCTTGAGTATCCGTTTAATGAACTGTTTGCAATGATACCTTGTGTGTGACAGTAGGAAGAATTTAGGGGGGTGCCCCAGCCCAGCCTCTTCTGGCCGCTGAGGGCCGTAGAGGGCCCGCCCTTTGCCCGGGCTTCGCCCGGCGCTCCCGCGACGCGGGGGGACGTCGGTTTTATGGCGCCTCCTGGCGCGAAATCCCCCTTGTCAGGGCCGCGAGGGAGCTTGGGATGTGTAGTTCCCAGCTTCCCTCGGTCCTCCAATCACAGCGGCCGCGCACGAGTGGAGAGGCTGCGGCGGCGTGGAGTGACCGGTGGCGGTGTCTGGCAGCATTTGTGGGCAATGCAGTTCTCGCTTCTCTGTCCCCAGCGAGGTCGGCAGCAAGGTAGGGTCTCAGTTCAATCCCAATCACATTAGTTTTAATTATTGTATACATCACTTTTAATTATAAATGCATAAAAAAATATTAGATTTTTCAAAACTTTTTTTGAGAATATATTTTACATATATAGTTACATGTTCAGTGCCTAATCACTTGAAGTGGATATTTTGGCAAAGAAAAAGGTGGAGAGGCGGAGGCGTAAACTCTGCATGTAGGTTTGTGAATAGAATTTTGTAGTACTACAAAATGCATTACGAAATGTAGTTTGTGAATAGGTCTCATTGTGTATCTAAACATGCCTTTCTTGTGTTGCTAATAACATTAGCGCTGTTTGACGAATCATCACAAAACATTTCCAAAAAGTACTTTTTATTGCCACGTTTGTGCACGGAAACTTACGGGGTGGTCTATTGAGTTGGGGCTGAGGAAAAAGGGGGGGCAAAATAGGTTTTCCCAATTAATTTTTCCATTGGAACTTTAGATACTTCTTTATCCCAAATGATGTAATGGATGTACAACAAATCTGGCAGAAACCTAGATCTTTGAGAGGAAAGAGTGTTTTTTTTGATTTGGTGTAAATCTGTTTAGTAGTTTTTGAGTAATTAGAACTGAAAGACTTTGTATATATCACACCGCAGAGTATCAAAAAAGGATGTGGTGTCAGCCATGTTTTGACTCTGGGCTCAGTCCCAAGTCCTTTAAAAAAGGTTAAAAAGACATAGGGGAGCAGGATAGAGATCCCCGAATTCCCTAGGCCTGTTGATGAGGTACCATAGAGCCCCACAAGGGCAAAAAAAAAATCATTTTACATTTTGCTGCAAATTAGTGGAGGATCCACTACTGTTCCAACCCCCCCCCCCCCCTCCCAGGTGAGCCAGAACATAGGGCAGTGTAAAATATTACTTTTGGATAAATTAGCTTGTGGCCCTCCCTCCCCTAGCATTGCGGATGTCTCAGACACCAATCCCATGGCCATTATTGAAAATATTGAGGAGGCTCAAAGCCTTAATGAACTCCAGGAACCCCATCTTCAGGGCTGAACGTCATAAATAAGGGAGAGGGTGCCCACATTTTTGCATGCAGGAAATAAAAGTCTACCGGCAGAAGCACTTTTAAAGCTCCAGCCAGGTGGGAGCAGACATGTCGTCCCTCCCCGCAGAAAGGCAAGCAGGGTAGGCATATCTGCTTTTACTCGGTGAGAGCTTTAAAAATGCAACAACCAAGGAGACTTACTGTGGGTTATTTTTAATGTTTCTGGGGGCTGGTGCAGCCCTCCACAACATTAAAAAACAAATTCTAGTGCCCCTGCCCCTTTTAGGTGCAACACCCTCATCAAACATTGTTAATAAAAACTTGCAGGTTATTACAGCGCACTCCCAGCTGGAGCAATAAATGTGAAATAGGCGGCTTATCCGCTCATTTCATATTTCACTTTTTTGTAATGTTTTTTTTTAATTGGAAAGGGGGTATGTGGCCCCTCTGCCCAAAACTCCTAAGGACCTTATGGACCCAATCCCACATGGCCATTGTTTATTTTTTAGGTGGCGTGTGGCCCTCCTCCTAGAGCCTTATGAAAGCACTGAGGACCCCATCCCTCTGGGTCGATTATTTATTTTAATAGTCAGGGGAGCAATCTTTTTAGAGGCCCTGGGGATCTGATTCCTATTCCTCGTGGCTGATAACTCTTTCAAAGGGTAAAGGTGGTGCCCCCCCCCCCAAGCCTCTGACTGTATTAACAAACCCAAAAATTAATTTCTTATGGAAATGTGCTTCTTACTATATTCATCCTGTAGCATCTATCAGTGAGGGACCCAACCAAGACCTTCATTTCTTTACTCCCAACCTTGATTTATTAAATGTTAGTGTCATCCTTGTCATCCTTTACCTCTTTCCACCCCAAGTAGAAAATTACCCTTAAGTACCTCTATGTATACCCACCACATTCCATTATATCTTTACTTACCTCACTTTACCTCTACCCTGCCATAAACCCTGCAGTTACCCTTACCTCCCTTCACCTTTATTCACCAAACCCTAAAAGTAGTCTTACCAACACCCATCCCTAAATCCTAAAATTACCCTTACCTACCTTTACCTTTACATCTACCTGTCCCTAAACCCTAAAATTACCCTTACCTCCCTTTACCTATACCCACCACTAAACCTTAAATCATCCTTACCTCTATTTACCTTTACCTGCTCCGTTACCCTATTTTTTTTTATTACATGAAAACATATTTGTAAAAAAATACTTATCTGAATGGTAAAGTACTGTGTGGAAAAGTATTGGTGGTAAAGATTGAAATCTATAATGAGTACTTCCTGGTGTGGTACTTCCCTGTGTGGTAAAGACTGCACAGTTAAGGTCATGCACGGTAAGGACTGAGTTATAAAGGCTGTTTCCCATGGGGCAGCTCCAGCCAGGGCCTCTAGGAAACACAGTCAGAGAAAGGGAAGGAGAGGGAGGCTACCAACTTGGCTGGAACAGCCCATCACCTTGCATGGGAAATCACTGGATAAAGGCTGGAGTGGAGCAGCAAGGTTGGGGCCTGCAGACTGAGTCAACACTGCAAATTCAGAGGGGAAGCTGAAAAATCCTTGGAGCCAGGCTACCAACTAGAGGACCAAGATGCAGGAGGGGCAAAGGGAGTAAAGTTGTCCTCGGGGTACGAACAAACACCATTTACTCACAGCAGCACCTATAAGATAACATATAGGAAGGCAGTACCGGAACAGACAATCCAAAGAAAGAAGTGTGTGGGACCCAAATGCAAACAAGATATTTGCACCTAAGGACAATTAATGAATATCATGGCTACCATGTGGCCCAGTGACTTATGACACCCTCACCATGACTTGCCTCCTATCTAAAAGTGCCCACGCTTGCTGAAGGTTGATAGGGGACAGGTTAGAAACACCTGGCTGCCTAGGCCTCTTGTGGGGTCCCACGGGGACCTCTTGGGCAAAAAAAAAACATTTATTTTTAGATATTTTTGGTATGGGTTGTGCTGGATCTGCAACTCCCGCCGAAATAAAAAAATAAAAAAAAATAAAGTGCAGTCACCCGGACTTCAATTAATATAGGCCTACGGGTGGGTCAGGTCCCCGGGGAAAGTTCCTTTAGTAATGCGGGTGTGCCCATGCAGCACACCCAGTGCTCTGGGGACCACCATTTCCCTGGGGCAAAGATATTTCAACTGGGGGACCTCCGTGGGACTACTGAATTAAGCGAATGCGGGGGAAGGCCCTTTTGTCCTCCCCACGGTCCCTGGCCCCACCACCTCCCTGGGGCTAATTGAAACAAATGTAGGAGGGCCACAAAGTACTCCGGCACCCCCAGAGGCCTGCCACCTCTGTGGGGATAAATTAAATAATAATGCGTGGAGGGCTCCAAGTTTGCTGAGGAGTTGTTAGAGACTATGGGCTAGATGTAGGTAATTTTATTTTACCACTTCTTAAATACCGAATTTTACTGATTCGGTATTTAAGAAGTGGTAAAATAGAGGTGGGGGGTGTAGGTATTACAGACTGGGTAAATACCGAATCGTTAAGATTCGGTATTTACCGATTCTGTAAATACCGATTCTGTAATGCCCATTGATTCCTATGGGCATTGAAGCCCATAAGAATCAATGGGCATTACAGAATCGGTAGTTACCGAATCGGTAAATACCGATTCCAGCAAGGGTGCAGGGGGTGTCACTTTGACACCCTCTAGCACCCCAAATACAGGCATGTGTGCCATGTGGCACACAGACATGCCCTAAGGGCATGTCTGTCTGTCACATGGCATAGGTGTGCATGCACACCTGGATTCGGTTTTTTACCACCCAATTGGATTGGGTGGTAAAATACCGAATCTGAAAGGCCTTTGGGACTCAGAAGAGTCCCACCTACATCTAGAAGTTACCGAATTGGTAAAAAATACCGATTCAGTATTTTACCGATTCTGTAAATTTACTGAATCAGTAAAATTGGCCCCCTACATCCCACAAATCCATTTACCGGTCGGTAACGACCGAACTAGGCCGTTACCGGCCGGTAAATGGCCACCTACATCTGGCCCTATGCCCCCTTTCTCCACCACTCTGCAAATGTGCCTCCCAGTGCAATACTAGTTGGGTGATGAAGTCCCCTTGGCTCATGAGGGTCCTTGGGGTCAACAAGCCCTATTGTTACCTTCAGTAAGTCCCACAAAGATGGATTGCTAAGAGGGTTTTGGAGGCCATGCACCCTTTCTCTACCACTCTGCAAACACACCTCCTGGTGCACTGCTAGTTGGGAGATGAAGTTCCCTTGGCTCTTGAGGGTCCTTGGGGGCAAACTTACTTTCCTGTTCCCTCCAGTAAGTTCCACACAGCTAGATTGCTTAGAGTTTGTCGGCGGCCACCCCCTTTCTCCACCACTGTGCAAATGTGCCTCCTGGCACACAGTTGCTTGGGAGAAGAAATCCAATTTAGTTCTGAGGCCCTCATGAGGTAAGGGGACATCCTCCCCCACCAGCAGTGTGCTGAGAGGCGTGTTTGCAGAGTGGTGGAGAAAGGGTGTGTGGCCTCTAACCACCTCTCAGCAATCGTGCTGTTTGGGGCTTACTGGAGGTAACATGAGGTCTTGTTGGCTGCTTAGGACCCTCAGCAGTCAAGTGGGCTTCGTCCCCCAGCAAGCAGTGCACTAGGAGGAACGTTTGCAGAGTGGTGGAGAAAGGGGGGCCTTCTAAGAATTGCCAAGGTTTTTTTTTATTTTCTTTCTATTTCTTAGGAAGGGGAAGGGGAGGGGAAAAATACTAAGGGGAGGGAGGTGCGTGCCCCCCTCCCAGCCCTGGGGACCCCATCTCACAGACCAGCCCCCTTCTTTTAATTAAAACTGTGAAGCAATCAGAGAAACCGACATTGCTTTGGGATCAAGGGAGCTGCATATTCAGCAGATCCCAGGGTCTTAAAACAATGTCCGCTCCTGCAGAGGGGGGAGTAGAGACACGGGGCCTTGAGTCTCCCCCACAGTCCCCAATGAAATGGTCTAACCCAAGGGGATGTGGTCCCCAGACAGATAATTGCCCGGGAGTGGGGCTGCTGGCCCCCTTCACTATAAAGTTTTTTTATAGAAAAGGCCTGGCCTCTGGGATAGTGGCTCTGGGTCTGAAATAAGCCTGGGGAGGGGGGCAGCATGGCCACCCTCCCCATTAAAAAAAATATTTAAATGCCTGGCCCAAGGAGATAGGGTCCTCGGGCCGAAATCCACCTTGAGAGAGGGCCACTGGGGCTGAAAATGGCCCAGGCTCGGCCCCCTCCCCCTTGACTTGTAAAAAAATAAAAATAAAGGCAAGGTCGTGGAGGATGAGGTCCCAGGGTCAAAAATCATCCTGGGAGGGGGGGCCACACTCATGTTCTTTTAATTTTAATTTTTTTTAAAAGTCAGGCCCCCAGAATAGTTTAGGAAAGGGGGGCAATATACCCCCTCTGCCTAAAATGTAAAAAAGCTGGCAACTGACTAGAGGCCGCGCCCTCTTTCTCTCCCACTCTGCAAATGCACCTCCAGCGCGAAGTCAAGGGGACTTCATCCCCAGCTAGTAGTGTGCCAGGAGGAGCGTTTGCAGGGTGTGGTGGAGAAAGGAGGCGTGGCCACTGAAAACCTTAGAAATTCACTAATAAAACAAAGGTTACAGGGACGTTATAGTTCAGGGCAGATTTTACTCATACAAAACAAGTGAAATTCAGCAGCTATAGTCACCTGAGCTACCTATAACTTACGTCCCCGCAAAGCACTACTTATGGCCTCACATGTATATATGTTGGAATGAGTGTATGACTGGTATATGGCTAATCAAATGAGGGCACAACTGGTGCATGGATGTTACAATAAGTGCAACAGTGGTGCCTGAGTAAATCTATGAGTGCAAACATAGTGATAGGGTGATTGCATGTGTTCATGGGTAGTGTGTGACCAAATGGATGAGTGCATATAGAGTGCCTGAGTGAATGGAAGAGTAGAACAGTAGTGCCTATGTGAATGAATCGGTGCATGGATAATGGCTTAGTAAATGAATGAGTGCATGGATAGTGCCTGGGTGATTGGATAAGTGCATGGATGATGCCTAGGTGAATAGTACATAGTACATGAGTACTGGCTGCGGGAATGGACGAGTAAAAGGGTTGTGCCTTGGTGATTGGATATGTGCAGGGGCAGTGCCTTGGTGAATAGATAAGTGCATGGGTAGTTTCTGAGTAAATGCATGAGTGCATGAGTGAATTAATGAGTACAAGTGTAGTGCCGGGGTGATTAGATGAGTGCATGGATAGTGCCTGAGGGAATGGATGAGCACATGCATAGGACCTGAGTGAACAGGTGAGTGCAAGGATATTGCCTGGGTGACAGGGTGAGTGCGTGGGTAGTACCTGAGTGAACAGATGAGTGCATGGCTACTGGCTGAGTGACTCGATATGTGCATGGTTAGTGCCTGGGTGAATGCATGAGTGCATGAGTGAATGGATGAGTGCATAGGTAGTGCCTGGATTATTCAATGAGTGTATGGGCAGTGCCTGAGTGAATGGATGAGCATATGCATACTGCTTGAGTGAACGGCTGATTGCAAAGGTAGTGCTTGGGCGATTGGGTATGGCCAGGGTTAGCACATAGGTGGATAGATGAGATGATGGGTAGTGCATGAGTGAACAGATGAGTGCAAGGGTACTACCTGGGTAATTGCATGAGTGCAAGGTTAGTTCCTGGGTGAATGTATAGATAGTTCCTGGGTAATTGGATGACTTCCTTGGTACTAACTCGGTGAATGGATGAGTGCACGGGTAGTGCCCGAGTTAATGGATGAATGCATGTGTCCTGCATGAGTACATTGAGGCGTGAATGGGTGCTGCCTGAATGAATGGATGAGTGCATGGATGATGTCTGATTGAATGAATGAGTGTATGGGTAGTGCCTGGGTGATTTGATGAGTGCATGGATAGTGGCTGGGTGATTAGATGAGTGCACGGGTAGTGTCTAGGTGTGTATGGATGAGTAGAAGGTAGTGCCTGGGTGATTTGATATATGTATGGTTAGTACTTGGGTGAATAGATGAGTACATGGGTAGTAAGACAGTGAATGGATTAGTGCAACAGTAGTACCTGAGTAAATTAATGAGTGGAAGGATAATGCCTGAGTGATTGGATGAGTGGAAGGTAGAGCGTCAGTGCAAGGGTAGTCCATGGTGAATTGGTGAGTGCATAGATAGTGCTTTGGTGATTGGGTGAATGAATGCATAGTGCTTGCATGATTAGGTGAGTACATGAATATTGCCTGGGTAATTGGATGAGTGCATGGATAGTGCCTCAGTGGATGGATGAGTACATGGGTAGTGCCTGAGTGATTGGGAGAGTGTGTGGGTAGTGTCTGGTTGAATAGATGAGAGCATGGGTAGTACCTGGTTGAGTAGAAGTGTAGTGCCTGGGTGAATACATTAGTGCAACTATAGTACCTGGGTAAATGGATGAGTGCATGGGTAGTGTCTGAGTAAATAGATGAGTAAAGGTGTAGTGTGTGAGTGAATGGGCGAGTGCATGGGTGCTGCCTGGATGATTGGATTAGTGCATGAGTAGTGCCTAGGTGAGTGCATGGATAGTGCTTCAGAGAATGCACGAGTCTCAGGGTAGTGTCTGGGTGATTAGATGAATGCATGGATACTGCATTGGTGATTGTTTGAGTGCATAGATAGTGCTTAAGTGAATGGATGAGGCCATGAGTACTGGCTGTGTGAATGGATGAGTAGAAGGGTTGTGCCTTGGTGATTGGAGGAGTGCATAGGTAGTGCCTGAGTGAATGGATGAACACATGCATAGTACCTGAGTAAACAGATGAGTACAAGAGTAGTGCCTGGGTGAAAGGGTGAGTGCGTGGGTTGTGCCTGAGTGAATAGATGAGTGCATGGCTACTGGCTGAGTGATTCAATATGTGCATGGTTAGTGTCTGGGTGAATGCATGAGTGCATGAGTGAATTGAAAAGTGCATAGGTAGTGCCTGGATCATTTGATGAGTGTATGGGTAGGACCTGGGTGAATGGATGAGCGCAAAGGCAGTGCCTGGGTGATTGGAAGAATGTATGAGTAGTGCCTGGTGGATTGGATGAGTGCATCAGTACTGACTGGGTGACTGGATGAGTGCATGAGTAATGACTGGGTGAGTGGATGAGTGCATGGGTAATGCCTCAATGAATGGAAGAGTGCAAGGGTAGTGCCTGGATGATTGGATGAGAACATTGCTAGTGCCTAGGTGATTGGGCGAGTGCATAGGCAGTGCCTGAGAGAATGGATGAATGCATGGGTACTGTTTGGGTGATTGGATGAGTGCATCGGTATTGCCTTAGAGAATGGATGAGTGCATTTTAATGCCTTAGTGATGAATGGATGAGTGCAAGGGTAGTGCCTAGGTGATTAGATTTGTGCAGGGGAAGTGTCTGGGTGAATGGATGAGTGCAAAGGTAGTGCCTCCGTGATTGGGTATGTATATGGTTGGTATGTGGGTGGATAGATGAGTGCATGGAAAGTGCATGAGTAAACAGATGAGTGCAAGGGTGTTGCCTGGGTAATTGCATGAGTGCAAGGTGAGTGATGAGTGATTGGGTGAGTGTATGGATAGTGCCTGGGTGATTTGGTAAATTAATGCATGGTGTCTGCATGATTGGATGAATGCATGGATAGTGTCTGGGTGATTGGATGACTTCATGGGTACTACATCAGTGAATGGATGAGTGTAAGAGTAGTGCCTGAGTGTTAGACGGACCGAGAGGGTCGGCCGAGGATAAGGGGAGAGGTCTCCGGGGAGAGCTGTCTCCAGCGATCGTACAGACAAGCAACTTCCCCCCCACAGACGGACACCACACAAGGATAAGGTTCAACGATACTTTATAGGCAATTCTTCGAGTACGGTAAAATGTTACAAGGAGGTCTGGACTCAGGGGTCCCCTCGGTTCTGGTCTCTGGTTTGGGAAAAGGGTAGCGGGACAGTCTTGTTACCAGTTGAATGGATGAAATAGCTCTCAATCCTCGAGCTCGGCGTTCTAGATGATCGGGCCGCGGCGGAGCCAGCAGGTCCCGAGATGGTTGAAGGTAGCGACGGTCCGCGGCGGAGCCAGCAGGTCCCGATGAAGGTGGTGGTTACAAACGGTCGGCGGCCACGCCAGCAGGTCCCGACAACGATGAAGGTTTATGAAGGTTGCGGCAGCGCCAGCAGGCAGGACGATAGTTCGCAAGGCAGGGCTACGGCAGCGCCAGTAGTCCGTCAAGGATGAGTTCTTCTCTGCGTCTCTCGACTCCAGGATACAACTGCCTTCCTGCTCTGGAGCTGCCCCAGTTATAGGTCTGGCCCCCTTTGATGTCCGGACCCTCGCACTTGGAGGTCGGGAGGTCCGGGATGAGGGAGTCCAGACACCCAGCGGGGGGTGGAGCCAGCGCCCGGGGAGGCTGGGGGCGATCGGCACCTGGCGGGGGAGAGCCATCGACACCTCTTTCTCCCATTGACCTGCCAAGTAGTCCGCTCACCTCCTGGGTAGATGGTGGTGCCGGGATGTCGGAGGCCTGGCCAGGCCCAGGGTTAGGGTCGATCGGAGGCCACGCGGCCTCGTGGTGCAGTGTCCAATATGGCGCCCAGGTCGGTCACGAGGGCCGGTAGGGGATCGGGCCCATGAGGTCGAGATGTTCAGAGGCAGGGGTCCCAGAGGGGACGGAAAACGTGGAGTGGTGGCGTGTAACACTTGAGGAGCCGGGCTCGGACCGGGTCGTGCAGAGGGGGAGCGGGCCCTTCATGTGGCCTGTCCAACATGCGTCCCCCCCAGCTGAAGGCGGGGAGAGTCACCCATCCTCTTGGGGACTCTCCTCGTCGAGGCGGAAAAAGCGTGACAGGCCATCCGCGTTGGCGTGGTCTTGCCCAGGTCGGTGTTCCACAGTGAAGTCCATCCCCTGTAGGGAGATGGACCAACGTAGTAGTTTCGGGTTTTCCCCCCGCATCTGCATCAGCCACTGCAGGGGTCGATGATCGGTCTGTACCCGAAAGTGTGTGCCGAAGAGATAGGGCCGGAGCTTTTTGAGGGCCCATACCACGGCGAAGGCCTCCCTCTCGATGGTGCTCCAGCGTTGTTCTCGGGGCAGGAGTCGCCTGCTGATGAAAGCCACTGGCTGATCAAGGCCTTCGGGGTTCAATTGAGACAGGACCGCCCCATGCCATGGTCGGAGGCATCCGTCTGGACGATGAATTCCCGGCTGTAGTCGGGGGCCTGGAGCACAGGGGCGGAGCACATGGCGGCCTTCAGTTGCTCGAAGGCTGCTTGACAATCTGGGGTCCAGTTGACCTTCTTGGGTTGATTTTTGGACGTGAGTTCCGTGAGGGGCCCCACTATGCTACCATAGTCTTTCACGAACCGTCGGTAATAGCCTGTGAGTCCCAAAAAGGCGCGTACCTCGGTCTGGGTGATGGGGGGCTGCCAGGACTGGATGGCCGCGATCTTGAGCTGCAGAGGGGCTACCAGGCCGCTTCCCACCTGATGTCCGAGGTAGGTCACGGACCCCTGACCAATTTGGCATTTGCTGGCCTTGATCGTGAGGCCAGCTCGCTGAAGGGCCTGTAGCACCTCTCGGAGGTGGTGGAGGTGGTCGGACCAGTGGTGGCTGTATACAGCGATGTCGTCTAGGTAGGCGGCACTGAATCCTTCGAGTCCTGCCAGGACCTGATTAACTAGTCGCTGAAACGTTGCTGGGGAATTCTTCATGCCGAAGGGCATGACCTTGAAATGATAATGGCCATCAGGAGTGGAAAACGCAGATCGTTCCTGGGCCCGGGATGTGAGGCCGATCTGCCAGTAGCCCGCTGTCAGGTCGAAAATGCTGAGGTAGCGGGCAGCTCCCATGCGGTCGATTAGTTCATCTGCCCGGGGGATGGGATGTGCGTCTGTTCTGGTGACCGCATTCAAGCCCCGGTAGTCGACGCAGAACCGGAGTTCCGGTGTGGTGCCGGGGGCGGCCGCTTTGGGGACCAGTACTACTGGGCTGGCCCAGGGGCTGTCTGAGGGCTCAATGACCCCGAGCGTGAGCATTTTGGCCACCTCCTCTTGGATGCAGGCCCGTACCCGATCTGGTACGCGGTAGGCCCGGTGGCGGATAGGGGGACTGTCCCCCGTGTCCACGTCGTGTACACACCAGGAGGTGACCCCTGGGGTGAGGGAGAACAGGCTGGCGAACTGCAGCAGAAGGTCTCGACATTCTTGGCGTTGTTCCAGGGTGAGGGCCTCCGAGAGTCGGACCCCGTCCACGGAGCCGTCTTTCTCCCGAGTCCGTAGGAGGTCAGGGAGGGGTTCGGAGTCTTCCTCGGCTCCATTGTCTGTGGCCATCAGGAGGCTGAGTTCTGAACGCACGAAATGGGGTTTCAGTCTATTAGCGTGGAGAACCCGGAGGGGGTTCCGTGAAGATTCCATATCGATGAGATAGGTGACAGGGCTCTTGCGCTCGATTACTTTGAAGGGCCCCGTCCACTTGTCTTGCAGGGCGCATGGTTCGGTGGGGGACATTACCCATACTTGTTGGCCGGGTTCAAATTCGATGGAAGAGGCATTTTGGTCATACCACCTTTTCATGTCCTCTTGACTGGCCTCCAAGTTTGCTTTCGCCATCTCCCTGAATCGTCGGGTCTGGTTGCGGAGGGTTAGGAGGTATTTGAAGACATCTGGAGGGTTCTTTAGAGGGGGCATTTCCCAGCCTTCCTTGACTAGGCTGAGCGGCCCTCGTACCGGGTGTCCATACAGCAGTTCAAACGGGCTGAAGCCGAGGGACTTCTGGGGGACTTCTCGGTAGGCAAAGAGAAGGCACGGTAGCAGCACATCCCACTGGCGACGGAGGGGCTCTTCCAACCCCCCAATCATCCCTTTGAGCGTGCGGTTGAACCGCTCAACGAGTCCGTTTCCTTGAGGGTGATAGGGGGTCGTGAATCGGTAGGTGACCCCACACTGTTGCCAGAGGGACTTCATGTATTTTGAAATAAAGTTTGTGCCCCGGTCACTGACGACTTCCCGGGGGAAGCCCACACGGGAGAAGATCCCCATCAGGGCCCGGCCGACTACCGGAGCTGTCACAGTTCGCAGGGGAACAGCCTCAGGGTAGTGGGTGGCGTGGTCCACCAGTACCAGGATGAACCGATGTCCTTGTGCTGTACGGGGGTCGAGAGGCCCCACAATGTCTATCCCCACCCTCTCGAACGGGGTGGTGACCACTGGAAATGGTTGCAGGGGGGCTTTCAGTTTGCGGCCGCTCTTCCCACTGGCTTGGCATGTGGGGCAAGATCGGCAGTGCTGGAGTACATCATTCCTCATCTTAGGCCAGAAGAAGTGGGTCACCAGGCGGCTGTAAGTTTTATCCTGACCCAGGTGGCCAGCCAGGGGGACATCGTGGGCCAGGTTTAGCAAGAAGTCTCTAAAACGGAGGGGCACTACTAGCACTCGACTGGCCCCTAACTCCGCGATTCTTTGTTCACTATAAAGCAGATCATTGTCCCAATAGACCCAATGTGTTCCGGAAGTATCCCCTGCGCTCTGAGCGAGGGCTTGTTGGCGGAGTCCCTCGAGGGAGGGACAGGTCTTCTGTTCTTGGCGAAACTGCTCCTGGGTGGGCCCCCCCTCTTGATGCCACTGATCCAGGCCGGAGAGGTCCGGAGGTTGAGCGAGTCCCTCGGGAGCTTGTTCTGGGGGGACGGCACGGTCGGTGTCTTCTACTGGAGCGACCGGGGGAGGAGGTGCCGGCCATTCAGGTTCTTCGGGTCGGAGATTGGCACGGGCGGCCATGGACCGGGTGGTGACGCACGCCCAGTCCGGGATGCCCAACATCCCCAGGTGTTCTCTTCGTTCTACGGCTGCCCACGGAGAGCTTTCGAGATCATTCCCCAGGAGGCAGTCTACGGGAGCGTCATCTCGGACTGTCACCTTCAACATGCCGGAGACTCCTCCCCATTCGAAGGGGACGCAGGCCATCCGACACAGACTCTCCGAATTATCGGCTGAACGGACAGGGCAGAGAATGTTTGGTAGGATCTGTTCTGGGGTCACCAGGTGACAGCGGACGGCTGTTACACTGGCCCCGGTGTCACGGAGGGCTTCGGCCCGGCGTCCATTGATGCTCACCCATTGACTGTACTTCCGGGTGTTAGCGGGTAGGGGGACCCGCGGGACCATGTCTTTCCCCCCTAAGCATGCTAGAGCCATGGCGGCTGGCTCCCATTCTTGGTGTTCTTGCTCATATTCTTCCTGTTCCTCGGAGATCTGTTCTTCCCCCAGGGCAGCTGCAGCCACCTGGCGGGGTCTCGGGCTCTGGTTCTGTGGGCAATTTGGGTCATTTGCGTAGTGGCCGACTCGCTGGCATCGGTGACACGTGACATTGGCTCTATATCCCGGTCGTGCCGGGGTGCTGCCCCGGTTGGCCGGGGGGGTGGTGCTGGTAGCGGGGGCGGCCGGCGCGTTGTCTCTTCCTCGTCCTTGGCCCCCTCCTCCTCCTCCTCGGGGACGGTGCTGACCGTGGTGGTTCCGATTCTGTTCATAGGACCCATTCCGGCCCACTCTGGTGATTTCCCACCGGTCAGCCTCGGCTGCGAGCTGCCGTGGATCAGTCAATTTGCTGTCCAGGAGGTGCTGCCGGAGCTCGATGAAGCAATTGTTTGACAGATGCTCCCATACCATGAGGTTGAAGAGCTGTTCGTAAGTTGT
This sequence comes from Lissotriton vulgaris, assembly GCF_964263255.1. NCBI lineage: Eukaryota > Metazoa > Chordata > Amphibia > Caudata > Salamandridae > Lissotriton > Lissotriton vulgaris. The sequence continues at coordinate 1,098,212,417 of NC_141691.1, read as the reverse complement.
GACATTGCTTCCTTTGATCCAACCCTCGAAGGCTCGGCTGAAATAGTTCACGTATTCCACCCAAGTTGTACCCGGGATGCGGGTGCAGTCTCTGAACCTCTGACGGTACATCTCGGGTGTGAGCCCATAGCGGGTGAGGAGGGCAGCTTTCATGTGGTCATAGGAGGTCATCAGATGGTCCGGGAGCTGTAGCAGGGCATCGCGGCCCTCATTGAGGAATCTCCCCCATAGACCGGCTTCCCAGTCGCTTCGATCGATCCGGTGGGAGGTCATAGCTATTTTGTAGGCCTTGAACCATTGTTGGATGTCGTCCTCTCGGAAGTATTCTCGAACGACATCCTTGGGGATGTGTACCTTCTTATCTGTTGCCCCTGGGGTGCGGGGTTGCTCGGGCACCCCTAATTCTTTGTTCTGTTTGCGTAAGTCTATCTCAGCTAATTTGCGCTCATGTTCATATGCCAGTCTTTTTTCCTCGAGCTCTCTTTGTCTCTGTTTTTCCTCTCTTTCTTCCCGGAGCCTCAGATGTTCTAAGTTCAGTTTCTGTTCGGCCAACTTGAGTTCACCATCCATTTTGAGCCGGGCCATTTCTAGTTCATGTAGTCGTGTTCTTTCTCGTTCCTGGATCTCGTCTTGCGAGAGACCCGTTCTTCGCTCCTCGGGAGCCGTGGTGTCTTTTTCTACTGCTGCGATATCTTGGTCCGGGGGTCTGACGGCCCCGGTTTCTGCCCAGGACTCCAGGGCATGCTTAAAATCGTCTTTGGTACTTAGACCGGTGGTAGCGATACCTAGTTCGATGCAGAATTGTTTTAATTCACGATGGCTGTATTCTTCCAATTTCTCCATCTGAAATTTCTCGGTGGATCCGCTTTCTTTGGTCGTCATCGTGATTTCGTCGTGGGGTGAGCTACTCTCTGTACGATTATGCGGTGATTCGGATCGCGCCGCTGGCCACCAATGTTAGACGGACCGAGAGGGTCGGCCGAGGATAAGGGGAGAGGTCTCCGGGGAGAGCTGTCTCCAGCGATCGTACAGACAAGTAACTTCCCCCCCACAGACGGACACCACACAAGGATAAGGTTCAACGATACTTTATAGGCAATTCTTCGAGTACGGTAAAATGTTACAAGGAGGTCTGGACTCAGGGGTCCCCTCGGTTCTGGTCTCTGGTTTGGGAAAAGGGTAGCGGGACAGTCTTGTTACCAGTTGAATGGATGAAATAGCTCTCAATCCTCGAGCTCGGCGTTCTAGATGATCGGGCCGCGGCGGAGCCAGCAGGTCCCGAGATGGTTGAAGGTAGCGACGGTCCGCGGCGGAGCCAGCAGGTCCCGATGAAGGTGGTGGTTACAAACGGTCCGCGGCCACGCCAGCAGGTCCCGACGACGATGAAGGTTTATGAAGGTTGCGGCAGCGCCAGCAGGCAGGACGATAGTTCGCAAGGCAGGGCTACGGCAGCACCAGTAGTCCGTCAAGGATGAGTTCTTCTCTGCGTCTCTCGACTCCAGGATACAACTGCCTTCCTGCTCTGGAGCTGCCCCAGTTATAGGTCTGGCCCCCTTTGATGTCCGGACCCTCGCACTTGGAGGTCGGGAGGTCGGGATGAGGGAGTCCAGACACCCAGCAGGGGGGTGGAGCCAGCGCCCGGGGAGGCTGGGGGCGATCAGCACCTGGCGGGGGAGAGCCATCGACACCTCTTTCTCCCATTGACCTGCCAAGTAGTCCGCTCACCTCCTGGGTAGATGGTGGTGCCGGGATGTCGGAGGCCTGGCCAGGCCCAGGGTTAGGGTCGATACGAGGCCACGCGGCCTCGTGGTGCAGTGTCCAAGATGGCGCCCAGGTCGGTCGCGAGGGCCGGTAGGGGATCGGGCCCATGAGGTCGAGATGTTCAGAGGCAGGGGTCCCAGAGGGGACGGAAAACGTGGAGTGGTGGCGTGTAACACTTGAGGAGCCGGGCTCGGACCGGGTCGTGCAGAGGGGGAGCGGGCCCTTCATGTGGCCTGTCCAACACTGAGTGAATGGATGAATGCATGTGTACTGCCTGAGTCAATGGGTGATTGCAAAGGTAGTGCTTGGATGCACAGATGAGTGAATGGATAATGGCTGAGTGACTGAATGACTGCATGGGCAGTACCTGGGTAATTGGATGAGTGCATGGGTAGTGGCTGAGTGCATTGAGGAGTGAATGGGTAATGCCTGAATGAATGGGTGAGTGCATGGATAATGTCTAGGTGAATGAATGAGTGTATGGGTAGTGCCTGGGTGATTGGATGAGTGGATTAATGGTGGCTGGGTAAATAGATGAGTGCGCAGGTAGTGCCTGGGTGTATGGATGAATAGAAGGCAGTGCCTGGGTGATTTGATATGTGCATTGTTAGTACCTGGGTGAATAGATGAGTGAATGGGTAGTGCAGGAGTAAATGGATCTCTACAACAGTAGTGCCTGAGTAAATGAATGAGTGAAAGGATACACCTGAATGATTGGATGAGTGAAAGGTAGTGCCTCGGTAATTGCATTAGTGCAAGGGTAGTCCAAGTTGAATTAGTGAGTGCATAGATAGTGCTTGGGTGTTTGGGTGAATGAATGCATAGTGCCTGCATGATTAGGTGAGTTCATGAATAGTTCTTGAGAATTGGATGAGTGCATGGATAGTACCTCATTGGATGGATGAGTGCAAGGGTAGTGCCTGAGTGAATGGATGAGTGCATGGATAATGGCTGGGTGAATGATCCAGTACATGGGTGTTGCCTGGATGAATGGATGAGTACATGGGTAGTGCCTGAGAGATTGGAAGACTGTATGGGTAGTGTCTGGGTGAATGTGGGGTACCTGGTTGAATAGATGAGTAGAAGTGTAGTGCCTGGGCGATTCCATTAGTGCAACTGTGGTGCCTGGGTGAATGGATGAGTGCATGGGTAGTGTCTGAGTAAATGGATGAGTACAAGGGTAGTGTGTGGGTGATTGGATGAGTGCATGGGTACTGTACTGCCTAGGTGATTGGATTAGTGCATGAGTAGTGCCTGGATGAGTGCATGGGTGCATCAGTACTGCCTCAGTAAAGGCATGAGTGCAAGGGTAGTGTCTGGGTGATTAGATGAGTGCATAGATACTACATTGGTGATTGTGTGAGTGCATAGATAGTGTCTAAGTGAATGGAAGAGAGCATGGGTACTGCTTGGGTAATGGGATTCATGCATGTGTAGTGCCTGATTGATTGTCTGAGTGCATGAGTAGCGCATAGGTGACTAGATAAGTGCAAGAGTAGCACCTGGGTAATTGGAAGAGTATAAGGGTAGAGTAGACCCTGGGTCATTGAATGAGTGCAAGGGTAGTGGCTTGGTGATTGGGTGAATGCATGGATACTCTGCTGGATTGGGTGAGTACATGGATAGTGCCAGGGTAATTGTATGAGTTTATGGGTATTGTCTGGGTGATTGGATGAGTCCATGAGTAGTTCCTGGGTGAGTGGATGAGTGCATGGGCAGTGCCTCAGTGAATGGATGAGTGCATACATAGTATCTGGATGTTTACATGATGCTGTAGTGTAGTTCCTATATTCCCAATAGGCTCTGCGCATTGGAATAATATAAACAGCAGTGTAGACGTAGGACTGAGGTCGACTAGGTCTCTACTGACTATATTGGACTTAATTAGTTTTGCCAGCTAGCTCTGAGGTCACTAGAAACTTTCTTGAATGTTCAGGAAAGAGTTAACTCTCCGGATTTAGACAAGAAGGGATTAGCTTCTGACAACCATACAAACATGACAACTTTGCTCCCTCAGAAAAAAAGAGTGTATCTCTAGAGTCGTGTGAAAACAATAGGCAGCTATTTCACTCAGTCAACCGTGCATACTTAGTTTCACCAGAGTGCAGAGAAATAGAGAGACGGACGTTTTCAATAAAAGGTGTTATTTATTGAGCAGTCTTCTTTCTCATGCAAGAGAAATGAATTGCCACAATTGCAATACTTATCATAAAGTAAAGTGCGTACAGTAAAAGTAGTATTATGAAATAATACTGTAAAAGCATTGATATGGTTTCTTAGCCATATGGTACTTTAAAATGGATAAAATATATACACGTATAAAAACATTGACTAACGTACTCAACTGGTGCTTCTAACTACGCCTACCCCGGTGTACCTGACCTAAGCCTAATACTTGGGAAGGGGTAAGTAAGTAGCAGTTTAAGTTAAGTTGGTCAAGATTGTTTTGCCAAGAATCTGCATCAAGAATTCTCTTAAGGGTTTAGTCAGCTCTGTACCTTGGTAATAGAATGTGGGAGGTCTGGTATCTCTTTCTTCAGGACTCGATCTCCCAGCAACCCACAGGGGTGGCTGGAAACCCCGGAGCTGGATTTTCTCGGCTGGAGAAAAAGACAGCGTCTCTCTCAGTGCGTCAAAACGGGAGGTGCAGCTTCCGTGGGCTCTCGCATCAGCTGGGCTCTCGGGCAAGTAGATAGCTGCTCTGCTCCAAAACCACTGTGTGTTTGCTGAAGGCCACTGTTGGTATATTTATACCTGAAAGGTGCTGAGTTTGACGTAAGGTTGGACATAAGACGTCACTAAGAACTAACAGTTCTTTCTGGACTCCAGGAGTTCTTGTTCAAATCAAAACAAAAGCAGGGGGGATTTCCCGGGCTGCTGGAGGCTTGGTTTGTTTAAAGAACGCGTTGTGCTTTCTAGGAGTCGATGGGAGTAGCCATGCTGTGCTTTGGACTGCATGGGCTATTACTGAATATGGATATGATTATTATGCCTTTATAAGGATATTATTAATTATAACCACATAAGGGCATGAGTCTGGAATATCAAATTAGGGTCCTAGATAGAAATACAACGCCCACTCCACGGATTAATATCCATCATTACTAAAAAACTAAGCAATAGTAAACATATAACGATGCATGTGTGTTTTCCAACCCACCCCAAAATACATATTTCGCATTTGAAATGGTATATGGTAAATACACGAAAATGAGTGTTGGAACTGTACGCTTTTCAAGCAGTGTCATCATTCAGTTAAATTAATATATATATCAGCTGAATGAATTGCGAAAATTACATTTGAAATGGCTCTGAATACAGAAACGCAAGCTCAAGACCATTCCATCACATATTTATACAAAATGCTGTATATGTGCCAGAGGCTGAGGTAAAGTATTGTCTCTAGTATCTTAAAAATAGAAGCTCTGTTCTCTAAGAATAGTTCTACTTTAAGCAGAGTACCATGTGCCAAAAAAGTAAATATTTTGGAAAATGAAAAAAAATAATTTCGCTTTCAGTGGAAAAAATAGTTCCAAATATTTTCGGTAGCTTTGTTTATCAAAACTGAAGGCCGAATTCAGAGTTCAGGGAACGCTGTGTGCTTGTTAAAAAAATGTTCATTCTCGTTGCTCAGGGGAGAACACCATTTCAGACAGACTCGCAAAATATTGGTCTACAACATCAGGTGAAAGTTCGACCAAGTTTGAAAATACTGCAACTGTGCAGTTCTCTGCGTGATTGCTATCATCGATGTTAGGATCAGCAATGCTCACAGAAGGTTGTACCTGTTTGGTGCTGCTTTCCTCTCGTACCTCACCTCCACCTACTCGTAGTGGTGAAGTCTCAACAAATGCCGTCATCAGAATAGGTAGCCTCTGGGGACAACACGATGCATGAGTAGTTACAGGACCTAGCAAAGTATCGATATCCATTGGTACTGCTGATGGTAGTGTAAGAAAGACGTCCAACACGCATTCTTCTCCGCCTAGCAGACATCAAAGCACAGGTAAGATGCAATCCTGCCAGATTGGTCTGAATGAAAGAAACCAGGTTGTACTCAGATCTCTTAGCCGGGCCAATCCGAGGACCTTAGTGATACAGTCTCGGTATCGTATTGCTAGGATCGTTTCTTCTATCGTTGCTGGAGTCTTGTCTGTGGATTGGCTTGCCATATCGGAGCAGAAGGAACAAAAATAAAATTCCTGCCACGAGTCCCAAGATTAAGGGTAGGCCGCCAAAGACAGAATGGACAAAATTCGGGAAGATGTCCAGAACTGTTTCAAAGGGTGCTAACAGTCCCGAAAAAACTGTCTTAAATAAATGTGCGATGCCACTGGTATCAGACATGTTTAAGATTTGGCTTAATATTTCTACGAAATGCACGGGGCAATTTGTCGATAAAAGGGAATGTATCTCTGCCGATGTCCTTGCCACTTGCAGATCATACGTCTCTTTGGTTGGCGTTAAAGGCACAGTTGTCTGTAAAAGAACAGACTTCATTCTGCTTAAAGTATCAATTTGAATAGAAGAGATATTCAAGGAAGGCCATAACGCAGCCCCCATATCTGTATTGCTGTGTGGATACATACAGAAAACGACCCTGGAAGTTACGGTCATGAGATAGGCATTTCCTGGCACCATGCCACAATAGCTGTGGTCACTTATTAAAACTTAACTGCCGTTAGAAAATTGTCTAAAAAATGGCTCTATCTGTTTTGCAGGCGTGCCATGCAGGTGACATGAAAGGTTATTTGAAGACCCTTCGCAGGCTCCATGCAAATTAATACCTTGACACAGAAGTGTACCGCTTAGTGATTTTTTACAATTGTTACCACTAAGGAGTACCTCATTTTCCCCTTCACTATAACATCTGTGTGTATAAGGTAAACCCCAGGTTGATTTGATGAATTCTTTACCGAACCTTTCATACTAGCCCGCAGGTATATACTCTTGGCAGTATTTAAACTGGAAAGTTGTTATCGGAATTGTAATTGTTCCGTGTATTATCCATTCAATGACAGGTGTCTCTGACATTGTCAATGGTAATCTCTCAAGTTTGTCAATGCTCAGAATTGTATAGTCTGCTCCTTTTTGTGCCAAACCGATTTGTTTATCAGTAAGTTTAAAGATACCAAATAATGACGTTGTGTTGATTAAACGCCATGGTACATAGCCTGAACGCAGATTTTGCAACGTCCAACCAAGCTGTATAATAGAACGTAATTGAGACTGACCATGTTGTAACATTAGTAAGTCCTGCTCTATTATATCAAACGCAGATGATACAATGCTGTCCAGTGAATATATTCTGGAGGACAGAGTCGTTAACCCATTGTCCACTTCAGAAAGTGATTTTTCCAAATGTATACAATCAATTTCTCGTATTTTTTCTGCTGTTTCAATTTGCATTACTTTCCGAGCTTCGTTGTACGCAGCGTATATACCGGCTGCTATGAAACGTTTTTGACGCTGTTCGCGTGGTCCCAATATGAAATCACGCAAGTCAGCACCGCCTTTAAGTAAAGTTGTCTGTTGCTTAATTTCTGCCAGTGTGGATTTCTCTAGCCACTCAAGGCATAGTTTCCCTACACTGTATGTTGTAACTATCCCTGGATGTTGTATGTGTAGGTGTAGGTATACTTATATAGCGCAACCTGTCACCCAAAGGGCATCCTGGCGCTTGCCTAGGGAACCCGTCCTGGTATTCCCCTGTGAGAGGCCCCGGCAGGGTGTCCACAGGGTGAAAGCCAGGCATCCCGCCGCGAGGGGCCGTCGTGGAGATTAAGCAAGCTATTGCCCAGAGTTGCAGAGTGAGACCCCGTGAGTCGAGTAGGCACCGGAGCGAGAATTGTCGAGGCCGTGGAATTTTGAGCCCGAGACCCGCTGAGGTGGGGAATCGAACCCTGGTCCACGGTCGATCCCAGCTCCGGGTCTGCCGCCGGGTCTGCCGCCTCTAACCACTGAGCCACACTTCTCTGTTGTCTCTGGGAGTATCTTGGGTCTGGCCTGGTCATTTTGAACCCCTGTGTTTTGTTCAGGAATCTATCTTGGCAGTTATTTGTGTCTGTTGGCCAGATCAACCACTTTTTCCAATCAGGATGTATTCTGTTTTGGTGTAAAATATGGGATATGTCTATCTCCACATCTGTAGTGCTATCACTATCAGTTATGGGTTTCGGAATAGACGGTGTATTTAAGTCTTTAATCTTAGCTAGGCCAAGACAAGTAGTTTGTTGAATTGTGTCATTCAAGAATATCATTTGTTCTGGGATCATGCAGGCCCTAAGTAATGCTTCTAGGCCTTGTACTTGCCAATCTTTGGTACCCCAGATCGTTTTTATTTCAATTGTGTTTTTCCAAAATTCGAAACCAAATGTAGATATTTTGTCATAACATTTTTCAGAATAAATCAATTTAGTATTTGTCAACATTGTTTTCATTCCTGTCCTAATTACCATTTTAAAATAAAAAGTTTCTGGATCACTGTTATTAAACCCTGAGAAGTACTGGAATTTCTCATAAAATGTTTTCGAGCTGCCTTTTGGCGGAGTTGGACAGTGTTCCCATTGGTTATAAGATAAAACATTTCTAGACTGAGCAGTTTTATGCAAATAGTGATCACCAAAATGATTATAACAGTATAACTCTTCATAATTCGATGAACCCTGTAAGTAAACATATTCTGTAAATTTGGCTGACATTACTAAATCTGACATCATATTATTAATGTTTTCAAAGTCCCAATCATCAGAGAAGGTACTCGTGTCACAAAGTCACGTAATGAAACCTTGAACTGGTGTGGATATTTCACGAGCTGAACCGGGCCAAAAATGTCATAATCAGTTCTGTGATTAATCCAAAGGAGACTAGCTCATGTATTACGAAATTACCAAAAGTAAAGGACTCAAGTATGTTTCGTCAGGGGGTAGGAACACCTGGTAAGTGTGTTCATGAAGCCCTCACCCACCAACCTAGTTGGTGGCATGCTTCATCATCGGACCCACCCAGTGACACCTAGCGTGTCCCGGGTGTGCTTCGACGCCTGATTACAGCGGATTAAACATACCTGAGTTCTTTACTTTTGGTAATTTCGTAATACATGAGCTAGTCTCCTTTTGATTAATCATATATAAACCCCGGGGATAAGGACTAGCTTTCTGGTCCTCTCTCTCTCTCTCTTGATACGCATTCATAATCAGTTCTGTCCCATGCTACCCCACCGGGTATTGGATTGGCTGAGATGTTTACTGATGACAGTTCTCTTTTCTCGATGTGGGAGGATGTGTGAGGCTTTAGGACCAAGTTGATGTTCTGACTTGCTGTGTCCATTGTACTATAATTTCCATCTATGAATTTTCCCAAACATAGAACCATGATGAGCCAAAGAAGGAGAGTAAGTACACCTAACACAATCCAAAATTCAATCCATGGTGAAATCAGATATGTTTCTTTTAGTTGGTGAAAAACTTCTATTACTTTGTCTTTGAAAGTTTTTGTTGCAGGCGTTTCTTCATGCTCGCTTGGATCTTCAGAAAAGTCGTCGAAGTTGATGAAGTAGCCAGATGCAGTTCTGTCAATTGTTGGAATTATAGCCGGATTTTCATTTGCTTTTGCATTTTTCTTTGTTTCATTAGCATAGTCAGAGGCTACATCATTGTAGACTGGTGTTTCTTGACGAACTGTTGCAATTTGGGTTTCAAGAGGCAGAAGTTCCATGACATTATTGCATAGTCCTTTGTTATTCACTGCAGGTTTATCAATTTCTCAGTTTGAGCCTCTTGGATTGTAGCAAATTTCGGTATTCTGCTATTTCTTGGGAGTCCACTGGGCCTACTACTTATTATTGGCACATGATTGTGGTTTTACTAGGTCAATGGATACAACTCTGTTCTCCTTTTTACCAGCAAGAGGCGGTAGTACAACTGATCTTGTTTCTCTGACAGCTAAGACAGGTACTGCTTTTCTGTTATAATGCCCAAATTCCTTCTTCACCGCGATCTTCTCTATGACCAGATCCCCAATCTTTGGAATCCAGACAGGTCTTGCTGGGTCAGGTGGTTTTTCTTCAGTGGCTGTCGGCTGTTGTTTCAACTTTATGTTACTCAGGTTTTTTCTTGTTTCATTTAAATCCTGTAAAACAGCCAAACGGTCTTTGATATCAAAGGATTTTTCTTCTACTACTGAAGTGTGAAAATCAAGATCCTGAATGTGCATTCTGGTACTGAACAATAGTTCGTATGGAGTGATACCATTTAGAGAATTTCTTGGCAGATTATTAAGACTACGTTGGACACTTGTTAAATGTTTGACCCACCCAACCACCGAACCTAATACCCTCGCCGTTATAGAGTGCTTTATGTCCCGTTTTTTTCTTTCCACTACCGTATTTCCCCCCTCAGGATGGAATGGAGAAGAGTACCGCAATGCAATGACCATGCTGTTCATGGCCTCTTTGTAAGCTCGAGAGCTAAACGCAGGACCCTGATCAGAATGTAGCATGCCAATTGCGTATGTGATGATAAAGACTCGCAAATCTTTTATAACAGTTCTGGCGTCAGCCGAGCGCTGGGGTCTACATTTTAAGTAAATTCAATCTTAATAATTATGGGGACGCATTTCTCCGGCTGGATTTCTGCGCTACAGATATCCTGATGCTCTCTAATAGTGGTATCTGGCCTGTTGTCTGGTCCGGTTCACAACTGCGATCTCTGTGGCAGTTTTCACAATTTCTTGCACAATAGTAGATATCTACGCTCATTCCCGGCCACCAGTACTTTGATTGTAATTCTATCAGAGATTTTAGGATCTCTTGGTGCCTCAGACCCAATCCCCTGTGTGCGTCTTCAATCAAGAAAACTCTCCAGTTCGTGTTTGGAATTACTCTATCCCCCACTCCAGGGATTTGAGCAAAAGGAACGGAGTTTGCATCAATTATGTATGTATTATTGAGTGGATAGTTGAGAGGTAATGCTGCATAATCACCTTTTAATGACGCTTTTACCGCCAGCATGGTTTCTCCATCTATTTGTTTTTCTGAACGCTTTTTAGTGGCTACGGAAGCCGGTTGAATCGCTTACGCTGTGGCTGTGTTAGCCAATGAATTCCCTGCAACGCCATCACGTTGACCACTCAGTGCGTGTATCACGTGAGTCTTTTGTAGTTCTTTCTGCAAAAGAACTACTTGTTCCAAAGCTTTTTGTGCTTTATTGTGGCACCTGTGTCATCTTTGTAACCGTTTTTGTTCCATGTCTGCATGTCACTGTTATATGATTTGACGCAGTAGTGCGAATCGCACACTATTAGTGTGGGGAATTCGCGATCAGCATTTTCAAGCACCATCTTTAAAGATCTTATTTCAGCTCGCTGAGCTGAACAGTTTCTGAGTGATTCAGTTTTGGTAATCATTGGTTTGAATTTACCAGAGTGCCAGCGACCTTTAACAATCGCGCACGCTGCATTGTAGGATTTTCTATCTACATCGTAGTGTTGTGTGAATCTGTCCATATAGATTACACAGGTATATTGTTCGAGAGGCAGAATTCCGATTGGCAGAGGGTATTCTTGTTCATATTCTAGATCATCTAGTTTTTTCAGTTTCGGGTTTAAAATAGTATTTCACATCTTCTGTAGCAAGAGAATTCTCCCATTATATCCATTTTGGATCTAATGCCACTGTTTTCAGGTTCGGTGGACTTGTTAATGCCTCAAGGGCTGATTCTGCTGAAAAAACAGCTATTCTTTTGCCTTGGGCTCTTTCTCTTTCTACAGCAGTTTGAACCGCTGTCAGAATTTTTTCTGTAAAGCTGAATTTCATTTCAGCTTGAGTGTACAAATGTGATTTGTAAGCTATAGGTACCATTTCTCCCTCATTAGAGGTCAGGTATGTGAATCCGCATTTTCCTGGGATGACTCGGATTACAATGTTACGTATGTTTTCGCAAGTTTGTAATTTTGTTTTAGTTAACATGTCTATTTGCAATGATCTCAAAATCTCTGTGTGTTTCTGAGTCCAATTGATTGGTTTGAAATCTGGTTTTATCAATTCATAGAGAGGTTTACCCTCTCTGCATAATTTAGAATGTGTGTTCTTCCAAAATTCAGGAAACCTAGTATTGATTGTAAATTCTTCAGCGTTTTTGATGCTTGGAGTACAGCACATTTTTCTAAGAAATTGTCAGCTAGGCTCTTGCCTTCACTTGATAATTCATATCCTAAAAACAGGACAGTTAGATGGGCAATTCGTGACTTTTTAAAGTTGAATTTGTAACCCTCTGATGCGAACCCAAGTATTATGGTGTTCACTCTTTTTAAGTGAGTCTCCAGGTCATCATCTATGAGATATATGTCATCGACAGATGATAATGCCTCATCATCATATATTTGTAGTAACTCTGTTATCTTTGCTGAGAATAATCCTGGGCTATTCTTGAATCCCTGTGGGAGTCGGCAAAATTGTTTTTGCGATCCTATTATTGAGAAAGCGGTCAAATACCTGCTTTCAGGTGCAATAAGATATCTAATGTTGTTTTATATTTTTTGCGCACAATGTTATTCATTAGTGCTGCACTATGTGAGTGTTGTACTGCAAATGTTTTACAACAGGAGTTAAGGTGTCTGTAGTCCAAAACTAGACTATATGAATCGTCTGGTTTGGAGACAGGAAACAAAGGATTGTCCATTTGTGAGGTGCATGTTTCAATCACCCCTTGATATTCAAGTTGATCTAAGATCTCCCTGACTTGCTTTTTAACTTCTTGTTTAACTGGGTACTGCCTTTGTGCAGTGGTCTGATTTTTTAACTGGATTATTTGGTGAGGAGAGTCCTCATCCCATCCTACATGATTTTTGTATAAAGCAGGAGCTTGGGCCCCTGCCCATTTTCTTGCCAATGTGTATTTTTTATGAATCGGAATATGATTTGAGAAGGCAGGCATAATCATTTCTTCGCCATGAGGGCACTCCCTGACAAACTCTGGTGGCCAGTCTTTTTCAGCTAACAGGATGTCATAGCCTTTAGAAAGTTTTTCCCAAAAGAGACCTTTTATTTTCCTAGTTTTATCTCCCTCTCTACGTAATGTTATTTCATATAGTTTATGGGGCACACTAACTCGTGTGTCTGCAGTTTCCACCTGAATGTATTTATTTGTGTCCACTGTCTTCAGGATCTTGCGAGCTATGGTCACTTCTGCTGCGCTGTCTAGCATTGTCTGGGACCACTTTCTGTTTTTCAGTTGTGTCCTCAGAATTCTCGGCATGTTTAATTTTAATACTTGCTACATTCTCTCTGGGAAATTGTAATTTTTTACTTTGATGAGCAGGTTCCTTGTCTTTGGACTTGACGTGCTCTTCTCCGTGTTCTGACCGTCCTCTTCTTTCCGATATCTGTGAAGAAGTCTGAAAAGATCGAGAGGGACGTGTATCAACATCTTGATATCTATCAGGCTTTTTCAAATTATCCCTATTTCTAAGGTTGTCTCTTTTCTCAGAGGGCTCCCTTTGGGGAGACTTGCCTTCTCGCCCAGGAGATCTTTCTCTCCGTTGAAGAGACCTTCCTCTGGACTGGAAACGTTTTTCCTTGGGAGTGGATTGTTTATTACCATCCCAACTCTTTTTTGGAGTATTTAGATTATTTTTAATAGATGTTTTTTCAGGATTTTCAGTTAGTTGGGGTTTTACCAGTTTTCCACCCAAACTATCTCTTCCTAGTTCTTCATAGGATTTTTCTATGATTCTGGCGAGTTCAAATGGTTGATCTGCTATATCTGTTTCCTTCAATTTCTGCAAGTACTTTATATCATCCCTTGACAATTGAACTAATTCTCTATATGCCTTTTTTAATTCTTTTAGTTTAACAAGGAGTTATTTGCTTGACATTGTTTCAATGTCCGGGTGTGTTGTGTAGCTGGCTAGAACCGGCCTGGTGGCTCCTGGCCTACCTAGTGGACCGTGCCTGGTGATGTGATTTTGATGTTTTAGGGCGCCATTAAACCAGAGCAGGTGCTCTTGATAATTTAGTGGGATTTCAACGTCCTCAAAAGGAGTGTATACATCCGGAGGTTCCTCTATTTTGTAATAGTGGAAATCTTTTGTCACAGCGTGTGCTGCTGGAAAATGTATCCATGAATAGAATACCTCTGTCTGCCGATATTCATGGGCCTCTACCACGAATATGACTGTACCACCTCGTGATGTCAGTCCATTTTCTATAAGTTTAAGAGTTATAGTTCTCCTTACGTTGACCGGAATGAGTATAGCATTCGGGTGATTTTCTTGGAGACTTGTGTCCTCCTCTATTAGTTGAGCTGCTATTCTAGCTCTTTCCCTTTCGTCGTCACTTTCGGACATTTTTTTTTGACTGAAAGTTTTTTGTTGCAGATCGAGTTTCAAGAAAACCAAGATTAGGTGCACAATATTTTGGAACACTGTATCCTTCAACGTTGACTAAACCAAAAACTAATACATACGATTCTCATCCTACTAAGTTCTGGCGGATATTAACCTTTCACCCACTCCAGACGTCTTTTAGAGTTTTTACGGGAAAAAGGGTTCTGTGTGAAAAAGCACGACTGAGTTACTCTAGTGTCTTGCGTTAGATTATCGCCTTACCAAACGTTGGGCGCCATGTAGTATAGTTCCTAAATCCCCAATAGGCTCTGCGCATTGGAATAATATAAACAGCAGTGTAGACGTAGGACTGACGTCGACTAGGTCTCTACTGACTATATTAGACTAAATTAGTTTTGCCAGCTAGCTCAGAGGTCACCAGAAACTTTCTCGAATGTTCAGGAAAGAGTTAACTCTCCGGATTTAGACAAGAAGGGATTAGCTTCTGACAACCATACAAACATGGCAACTTTGCTCCCTCAGAAAAAGAGTGTATCTCTAGAGTCGTGTGAAAACAATAGGCAGCTATTTCACTCAGTCAACCGTGCATACTTAGTTTCACCAGAGTGCAGAGAAATAGAGAGACGGGCGTTTTCAATAAAAGGTGTTATTTATTGAGCAGTCTTCTTTCTCATGCAAGAGAAATGAACTGCCACAATTGCAATACTTATCATAAAGTAAAGTGCGTACAGTAAAAGGAGTATTATGAAACAATACTGTAAAAGCATTGATATGGTTTCTTAGCCATATGGTACTTTAAAATGGATAAAATATATACATACATAAAAAATTGACTAACGTACTCAACTGGTGCATCTAACTACGCCTACCTAGGTGTACCTGACCTAAGCCTAATACTTGGGAAGGAGTAAGTAAGTAGCAGTTTAAGTTAAGTTGGTGAAGATTGTTTTGCCAAGGATCTGCATCAAGAATTCTCTTAAGGGTTTAGTCAGCTCTGTACCTTGGTAATAGAATGTGGGAGGTCTGGTATAGCTTTCTTCAGGACTCGATCTCCCGGCAACCTGCAGGGGTGGCTGGAAACACCGGAGCTATATTTATCCCTGAAACGTGCCGAGTTTGATGTAAGTTTGGACATAAGACGTCACTAAGAACTAACAGTTCTTTCTGGACTCCAGGAGTTCTTGTTCAAATCAAAACAAAAGCAGGGGGAAATTTACCGGGGCTGCTGGAGGCTTGGTTTGTTTAAAGAACGCGTTGTGCTTTCTAGTAGTCGATGGGAGTAGCCGTGCTGTGCTTTGGACTGCATGGGCTATTACTGAATATGGATATGATTATTTTTTAAAATGTTTTTATTTCAGTAATTTTTTATTGAAAATTATATTTACATGGTGCAGAGGATATACCTGGGAGATAGCTGAAAAAAAAAACACAGACAAAAGAAAACAAGGAAAAAGGCGCCCCGGGAGGGGGGGGTGGTCAAGCGTTGGCTCGTGGGCTATTTGTCCAACATTCACTCTTGTTTCTTCTTCTTGTGGTTCCTTTCGCCGCTCCCCCGTTTCCCCCTTTGGACTGTTTGATTGTCTTTTCGCACCCCTGGTGGCGTAGAGAGAGTGAGGTATAGAGATATAGAGAGTAAAGAGAGTAGGGAAGCACAGGGTGTTTCAGGATAGGCGCTCTGTGTAGGGCTGCAGTGTCTAGTCTCTGGGGTATCTTCCCTGGTCGCCCCCATAACGTTCAGGGTGGCTTGTGTGAGGACAGGTAGTTGTCCAGCGAGAGACACATTTCGCTTTTCTTTCGTGAGTTCGGTAGGCTTTTGGTCGTTATGGTGTCAGCTCCCCGCAGGAATATGACCCAATTGAACCAGGCTTTAAAGGTGGTTTTCGCTGTGTCTTTCCAGTTATTCAATACCGTCTTGACCACCGCTGTGAGCAGGAGGTCAATAAGGTTCCTGTCTTCTTCTGATGTTATGGATGGATCGGTGTATCCCAGGGCCAGATAGTGGAAGTCAAGTGTTAGTGTGGCTCCTGTTACGTCGTTAATTAGTGTGTTTATTGAGTCCCAGAATTTTCTGATCTTAGCGCAGTGGAAGAGGAGGTGTGCAAGATCCCCTTTTTGCTTATTGCAGTTCCAGCAGGAATCGTTTTCTCGGACACCCATGGAGGCTAAGCGGGCTGGGGTCCAGTAGGCCTCGTGTATCAGCCAGAATTTTGTCTGGTCTAGGGTTGTTGTCACCTTCCTTCTTCATGTGGAGGACCAGAGGTCGGCCCTCTATTCCTCGCTTAGCTCTCTACCCGCCGCTTTACCCCAGTGGGCCGTGATCTTGTTATTTAGTTTAGAGGCCTTGGGGCACAGGGCTTTGTACAGGTGCGCCACTTGGTGTCATATTATGTTCAGGCTAGTGGCATATTGTAGTATTGAGGGTGTGAGTTTGTTTATGTCTGCTTTGGTGATTGCCACTCTGATCTTTAAGACGTTGTACAGCTCTTCGCTTATCTAGCTTATGTTGTTCTTTGAGTGAATCAAAGGTTGTCTGCGTTCCTTTGTGCTGCAGCTGGCTTACTGTGGTGATGCCATGTCGGTACCATGTGTGCATGTCTCGTGTGCTGTTCCTGTATTTTATTCTAGGGTTGTGCCATATGGATTCCAGTTGGGTGTTTCTAATACTAGTGTCTAGTAGCTTATCTATTCTTAGTAGGGCCACTCTTGTGTTCCTTAGGATTGGGTTGTGTTTGATTGCAGGGTGTTTTGTCGCCGTGAGCAGGGCTATGGGTTCCATGCCGCCTGACAGTCTCCTTTCTAATGAGAGCCAGGCCGGGGTGTAGTCGTTCTTCGGAGTGAGCCAGTACAAGCCTTGTTTTGCTATGCAAGCTGTTTGAAATATTTTGAAATTCGTTATGTTAAGACCTCCTAATGTCTTGGGGAGTCTGAGTTTTTGAAGGCTAATTCTGGGTTTCTTCCCCCTCCATAGGAATGTGTTAGGCAGCTTGTCCAGTTTTTATGGAAATCTGCTGTGTTGGTCAATGGTAACATGTTGAGCATGTAGTTAACCATTGGGGTGACCATCATCTTGATAGTCTCCACCCTCCCCCACCATGTGGTGAATTTGGGAGACCATCCTTCAAGCTTCTCTCTGATTTTGTTTAATATTGCTTGTTCATTCTGGTCTAATGTGGTGCGCAGGTCCCTTTCGAAGAGGAGGCCCAGGTATTTGATGGCTTTCTTCTGCCAGGTCAGTCCTGAGGACCCTAGCGTTGTTCTGTTGGTGTGGATGTTCAGTGGTTTACACTCAGATTTTCTCTGTTTAGTTTGTATCCTGACACCTGAGCGTATTGTTTTATAGTGTCCATCATAGCCTTGATGGATCTCTCTGGGTCTTCTGTTACAATGAGGACGTCGTCAGCGTATGCTGTGAGCTTGAAGGTCTCTCCCTCTATAGGTATACCCTTCATGTCTGGATTTGCTCGTATCATGTTGAGTTGGGGATTCTATTGCTAGCAGGAAGAGGGCCGGCGAGAGCGGGCATCCCTGCCTGGTCCCTCGCTTTAGGTCTAGCGGTTCTGACGTGCCTCCGTTTACTACCACTCGAGCCTTGGGTTCGTTATATAGGGCCATTACCATCTTCCTGTAGTTGGGGCCTAATCCGAATTTTTGCATGCATTGGTCCAGGTACGGCCATGATACCCTGTCAAAAGCTTTTTCTGCATCAAGGGCAATCATGACCGCCGCGTTATTGCTTTTGGCTGCATGGTTGATTATGTGGCAGAGCAGTCTTGTGTAGTCGTGGGACATTCTGTTTTTCAGTTATCCCACCTGCTCGCAGTGTATGAGAGTGGGTTGGTATGTGTTGAGTCTAGTTGCTAGGATCTTGGCGTAGATTTTGCAGTCCACATTTATGAGTGAGATAGGCCTGTAGTTTTTGGGGTGTTGTGTGTCCTTGCCTTCCTTTGGGATTACGATAATCTTTGCTTCCTCCATCGATTGGGTCATGCGCCCGTTGTGTACACAGCTTGTGAACACTGATGTCATCGCGGGTCTGTGTATGGTGATATAATGTTTGTAGAACTTGGCTGTGAACCCGTCTGGCCCTGGTGCTTTGTTGTCTTTAAGGCTTTTGACCGGTCTTTCTATCTCCTCGCTAGTTATTTTTGAGTCAAGCCTCTCCCTCTGGGCTTCGGTCAGTTCTGGTGTTGTGATGTGTTTCAGGAGTTCTCTACCCCCATCATCACTTAGTGTGTCGTCTTTTTTGTAAAGCTGCGCATAGAAGTCCCTGAAGGTGTTGAGTATTCCTTTGTTTGTCGTCTGCAATTTGTTCGCACTGTCCTTAACGGCTGCTATCGTGTGTTGCCTCTGTTTGCCCTTGAGGTAGGATGCAAGTGCCTTCCCTGCCCTATTGGGGGTGCATAGATTGATTGCTTTGTATTTATTGATCCAGGTCCCTGCCGTCTCGCTAAGGTTCTTGTTCAGTTCATATTTTTTCTTTTTTAGGGTCGTGAGGGTGTTCCTGTCTTCTAAGTTGGCTATGTGTCCTGTTTCTAGTTTTTTTATTTCCCGCTCTAGGTCAGTTATCTTTTTGCCTCTTTCTCTGTTCTGTCTCCCTTTGATACTGATTATTGTTCCACGTATTGTGGCTTTCAGTGCATCCCACAGGGTCCCCCTGTCCATGTCAGGGCTGTCATTGTTTGTGAGGTACTCTTTTATGGCTAACTCTATCTCAGCACTGTTGTTTATGTTTTTGAGTAGGTCGTCGTCAAATCTCCACCTGCGTGTCGGACGTTCATTGTATTTGCCCGTCAGTGTGAGGCAGATGTGGGAGTAGTCTGAGATGGTCCTTGGACCAATCTCTGTGTGATCTATGAGGTGGGTGTGTGTGTCTGACATGAAGATATAGTCAATTCTGCTGTAGGAGTTGTGCGGGGGCGAATAGAAAGTGTACTCTCTCCCATCCGGGTTTTGTAGTCTCCATGGGTCTCCGAGTTGTAGTTTTGTGCATAGGTTCTGTAGGATGTTCCCTCTCTGTGTTGTATGGCTGTTTCTTTGTGGGTGTCTGTCTAAGGCTGGGTCTAGTACCTGATTCATATCTCCGGCTACTATTAGAAGTTCCCCTAGTGGGAGTGTTCCCAGTTCTTTCCCAGTCTGTTCCCAGAATGCCTTGTCTTCGGTGTTGGGGCCATAGATATTTGCCATGTGTATAGGTTCCTCCCCTCGGAGCAGACTGGTGACTAGTAACCTGCCCTCTGTGTCCGTCTGCGACTTTACTAGTGTGAGTTTTGACTTTTTGCTGAGTATTGTGATCACCCCATTCTTTTTGTTTCTTGCTGGTGATCCTATTACCTGACCTATCCAGCTGGCTTTTAGGCGGTCTATGTCTCCTTCCTCTAGCCTTGTCTCCTGCAGGACACAGGGGGTGCGGGGAGAACACAAATGGGCTGATACTACTCTTTTTTCTTTTCCTATCTCTCTATATCTATCACCTATCCCTAGGGAATGTACACTGGAACTCTAAGCACAGGAGTAAAGATAGTCAACGAACAACACACAAGGATACGGATATGATTCTTTTGCCTTTATAAGGATATTATTAATTATAACCACAAAAGGGCATGAATCAGGAATATCGAATTAGGGTCCTAGATAGAAATACAACAATGCATGTGTGCGCCTAAGTGATAGGATGAGTGCCTGAGAAGTGGCTTGGAGATTAGATGAATTCAAGTGCAATACCTGAGTGACTGGAGGACTGCTTATGTAGTGGCTGGATGATTGGACTAGTGCAACTGTTGTGCCTGGAAGATGGGATAAGTACAGGAGTAGTAACTCAATGAATCCATTACTAGATTAGTGATTTGACACATGTAATATATTTTGACCTCCAACCACTGTAAAAAAAACTTAAAAAGACAAAAGGAATTTGAATTTTATTTCGAACTTCAGGCAACCAAACAACATATAATATTTTTTAAGCAAAACTTTAATTCAATATAGACAAATGTTTTACAATTTTTCCTGTTTTCAGCCTTCATACTTGTTCACTTTTGACAGTGCTTTGTATGAAGACTCATCATGAAATAGTGGAAAAAAATAGTCAATGGATTGTAAAAAAAAAAACAGTAGATCATTACAACTATGGTATACTGTTCACCGTATTCACTGCAAGTTTTGGTAAAATTGTTTTTGATATTAATATCTGGTACAAAATGTCCAACATTTATGAAGCAGTCTTAATTGTTTAATATCCTTTTGTAAAGATCATTCATCTTATGCCAAATTATTTCTAAAATGTTCTTAGTCCATGTATGAAAAACATAACTCAAACTACTACATAGAAGGTGCTGTAGCAGAAACAAAAGTGGACTTAAAGCTGCTGGTATTATAGTCCCTCCATCTACTTTTCATCTGTAGTAACACAATGTAGTCTTCAAATATTTATGAATTCTTTTCCCAATAATCCTTAATTTCTAACAGCATGCTGAAGACAATACCCACAATAGGTTGAATAATGTCTCAGAAACACACATAATCCATATATATATATAATTCACTGAAAAAACCATAGGTTATAGACCATATATAGTTAGGGATTAGCATTTACAAAACCAAGAAACTTCACTGAAAAAACCATTGGTTATAGACCATATATAGTTAGGGATTAGCATTTACAAAACCTTAATTTACTCGCACAAAACCATAGAAATTCGCATATATAGTTAGTTGCAATAACTATATATCGCGCACCCGCAATCCACTGCTGATGATGTCACATATTACATCATTCATGACATGGTCAGTGACATCACTGATGACTTCACTGATGACATCTCAAATGACATCACTGATGACATCACTGATGACATCATCCAGTGACTGTATGTTTCTGTAAAGAAAAATTATGTCTTACATATTGAAGAATGAGTGGATGTATAAGAGTCTGGATGAAGGACTTAGTAGGTGCATGACTGACTGTATGAGAGAATGATTAAATGTGTCTCACTGAGTGCATGGGTTAGTGACTAAACTGTCTTAATTTGTGCATCATTATGTCTGTTGTTATGTAAACTGCTGCATGTGCTGATCAGTAGCTATATGAGTAACTATATGGGTTATTGATTGGTTGCCCAGGTATTTGTATGGGAGACTGAGTATGTGTGTGGGTGGCTGGGAGGTGTATGACTCTGTGCATAGATGTGTGAGCAGTTGATTCACTAGATGTATGGGTTCAAAAGTGCATGTGGAAACAGCTGTATGGGCGGTTGACTGTGTGCATGAGTGTATTAGGGAGTGAATGGATATCTCAGTGCTACATGTCAAAGTAAGTACATATGTAAAACACAGTCCATATGAGAGTTGACATATATAAATAACTGTGCATAAGAACCAGTGAATGTGTGAGTGGCTGTATGGATCATTGTGAACTTGTATCAGGGATTGTATAAGAGAGTAAATATGTGTTAGTATATGTTTTAATAAGTAAGGTATGTATAACTGTATAGTTGAGGGAAAGGAGGTGTGATTGATTCTTTGCATGACTGACTAAGTGTGTGAGTAACTCCATGGATGAGTGACAGTCTGTGAGTGTCTGTTTACACTGATTGTATCTAAGGTTATATTAGAGTCTGAAGAGATTCATCGTTTTATCACATGAATGATATCATCAATGATGTGATCACTAATGTCAAATGAGATGTTATCAGTGATATCATCAATGATGTCATTTGAGATGTCATCAGTGATGTTATTAGTGATGTCATTTGAGTTGTCATCAGTGATGTCATTTGAGATGACATCAGTGATGTCATCAGTGATGTCAACAGTGATGTCATCAGTGATGTCATTTGAGATGTCATCAGTGATGTCATCAGTGATGTCATTTGAGTTGTCATCCGTGATGTCATCAGTGATGTCATTTGAGATGTCATCAGTGAAGTCATCAGTGATGTCACTGACCATGTCATGAATGATGTAATATGTGACATCATCAGGAGTAGATTGCGGGTGCGCGATATATAGTTATTGCAACTAACCATATATGCGAATTTCTATGGTTTTGTGCGAGCAAATTATGGTTTTGTAAATGCTAATCCCTAACTATATATGGTCTATAACCAATGGTTTTTTCAGTGAATTTTCTTGTTTTTGTAAATGCTAATCCCTAACTATATATGGTCTATAACCTATGGTTTTTTCAGTGAATTTCATTGGTTTTTTAAAAGCTAATATCTATAGCTGTAACATATATTTTTATTCTAATTCACAAATATATTTTATATATGTTTGTATTAAATTTTTTAATTCAATTTATATTATAGTTTAAATTATTTTTTCTTGTTTCGCTGCCGATCCGCGAACCGGTAAACGTTCGGTTAGTGCAAATACCGCGTTAGAAAGGCACATCGTGATGCGTCCCGTAAACGCAACATATTGCGTTACTACGTAATGCCCCTTATGACGTGCTGCGTTAGTGCACCCGGAAGCGTTCTGGAACGCGAACCAAGGCGCGAAACGTAAAGCCCCGGAATCGATCCGAGGCGCGGCGCGGAACGCGGAACGTAAGCATAACAGGTCATGTGACTAGTTCTTAAAACTTTTCATTGGTTGATGTTACTTTTAGTTTCCTAATGATGGAACGCTTGATCATATGACGTAAAACAAACACTTTTCATTGGTTTAGAACATTTTCTTTTCTCAAATGATGAAAGTCCCACCTTTTTTCCTCACTCCGACTTTCATTTTTATGAGAGAAAGACCTGTTTTTGTTTGCTAAGATATGGCATTTGTATTAGCTGCAGCTGGGGGATCTCCACCACCTCCACCACCACCAAAGAAGAGAGGACCGACTAGCCAGGTCATCTTCCATGAAGAGGAAGAAGAAGAGGAAGACGAGGAACAGGAGCAAGGGACAAGTGGCTTTCTGAAAGAAATGCCAAGAACGTCCCATGTGAAAGTGAATTTTATCTGGCAATTTTTTTCTTTTCCTTCTCATGAAAAGAAAGTTAATGCCAGGTTCGTTACCTGCCTCATCTGCAAAAAAACACTCTCGAGAGGGACCGAAAAAAATATAGCTTTGGTAATCATACCATGCATCGGCACATGGAGAGTTGGCACCCTCTTAATTATTCCAAAGCACAACTTCGAGATTGGGTGGATAACCCCCGATCGGCAAAAACATCCACCAATGACTTAGCAATAAGTGAGTCAGAGGCAAGGGAAACGGTCCCAAATCTGCAAAAGAACTTTGGACAGATGAGATTGACTTGTGTAGCATGTGGAAAATTAATTTCACACGGAGAGATGAGTATTACTTTAATAAATAGATCATATGAAAATCATGAATGTCCAAAACGTCCTAGAAAGTAATTTTTGTTGTTGTTGCTCCTGTTGAGCCCTTTGAAGTAAATCATTTTTGTTTCCCCTTCCTCAAAAAACACAAAAAAAATATAAAACATAAAAAATAATAAAAAAAAGTTCTTTTCAGAACTACCTTCCCTTTTTAAAAAAATTGCTAGAATGTTTAGCACTCTAGCATCCTCTATTTCTTTTGATACCCTTCCCGGTTAGCTTTCGGGTACGCAAACTGGGAACGATCTAAAAAAAATATTTTTAAAAAAAAGACGAGTTAATAAACAGAGAGTAATGTGAAAAGAAAGACAAATAGAGGGAGTAACACACAGTTACTGTTGAAAGAGGGACGGATAAAAGAAGTGAAAAGAGTAGTATAAATAAGTAATAGAAAAAGAAATGAAGGAAGTAGCAAAGACAAGAAACTAAGGGTTAAAAAAAGAAGCAGAGGAACTAATAAAAGTTAAATCTGATAGACATGTAACGTAAAGAGTACTAAACGCTTACCTTATAATTGTCATTACCGTACTGTATTATCATTTTCATACTTTTAATCTGTGTAAGAAAGAACAAAAAAATTTAAATTAATACAAGATGGTAAAAAAAGAGTGAGCATGAGACAAAATGAATGTTAAATGTTAAATGTGGTATACTAGTAAAGTGCACAGCTGCCCCAGCAAAGAGGCGTCCCGGCGCTGTATACCGCTGGGGAACCCATCCTGGCTTTCCCTGTGAGATGGTTCCTCCTGGGCATCCCCAAGGTGAAGCCAGGCATCCCCGGCGCTGATGGGGCCGTTACTAGAGATTAAGCAAGCTATTGCCCAAAGTTGCTGAGTGGCACCCATGGTTGGAGTAGGCACCGAGGCGAGAATTATCGAGTCCGCTGACCAAGGCCCAAGATCCTGCCGCGTCAGGAATAGAACCCTGGTCCCGGGCCGACCTCTGCTTCTGGGTCTGCCGCCTCTAACCAGTGAGCCACACCAATCCATATACATATTAGAAATCACAATTCAAAGTAGAAAATTAATTAAACATATTTAATGGTTTATTTTTGCTGTTATCAGAAAATATCAAATTTCACTGAAAACAGTGAGTTGAAGGTATTCATCATATAACAGCGGGGGAAAAAAACACAATCAAAATGATTGTGTTTAAAAAACCCAAATAATATAAATAAGCAGAAATAGGAACTTCTCCAAAGTAACTTACTTTCTATGACGTCAAAGGATATCCTATGAACAGCTTATACTCTGTTGTGCTGTTACTATTTTCTGCCTGCCACTTTCTGAAAGATAAACTCAATTGTTTTAAGAAAACTGAGACATACAAAGCAATTTGAAACAGCACACTAAGTCACAGCAACACCTAGAATCATTATAGTCCAATTACCTACCCTAAATTCTGACTTCAAAAATCAAGTCAAAAGGCAACATTGCTTCATACTCAATTAGTAATGTTTGCTGAAAGACTAGCCATTTTTTAAATTTCAAATAAGCTGTGTAATATCCAGATGTTGTCAAAGGACCAGCATATTATATAATAGCTGCAGTTGCAAATGTTCTTCCGGAAATCGATGACTGTGTAGCCAAAACATTTTTAATTAGACTAGACAACTTATTTTCTTCCAGTTTATGTAGTTGAAATTGTAAAATGACATTTCATCCATAAGTTTACAAAAATAATGTGGACAGCATAGCAGACTTACATTTCCTCTACTCCTTATTTTGATCTGCTGCTTGACTTTGCTTATAAAAACAAACAGTTTTTGCTCTGTACTACAATTATCCACAAGGCCATATATAGTAGGAGCCATTAGAACCTCTGTAAATTCCTCTAAACAAATCCCAAGCTTCCTTTCCTAAAATTTTGGTTGTAAGAACACCAGGTAAGAATTTTAAAGGTGGAAAGGCAATCTTTTTTTGAAAGTTAAAACAGAATCATTGCAGAATGACCAACCGTTACCAGATTTCAAATAAGCTGTATAATGTCCTGAATTAGTTGAAGGACCGTTATGATATATAATTGCAGTAGTTATAAAAGTCCTTCCTGATATTGACAACTGCGAAGCCACAAAATTATTAATTAAAGTTGTCAATTTAGTTCCATCAGGCCTACATCGTTGGAACATTAAAATGACATACTGGCCATAACTTCGTAAAATTAACGTAGACAGCATTCCAGACTTACATTGGCTGCACTCCATATTTTGATCGGCTGCCTTTACTAGCTTATTGAAGGATACTGATTTACTGTCAGGCCAAGTTAAATATATAAATCTTTCTGAGTCTACACTAGTAGTACTTGATAGCCTACAGTTCTCGCAGTCATGCTGCCATTGATAAGAAAGGCCAAATAGATAATCTACATCTACACCCTCATCTTGCAATACATCAAGCATATACATTAAAAACTCCTGACAATCCTGCTGAATATTTTCAGAGAATTCTGGTTGACCTGAACATTCGTCTAACAGAAAACGAATTTCAGACACACTTTCTACTCTCGTTCTATCAGCACTACATTTCTCTAACACAGAATTCAATAAACAGCATAAACTTTGTTCCGAATTGATCACAATCTGTTCTTTGAAAGTCTCTAGTGAAAAGAGAACATTATAACTACATTAGCATAGCAGTTGACACCAGAACTATTTTCAAATTTAAAACCAACAACATTTTCAACAGAATTCATTTTATTCCTGCTTACAATTTTAGGTTCATCGACTTTTGGTCTTTTTGCTACAACATCCCTACTATTACTGATATTTCTTCGTTTCCGGCCTACCACACGTTTCTCAATCAAAGGATATTGAGGCAAATGTGGTGCATACTCTCTTCTTAACCATTTGTATTCCTTAACACAATCTAGATCCGCACAAATGTTTGTGACATCACAGTCAATCAAGTACAAACCCGATAAAGTTCTGACTCGTGACAATGCTACATAAGCCATACCCTCTTTGAATACAGAACTGCCAATATTCACTAAAGCAGTGTCTACACTTAAACCTTGTGATTTATGAATTGTCACCGCATATGCCAAGCAAACAGGAAACTGCTTACGGCGAACATATAAGTCTTTTACAAGCAAAAAACTAGCAGAGCAACGGCCAATTAGCTGTACTTCCTCAATGCCATCAAATTTGATTTTTAAAAATTCAATTTCATCTCTATTTCTGTATTTCTCAAAATCAACAACATTACCCATTGATCCATTTACCAGACCTCTTTCAACATGTAAATTCCTTCTCAAAATGATTCGGCAATTTAAGCACACATTCAAAGTCTTTTCAAAACCCGCAGTTTTAGATATAGTCTTCTCTAATGAATCCAATTTAGATTTCAAATTCTCTGACAAAATAATTGTTGCTCCCATATGCTCTATTTTGTCAATAGCTTCCAGTTTCACAATCTCTTGTTTTTCTAAATTCAACATTTTGTTGTTGAAGATGGAACATTCTGCAAGAGTTGGCATCAAACATAATCCAGATTTCTTCACAGTAATTTTCTGAAAAATATCCTCTGGCAAAACGTCTTCTTCTGGATATAAATTTGACAGTAAGCATGCATGTAAAGCTTCTTTACCACGCTCAGTCACTTTGAATTTGAATTTAATTTGAATTTAAATTTGAATTTGAATTTAAAACATTTGTAAAGCGCAGCGTTCACCCTACGGTTTCTTGGCGCTATAGAGATAGGTCCAGCAACTCAGGACAGTGGAAGCCTGACGCAGAGAAATAGCAGGGACAAGTTACAAGGAAAAGGCCTGTTTAAACAAAAAGGTTTTTAAAGCTTTATGGAAAGAGGAATAATGTGAAGCGAATCGTAAGTGGTCGGGGAGGGAGTTCCAAAAGGTAGGAGCCAGAGTTGAAAAGTTGGCTCCTCCCCACTTTTTACGTTTGAAACGTGGGATTTGCAGGAGGGATTTAGAAGATGAACGAAGTTCTCTGGCGGGAACGTATTTGTTAATTAGTGAAGAAATGAAAGCGGGGGCAGTAACCTAGCGAGCCTGAAAAACCATACAGCCAGTTTTAAAAAGGGAGTGTTCCTTGATAGGAAGCCAATGAAGCTCCTTAAGGAGGGGTGTTGAGTGATGAAAACGCGGGAGACCATGCACCAATCGAGCCGCTTGGTTCTGAACCATCTGGAGCTTCCGCAGGCTGTATGCTGGGATGCCGTTGTACAGGGCATTGGCATAATCCAGCCGCGAAATCACCAGCGCGGACATGATCAGTTTAAGTGCCTGGGGGGGGAAAAAAACGGGAAACAGTGCGAATGGTTCGGAGAGTGAGGAAACAGGAAGAAACAACAGAACTGATTTGAGAGTGTAAAGTGAGTTGGTTGTTCATTTTGACGCCCAGGGTTTTAACTGTGGAGGAAGGAGTGGGGGAAGGACCAAAAGAAGAGGGCCAGAAGAGAGAGTTCCAGGGACTGGAAGAACCACCTGTGAGAACCAACTCGGTTTTGTCCGGGTTCAGCTTGAGATGGTTGTGGTTAATCCAGTCCCTGATGAAAATCATAGTAGACTGGAAATTGGAGACAGAGAGGGGAGAAGAAGAGAGTTTAAAGATGAGCTGGAGGTCATCCGCATAATTATATACGGTGACCTCCAGCTGCTGAAGAGCGAAGATTAAAGGAAAGATATAAAGATTGAACAGTAAGAGAGAAAGAGAGGAACCCTGGGGAACACCACAGGTGACTTGAAGTGGAGTAGTCGTGAAATCCCCCAGCCGGACCGCCTCGGTGCGGTCCCTCAGGAAGGACGATAGCCAGACCAGGGCTGATCCCTCGATTCCCGCCGCCTTGACACGTGAGAGCAGGATGGTATGGTCCACCGTGTCAAAGGCGGCGGAGAGGTCGAGGAGCACCAAAGGCCTGATGTTTGTTGTGGTCCATGCCCTTCCTGAGGTTGTCCAGGACCGACACCACGACGGATTCGGTAGAGTGCCTGGGACGGAAGCCGGCCTGACGAGATGCCAAGCCACCATTTGCTTCTACGTGGGCGCTGAATACCAAGGTGACATGGCGCTCAAGCACCTTGCCCAAGTAGGGCAGTAGGGAAATGGGGCGATAGTTGGCTGAGATGGACGGGTCAGCGCCGGACTTCTTTAAGATGGGCACTATTGTGGCTGATTTAAGTGCGGGGATCACAACTCCCTGGGTGAGGGAGCTATTAAGGAAGGTAATTGGGGGCTGGGGACAAGCAGAGTAGATCTGTTGTAGGATTCGTGCCGGACAGATGTCTGCCGGAGAACCCGATTTGACCTTAGGAAGTATCTCCAAGAATACTTCCTCAGTGAGGGGGGGAATTGAGGTAAGATGGCACTGGACAGTGGGGGGGGAGGATCGACAAAAATAGAAGAGGGGGGGGGATGTTAGCGTTGATGGTTGCAATCTTGTCCAGAAAGTAAGAGTTTAATTGGTCGCACAGGGGCTGGGTGGGAGGGATTTGGGGTGAGGCTCTATCAGAGTAGGCTAGGTCGTTGATTATATCAAAAATCTCCCTGGATTTATTTTCTGCTGTCAGAATTTTTGTGGAAAAATAAATGGTTTTGGCAGCTAGAATAGCTTTTTTATACTCAGTTAATAATGAGGAATAATGAATTTTTAATAAGGGGCAGTAATTTCTTCTCCACTGCCTCTCAGCTTGCCGTACGGTCAGTTTTTGTTCCTTTAGGTCGTCATTGAACTACCTGTTGGAGTCCTTGGGTCGTCGAGTAGAGATACGACGTAATGGAGCGACTGAGTCGCAACGTCCAGCCAGCCAGGTATTGATAGCGATGGCTTGTGAATTGGATGATAGGCCAGTGAGGGTCGGAGAGGAGTTCAGAAGCAGGGAGGTCAGTGAAGGAAGATCAACTCGATTCCAGTTCCGCGCCCAGGTGTTTTTGGCATGCGGGACCTTAGTAACAGAGTTGAGAAGGATGGAAAAAGAGATGAGGGCATGGTCAGACCAGGGACAGGGAGATACAGACACCGGGGAAACAGAAAGGGTAAGAGACCAAACCTGGTTGAGTATATGACCATGAGAGTGTGTGGGGACGGATATGTGAGGGACAAAGTTCAGGGAAAGGAGAGATTCAGTGAATTGTTTAGATGAAGTGCACTCTGAAGGGTCCCAGGGCCAGTAATTGAAATCGCCTAGCACCAAGACAGAGGCATAGTTGACCGCCAGGGTGGCCAATAGGTCTTGAAATGCTGGCAAGAACAAAGACGAAGGCTGGGGTGGACGATACATCAAAAGGCAAGTAATTGGAGGGGAAGAGGAAAGAGAACAAACTACAAGGAATTCAGTTGGAGGAATGGGGGGAGCGAAGAAGTTTCCCGATTCTAATATCTTGTAGAATATTCTTGTAATCTTCGTCCTTCGCCTGACGCATATTTTCACGCAGCTCAGCATAACTGAAGTTTAACCATATGTTAACGTTGCCAATGCTCCCTAGGCACTTCTTGGTATCTTCATGTGTAAGCAGTGTAAACACTGGTTGTCCTTTCACTGGTGTCAGCTGCAGAAGATCACCAAAAACAATGATGTGTTTGCCACCGAATAATACATCATACTCTGTTTTAGGAACTTCCTGCATTCTTAAATGCACAAAAGCAAGCATGACATTGGAAACCATGCTTACTTCGTCAATGATAAGAAGTTTCATCTTCTTCAAAACTCTAGATACTTCACAACAAGCATCTCCAGATAACTTGTGGTATTGTAATTTGTTATCATGCTCCACTGTCAGCATCAGTAACCGATGCAAAGTAATCCCTTTAATGTTATGAGCTGCCAGTCCAGTTGGAGCGGTCACAACACAAGACAGCGATGACTCAGTCCTTTTCTGCAGGTAACATGAAATTGCCTAATGAGGAAAAATTTTCCAGTTCCTGCTTCTCCACTCACGTATAGTCGGACAGGCTTCAACGACGTACATGAGCACTCTTTCTTCTCATGACTTAATCCATGCTCAATTTGGTTGGTAACTTCGTCATATATTTTCCTCTGCTCAACGTTTAGTTGTCTTTCCAAATCTTCTAAGTTAACCGCATCCTCCTGAGCATGTGCCATGGCTCTTTCCACTTCATTCATGGCAGTGGCAGCTTCATTTTCGATAACTGGTTCTCCTAGTGGATCCTGACTCAATGAAACAGAACTCTGACTGTCCTGAGAACTGTCTCTAGCAATCTCGGCTGCAATTGTTGCTTCCTGCTCGATTTCTGCATTCAACATTTCTAGATATTTTGGAAAAACAGGACATTCTATGGACTCCTTGCCTGCATTGAAAGAGTCTTCGTAACATAGGAAATCCCCAAGCAGTTCCTCTTCTGCACGCCAAGGCTTGAAAAGTTGCAAAAGAGCTAAATAGAAAAACTCTTTTCTTTCGGGAGATTCGCAATCCAATTTTCGATGATTTATCAATTGACATTTTTTTTGCTTGACTAGACATCCTCACTTCCAATTACAGCATACACTCCTTTATCAATATCTTCTTTGATGTTCCTCTTGAAAACGTAATTTTGAAGAACATCATACAGACAAGCATTCTCCAGGTGACTGCTTCTATTTGGATAATATGTATCCAACATGTTGCTCTTAAAAATGTCTGTACTGTTTGGCTCCTTCTCCGCCAAATACTCAATTTCCCGTACAGGTTTCAGAACTCGATTACGCGTTGCAGCAAGACCAAGACTCGCCCAAATGATACTCCTAGATTTGGCATAGAGACTTGCTGAAGATAACCGGTCAGAACATTCGTAAGCTCCGATTTCTCGATGCGACAACATCTTCAGACTGAAACTGTACAACTTCTTACTGAGGCTCTTTTCATGGGAAATATCCTCCCACATATCCTTTAGTTCTGTCTTTTCTTTTTTGGTGATGTAAGACGTCACATACCGAGCCACAGCCATACAGTTGTCAGCCACAAACTGTATATCCATGTTAGCATTCCACATGGACAAATCACTGGGTTGTAGTCGTTGATGTACTTGGACTCTTCGTTTCTTTTCAAATTGTATGTGTTTTTGGGTGATTTCCTCGTCACATTATGTCGCAGCGAAGACATCAAATTGTTAACTCTTCCTTTTGATAACACTGACCAAGGAAATGCAAAACGACATTTGGTGTAGTATTTGTCCTTGTTTCTGAATTTACGACGGCAGTACTTTCCACAACGATGGCTTTGAAACCGTAAAACTTGTTCTCTTAGACTTTTCACTTCGTTTGTCTTTGGAACAGCACATGTAGCATACTGTTCTATGAAACTCATCACTAAGTCATCCGGATCTGTTCCAAATTTGGGTGCATCTTTGATCCATAGCAGCATATGGATATGAGGAGCACCTCTTGCTTGATATTTCAAAAGGGGGTGGGGTCGCACACCACTCACTCACCAGCGGGATCGCCCCTAAGGACTATGGTTAGTGTAGTTTAGTATTCCGCGATGTATCCTTCTTCGCCATCCCTGGACAAGTGTTTCGGGGTATTTACCCCTCATCAGCAGGGAATAGGCCATCTTCTTATCTTCTGGGGTTGCCGGTGGCTGCCAAATATTGCCAGGTCTAGTACCACACAGGCGCGCAGGTGCGGGGTCCCAGGCTCGTCAGCCCGACAGCTCGAGGGAGCTTTAAACATTTCAAAAGGGGGTGGGGTCGCACACCACTCACTCACCAGCGGGATCGCCCCTAAGGACTATGGTTAGTGTAGTTTAGTATTCCGCGATGTATCCTTCTTCGCCATCCCTGGACACGTGTTTCGGGGTATTTACCCCTCATCAGCAGGGAATAGGCCATCTTCTTATCTTCTGGGGTTGCCGGTGGCTGCCAAATATTGCCAGGTCTAGTACCACACAGGCACGCAGGTGCCGGGTCCCAGGCTTGTCAGCCCGACAGATCGAGGGAGCTTTAAACATTTCAAAAGGGGGTGGGGTCGCACACCACTCACTCACCAGCGGGATCGCCCCTAAGGACTATGGTTAGTGTAGTTTAGTATTCCGCGATGTATCCTTCTTCGCCATCCCTGGACACATGTTTTGGGGTATTTACCCCTCATCAGCAGGGAATAGGCCATCTTCTTATCTTCTGGGGTTGCCGGTGGCTGCCAAATATTGCCAGGTCTAGTACCACACAGGCGCGCAGGTGCGGGGTCCCAGGCTCGTCAGCCCGACAGCTCGAGGGAGCTTTAAACATTTCAAAAATGGCCTATTCCCTGCTGATGAGGGGTAAATACCCCTCAAACACGTGTCCAGGGATGGCGAAGAAGGATACATCGCGGAATACTTAACTACACTGACCATAGTCCTTAGGGGCGATCCCGCTGGTGAGTGAGTGGTGTGCGACCCCACCCCCTTTTGACCTCTTGCTTGATACTCCTTTCTCCAGAAGAAATCCAAAACCCCTCCAAGAGGTGGATTTTTCTTGTTTGTGATGAAAGACATCATAGCTTCAAATCTATGATTGAAATACCTGCATACATTCACAGGATCCAAAGAGCACAGTTCTCCGGGTGTCTTAAATTCAATATTTTCAATGTTTCCATTTACCTCTCGTAGAAATTCAAGTAAGTCTTCCCAGCCATACTCAGCACAGCTGAGAGTGAGGAACCATGTTGGAGTTCCTAAGTTCCTCAGCATACATTTTAAGTCACCATGACGGCGGTACCAATACTCATTAGTACCACGCTGACAAGCCATGAGATTAATCAGGTGAGAATCCAAAATACTGTCTTGCACATTGACTTTATCCATAAAGTCCCTTGCCGAGATATTTCGCAGTTGTACACCACTTTTCAAGATGTGGTTCACTGCATAAGACAATCCAGAGAGATCACTTTCAAACAATAGATGAAATAAATAGGGAATGCATTGTCGAAACCTAGGATCTTCTGTATACAATCGTAAAGTCCGGTATTCTGAAGCAGGAATTTGAACAGGTCGCTCATCATATCGTCCTCCTCAACCTGTGGGAAATAACTGTGGGAAACACCGAGCTTCCAAACTTTCCTCCCAAACACTAATGGGACTCCCTTTGGCTTGTTTCATTTGAAACAACTCAATAGCATTCCCCATGACCTCCTTGGAATGCAAAGGATGAACACTATAATGTTCATATATTTCTTCCTTTTTAGAAGCTTCTACTTTCTCAATTTGACCAGGACACAAATCGCTGTCCTCTTCTTCACTTACTTCCTCTTCTGCAACACATACATTCTTGTAGTACTTATTATTTTTTATCAAATACAATGTTGCCTTTTTGACTTTCCTAACATCCACTAAATCTTGCCAGATTCTCTAACTCTTTGTCGGAACACCATTAACTATGATAACCAGAGGTTCCTCTTCCACTTTCTCTACTCCAATTGTATTAATGTTTTTCTTCAAATCCAAAG
The DNA here is from genome assembly GCF_964263255.1 of Lissotriton vulgaris. Classification (NCBI taxonomy): domain Eukaryota; kingdom Metazoa; phylum Chordata; class Amphibia; order Caudata; family Salamandridae; genus Lissotriton; species Lissotriton vulgaris. Next base: position 1,098,178,601 of record NC_141691.1, on the reverse strand, counting down.
GCAAATAAACAACCCTTCCCTTTAATCCTCTCTGTAAATCTGATGGAGGCAACTTCCCTGTCTTTGGCTCCATTTGTACAATAGCCTGGAAGGGATGGACACTTTGAATCAAAATAGATTCATAAGTATTTAAATCCTTCAATTAATAAGGAATGTCATCTAATTCCAGATTATTATAAACAGCTCTAGCAGGCATCTGGTTTTGGTTTAATTTGTTATAGCAATAAGTACACATACGTTGGTCCGCTCCCAAATCAAAACAATTTTCTACCATCAAGTATGTGGCAAAATCCTTCCATTCACTATTGTTTTCCATATCACTCTTTGCATATATATCCACTAACTTAGTCTGATTCTTATAATAAGTCCGTCGACAACACACACAAGTGAAATTAGGCCTCTCACTTGATTTCACCATAAACGAGGAAATTTCCTTGTGAAACTTATCTGTACTGAAAATCTGTTCACTGTCTTCCACATTACCTTCTTCTAGTGGTTCAATATCAACATTGTTCTCTTTACCAGCAAAGTAACAGAACTCAATTTCTTGACAAATATTCTTCACATCTACTTCAGAACCATGCAAAAGAGCTCTGCTTAATTTTTTAAGCATAATTGCTGGACTCTTAGCATAATACAACATTCTAACTAATTTCCTCACTTTATTATGATGCACTGCTAGCATCCTGATATGATGAAATACACTCTGGCATACTCTCCTAGAAAGACAAGCCAGTGAATGACCACGCAAACCCGTCACTTGTCTCACTCTGCAAGAATCTAATTCTTGCAACAACTTTATTTTTTGCTTTACACTTTTCTTATAAAATGTCAGTATAAAATCACAAAGCAAATTGATGGAATCCTGTCGCACACTGCAAATAGAACTACACTTCCAGGTGTACACTGGTCCCTTAGGACGTCTCCCTAAAACCTCATCACTTAGCGCCTCTTCTGCATCTGCAGACACAAGTATTTCTTTTTCAACCGGATGACCATCTTTTACCTCATATGCTCGACCACTGCTGTCAACTGCATGCACCAAAACATTGTCCTGAAAATAACTCTCCTCATTAAAAAATGCCTCACTATTTGAACTATGCATCCATTCTCCTAAGAAAACTTCACAAAAATTACTTCGATTAACTTCTCTCTTCCATCTACTATTAGATTTGAAAACATAGATTACCTTGTTTAGTTTCCTAATTCTATTAATTACCAAAATAAATAACTTTCGCTTGATTTCGAAAGCCTGATCCATAATTTTCTCTACATTTTTCTTTTTCTTATAAAATGACACTTTCTGTTGACCTTTTTTAAATTGTTTTAGCAAATTGACAATTACACTGTTGCGGAACAATCGCTTACGAATGTCCCTGAAAATATTTGCCCTTCTACTGCCATGCACAGAGTTATCTCCTGCTCTAGCACAAACTTTTTTCACGGGCCTTTCCTTTCCATTTAAATTGGCTCTCTTTTTCTGGACTAAAACTTGTTCTGTAGTTATACTTTTGTTTCTACAAATGTTTTTAAGGAATGATTTTGTTCTCTTACCCGGTGTTCTCTTCGTCCGTTGAGGTAATACTAATGTAGAGGACTGCTGCAAAATGTTAGGTAACTGCTGTCTTTGACTTTTCGTAGCCTTTCGAATTCTATCCTTACGGCATTGTCTAATTTCCAAATAATCTGCAGTTGAATCTGTGGTGAAATATAATAAAAAATGTTATTAACCACTATTACCAAACAGTAAATCAATAACAGTAAGAACTAGATTCAATAATGCTATAAAAATAAATAAAATAAAAGAATTCACAAGGGTACAGGGGGTATCACTTTGACACCCTCTGGCACCCTCAAAACAGGCACAGGTGCCAGGTGGCAGGCAAACCAGCCCTAAGGGCAGGTCTGCCTTTCACATGACATAGGTGTGCGAGCACACATGTGCATGCACACCGGAATCGGTATTTTACCATGAAGTTTGATTTCATGCTAAAATACCGATTCGTTAAGGCCTTTGGGACTCAGAAGACTCCCCCCTACATAGCAAATTTACAGAATCGGTAAAATTACTGATTCGGTATTTTACCGAACCAATAATTTTTCCGATTCTGTAAATGTAGATTTACCTACATGTGGCCTTGGATTTAGGCTCCTACATACCGATTGGCCATTTAACAGTCGGAAACGGCCGAAATCGGCCGTAACCGGTCGGTAAATGACATGGAACGACCACCTACATCGGGCCCTAAGTGTGCATGCATTTGATTTCAAACAAAGTTTTAAAACATTTTATGTAAAACAATAATACACCTACATTCAAGGGGAACAAACTTAAAATGCCCTAATACACATGAAAACGTTTTTTTAAGGAACTTGCACCTTTTTTTCAATAACTTTTAACATGGCTATGCAACTCAAACAATCAAAATGAAAATTTGCCAGGCACACATGGGGGCGTATTTACAAGGGCCTTGCACTACGAGGAAAGTGACTTCAAATGACCAGACACACATGGGGACGTATTTGCAAGGCCCTTGAACCCGGGGGAAGTGACTTGAAATTGCTAAGCACACATCGGAGGTTATTTACAATGACCGTGCAACACTTATGCATCATTCTCTTTTAACATGGCTATGTAACTCAAACAAATAATCATTCCTATGGGCTTTGAAGTCCATAGGAATGATTAGGCATTACCGATTCGGTATTTACCGAATTGGTAATTAAAGAATTCACAAGGGTGCAGGGGGTATCACTTTGACACCCTCTGACACCCTCAAAACAGGCACAGGTGCCATGTGGCAGGCATACCTGCCCTAAGGGCAGATCTGCCTTTTACATGACATAGGTGTGCATGCACACATGTGTATGCACACCGGAATCAGTATTTTACCATGAAGTTTGATTTCATGCTAAAATACCGATTCGTTAAGGCCTTTGGGACTCAGAAGAGTCCCCCCTACATAGCAAATTTACAGAATCGATAAAATTACCGATTCGGTATTTTACCGAACCAATAATTTTTCCGATTCTGTAAATGTAGATTTACCTACATGTGGCCTTGGATTTAGGCCCCTACATACAGATTGGCCATTTACCGGTCGGAAACGGCCGAAATTGGCCGTAACCGGTTGGTAAATGACATGGAATGACCACCTACATCGGGCCCTAAGTGTGCATGCATTTGATTTCAAAAAAAGTTTTTAAACCTTTTATGTAAAACAATAATACACCTACATTCATGGGGAACAGACTTAAAATGGCCTCATACACATGAAAACGTTTTTTTAAGGAACTTGCACCTTTTTTTCAATAACCTTTAAAATGGCTATGTAACTCAAACAATCAAAATGAAAATTTGCCAGGCACACATGGGGGCGTATTTACAAGGGCCTTGCACTACGAGGAAAGTGACTTCAAATGACCAGACACACATGGGGACGTATTTATAAGGCCCTTGAACCCGGGGGAAGTGATTTGAAATTGCTAAGCACACATAGGAGAGTATCTACAATGCCTGTGCAACACTTATGCATAATTTTTTACATGTACACCGTAACATTAACAACACAATTGCATCATATATCTGTTCTGCAAAAGCGACGCATTGCAGGAGTCACATCATTTTACCATCAAAAACAATTTCACCGATTCTGTAAATGTAGATTTACCTACATGTGGCCCTGGATTTAGGCGCCTACATACCTTTTCGCCATTTACAGGTCGGAAACGACCGAAATCGGCCGTAACCGGTCGGTAAATGGCCTAAACTACCACCTACATCGGGCCCTAAGTGTGCATGCATTTGATTTCAAACAAAGTTTTAAAACCTTTTATGTAAAACAATAATACACCTACATTCATGTGAGGGCAGGTCTGCCTTTCACATGACATACGTGGGCATGCACACATGTGCATGCACACCGGAATCGGTATTTTACCATGAAGTTTGATTTCATGCTAAAATACAGATTCGTTAAGTCATTTGAAACTCAGAAGAGTCCCCCCTACATAGCAAATTTACAGAATCGGTAAAATTACCGATTCGGAATTTTACCGAACCAATAATTTTTCTGATTCTGTAAATGAAGAATGCAAAATCGTCTTTGAAAGCAGAATGCAAACACTTGACGCAAAACATCATTTTAAATACACAGCTGACTTTCTTATTTACGCAAAAAAGCATACTACTCTTTAACTAAAATATATAAACGATAACTCACCTTTACAAATTATTTTTGAAATTGAAAACAGTCTCAGAAACACACCAATTATTCTGTACCAGAATTAAAGGTATGCACTCCAGAGGCTGGAACCAACAAAGGCACCGAAACGCTGATATTCAACACACATATCTCTCATGTCAGCCAATAAAAACTCTTCCCTCACTTTTTTCAAATCAACACCCTTCCCCCCTCTGCCCTTTCTAGCTCTTTTCCATAGCAACTACCGCCTGCCAGACCTGTCATGGCCACAAGTTCACACAACAATGTTTCAAATGAACTCTGAACTCTCAGTACACCTGCTAATCCACTGCAATCTTTCATAACAACATTTTTAAATAACCATTCAAAATACATCTTTCAAAGAACACATCCATGCACCCTAACTTTCTGTTTTCAGCAATGGAAATACACCAATCACTGCTAATGAATCATTTGCACTTAAACTCCACAGTTTTTTACATTACAAACATCACTATTTCAACTGCCATTTCATTCCCACACTTCATCTGACTGCAGCAAAAACTCCTCTAGCCATGTTTTCAGTCTGGATTCTTGGACATAGCTACATCCACTGGGCTCACAGGTATGCTGATAACAGAAATTTACACAACCTCGATTTACAAAATGTGGAAATCAAATGGATTGGTTGAAGAGGATTGAAATGTCACCAATTGATACCATTGGTGAAAACCGTTTTACATTTGCCAACCCCTGACCTCATAATAGTGCACTGTGGAGGAAACGATTTGGGCACTTTGACTGGGGTAGGTCTGGAAATGCTTTTAAAGGACACCTTTGAGTAATTGATGACACTTTTTCCTCAAACTGCCTTGGTATATTCCAATATATGCCGAAGACAAAAATGGAGATGGTCCATTCAATTTTGTCCACAAATTGAGAAATCGAGGAAGCATGTAAATAAGTCTGTTTCAGCTTACATGAGGGACCATGGAATGGGCTGCATCTACAACAATAACTTGCGTTACTACATGCAAGATATCTACAGAGGAGATGGCGTGCATTTCTCAGATGAGGGAAACAGAGTTTTCATACTAAATTTAAGAATTTGTATTGGTTCCTACTTATAAGTTTCTAGAACATACACAGAACCCAAAAGCTCTTTTCAGAGCTACCTTAACTTAGTGTACTCTTTTGAAATTTCGAATGTACCTTTTTTCACTTATTTTCACCTATATTCGCTTCCCGGTAAGCTACCCAGTTCGCGTACCGGCAGCTAACCAAGCGAAAAAAAACAATTTTTTTTATCGACATATATGAGCCTCCTCAGCCACCCTCAGAAAACTTAGGGAAACAGCATACGTCTAAAGTACCCCAATCTACCCATTCTGAACATTATTTATCCTCCATCTTATATTTCAATTCTACCGAAACACAAAATGGAGGACTCCCGTAACACTGCAAGTTCGCTTACCGGGAAACGCACTGACACGCACTCGCTCAAAAAAGGTGGGAAAGTAATTTACAGAAAAACCGCTGGAGACACTTTCACCAATTAAACAGTAGCTCATACTACATACCAATCCCTACCATTTTCACAAATTTAGTTGGAATACCATTTAGCCATTTAGCATGTAGAACTCTCTAAAATCCCTGAGGTAAATTACTTCACAAAACATATCGGAAGTGTTGGAAATGACAACCAATTAAAATATTACTTTCAATTTCTACTATTATATAATGACATTTGATTGGTTATGTACCTGAATATATATAAACAAAGAGAGAGAAACACAGCCATTTTGACTACTACTTCGTGAAGTGCAGAACAACAAAAAATCAACTGATAACTTCAAGTTATATTTAAAAGGTAAGATATTATTTTTAAAACTGAAGTATGTTCTGTACTGAAAGCTAATTAGAAAAACATTTTCAAACAGTTTTATTCTTTCACTCTGTAATACTTATAGAATAAAATAGACTTCTCTGTTTTAGTTATGGCAGGGCCAGTCCAAGGATTTGCGAGGCCCTGGGCTTAAAGGGAACGTGCGCAAGGCCCCCTCCAAATTACATAAGTGACCACTTAGAAGGAGAACATTCATAGACACTGTGGGGGCCCCATTGTCCAGCATTTTGACGCCCCCACAGTTTTAACTTTTAATCCACATGCATTTCTCACACCTTCATAGGTGTGAGAATTGATTGTGGTCTAAAAGTTAAAACTGAGGGTGCGCCAAAATGCTGGACAATGGGCCCCCCACAGTGTCTGTGAATGGTCTCCTTGCAATTGAGGGAGCGTCTCCTTCTTCCTCCCCTATACCTCCTGACACCATCCATGAGAGGCCCAAGGAGGGGGCCCCCTGCAATAGACCTTAATTGCAGGCGACACCTTTCTTTGTGATAGATCTCCAGGAAAACAAAAGGACACATCACCAGTGCGTGGCACCATGCTGGTGGGCTAAGTGGAAGGTCCTGAACGGCAGCCCACGCTGCCCATGCCTAGCGCCGGCCCTGAGTTAAGGATAGAGTTAGACTTCTCTAGTATAATTCAGAATTGACTAAGAGTTTATTTGATAATTTTCTTCATATTTCTACTTCCAATTTGATACCATACACTGCCCAAAGAAAAAAACACTGTTTAAATAACCAAACTGCCTGTCTGTACTGAAACCCAACAGTGCCCTATCTGCACTGATATATTTATTTTTTATGCAATTTACAGCAAGAAAATGGAAGGACAACAAAATGAAATTAATATTTCATTTGAAATTAATGTGGAAAACAATCCTAAGGAAGACAAAGATGAAATAGACTTTTTGGATCACTCTCTGGACCAAGACTTAATTAATTGTGTAGAAGAAATTGAATCATGGAATGAAAAGGAGGACATACCTGATGAATTAATGTTGGAAATTCTTTTAGATTTTGAAAAATCACAACAATACATTTTTATTTAAAAATTAAAAATAGTTTGAGACATTGTTCTTTTTTATATGTAAATTATGAAATAGTACCAAAATAGATATAATATAAAGTGAGACTTAAAATATACTGTGCAACTTTTTTGTGTTACATACTAACTTTGTTCATAGTTACTGCCTTTCTCCCACTATATAATCCCCAATGTGTAATAAACATCTCTTTATCATTTCCTGCCACCATGTTGTTTCGGCTTTCCAGACAGACTATGGTATGAATTCCATATACCACAATAACTTCTTTAACAACAAGCAAGATATCTACAAAGGAGACGGCGTTTATGAAATTATAGACTCTACATTGATACCTACATGTAGCTACGTAAATAAAAAAACAAAAAAAAACAACAAAATGAACAATCAATAAACATACAATAAGTTAAAAGTCAATCATTCTTGTTTCCTTATAGTACGCTCCCCAGACCGCTTTCCGGTACGCGTACCGGGCGTACCCCACAAAAAAACAATTTTTTTCTTATTTTTTTTGTTTGGCCCCGCGGGGCACTTTAATATCCCCCTCATCAATCCTAGGGGGTCAGAAGGGGTCTACCTTGCCTCCTTTCCTTCATTTCCCCCTTCGTTTTGGCCTCCTCTTGTCTCTCGATCCTACCGAGAGACAAGATGGCGGCCGCTACGGACTGTTTAGAATGTTGACAGACACCGGAGAGCCAATCAGCTTCGCTTCGGAAAGCTCCGTTACGCAAAAAGTACGCGAACTAGTACGCTATCTAGGACGCTGTCACAGATATATCTGTTTTTTAAAACGTTAATTTCTCAAAATCCACTGGAGCACATATATTGAGACCCAGCAAAGGCACATCGGGCTAACAGTCCCTACAATTTTGCCAAGTTTCGTGCAAATCCATTCAGCCGTTCGAGCTAAAAGTGAGGCCAAACGCCCTATGTAAATGTGTAGGCATTTATAAAGCGCACTACTTACCCGTAGGGTCCCAAGGCGCTTCGACCGCTGCGAAACCCTTCCTGGCTTCCCTGAGAGATGGTCCCTTAATGGGTATCTCCAGGGTGAGACCAGGCATCCCCGGCGGTCTGGTGGGGCCGTTAGTGAAGATGAGGCAAGCTAATGCCCAGAGTTGCCGAGTGTGATCGCTGATCAGAGTGGGCACCGAGGCGAGAGAATTATCGAGTCCGCTGACCCTGGTCCAGAAACCTGCCGCGCCGGGAATCGAACCCTGGTCCCGGGCCGTCCTCTGCTCTCGGGTCTGCCACCTCTAACCAGTGAGCCACACTACTTCACTGGAAAAATGAATGGGAAAAACGCGTTTTGGGACCCCCCTTTTTTCTCGGCCCCCCCTTGACGAAACCCCCCTTAATTTTAAGGGGCTGATCAGAAACAATATGTGCCATTTTCCTGAAAATTTCAGCCGATTCCGTCCACAAACGCCAAAGTTATTAGACATAGAATTTTCAAAAGTTCCATAGAGAAAAAATCCTAACTATATATACCTACTGGCGACCGGGAGACTGAGTATGTGTGTGAGTGGCTTGGAGGTGTGTGACTCTGTGCATAGATGTGTGAACAGCTGATTCACTAGATTTATGGGTTCAAAACTGCATGTGGAAACAGCTGTATGGGTGGTTGACTGTGTGCATGAGTGTATTGGTGAGTGATTGGATATCTCAATGCTACATGTCAAAGTAAGTACATATGTAAAACACAGTACATGTGAGAGTTGACATATATAAATTACTGTGTTTAAGAGCCAGTGAATGTGTGAGTGGCTGCATGGATCATTGAAAACTTGTATCAGTGATTGTATAAGAGAGTAAATATGTGTTAGAATATGTTTCAATACGTAAGGTGTGTATAACTGTATAGTTGAGGAAATGGAGGTGTGATTGATTCTTTGCATGACTGTCTAGGTGTATGAGTAACTCCATGGATGAGTGACAATCTGTGAGTGTCTGTTTTCACTGAGTGTATCTAAGGTTATATCAGAGTCTGTAGAGGTTCATCGTATTAACACATGAATGATGTCATCTGTGATGTTGTCAGTGATGTCATTTGAGTTGTCATCAGTGATGTCATCAGTGATGTCACTGACCATGTCATGAATGATGTAATATGTGACATCATCAGCAGTGGATTGCGGGTGCGCGATATATAGTTAGCGCATCTAACTATATATGGAATTTCAATGGTTTTATGCGAGTAAAATAAGGTTTTGTAAATGCAAATTCCTAACTATATATGTTCTATAACCAATGGTTTTTTCATTGAATTTTCAAGGTTTTGTAAATGCAAATTCCTAACTATATATGGACTATAACCTATGGTTTTTTCTGTGAATTTCAATGGTTTTTTAATAGCAAATATCAAAAGCTGTCAAATGTCAAGTACGTGATAGGTAAAAACGTTTTCGTGTTTATGCACGCTGATGTGCTTTGAACGCTGCCCCCCCCTCCCCTCTTTTCTCTTAGTAGTACTCTCTCTTTGCAGATAGTGAACGGTAGTTAACGCAGTCCTTTACCCCCGTTGTAATCCGACGTACCTGCTTGTCTCTCCATTTGATTGATTGTTATCCAAGCATTTACTGTTTTAGAATTGGTTCTCTTTGGATCATTCTCTATTTACAAACAAGCACAAAGTCGCAATACTCTGTTTAGTCTTTGCAGATAGTGAAAAATCGTGTAAAAAAATAAAAGTAATCGAGCAAAATCAGTAGACCACTAATTCGATCTCTTTTTGACCTTGGTAAAATACAAACATTAGGAACAACCCTTCATGAGAAATACGAAAATAGTGAAATGAACTGAGCTCCACACCATGAGGGCTGCAAGACAGCTCGACTCCGCCACCCACCCCGCCCAAAATAACGACAAACCCTATGCAAATATTATAAATATAGACAACACACCAGCAAAGAAACAGGGTAAAACATTTTATTAAATAAATATTTACATAACTATTTTATACTTTTTGTTGCCCGATCCGGCTAGCTCAATCGATCGAGCCTGAAACTCATGCACTGATAGCAAGCGTTGAGAGTTTGTAGAACGAAGGCTTCAGATTTCCTACATACGGTGTAGTGGCGCGAACTGGGAGGGGGCATTTGGATCCTGCCCCTTCCCCAAATAAGATTTTCATACGTGAGTGTTCGTTCATGCTTTTGGTCCCTGAGTTGCTTCGATGTCACTGCCTTACACAAATGGCATAAGTCCTGGATGTTGAGTGCCATACTTCAGAGTTCTAAGCAGCGCTTGTTACACTGTTTAAACCTTATTTGCACCTGCTGCAGCTTCACTATTCAAAGTAAGTGGGGTCCGTTTGTGGACCTGACTGCATTGGAAAACAATGTGATACAGTGCCTCCCTAAACCGCTTGACGGAGGCCCCCGAGGGACGGTGAGATGGCGTGGACTGAGAGGGGGCGCTTGGCTCCTGCCCCCTCCCCAAGTCGTGTTGCCCTGGTGTGGCCTGAGATCGCCCCCGACATAGGCGGCCGGCTCCCGGGGTCCGGCGGAATTTTTTGCCTTTTGATGACTCTTCCATTCTGGACCTTGTCCCACAATCCGTTTGACCTGAAGACACGCTGTAGTGGGGCGCCCCTTTACCGTTTTAGTTGCCATTCCGCCCGCTTTTGGTACTCTGTGCCTCTTCCGCCATTCAGCTGTTTACCGCCCGCTCTTGCGACTACAGCGTCTCGCTCACCATGTAGTTGAGTTGCTCCCGCTCTTAAGATTTAACCAAACTTTTTGGACTGCTGAAAGCGGTTGTATTCCGACCGCTGGTTGGTGGAGACATTTTGACTATATTCTGGACCTGCGTTGTCGCGTAATGCGTCATATGACGCGCCGCGTTAGCGCACCCGGAAGTGCTCCGGTGCGCAAGGCGCAGCTTCCCGGAAACGATCCAGAGCGCGCCGCGCAGCACGTAACGTAAGCATAACAGGTCATGTGACTTGTTAATAAAACTTTTCATTGGTTCATTTTACTTTTGTTTTCCTAATGATGTAAGACTAGGTCATGTGACCTAAAAATAACACTTTTCATTGGATTAAAATTTTTTTCTCCCAAACGATGAAAGCCCCACCTTGTTTCTGGATGTTTCAGACTGAAGCTGGCGTCACCATGAGAGCACCACCATCTCGTAGCTCCGTCGTGGCCATTCCGCAAGCAATCATGGCAGCCGCTCCCCACCGGAAGCCTGCGGGAGTCGAGGTCCCCCAAGACTTTTGTAGAATCTTCAAGGCTGAGGGGACGCTTTCGAGAATGGGACCCAAGCCCTGGCAGACAAGCGTCCGAGTTCCAAAGTGTCCCAGGGCCATTTTACTGGATCAGGCCCAAATCCGAAGAGCCGGCCGCCATTTTAAGAGTCCTGTGGCAGCCGCCTATCGCTGCACCGCAAGAGTGGGAGCAACTCAACTACATGGTGAGCGAGACGCTGTAGCCGTAAGAGCGGGCGGTAAACAGCTGAATGGCGGAAAAGGCACAGTGTAGCAAAAGCGGGCGGAATGGCAACTGAAACGATAAAGGGGCGCCCCACTACAGCAGACGAGCCTCCGCCATGTGCTTCACAACTGCATACGTATCTCGTGATATCAAGGTTGGGCAACCAGTACACAACAAGCAGTTACGAGTCCCATTTACACCGGAGCCATTTTGGGCGCGGCCGGGCAGGTCCAGGATCTAGTCAAACATAACAAATGAGGCTGACGTCTCTGAAGCAGTTGACGCACAGCAGGACATAGCAAATAAACATGAAGTCTCTAAAGCTGTTAACTCACTGCAGGACAAAACAAGTGAACCTGAAACCTCTGGAATAATTGTCGCTCAAAAGAACAACACACAAAACTCTGTAGAGCCTGAAGAAAGAAAAACAGAATGGCACTGTAGTTTCAGACACACTTAACACTAATGACTAAACAAAGATATCGTCTGTTTATGAAGCAGTTATCATATAAACAGAATTGACAAAGAAGTGTGCAGACACCAATGCTATTAAGAAACACAAGAAAATCCCTAACGCATCAGCATTCTCGGAAGAGGTTGACACAGATAACATCTTAAGGAACAAAGAAAGACAAAATAAGGATGAGGAAGTTATCACTTTAGTTTTTTCATCAGCTAGCGACAGCAAGAAACACATTGTAATGGAGATTAGAGAGGCTACGGATGGATAAATAAATTATCAAAAGAAATGGCTACTCCCCCCTTTAGCAGATTAGCTAAATCTTTGCGTAATTTGGACATTAAAGTTATATTATTGTTGTTGTTGTTGTTATGGTTATAGTTCTGGTTAATTTCAGCAAGAAACACATTGTAATGGAGAATAGAGAGGCTACGGATGGGTGAATAAATTATCAAAAGAAATGGCGACTCCCCCCTTTAGCAGATTAGCTAAATGTTTGCGTAATTTAAGCATAAAAGTTATATTATTGTTGTTGTTGTTGTTATCATTATAGTTCTGGTTAATTTCCATTCAGAGTGTCCTACACAGCACCACTCTAGGTAAATACTACTTTATGTAAAACCTGCACTTAGTTGGTCACCATGGGGTTTAAAGAAGGGATGGTTCTTCACCTGGGTGCCGTCCACAACTCAGCACGTTGTGCTGCCTTGGGACTATTCGCACAAAAGACAGCTTCGGACCATTGTTGTTTTTTTTTGTCAAAAAATGTTTAAATATATTTACAGTTTTTGTTACGTTCGTTATATTTAAAAGTTAATAAAGTTTTATAAACCTACTTTTTTGGAGTACTATATATTATTAAAAAATCGGGAGAATGGGGCCTTGAATCGGGTTATTGTCATGTGTGGGCTTTGCAAGTGTACTGCTACAGGATCGGACATTTCAAACTCAAATGCACGTTCTTTTTCTTACCTTTCCGAAGCATGGAGCGCAATAGCAGGCAGAGAAAGGGTGATGCAAGTGTTGAACACTGCCTGGCCTGGCGAGTTGCTGGCAGTGCCACCCCCCCGCCCGCTCCTGAAAGAGGGCACACACACACCGCCGCCCCGAGTACTTCACAGATCTTTAAAAGACCATGCGCTTGTTCATGAGGCTTAAATGGTTTATCACCCCTTCTAGAACCCCTGCATCGACCCTCTGACGTTTCCTGGAAGAATTAGCACGTAACACAATACCAAGCCCTGTCAGCTGAAACCCCCGAGGAATAGTGGGGCATATTATCAAGGGGGTTTAATTCCGCTTTTTTGGCTTTAAAAGCCAAGAAAGCGGAGATAAAATTATCTCCCTATTACCAAGCTGTCGCTAACACCAGTTAGTGACAGCTAAAAGGAGATAGCGACCATCTTGGGCCCCGCTTTGCATGTCAGTGATATCTATCACTAATGACATGCAAAGTGGGCGTGCCAAGATGTTAGCGACTGGAAACAGTCCCTTACATCGCTATCTCCTATTACAAAATTTTGGAGATATTCGCGCTAAGCGTGAATATCTCCACAAGCTAACACCTGCCCTGAGCAGTTCTTAGCCATGTTATCCAATTGGAGGTGGATAAAATGGCTAAGAGCATTTGCTGGATAATGCATGAATATCGCTGACTTTTCAGCGATATTCATGCATTGCGGCCGTTTTTTATCGCATTTGCGAGCAGTTCTTAGCCATGTTATCCAATGGGAGGTAGATAACATAGCTAAGAGCATTTGCTGGATAATGCATGAATCTCGCTGTCTTTTCAGCGATATTCATGCATTGCGGCCGTTTTTTATCGCATTTGCGAGCAGTTCTTAGCCATGTTATCCAATTGGAGGTGGATAACATGGCTAAGAACATTTGCTGGATAATGCATGAATATCGCGGACTTTTCAGCGATATTCATGCATTGCTGCCGTTTTTTATCGCATTTGCGATAAACCTTGCTAATAGCAAGGTTTATCTGCGATAAAAATCGCCGATGTGCGGCGATAATTTCTGTCTCTAAACAAGTTAGAGACATAAATTATCGCTAGTTGTTGGTAATATGCCCCCGGGCTTTTGCTTGCAGGAATCGGGAGGCGGGAGACTAGCACTGAAATCAGTAGTTTCACGCCTGAATCGGGAGGGTTGGCATGTCTGGATTCTCTACAGCTAGGGCCATAAACTACATCCGCAGAGCTAGGTGATAGCCTGGGACCGGCCTGGCATCTAAAATGGCTGCCGTGCACGACAAAATTGTGGCATTGGAAAAAAGGCAAGATGGCGCAAACAATGTTTATCAATAAGGATTCATTTATAACAAAATATTTTATCGCACTGACAAATTGGTGGTCAACTCTTCCTGATTTCCTTCGAATCGAACGTTAACAGACGTCACGCAGCAAAAAAAAAAAAAAAGCTCACGCACAGCCGCTGGAAGACATGTATCAACATATATGAGCCTCCTCAGCCACCCTCAGAAAACATAAGGGATTAGGATACGTCTCCCGCACCCCCTTATACCTAGTAATTTAATTAAAACGAAGCACAAAATGGTCTCCCGCACCCCCTTATACCTAGTAATTTAATTAAAACGAAGCACAAAATGGCGAATTCCCGTTTCGCTACCAGTTTGCGGCCCAGTTCGCGGCCCGGGAAGCGCTTCTACCGTGAAAAATAATTTTTTTTCATTTTCCCCACGGGACCCTTTAAAAACCCCAACAACATTCCTAAAGGGTCAAGAGGGGTATACCTTGCCCCCTTTCATTAAATTCCCCCTTCGTTTTTCACCTCTTCTTCTCTCTCGATCCTACCGAGAGATAAGATGGCGGCCGCTCCGGACTGTTTAGAATGTTGACAGACACCGGGGAGCCAATCAGCTTCGCATCGCAAAGTTCCGTTTCGCGAAAAGTAAGCGGACCGGAGCGCAGCCCGGAGCGCTGTTACAGATATATATCTTGTTTTGAACGTTAATTTCTAAAAATCCACTGGAGCACATATATTGAGACCTAGCAAAGGCACATCGGGCTAACAGTCCCTACAATTTTGCCAAGTTTTGTGCAAATCCATTCAGCCGTTCGAGGTAAAAGTGAGGCCAAAGGCCCGATGGAAATTAACATGGGAAAAACGCATTTTGGGACCCCCCTTTTTTCTCGGCCCCCCCTTGACGAAACCCCCCCAAATTTACGGGGGCTGCTCAAAAACAAAATGTGCCATTTTCCTGAAAATTTCAGCCGATTCCGTCCACAAACGCCAAAGTTATTAGACATAGAATTTTCAAAAGTTCCATAGACAAATAATCCTAACTATATATACCTACTGGCGACCGCCAGTAGGTAATATATATATATATATATATATATATATATATATATATATATATATATATATATATATATATATATATATATATATATATATATATATATATATATATATATATATATATATATATATATATATATATATATATATATATATATATATATATATATATTCAATGAAAAAACCATAGGTTATAGACCATATATAGTTAGGGATTAGCATTTAAAAAACCTTATTTTATTTGCACAAAACCATTGAAATTCCATATATAGTTAGAAGCGCTAACTATATATCGCGCACACGCAATCCACTGCTGATGATGTCACATATTACATCATTCATGACATGGTCAGTGACATCACTGATGACATCACTGATGACATCTCAAATGACATCACTGATGAAATCATTCATGTGATAATACGATGAACCTCTTCAGACTCTAATATAACCTTAGATACAATCAGTGTAAACAGACACTCACAGACTGTCACTCATCCATGGAGTTACTCACACACCTAGTCAGTCATGCAAAGAATCAATCACACCTCCATTTCCTCAACTATACAGTTATACAAACTTTACTTATTCAAACATATACTAACACATATTTACTCTCTTATACAATCCCTGATACAAGTTCACAATGATCCATACAGCCACTCACACATTCACTGGCTCTTATGCACAGTTATTTATATATGTCAACTCTCACATGTATTGTGTTTTACATATGTACTTACTTTGACATGTAGCACTGAGATATCCATTCACTCACCAATACACTCATGCACACAGTCAACCGCCCATACAGCTGTTTCCACATGCACTTTTGAAACCATACATCTAGTGAATCAACTGCTCACACATCTATGCACAGAGTCATACACCTCCCAGCCACCCACACACACACTCAGTCTCCCATACAAATACTTGGGCAACCAATCAATAACCCATATAGTTACTCATATAGCTACTTATCAACACATGGAACAGTTTACAGAACAACAGACATAATGATGCACAAATTAAGACAGTTTAGTCACTAACCCATGCACTCAGTGAGACACATTTAATCACTCACTCATACAGTCAGTCATGCACCTACTAAATCCTTCATCCAGACACTTATACATCCACTCATTCTTCAATATGTAAGACATGTTTTAACTTTACAGAAACATACAGTCACTGGGTGTTGTCATCAGTGATGTCATCAGTGATGTCATTTGAGATGTCATCAGTGATGTCATCAGTGATGTCACTGACCATGTCATGAATGATGTAATATGTGACATCATCAGCAGTGGATTGCGTGTGCGCGATATATAGTTAGCGCTTCTAACTATATATGGAATTTCAATGGTTTTGTGCAAATAAAATAAGGTTTTTTAAATGCTAATCCCTAACTATATATGGTCTATAACCTATGGTTTTTTCATTGAATTTCAATGGTTTTTTAAAAGCTAATATCTGTAGCTGTACAATGTATTGTTCTTTAAGTCTTGAAATATATTTTTCATGTTCTTTAGACAATTTTTTTAAAACATTTTTTTTGTTCCGCTCCCAGTCCGCGAACCGGTCTGCTTCCCGTTAGCTCAATTTAAAGCCGCGGCTTAGTACGCGAACCGGTCAACGTTCCTTTAGCGTAACTTTTACGTTTGCATGACGTTTTGCGTTATCGCGTAATACGTCATTGGACGCGCCAAGTTAGCGGTCCCGGAAGTGGACCGGAAAGCGGAGCAAAGCGCGAAACGTAAACACAGCAGGTCATGTGACTCGAAAATAACACTTTTCATTGGTTCATTTCACTTTTGGTTTCCTAATGATGTAATACTTGGTCATGTGATATAAAATTAACACTTTTCATTGGTTTAGAATTTTTCCTTCTCCCAAATGATGAAAACCCCTCCTTCTTTCCTCACTCTGACTTTCATCTTGGTGAGAGAAAGACCCTTTTTGACTCTTCAGCAATGGCTTCAATGGTTGCTTCAGCCAGTGTGCCCCCACCACCTCCTCCACCTCCTCATGGGAAGAAAGGACCACCTGCTTCATTAATTATAGAAGAGGAGGAAAATCAAGAAGAGGAAGAAGAGGAAGAAAATCAAGAGTTTTTGCCAGAGGAGCCCAGAAGATATAATAGGAAAGAAAATTATATCTGGCAATTTTTTAAATTTCCTGCTGACCAAAAGAAAGTTAATGCTAGATACGTATTTTGTCGTATTTGTGGCTATCGTCTTTCAAGGGGCACAGACAAAAAGTACAGCTATGGCAATCATACAATGCACAGGCACATGAGTCGGTGGCACCCTAACAACTACAGTAATGCCCAGCTTCGAGACCAACAACAAAATCCCCCACAAATGGCAAGAAGATCTGTTGTTCAGGAGGTATCGGGACCGGAGGCGAGGGAGGTGATCCCGAACATCCAGATCAACATGGGAGAAGTGAAGCAAGTCTGTGTGTGGTGCAACCAGACACTTTGCTACCGCGAAAGTAGCATTACCCTTATAATGAGAGCCATCACCAATCATGTGTGCCCAAAACGCCCCAAAAAGTAAATTCTTTTTTTTTTGTTGCTCCTGTTGAGCCGTCTTCGATGAATCATTTTTGTTTCCCCCCTCCCCCCAAAAAATAAAAAAAATACAAAATGTTCAGAAAAAAACAAAAAAATATAAAAAATGTTCAGAAAACTAATAAAAAAAATTTAAAACAACAAAAACAAAAAAAAACAGTTCTTTTCAGAACTACCTCCCCATTATTAAAAAAATTGGTAGAATTCTTTGAACTCTGTCAAGCTCTATTTCTATTAGTTCGCTCCCAGTTCGCACTCCGGTACGCGTACTTTGAGCGTACCAAAAAATTTTTTTTTTAAAAAAAGGAATAGTAAGTATAAGGAAAGGAAACAGACAGTTATGTTACAAAAAAGACAGCTATAGGGAGTAAAGAAAAGAAACTGTTACCCGCAATTCACTTCTGATCATGTCATATATTACATAATTTTTGACATGGTCAGTGAGATCATCAGGAGTGGATTGCGAGTAACAGTTTTTTCTGTAATTTTCAACAAACTACGCTTAAAGAGCGCTATCCGGTACGCGAACTGGAAGCTAACCGCGCAAAATTTCAAAAAAAAAGTTTTTTCTACGCAAATATAGTCCTCCTCAGCCACCCTCAGAAAACGTAGGGGGGCAAAATACTTGTACCATGCCCCCTTCTACCCATTCAGAACATTATTTACCCTCCATTTTATACCTTGATTCGACCGAAACACAAAATGGTGGACTCCCGTTACGCTCCAAGTACGCGGACCGGACCGCTATCCGGGAAGCGGTCCAAAAAAAAGGTGGGAAAGTAATTTACAGAAAAACGACTAGAGACACTCTCACCAAATATAAATTAGCTCATACTACATAACAATCCCTTTCATTCTCACAAATTTGATTGAAATTTCATTTAGCCATTTAGCCTTTAGACCTCTCCAAATACCGTGAGGTAAATTACTTCACAAAACACATCTGAACTGTTGGAATTGACAACCAATGAAAATGTTACTTTCATTTTCTACTTTTATAACCTGACATTTGATTGGTTATATACTTGAATATATATAAAGGAAGAGAAGAAAACACAGCCATTTTGACTACTACTTCTTGTTGTACAACACCTTTTAATAGCTTCCAAAAACTTCAACTTCTTTGTGAAGGTAAGATATAATTTTTAAAAACGAAATATATTGTGCACTATAACTTAATATAATAGAATTTTTCTGCTAGATATACACTATCCCTCTGTAGTAGTAATGTATTTAGATAAACTTCTCTGTCTGTTATAGTTATGAATGGAGTAAGGCTTGTCTTGGTTAAATCACATACACTTTTTTATAGTCCTATTTCCACTCTCATACTATACACTACCAAAAGATAAATTCACTGATAAAAACTGCCTATCTAAAATTAATCCCAACAGTGCCCTATCTCTACTAATATATATTTTTTTAATCCAAATTTCAGGCAAAATGGAAGGCGAGCAGCAAGTTTCTTTTGAGATGGACCTGCAAGAGAGCAGCCAGGAATTAATTGAACAAATTGACATGGAATTTATGGATGAAAGCTTGGATAATGAACTGCTGCAATGTGTCCAAGCAGTAGATGTCCTCCTTGCAAATGAGGACATTTTGCAACCTCACAGATTGCAAACAATATTTCAAGAAAATAATGACATTTCAGACACTGAAATGTTAGAAAGTTTAATAAATTATGAAAAAGAATCAAAATAAAAAAACACTTTAAAAAAAATAAAACAAAAAAAAACAAGAAAAACAACAAACAATTAACATACAGTATTAGAAAAGTCTTTCATTCTTTTATCCATAAAGTTCGCTGCCCAGAACGCTTTCCGGTTCGCGAACTTGACGCTTACCACGCAAAAAAAAAAAAAATATTTTTTTTTGGACCCTGCTGGGCCCTTTTAAAAACACCACATAAAACCTAGGGGGTCAGGGAGGATCTACTATGCCCCCTTATGGAAATTTCCCTCTTTGTTTTGGCCTCCTCTTGTCTCTCGATCCTACCGAGAGACAAGATGGCGGCTGCACCGGACTGTTTAGAATGTTGACAGACACCGAAGAGCCAATCAGCTTTCCGTGCGCAAAGTTCCGTTACGCGAAAAGTACGCGAACCGGATCGCTGCCCGGACCGCTGTTACAGATATATATCTTGATTTAAACGTTAATTTCTCAAAATCCACTGAAGCACATATATTGACACCTAGCAAAGGCACATCGGGCTAACAGTCCCTACAATTTTGCCAAGTTTCGTGCAAATCCATTCAGCCATTCGAGCTAAAAGTGAGTCCAACCGCCCTATGGAAATTAACATGGGAAAAACGCGTTTTGGGACCCCCCTTTTTTCTCAGCCCCCCCTTGACGAAACTCCACCAAATATTCAGGGGCTGCTCAGAATCAAAATGTGCCATTTTCCTGAAAATTTCAACCGATTCCGTCCACAAACGCCAAAGTTATTAGACATAGAATTTTCAGAAGACCCATAGAGAAAAAATCCTAACTATATATACCTACTGGCGACCGCCAGTAGGTAATATATATATATATATATATATATATATATATATATATATATATATATATATATATATATATATATATATATATATATATATATATATATATATATATATATATATATATATATATAGCACAACTTCCCAGCAGAATGAGGCTGCACAACACACAAGTAAGGAGGCTCCTTTATTTCTGTCAACAGGCAGCTTACGATCCCATGTTGGTTTTTCCTTTGCCTGACGCGTTTCAGAGGGTGTCTCCCTCCTTCCTCAGAGGCTCTTGAACAGTCCATAGCTTGCTTGCGTCCCCACAGGATACCAGGCGTGTCTATGAAACAAACAAATTTCTCTCAGGTGTGCCTTTTTATTGTAAAGTTCTTTTGCAATACACGCTGGTCCCTGTGGTTCTAATCATGCATATTTACACCCTCCAATGGGTCCAAAATGATCAAGTCTTTTTTTAAATATATTTTTTAGCCCTCCATTGGGCCCCCGGATCATACCCTGCCTGTTCAATGACGTCCTCATGTGCCTCCGCGCAAGGGGAGAGGTTCCCCCTGCAAGCATCCGTTTTGTTTCTGGATGGTGCGCTCCCTCCGCGGTCTGGGGACCGCGTCAAATATTTACCACAACTTCCCAGCAGAATGAGGCCGCACAACACACAAGTAAGGAGGCTCCTTTATTTCTGCCAACAGGCAGCTTACAATCCCGTGTTGGTTTTTCCTTTGCCTGACGCGTTTCAGAGGGTGTCTCCCTCCTTCCTCAGAGGCTCTTGAACAGTCCGTAGCTTGCTTGCGTCCCCACAGGATACCAGGCGTGTCTATAAAACAAACAAATTGCTCTCAGGTGTGCCTTTTTATTGTAAAGTTCTTTTGCAATGCACGCTGGTCCCTGTGGTTCTAATCATGCATATTTACACCCTCCAATGGGTCCAAAATGTTCAAGTCTTTTTTGAAATATTTTTTTAGCCCTCCTTTGGGCCCCCGGATCATACTCTGCCTGTTCAATGACGTCCTCATGTGCCTCCGCGCAAGGGGAGAGGTTCCCCCTGCAAGCATCCGTTTTGTTTCTGGATGGTGCGCTCCCTCCGCGGTCTGGGGACCGCGTCAAATATTTACCACAACTTCCCAGCAGAATGAGGCCGCACAACACACAAGTAAGGAGGCTCCTTTATTTCTGTCAACAGGCAGCTTACGATCCCGTGTTGGTTTTTCCTTTGCCTGACGCGTTTCAGAGGGTGTCTCCCTCCTTCCTCAGAGGCTCTTGAACAGTCCATAGCTTGCTTGCGTCCCCACAGGATACCAGGCGTGTCTATGAAACAAACAAATTTCTCTCAGGTGTGCCTTTTTATTGTAAAGTTCTTTTGCAATACACGCTGGTCCCTGTGGTTCTAATCATGCATATTTACACCCTCCAATGGGTCCAAAATGTTCAAGTCTTTTTTTAAATATATTTTTTAGCCCTCCATTGGGCCCCCGGATCATACCCTGCCTGTTCAATGACGTCCTCATGTGCCTCCGCGCAAGGGGAGAGGTTCCCCCTGCAAGCATCCGTTTTGTTTCTGGATGGTGCGCTCCCTCCGCGGTCTGGGGACCGCGTCAAATATTTACCACAACTTCCCAGCAGAATGAGGCCGCACAACACACAAGTAAGGAGGCTCCTTTATTTCTGCCAACAGGCAGCTTACAATCCCGTGTTGGTTTTTCCTTTGCCTGACGCGTTTCAGAGGGTGTCTCCCTCCTTCCTCAGAGGCTCTTGAACAGTCCGTAGCTTGCTTGCGTCCCCACAGGATACCAGGCGTGTCTATAAAACAAACAAATTGCTCTCAGGTGTGCCTTTTTATTGTAAAGTTCTTTTGCAATGCACGCTGGTCCCTGTGGTTCTAATCATGCATATTTACACCCTCCAATGGGTCCAAAATGTTCAAGTCTTTTTTGAAATATTTTTTTTAGCCCTCCTTTGGGCCCCCGGATCATACTCTGCCTGTTCAATGACGTCCTCATGTGCCTCCGCGCAAGGGGAGAGGTTCCCCCTGCAAGCATCCGTTTTGTTTCTGGATGGTGCGCTCCCTCCGCGGTCTGGGGACCGCGTCAAATATTTACCACAACTTCCCAGCAGAATGAGGCCGCACAACACACAAGTAAGGAGGCTCCTTTATTTCTGTCAACAGGCAGCTTACGATCCCGTGTTGGTTTTTCCTTTGGCTGACGCGTTTCAGAGGGTGTCTCCCTCCTTCCTCAGAGGCTCTTGAACAGTCCATAGCTTGCTTGCGTCCCCACAGGATACCAGGCGTGTCTATGAAACAAACAAATTGCTCTCAGGTGTGCCTTTTTATTGTAAAGTTCTTTTGCAATGCACGCTGGTCCCTGTGGTTCTAATCATGCATATTTACACCCTCCAATGGGTCCAAAATGTTCAAGTCTTTTTTGAAATATATTTTTTAGCCCTCCATTGGGCCCCCGGATCATACTCTGCCTGTTCAATGACGTCCTCATGTGCCTCCGCGCAAGGGGAGAGGTTCCCCCTGCAGGCATCCGTTATGTTTCTGGATGGTGCGCTCCCTCCGCGGTCTGGGGACCGCGTCAAATATTTACCACAACTTCCCAGCAGAATGAGGCCGCACAACACACAAGTAAGGAGGCTCCTTTATTTTTGTCAACAGGCAGCTTACGATCCCGTGTTGGTTTTTCCTTTGCCTGACGCGTTTCAGAGGGTGTCTCCCTCCTTCCTGAGAGGCTCTTGAACAGTCCGTAGCTTGCTTGTGTCCCCACAGGATACCAGGCGTGTCTATGAAACAAACAAATTGTTCTCAGGTGTGCCTTTTTATTGTAAAGTTCTTTTGCAATGCACGCTGGTCCCTGTGGTTCTAATCATGCATATTTACACCCTCCAATGGGTCCAAAATGTTCAAGTCTTTTTTGAAATATATTTTTTAGCCCTCCATTGGGCCCCCGGATCATACTCTGCCTGTTCAATGACGTCCTCATGTGCCTATATATCCACGAAGAAAAAGGCTCCAGCCAGGATACTGGGACCCTTGAGGGGTAGCGCACACTCCGGCGGAGCAAGCCAGAATTTACGATCCAAAATATATCACAACACAGTTCATGCGCTCTCAGGAAATGAGTCCAGCAACACAATTCAATGGAACTACGGGTTTAAACCTGTGGTTCCATTGAATTGTGTTGCTGGACTCATTTCCTGAGAGCGCATGTACTGTGTTGTGATATATTTTGGATATATATATATATATTCACTGAAAAAACCCTAGGTTTTACACACGTTATAGTTAGGAAGTAGCATTTGAAAAACCTATGAAATTCACTGAAAAAACCATAGGTTTGACACCAGTTATAGTTAGCTGGAAATTTTACTGACATAAAACCAATGAAATTCCACGTTATAGTTAGTTGGACTCACTATAACTTGCGCGTGTAATGCACTGCTGATGACATCACATATTACATCACTCATGACATGGTCAGTGACGTCACTAATGAGATCACTGATGATACCATCCTTGTGACAGAGAGACTAACCTACTTGCACTCTAAAGTAACCCTTAAAACACATTTTGAAAAAACAAACTAACATATAAAAAAAGTGGACATACCTATACCAGTTACAACAACCAATTCAGTAATTCCAACATTTATATACACATCCAATAATTCACTAACAATTCTATATAGTCACTCGTATATATACTCACTGATTATATATAGTGATACAGCTATACATCCTGTTATATACCGACAGACATCCAAAAGTAAATCACACACATATTCACACTTGCAAATAAACTAATAAACATTCATTTATTTACATAGACAGATATACACACACTAGCACCTTACTTCTAAGTAAACTTACACTTACTTACTCTTTTAAACAATCACTTATAGAAACACATACTTATTTAAACAATCTCTCACTGTCACATATACTGACTTATATATATCAATACTTACATAAACTAGATTAAAACATATATCGTTACTGATAAACACACTAGTGAGGCAGGCATTCACTCACTAACACACACATATACACACTCAGCCATCCATACAGTCCTCCACATCCATTAAGACACTTATTTAAACATTTATTTTTCCATCGACCTCTACATATACATATATAAAACATATTTAATTTTTTAAAAAGACAGACATTCACTAGATAGTGTTATCAGTGATCTCATGAGTGATGTAATATGTGATATCATCAGCAGTGCATTACACGCGCAAGTTATAGTGAGTCCAACTAACTATAACGTGGAATTTCATTGGTTTTATGTCAGTAAAATTTCCAGCTAACTATAACTGGTGTCAAACCTATGGTTTTTTCAGTGAATTTCATAGGTTTTTCAAATGCTACTTCCTAACTATAACGTGTGTAAAACCTAGGGTTTTTTCAGTGAATTTCATAGGTTTTTTGAATGCTAGTTCCTAAGTATGTAATCACGTTCGTAACCAGATAGTGTCACCGCCTACACGTCCTGAGAAGCGCATGTAAAGTCATGTGACTTGAAAACAAGACTTCCAATTGGTTCTTAGTAGTTTCTGTTCTGAAATTTACACGAAGCACTCCACCCACTTTCCTCACAATCTTTTCTACTCTCAAGAGACAACAACGTCGAGCATCTTCCGGAAAACTTTGCTGAAATGGCTGCCCTTCCGCATTCATCTTCCGAATCTGAAGGAAATGAGCGACCACCGTTAAGAAGAAAAAAGGAATCTTTCATTTGGCAATTTTTTACTTATCCTGAAGATCAAAAGAAGGTGAATGCGCCAAAAGTAACCTGCATGATATGCAATTCGGAACTCTCAAGGGGAAATCCAAATAAAAAATATTCCTTTTCTATACACACCATGCTGCGGCATGTTAAACAAAGACACCCTGAGCATTATGCAAAAGCATCGACAAGAGCCCTGGCAACGCTATTACCATCAGAGGTGGCCAGCACATCTTCTGGTGGAGTACCTGTATCTCCATCGAGTGCTGAGATTGACTTGAGACCATATCTTGCGAAGGTACACATGAAATGCAACGAGTGTAGAAAAATTCTTTTGTATGGAGAGCAGAGCCTCGTTCTTATTCAACTCAAAATTTAAAGTCATAAATGCCCCAAGAAAAGATAAATTTCTTCACTTCATTTTCATAGTATTACATACTGAAAAATGTAGTAGCAAGTTTAAGAAATCGAAAGCATCATAACACTTGTTTCCAAAAAAAAAAAAAAAAAAAAAGTTCTTTTCAGAACTATGTGTTTTCGCCGCTTTATTTTAGTGCGAGACCGGGTGCGCGCACCCTCCTATCGCGTACAGGAGCTGAGATTTGCATGTGAAGTCATGTGACTTCAAAAGAACACTTCTAATTGGCTCTTGGTAGTTTCTATTCTGGAATTTACACGCAGCACTCCACCTACTTCCATCACTTTCTTTTCTACTCTCAAGAGAGAACAACGTCGAACATCTTCCCGAAGACTTCGCTACAATGGCTACCATTCCGCATTCATCTTCCGAATCTGAAGGAGATGAGCAACCACCTTTCACAAGAAAAACGGAGGCTACGCTATTACCAGCAGAAGTAACCAGCACATCTTCCGGTGGACGACCTGTATCTCCATCGAGTGCTGAAATGGACTTGAAACCATGTCTGGCGAACGTGCACATAAAATGCAACAACTGTGGAGAACTTCTTGTATATGGAGAGCAAAGCTTTATTTTAATTAAACACAAAATTGAGAGTCATAAATGCTCCTAGAAAAGTTAAATTTCTTCACTTTATTTGGATAATATCACATACTGAAAAATAACGTAGCAACTTTAAGAAATCAAAAACATCATAACACTTGTTTCCCAAAAAAAAAAAAAAAAGTTATTTTCAGAACTAACTCTTTGTACCAAAAAGAGCATATTAGCTAATATTTTCTCGCCGCTTTCATTTAGTGCGCGACCAGGTGCGCGCACCCACCTATCGCGTACAGCCGTCGAGACACGCATGTGCAGTCATGTGACTTAAAAACAACACTTCCAATTGGTTCTTACTAGTTTCTATTCTGCAATTTACACGGAACACTCCACCCACTTCTCTAGAAAACCAGTTTATCGAAAAACTTTTAAAGCCTCCCCTATAAAACATTCGACATCGTTCACATAGCAGTGTAGTAAATAGCACTAGATACACTCCGTCCCTTAATTATAAGAGACTTATTGCTATGTGAGAAAAACTTTTGTTTTCACGTGATAATGTGAAATGCTGAGCCTGTTACAGAATTTTCTTTCACATATATGTTACTATTCCCCTTCGACCACTAACACCGTAGAAAATACCACCATAGCGGTGATATTTTTTACACCGAGAACGGGCGATTTGTATCGCTTAGAGCCCTTGCTATTATAAAGTTTTATTTCCTAAGTCTCTGATCTCCAACTGTGCAACGTGACTCCCCTGTGTGTCGTAATGAGGTGCTAAGAGCACCACGTACACTATACTGTGACAAAGCATCCATAAATTCCGCGGACATTTCTACCCTGCTATCTGCAATTATAAACATCAAAAGGAGCTACGCTGCGCCCCTTGGAGAGCCCTCACTCCCACTGCTACAAAGACTTGGCAGTTGCCAAGATGCACAAAAACAGCGTCTCGGATCCATTGAACTTCTGTGACGGTCTCAATGAAAATAAGCACTAAACAATATTCAAGTATGTAGCAGTCCTTCTACTTGGTTAGAGACTAAACA
This sequence comes from Lissotriton vulgaris, assembly GCF_964263255.1. NCBI lineage: Eukaryota > Metazoa > Chordata > Amphibia > Caudata > Salamandridae > Lissotriton > Lissotriton vulgaris. Next base: position 1,098,151,410 of record NC_141691.1, on the reverse strand, counting down.
TTTACCGCAGCACTGAAACAATTTCTTCTCGGAAATAAACCTTGGTATTAATGAGGTTTAACGCAAATGCGGTAAAAATCGTTGCAAAGCATAAGTATCACTGAAATATAAGGATTATTCATGCATAGCGACCTAATGCTATTAGCCATGTTATCCACCTCCCATTGGATAACATGGCTAAGAACTCCTCAGGGCAAGTGTTAGCTTTTAGAAATATTCCCGCTTAGCGCAAATATCTCCAAAAGCTAGTAATAAGAGATAGCGATAATAAAGACTATTTTCAGTCGCTAACATCTTCGCATGCCCACTTTGCATGTCATTAGATATAAATGCAACTGACATGCAAAGTGCGGCCCAAAATGTTCACTATCTTCTACTAAGTGTTGCTAACTGGTGTTAGCAGCAGCTACGTAACAGAGAGATAATTTTATCTCTGCTTTCTTGACATTTAAAGCAAAAAAAACACAGATAAACACCCTTCATAATATACCTCTATATTCAAATTGAAGTAGGCGTAGATCTTGACGCAGCAATCACATGCACAGTTTTGAAAGAATATGGCCCAGAAATAGGTGTGGGCGGAAAATCCGTTACGCTCGCGGATTTTGCGGATTTTTGGGAAATTCGCAATCCGCGAGATTTGCGAATTTCTCGCAAAATCCGCAAATTCGCACGCAGCGGATTTTTTTGGCGGCGCGCGGCGTTGGTGATACAATTTTTGCGGCGCGCGGCGTTTATCATCGTTTGCCGAGTTGTTTTTTTCGATAGTTTGCGAGTGCTGCGCCATTTTGGATCTTGCTGTGTGATCCCGCGGGAATTGGCGAGCGCGATTACGTCATCGCGGCTTGCCAGCGATAGTTTGTCAACGCGAGTACGGCGAGATCACGTCTCGCGGTACTTCGCAATTGCGAGATTTGAGATGCGGCGAGCGAAAATATAAATTTGCAATTCTGCACAAGAAATCCACTAGCAAGCAGCATAAACCTTCTAGAAATGATGATTTTTATGTGAATAACTCCTTAGTTTGACATTTGCCTGCACTTTTTTAGCGAGGAGTCCATTTTGGGGAGGGGGGCAGGGGGGTGGGAGGAAGGAAGTGCCCCACAGTCTTCAACTTCCTGTTCCTGTTCAGCAGGCTCCTCCCAGTGCTTTGTCCATCTCCTGGTCACTTTTCATTTGGGTCTGGAGCTGGAAGGATTACTTTTTGTGGATGCTGCTGGATATTTGGTTTTGAGGCCTTTTTGACTTTCTTTGGATCACTGTTGGATTAGAAATTTTACAAGTAAGTTTGTTTGGGGCATTACAGTTGCTGCAATTAAAATTTTGGAATTTTCGATTTTTGGGCTGTTTTGGGGCCTTTTGCCCAGGGGTACTCAGTGGTGGGTGGACTGAGTCTTTCTGTGGGTTGTCTTGACCTTAAACATCATGGAGGCCATGGATGAATTGGGATTGTGCTGATTTTTCTGTGTTTTTCGATTTTTGACCTGTTGTTGGGGCCTTGACCAGGGGTAGTGAGTGGTGCATGGGCCTAGTCTTTCTGTGGGCTGTCTTGAACTTAAACATCATGGAGGGCATAGATGGAATGGGATTGTGCTGATTTTTCTGTGTTTTTCGATTTTTGACCTGTTGTTGGGGCCTTGACCAGGGGTAGTGAGTGGTGCATGGGCCTAGTCTTTCTGTGGGGTGTCTTGAATTTAAACATCATGGAGGGCATGGATGGAATGGGATTGTGCTGATTTTGCAGTGTTTTTCGATTTTTGGGGGTGTTCATGGGGACAGGCCATGTGGGTGGGGGCCATTTTGAGTGCTGGTACAGGCAGGCCCTGGCCATGTGCTAGGAGGCAAGTGGCCATTTTGAATGCAGGCTTTGTTGTTAGGCCTCCAACCATTTTGCCTACTTTTCAACCTTTATTTATGCCCAGGGGTAGTGAGTCTTGCATGGGCCTAGTCTTTCTGTGGGTTGTCTTGAATTTAAACATCATGGAGGCCATGGATGGAATGGGATTGTGCTGATTTTGCAGTGTTTTTCGATTTTTGGGGGTGTTCATGGGGAGGGACATGCCATGTGGCTGGTGGCCATTTTGAGTGCAGCTACAGGCACTGGCCATGTACTGGCAGGCAAGTGGCCATTTTGAATGCAGGCTTTGTTGTTAGGCCTCCAACCATTTTGCCTACTTTTCAACCTTTATTTATGCCCAGGGGTAGTGAGTCTTGCATGGGCCTAGTCTTTCTGTGGGTTGTCTTGAATTTAAACATTATGGAGGGCATGGATGGATTGGGATTGTGCTGATTTTGCAGTGTTTTTCGATTTTTTGTGCTCTATAACTGAACTGATGTTCCTCTGTCTTCCATTTTTTTTAGGTGCACAAGACTCAAGAGAACCACCAGTGCCAGGAAGAAGTCCTGCAGCGGTGTGTGTGTGCAGCATAACGTCACGCGACGTCACGTCTGGCCTCAGACAACTCTACAATTCGTGCAACTGCGGCCTGCTGTCTGACCTGCTCTGAAGAAGATGGCCCCGCCCCCAAAGAAAGTTCTCCGTAGCTCCTCTAGCAAGAAAGTTGCTAGTAAGGATCAGAAGAAGCAAGTTACCAAGGAGGCTGGTGTGCCACCTGCCACGTTTTTTAGGAGCAAAAAAAAAAGTACGCCTGCAGCAGCAGGATCTGCTGGGGACCAAGCTGGGAGCAGCACCCCTGCTCCATTGGGTTCAGTGCCTCCACCACCACGCCAACTTAAGTCAAAGCCCTTGAGTGCTTCAGAGGCAGTCAGTGTACTTCTCCAATCACCATCGACCAGTGATGTTGGCTCATCGCAAGAAAGTAGCAGCAATGTCCCTGAATCAACACAGGTTGTTGTAACTCATCTGACAAGTGTTGAACAACCACAGCCGCAACAACAACACCATGTGCAAGTACACGCCCAAGTACATGTGGAAGGAGAGGCAGCAAAAGGAGATGCGCAAGCAAAGGTGCATGGAGGTTCACAAGTGCCCACAATAGTTGTTCCTCCCGAAGTAGGGGCACATTTGGAAATCGACAATGAAGCCGAGGTATCATTGGAAGCCACTCCTCCTGATGATCATTCATTGTCTTCCACATCCCTAGCAAGGAAAAGATCAAGGGGGGTGTCTACATCTTCTTCAAGCCCACCTCGTTCTGATGCAAGTGATCTGTCTTGGGAACCACAACTGCGGTCTGACAGTGAGGCACACCATGATCTGACACCGGTACCTAAGCGTAAAAGGAAGGTCGTCCAAAAACTCAAACCTATGGAGTGTGATGAGGCTCAACAAGAAGTGACAGATACTGCTGGTGATGAAGCCTCTCACGATGACGACGAGCCAGTCATCACAAAGGTCACTGCAGCCCCACCGGGCATGCAGCAAAGAGACATTTTGACCCTATCCCGAGAAGCTGCTGAGCGTGATGATGATGTCGGCGAGGAGGCAATGGAAATGGAATCATTAGATTTGGAGTTAAGTAGTACACCAAAACCTACCGCTTCCATATTTCTTCCTCGCAAGAAGGTACCCACCTCGTCCTCGACCTCAATTCGTGGTGGTGAAAGTGCAAAACGTACTGAAGTTCGGCAATCCACATCCTCCACTTCATCTGGCATTAGCAGCAGGACCACCACCACCAGTATCGCCGCCTCCTCCGGCCCCCGAAGACATTTCAAGTCTCCAGTTTGGGACTTCTTTAGTGTTTGCCCAAAAAATGAAAATGTAGCCATTTGTAGCATTTGTAAGCTTCGAGTTAGTCGTGGTAAGTTGGGTTCCAACTATGGTACCGGAGGCCAGAGAGGTCATCTTAGGAGAACGCACGATGTCCAATGGTTTGCGCACCTACACACGATCAAGGAAGCCGGAATTGCACGCAATGAAAACGTTGTTTTTTCATCTGGTGATGACGAGGAGGTAGAAGACGATTCAAACACTTCACTTACACCCAGTTCCCCTGTCAGCAGCACACCCCATGGGAGCCACACTAAGAGTGTGGGAGAGAGTGAGACATCAATGCGGAAAAGTTCATCAGCGAGCGTAACTGGGTCGAAGAGATCATCATCATCCCGTAAATCCTTGGTCCAGGGCAACATTAAAAAGATGTTGTTTACAGAAGCGCAATATGAACGCAACCACCCAATGACCCGTCTGTATAACACTAAGCTGGCTAAAATGCTAGCTCTGGACCTTCTCCCTTTTTCTTTTGTAGAAGGGGTTGGTTTTCTAGAATTAGTGACAGCGCTCTGCCCTAAATGGAAGGTTCCTAGCCGGTTCTATTTTGCCCGAGTTGCGGTTCCAGCACTACATGAAGATGTTCTGAAGGTGATTGGGGCAGCTTTGCAGAAGAGTGCTGTTCACACTATACATCTGACAACAGACATGTGGACCAGTGGCGCAGGCGCTGATTACATGTGCATCACTGCACACTGGGTCTCTTTTTCAGGGGCTAAAGCAAAGCTAAACTCAGGTGTTGACACTAACATTGTTTTTAAAGGTGCTCGGAAACATGCAACACTAGCCATGTTTGGTTTAGAGAAACGTCACACAGCAGAAAACATTTTGGATGTCTTTAACACAAAGGTCCTTAACTGGCTGTCCCCACGAAAACGCAAGGTTGGTTATGTTTCCACGGACAATGGCGCCAATATAGTTAAGGCCATAAGGGACGGTTACTATTTCAGAGTGCCGTGTTTGGCGCACTGTATAAACCTGGTTGTCCAAAAATTCTTGGGTAATAAAGGCAGTGCAGCGTACAGTGTATTGGAGACCTGCCGAAAAATGTGCAAGCATTTCAGGCATTCTTTTAAGGCCCGGAAGCAGCTGAGGAGCCTGCTATATCAACGTCAAATGCCAGTGAAAGCACTCATCCAGGAGGTGGTAACACGTTGGAACTCAACCTTCTACATGCTTGAGCGTCTGTATGAGCAGTATACGGAACTCGATCAATATTTCTTTAAAGAGGGTATAGAGGAGCTGAGGATGGGTGGGCCGCAATGGAACATAGTTGAAAGCCTGACACGCATGCTTCGTCCTTTTGAGTTCTTCACGCGTGCAGTCAGCAAGGAGGACTCTAATTTGGGAAAAGCTATCCCATTGTTGTACATGCTGGAGGACCAACTGAAGGAGGTGTGTTCTGTGTTTGGAAAAGATGACAAAAACCAAGACTCTTTGCTTCTGGCTGAGCAATTATTAGAGCTCCTACAAGGTGATGAACGTCTTAAAAAGATCCACTCAGAACAGCATTACATTTGTGCTACTATTCTGGATCCACGCTACAAAAAGGCGCTGGCAGGCCAAGCATTCTTTCCTTTTGATGATGAACATGTTCCAAAGTACAAACGTTGGCTAGCCTTGTCAGCCAAGAAGTTTGAAACAGAACGGCTGGAAATTGAAGGAAATGGCAGTACATCAGCAGGCCATCCCCAGTCAAAACAATCCACTTCTGCACCTGTGGCTGTGGCACAAGTGACCTCTCAGCCGTTAAAGACACCGGCAACCGGATCATCTGCACGAAAGACAACAGAAACATTGGAGGCTGAAGAGGATTGGCTAGCTCTGCGTGGGTTTGGTTCTCAAAAGGTCAGAGGCACAGCAAGAGCTAAGCAAAGTGGAGGAACCTTGGATGAGGACCTTGAGTCGATGGTGAAGGACTATCTGAATGACTCAACAGAGGTCTATGTTAATTCTGACCCATTGGCGTATTGGCATGGGAAAAAAGAATTGTGGCCACAGCTCACCAACCTGGCTTTAAACTACTTGTCTTGCCCACTCGCAAGCGTGTCTTCTGAACGGGTTTTCAGTGCGGCTGGTGGGATTGTAACTCCCAAACGGAGCCGCCTCTTGCCCAAAAATGTGGAGAGGTTAACAATGATCAAGATGAATCAGCACCTCATACCACCAGATTTCAGAGTACGAGAGAGCGTGCCGGATGAAGAGGAGGTGGCCAGCAACATAGATGAGGGAATTTCTACTCTGTCAGGTGACACTGAGCTCACCCTGCCTGAATTCGCAGAGTATGATGACGAAGCCTTATTCTTATTCCTGGACCGTGATACCGACTTCGAGCCCTGAAAATGAGACAACGAATCAATAACTTTCTTTTTCATCCTTATTCACTTTTATTCCTGTGTGTCTGTCTTTCTTTGTTGTGCACAGTTAATATAATTCAAACTTTAATCAGATAATCACAAAAACAAGCCCATCAGCAGAACTGTCTTCACTTGTTTGCTAATTGATTTGAAGGTGCCGCAGTCTGCATTCCTCAGGTTCACAAGTTCAGAAGAACATGCTCCTCTATCCTCCTCCTCCAGACTCCTATTTCCATCAAAGCAGAGGGCTGGTTTACGCCCAATGAAGAAAGACTCAGCACTTGTGGGGGTGTTGTTCTACCTCTTTGCAGGTGAGTTGACGGGTCTGGGGCCATTGCTGGGAAGCACTAAAAGTGGTTTGGACCAAATCCGAGGCGGAACATTTTTTGTGTTTTTGATGACTTGCTTGCCTTTGAGGTGCTCTTAGGGGGGGTTCCGTCTGTTTGTGGGTGAGTTTCGTGGTCTGGGAGCATTGCTGGGACACTATAATCTTGATTGCATTTGCTTTTCAGGAAATCCGTCGTGCCAACCCCGACTTATGGCCTAGCTACGCAGCGCGTTTGGACCGAAGGCCCAGAAATATTGCAAGTATGAGATTTTGCTTTTGGCCTGTTTGGGGGTGTTATGCTTCTTGGCGGGTGGGTTGCCGGGTCTTGGGGCATTCCTGGGAGGGTCTAATACCGGGTAGAAGTGGTTGGGACAAAATCCAGGCCGATTTTTTTTTGGGCTATTTCTGACATTTTGCTCTATGTAGCGTTTTCGGGGGTCCTGTTTGGGGGGCTTCCTGGTGTTTGTGGGTGAGTTTCTTGGTCTGGGAGCACTTCTGGGACACTCTAATCTTGATTGCATTTGCTTTTCAGGAAATCCGTCGTGGCAACCCCGACTTATGGCCTAGCTACGCAGTGCGTTTGGACCGAAGGCCCAGAAATATTGCAAGTATGAGATTTTCCTTTTGGCCTGTTTGGGGGTGTTATGCTTCTTGGCGGGTGGGTTGCCGGGTCTTGGGGCATTCCTGGGAAGGTCTAATACCGGGTAGAAGTGGTTGGGACAAAATCCAGGCCGATTTTTTTTTGGGCTATTTCTGACATTTTGCTCTATGTAGCGTTTTTGGGGGCCTGTTTGGGGGGCTTCCTGGTGTTTGTGGGTGAGTTTTGTGGTCTGGGAGCACTGCTGGGACACTCTAATCTTGATTGCATTTGCTTTTCAGGAAATCCGTCGTGGCAACCCCGACTTATGGCCTAGCTACGCAGTGCGTTTGGACCGAAGGCCCAGAAATATTGCAAGTATGAGATTTTGCTTTTGGCCTGTTTGGGGGTGTTATGCTTCTTGGCGGGTGGGTTGACGGGTCTTGGGGCATTCCTGGGAAGGTCTAATACCGGGTAGAAGTGGTTGGGACAAAATCCAGGCCGATTTTTTTTTTGGCTATTTCTGACATTTTGCTCTATGTAGCGTTTTCGGGGGCCTGTTTGGGGGGCTTCCTGGTGTTTGTGGGTGAGTTTCGTGGTCTGGGAGCACTGCTGGGACACTCTAATCTTGATTGCATTTGCTTTTCAGGAAATCCGCCGTGGCAACCCCGACTTATGGCCTAGCTACGCAGTGCGTTTGGACCGAAGGCCCAGAAATATTGCAAGTATGAGATTTTGCTTTTGGCCTGTTTGGGGGTGTTATGCTTCTTGGCGGGTGGGTTGACGGGTCTTGGGGCATTCCTGGGAAGGTCTAATACCGGGTAGAAGTGGTTGGGACAAAATCCAGGCCGATTTTTTTTTTTGGCTATTTCTGACATTTTGCTCTATGTAGCGTTTTCGGGGGCCTGTTTGGGGGGCTTCCTGGTGTTTGTGGGTGAGTTTCGTGGTCTGGGAGCACTGTTGGGACACTCTAATCTTGATTGCATTTGCTTTTCAGGAAATCCGTCGTGGCAACCCCGACTTATGGCCTAGCTACGCAGCGCGTTTGGACCGAAGGCCCAGAAATATTGCAAGTATGAGATTTTGCTTTTGGCCTGTTTGGGGGTGTTATGCTTCTTGGCGGGTGGGTTGCCGGGTCTTGGGGCATTCCTGGGAAGGTCTAATACCAGGTAGAAGTGGTTGGGACAAAATCCAGGCCGATTTTTTTTTTGGCTATTTCTGACATTTTGCTCTATGTAGCGTTTTCGGGGGCCTGTTTGGGGGGCTTCCTGGTGTTTGTGGGTGAGTTTCGTGGTCTGGGAGCACTGCTCGCTATATATACTTTACTTTGCAAGAGGTTTGAAGCAAATCCATGGTGGCAGAGGGGACTTAGGGCCTAGCTGCAGAGCGCGCGCGGAGTGATTTGGGAAATTTGTGAAAAATGGACTAAGTCCCCATTTTTGTACTTTTGCTCTTTGGCTGTTTGGGGGTCTTCTACTCGTTTTCTCCTGGGTTGACGGCTCTGGGGCCATTGCTGGGAAGCTATAATACCGGATAAAAGTGTTTTGGACCAAATCCCAGGCGGAATTTTTTTTGTGTTTTTAATGACTTGCTTGCCTTTGAGGTGCTCTTAGGGGGGGTTCCGTCTGTTTGTGGGTGAGTTTCGTGGTCTGGGAGCACTGTTGGGACACTCTAATCTTGATTGCATTTGCTTTTCAGGAAATCCGTCGTGGCAACCCCGACTTATGGCCTAGCTACGCAGCGCGTTTGGACCGAAGGCCCAAAAATATTGCAAGTATGAGACTTTGCTTTTGGCCTGTTTGGGGGTGTTATGCTTCTTGGCGGGTGGGTTGCCGGGTCTTGGGGCATTCCTGGGAAGGTCTAATACCGGGTAGAAGTGGTTGGGACAAAATCCAGGCCGATTTTTTTTTTGGCTATTTCTGACATTTTGCTCTATGTAGCGTTTTCGGGGGCCTGTTTGGGGGGCTTCCTGGTGTTTGTGGGTGAGTTTCGTTTTCTGGGAGCACTGCTGGCTATATATACTTTACTTTGCAAGAGGTTTGAAGCAAATCCATGGTGGCAGAGGGGACTTAGGGCCTAGCTGCAGAGCGCGCGCGGAGTGATTTGGGAAATTTGTGAAAAATTGACTAAGTCCCCATTTTTGTACTTTTGCTCTTTGGCTGTTTGGGGGTCTTCTACTCGTTTTCTCCTGGGTTGACGGCTCTGGGGCCATTGCTGGGAAGCTCTAATACCGGATAAAAGTGTTTTGGACCAAATCCCAGGCGGAATTTTTTTTGTGTTTTTGATGACTTGCTTGCCTTTGAGGTGCTCTTAGGGGGGGTTCCGTCTGTTTGTGGGTGAGTTTCGTGGTCTGGGAGCATTGCTGGGACACTCTAATCTTGATTGCATTTGCTTTTCAGGAAATCCGTCGTGCCAACCCCGACTTATGGCCTAGCTACGCAGCGCGTTTGGACCGAAGGCCCAGAAATATTGCAAGTATGAGATTTTGCTTTTGGCCTGTTTGGGGGTGTTATGCTTCTTGGCGGGTGGGTTGCCGGGTCTTGGGGCATTCCTGGGAAGGTCTAATACCGGGTAGAAGTGGTTGGGACAAAATCCAGGCCGATTTTTTTTTGGGCTATTTCCGACATTTTGCTCTATGTAGCGTTTTCGGGGGCCTGTTTGGGGGGCTTCCTGGTGTTTGTGGGTGAGTTTCGTGATCTGGGAGCACTGCTGGGACACTCTAATCTTGATTGCATTTGCTTTTCAGGAAATACGTCGTGGCAACCCCGACTTATGGCCTAGCTACGCAGTGCGTTTGGACCGAAGGCCCAGAAATATTGCAAGTATGAGATTTTGCTTTTGGCCTGTTTGGGGGTGTTATGCTTCTTGGCGGGTGGGTTGCCGGGTCTTGGGGCATTCCTGGGAAGGTCTAATACCGGGTAGAAGTGGTTGGGACAAAATCCAGGCCGATTTTTTTTTTTGACTATTTCTGACATTTTGCTCTATGTAGCGTTTTCGGGGGCCTGTTTGGGGGGCTTCCTGGTGTTTGTGGGTGAGTTTCGTGGTCTGGGAGCACTGCTGGGACACTCTAATCTTGATTGCATTTGCTTTTCAGGAAATCCGTCGTGGCAACCCCGACTTATGGCCTAGCTACGCAGTGTGTTTGGACCGAAGGCCCAGAAATATTGCAAGTATGAGATTTTGCTTTTGGCCTGTTTGGGGGTGTTATGCTTCTTGGCGGGTGGGTTGACGGGTCTTGGGGCATTCCTGGGAAGGTCTAATACCGGGTAGAAGTGGTTGGGACAAAATCCAGGCCGATTTTTTTTTTGGCTATTTCTGACATTTTGCTCTATGTAGCGTTTTCGGGGGCCTGTTTGGGGGGCTTCCTGGTGTTTGTGGGTGAGTTTCGTTTTCTGGGAGCACTGCTGGCTATATATACTTTACTTTGCAAGAGGTTTGAAGCAAATCCATGGTGGCAGAGGGGACTTAGGGCCTAGCTGCAGAGCGCGCGCGGAGTGATTTGGGAAATTTGTGAAAAATTGACTAAGTCCCCATTTTTGTACTTTTGCTCTTTGGCTGTTTGGGGGTCTTCTACTCGTTTTCTCCTGGGTTGACGGCTCTGGGGCCATTGCTGGGAAGCTCTAATACCGGATAAAAGTGTTTTGGACCAAATCCCAGGCGGAATTTTTTTTGTGTTTTTGATGACTTGCTTGCCTTTGAGGTGCTCTTAGGGGGGGTTCCGTCTGTTTGTGGGTGAGTTTCGTGGTCTGGGAGCATTGCTGGGACACTCTAATCTTGATTGCATTTGCTTTTCAGGAAATCCGTCGTGCCAACCCCGACTTATGGCCTAGCTACGCAGCGCGTTTGGACCGAAGGCCCAGAAATATTGCAAGTATGAGATTTTGCTTTTGGCCTGTTTGGGGGTGTTATGCTTCTTGGCGGGTGGGTTGCCGGGTCTTGGGGCATTCCTGGGAAGGTCTAATACCGGGTAGAAGTGGTTGGGACAAAATCCAGGCCGATTTTTTTTTGGGCTATTTCCGACATTTTGCTCTATGTAGCGTTTTCGGGGGCCTGTTTGGGGGGCTTCCTGGTGTTTGTGGGTGAGTTTCGTGATCTGGGAGCACTGCTGGGACACTCTAATCTTGATTGCATTTGCTTTTCAGGAAATACGTCGTGGCAACCCCGACTTATGGCCTAGCTACGCAGTGCGTTTGGACCGAAGGCCCAGAAATATTGCAAGTATGAGATTTTGCTTTTGGCCTGTTTGGGGGTGTTATGCTTCTTGGCGGGTGGGTTGCCGGGTCTTGGGGCATTCCTGGGAAGGTCTAATACCGGGTAGAAGTGGTTGGGACAAAATCCAGGCCGATTTTTTTTTTTGACTATTTCTGACATTTTGCTCTATGTAGCGTTTTCGGGGGCCTGTTTGGGGGGCTTCCTGGTGTTTGTGGGTGAGTTTCGTGGTCTGGGAGCACTGCTGGGACACTCTAATCTTGATTGCATTTGCTTTTCAGGAAATCCGTCGTGGCAACCCCGACTTATGGCCTAGCTACGCAGTGTGTTTGGACCGAAGGCCCAGAAATATTGCAAGTATGAGATTTTGCTTTTGGCCTGTTTGGGGGTGTTATGCTTCTTGGCGGGTGGGTTGACGGGTCTTGGGGCATTCCTGGGAAGGTCTAATACCGGGTAGAAGTGGTTGGGACAAAATCCAGGCCGATTTTTTTTTTGGCTATTTCTGACATTTTGCTCTATGTAGCGTTTTCGGGGGCCTGTTTGGGGGGCTTCCTGGTGTTTGTGGGTGAGTTTCGTGGTCTGGGAGCACTGTTGGGACACTCTAATCTTGATTGCATTTGCTTTTCAGGAAATCCGTCGTGGCAACCCCGACTTATGGCCTAGCTACGCAGCGCGTTTGGACCGAAGGCCCAGAAATATTGCAAGTATGAGATTTTGCTTTTGGCCTGTTTGGGGGTGTTATGCTTCTTGGCGGGTGGGTTGCCGGGTCTTGGGGCATTCCTGGGAAGGTCTAATACCGGGTAGAAGTGGTTGGGACAAAATCCAGGCCGATTTTTTTTTTGGCTATTTCTGACATTTTGCTCTATGTAGCGTTTTCGGGGGCCTGTTTGGGGGGCTTCCTGGTGTTTGTGGGTGAGTTTCGTTTTCTGGGAGCACTGCTGGCTATATATACTTTACTTTGCAAGAGGTTTGAAGCAAATCCATGGTGGCAGAGGGGACTTAGGGCCTAGCTGCAGAGCGAGCGCGGAGTGATTTGGGAAATTTGTGAAAAATTGACGAAGTCCCCATTTTTGTACTTTTGCTCTTTGGCTGTTTGGGGGTCTTCTACTCGTTTTCTCCTGGGTTGACGGCTCTGGGGCCATTGCTGGGAAGCTCTAATACCGGATAAAAGTGTTTTGGACCAAATCCCAGGCGGAATTTTTTTTGTGTTTTTGATGACTTGCTTGCCTTTGAGGTGCTCTTAGGGGGGGGTTCCGTCTGTTTGTGGGTGAGTTTCGTGGTCTGGGAGCATTGCTGGGACACTCTAATCTTGATTGCATTTGCTTTTCAGGAAATCCGTCGTGCCAACCCCGACTTATGGCCTAGCTACGCAGCGCGTTTGGACCGAAGGCCCAGAAATATTGCAAGTATGAGATTTTGCTTTTGGCCTGTTTGGGGGTGTTATGCTTCTTGGCGGGTGGGTTGCCGGGTCTTGGGGCATTCCTGGGAAGGTCTAATACCGGGTAGAAGTGGTTGGGACAAAATCCAGGCCGATTTTTTTTTGGGCTATTTCCGACATTTTGCTCTATGTAGCGTTTTCGGGGGCCTGTTTGGGGGGCTTCCTGGTGTTTGTGGGTGAGTTTCGTGATCTGGGAGCACTGCTGGGACACTCTAATCTTGATTGCATTTGCTTTTCAGGAAATACGTCGTGGCAACCCCGACTTATGGCCTAGCTACGCAGTGCGTTTGGACCGAAGGCCCAGAAATATTGCAAGTATGAGATTTTGCTTTTGGCCTGTTTGGGGGTGTTATGCTTCTTGGCGGGTGGGTTGCCGGGTCTTGGGGCATTCCTGGGAAGGTCTAATACCGGGTAGAAGTGGTTGGGACAAAATCCAGGCCGATTTTTTTTTTTGACTATTTCTGACATTTTGCTCTATGTAGCGTTTTCGGGGGCCTGTTTGGGGGGCTTCCTGGTGTTTGTGGGTGAGTTTCGTGGTCTGGGAGCACTGCTGGGACACTCTAATCTTGATTGCATTTGCTTTTCAGGAAATCCGTCGTGGCAACCCCGACTTATGGCCTAGCTACGCAGTGTGTTTGGACCGAAGGCCCAGAAATATTGCAAGTATGAGATTTTGCTTTTGGCCTGTTTGGGGGTGTTATGCTTCTTGGCGGGTGGGTTGACGGGTCTTGGGGCATTCCTGGGAAGGTCTAATACCGGGTAGAAGTGGTTGGGACAAAATCCAGGCCGATTTTCTTTTTGGCTATTTCTGCTATTTTGCTCTATGTAGCGTTTTCGGGGGCCTGTTTGGGGGGCTTCCTGGTGTTTGTGGGTGAGTTTCGTGGTCTGGGAGCACTGTTGGGACACTCTAATCTTGATTGCATTTGCTTTTCAGGAAATCCGTCGTGGCAACCCCGACTTATGGCCTAGCTACGCAGCGCGTTTGGACCGAAGGCCCAGAAATATTGCAAGTATGAGATTTTGCTTTTGGCCTGTTTGGGGGTGTTATGCTTCTTGGCGGGTGGGTTGCCGGGTCTTGGGGCATTCCTGGGAAGGTCTAATACCGGGTAGAAGTGGTTGGGACAAAATCCAGGCCGATTTTTTTTTTGGCTATTTCTGACATTTTGCTCTATGTAGCGTTTTCGGGGGCCTGTTTGGGGGGCTTCCTGGTGTTTGTGGGTGAGTTTCGTTTTCTGGGAGCACTGCTGGCTATATATACTTTACTTTGCAAGAGGTTTGAAGCAAATCCATGGTGGCAGAGGGGACTTAGGGCCTAGCTGCAGAGCGAGCGCGGAGTGATTTGGGAAATTTGTGAAAAATTGACGAAGTCCCCATTTTTGTACTTTTGCTCTTTGGCTGTTTGGGGGTCTTCTACTCGTTTTCTCCTGGGTTGACGGCTCTGGGGCCATTGCTGGGAAGCTCTAATACCGGATAAAAGTGTTTTGGACCAAATCCCAGGCGGAATTTTTTTTGTGTTTTTGATGACTTGCTTGCCTTTGAGGTGCTCTTAGGGGGGGGTTCCGTCTGTTTGTGGGTGAGTTTCGTGGTCTGGGAGCATTGCTGGGACACTCTAATCTTGATTGCATTTGCTTTTCAGGAAATCCGTCGTGCCAACCCCGACTTATGGCCTAGCTACGCAGCGCGTTTGGACCGAAGGCCCAGAAATATTGCAAGTATGAGATTTTGCTTTTGGCCTGTTTGGGGGTGTTATGCTTCTTGGCGGGTGGGTTGCCGGGTCTTGGGGCATTCCTGGGAAGGTCTAATACCGGGTAGAAGTGGTTGGGACAAAATCCAGGCCGATTTTTTTTTTGGCTATTTCTGACATTTTGCTCTATGTAGCGTTTTCGGGGGCCTGTTTGGGGGGCTTCCTGGTGTTTGTGGGTGAGTTTCGTGGTCTGGGAGCACTGTTGGGACACTCTAATCTTGATTGCATTTGCTTTTCAGGAAATCCGTCGTGGCAACCCCGACTTATGGCCTAGCTACGCAGCGCGTTTGGACCGAAGGCCCAGAAATATTGCAAGTATGAGATTTTGCTTTTGGCCTGTTTGGGGGTGTTATGCTTCTTGGCGGGTGGGTTGCCGGGTCTTGGGGCATTCCTGGGAAGGTCTAATACCGGGTAGAAGTGGTTGGGACAAAATCCAGGCCGATTTTTTTTGTGGCTATTTCTGACATTTTGCTCTATGTAGCGTTTTCGGGGGCCTGTTTGGGGGGCTTCCTGGTGTTTGTGGGTGAGTTTCGTGGTCTGGGAGCACTGCTCGCTATATATACTTTACTTTGCAAGAGGTTTGAAGCAAATCCATGGTGGCAGAGGGGACTTAGGGCCTAGCTGCAGAGCGCGCGCGGAGTGATTTGGGAAATTTGTGAAAAATGGACTAAGTCCCCATTTTTGTACTTTTGCTCTTTGGCTGTTTGGGGGTCTTCTACTCGTTTTCTCCTGGGTTGACGGCTCTGGGGCCATTGCTGGGAAGCTATAATACCGGATAAAAGTGTTTTGGACCAAATCCCAGGCGGAATTTTTTTTGTGTTTTTGATGACTTGCTTGCCTTTGAGGTGCTCTTAGGGGGGGTTCCGTCTGTTTGTGGGTGAGTTTCGTGGTCTGGGAGCACTGTTGGGACACTCTAATCTTGATTGCATTTGCTTTTCAGGAAATCCGTCGTGGCAACCCCGACTTATGGCCTAGCTACGCAGCGCGTTTGGACCGAAGGCCCAGAAATATTGCAAGTATGAGACTTTGCTTTTGGCCTGTTTGGGGGTGTTATGCTTCTTGGCGGGTGGGTTGCCGGGTCTTGGGGCATTCCTGGGAAGGTCTAATACCGGGTAGAAGTGGTTGGGACAAAATCCAGGCCGATTTTTTTTTTGGCTATTTCTGACATTTTGCTCTATGTAGCGTTTTCGGGGGCCTGTTTGGGGGGCTTCCTGGTGTTTGTGGGTGAGTTTCGTTTTCTGGGAGCACTGCTGGCTATATATACTTTACTTTGCAAGAGGTTTGAAGCAAATCCATGGTGGCAGAGGGGACTTAGGGCCTAGCTGCAGAGCGAGCGCGGAGTGATTTGGGAAATTTGTGAAAAATTGACGAAGTCCCCATTTTTGTACTTTTGCTCTTTGGCTGTTTGGGGGTCTTCTACTCGTTTTCTCCTGGGTTGACGGCTCTGGGGCCATTGCTGGGAAGCTCTAATACCGGATAAAAGTGTTTTGGACCAAATCCCAGGCGGAATTTTTTTTGTGTTTTTGATGACTTGCTTGCCTTTGAGGTGCTCTTAGGGGGGGGTTCCGTCTGTTTGTGGGTGAGTTTCGTGGTCTGGGAGCATTGCTGGGACACTCTAATCTTGATAGCATTTGCTTTTCAGGAAATCCGTCGTGCCAACCCCGACTTATGGCCTAGCTACGCAGCGCGTTTGGACCGAAGGCCCAGAAATATTGCAAGTATGAGATTTTGCTTTTGGCCTGTTTGGGGGTGTTATGCTTCTTGGCGGGTGGGTTGCCGGGTCTTGGGGCATTCCTGGGAAGGTCTAATACCGGGTAGAAGTGGTTGGGACAAAATCCAGGCCGATTTTTTTTTTGGCTATTTCTGACATTTTGCTCTATGTAGCGTTTTCGGGGGCCTGTTTGGGGGGCTTCCTGGTGTTTGTGGGTGAGTTTCGTGGTCTGGGAGCACTGCTGGGACACTCTAATCTTGATTGCATTTGCTTTTCAGGAAATACGTCGTGGCAACCCCGACTTATGGCCTAGCTACGCAGTGCGTTTGGACCGAAGGCCCAGAAATATTGCAAGTATGAGATTTTGCTTTTGGCCTGTTTGGGGGTGTTATGCTTCTTGGCGGGTGGGTTGCCGGGTCTTGGGGCATTCCTGGGAAGGTCTAATACCGGGTAGAAGTGGTTGGGACAAAATCCAGGCCGATTTTTTTTTTTGCGTATTTCTGACATTTTGCTCTATGTAGCGTTTTCGGGGGCCTGTTTGGGGGGCTTCCTGGTGTTTGTGGGTGAGTTTCGGTGTCTGGGAGCACTGTTGGGACACTCTAATCTTGATTGCATTTGCTTTTCAGGAAATCCGTCGTGGCAACCCCGACTTATGGCCTAGCTACGCAGCGCGTTTGGACCGAAGGCCCAGAAATATTGCAAGTATGAGATTTTGCTTTTGGCCTGTTTGGGGGTGTTATGCTTCTTGGCAGGTGGGTTGCCGGGTCTTGGGGCATTCCTGGGAAGGTCTAATACCGGGTAGAAGTGGTTGGGACAAAATCCAGGCCGATTTTTTTTTTGGCTATTTCTGACATTTTGCTCTATGTAGCGTTTTCGGGGGCCTGTTTGGGGGGCTTCCTGGTGTTTGTGGGTGAGTTTCGTTTTCTGGGAGCACTGCTGGCTATATATACTTTACTTTGCAAGAGGTTTGAAGCAAATCCATGGTGGCAGAGGGGACTTAGGGCCTAGCTGCAGAGCGAGCGCGGAGTGATTTGGGAAATTTGTGAAAAATTGACGAAGTCCCCATTTTTGTACTTTTGCTCTTTGGCTGTTTGGGGGTCTTCTACTCGTTTTCTCCTGGGTTGACGGCTCTGGGGCCATTGCTGGGAAGCTCTAATACCGGATAAAAGTGTTTTGGACCAAATCCCAGGCGGAATTTTTTTTGTGTTTTTGATGACTTGCTTGCCTTTGAGGTGCTCTTAGGGGGGGTTCCGTCTGTTTGTGGGTGAGTTTCGTGGTCTGGGAGCATTGCTGGGACACTCTAATCTTGATTGCATTTGCTTTTCAGGAAATCCGTCGTGCCAACCCCGACTTATGGCCTAGCTACGCAGCGCGTTTGGACCGAAGGTCCAGAAATATTGCAAGTATGAGATTTTGCTTTTGGCCTGTTTGGGGGTGTTATGCTTCTTGGCGGGTGGGTTGCCGGGTCTTGGGGCATTCCTGGGAAGGTCTAATACGGGGTAGAAGTGGTTGGGACAAAATCCGTGCGGAAAAGCCTTTAGTTTTGGCACTTTTTGTAACTTAGGGTTCGTTAGGGTTAGCCCTAGCAGCAGGATTGCATGTGTTTCGGGGTGTTCTAGATTTTTCCAACTGAGTTCTGGGGTCTTAGAGCACTCGTGAGAATGTGTAATTTTGGTTGCAAGTCATTTGAAGAAAATCCATGGTGGGAAAGGGGGGATTTGGCATAGTTAAAGAAAGCCTTTGCCACTATTCTTAACTTAGGGTTCGTTAGTGTTAGCAGTATTTCTATTGCATGTGTTTGAGTGGGGGGGATTTCGAGTCTTGGAGCGATGCTGGCTATGGCTACTTTTGCTTGGTTGCTTGCAAGTGGTTTGAATGCAATCCACGGTGTGTAATGGGTAATTAGGAAGGGGGTACTTCGGCCTACTTTTACTTTCAAAGTAAGTTTTGTCACCAGTTTTCTGCTAGGCCTCGTTTTTTGAGATTTGATTGGGGGTCTTCTACATTTTTGCGACTGGCTTTAGTAAGGGTCTGGGTGGGAGCACTGCTAGGAAGATCTAATTTTGTTCTAAAACACAGTTTACAGTACACCTAGCTTGAGGGGCAAGATCCGCTACATTAATTTGCCCATACTTATTTATCCTTCAAAAGGTGACTCAGAGTACGCACTTTCAAAAATATTGTACTGTCTACTAGGAAAATCAAATTGTGACTTTTTGCACTCCACAGCCTACATACCTTATATTTATTTATCAGTGGTGTTGTAATATTATATCACTTCCTGTTTTTCGTTGAATAATTACAGGCCGGGTTTCAGTCTCTGCAATGGGGAAAAAAGGATGGAGTCAGGCTTCACAGTAGCGAGCCACAATTCAGCATCAGGCAGGCAGTGGACAGGGTGTCTTCTGGTGACCAACATCGATGGACGAAGCGTCGGCTGCAATGGAGGAGTGCCGCTAATAGGAGGATTTTTTTTCTGCAGGCAACTTACTTACCACTTCCAACAGGACCACTACAACCACATAGATACAGTATCCCTTGCCTTTTTCTCTGACTGTGACTGCATTTCTTGGCTCTCTCTCGGCTTCTAAATTGATCCCTTAACACATCACTTAGTCCACTCCACTATCACATCTGCACCACACATAGTCATTTGTAAGTGCTCCTACGTAATTCGCAAGTCGCAGCACGCCCCAGGCCGTAGAGGACTGGGATGGCCCCAATGATGAAGCATGTCACCAAGGGGCAACCCTGGTGAGTGAGGGGACACCTAGAAAAAAAGCAATTTCTCCTTTTCTATCTACTATACCTTCCAGACCAACCCCACTGAGTGTTGTTGTGAATGGATTTATAGTGACCAGTAAGGCTCTCGGGTATCTGGCTACAGAGACCTTATGTTGAATATCGTTATCAATAATTTACACATAGGCCCTTTACTGTTGCATTCTTTCTTCCACAGTTGTCGAATGTACTACTTACTTTTCACTGACATGCATGCAGTAGTGCATGCACTTTCAAAGATTGATGGATAGGTTTGTACCCAAAGAATTGTTTATGTTCAATTGTTTGTCTATGCTGTGCTTTTTTTTACAGGGTGTCTTCTGGTGACCAACATCGATGGACGAAGCGTCGGCTGCAATGGAGGAGTGCCGCTAATAGGAGGATTTTTTTTCTGCAGGCAACTTACTTACCACTTCCAACAGGACCACTACAACCACATAGATACAGTATCCCTTGCCTTTTTCTCTGACTGTGACTGCATTTCTTGGCTCTCTCTCGGCTTCTAAATTGATCCCTTAACACATCACTTAGTCCACTCCACTATCACATCTGCACCACACATAGTCATTTGTAAGTGCTCCTACGTAATTCGCAAGTCGCAGCACGCCCCAGGCCGTAGAGGACTGGGATGGCCCCAATGATGAAGCATGTCACCAAGGGGCAACCCTGGTGAGTGAGGGGACACCTAGACAAAAAGCAATTTCTCCTTTTCTATCTACAATACCTTCTGTCAGGTTACGCAGCCCCTAAGCGCCTACCGTACTATGAAACTACATTTCCCATGAGTAGGCGGGAGACTTGCAGGAAGTTTATCTGGGGAACAGACGCGCTTCCTGTTGCGCGTTATTCTGGTTTCTGTTCTGCACCGGCATGAGAGCGGACGCTCTGCATGCTTTTCTATCGTGTCTCCTGTGGACTATCACCTTCCCCCCCCCCCTGAGGCTCAGTGGGGAGCGCTTCCGTGTTCTGTCCTTGGCGGTAGACGGACTTCACGCGTCTTCAGGTAAAGCCGCTCTAAACTCTTCGGCCGCCCGTGCGGTCAGCTGATTACTGCCTGAACGGATTGTTAAGGGAGGTTCTGTGACTGTTTTCTAACAGAATTCTACCTTTGCTGAATTCCTGTTTGGTTGAATTGTGTGTGGCGGAGCACAGTGGCGGTCTATACCACGTGTTACCGTTCACATCGGGGATCGTTTTTGTACTATTAAAACGGAGCGCGGTAGTAAGGACAACTACGCGTCTCCGTTGTATAACTGTGTATTTCAAAGGACCTCCATAACTGGGCATGTAGTGAGGTAACTACAGGCTACCCCAGTTCTCTTTGTGTAGTGCACCGTGGGGTGTGTTGTTGGCAGAATTCAGTGGTGGTCGCAACTACGTTTTTCTGTTTGACCTTCACCAAAGATTCTCTACTGGGTCATTACTTAGAGAGCGCAGTGTTGTAGTTCTTGCTTCCTACACACTACCGTTTCCCTCTTCCTTTTTGTTGGACCATACATCTTTGCTTTGACTATTTAGAACCCCCTTTGTACATTGAGTCCTCTACAATGTTTGTGGTATGTTGTGAGTAGTGGGTTTGATGTCTTAGTATAACGCGAGTGTGTTTGGTGCGACAGGAGTGTGTTCGTTAACTATATGTTTATGTGTTTCTTAGGCCTTCCTCACAGATTGTGGCAGAAGGGCTATAGTATTTCCTATCCAAGGTCATGTTTTCTTGGTGCTCAGGTACTTGTCTACTTCCTTGGTTATTTAGTGAGACTATATGAGAGTAGCCTTGTATGTTAGGACAGCACTTCACTGATGCCTGTCTTGTCTTCTGTTACAGGTATCCTTTCCCTGCTGACCCTACCTTTACCCATCCCACATTTTTTATTTTAGTTTGTTATTTTTCTCCCCCGCCTAATGGCTCGAACACCCTGTGTTTACACTTCTGGGTGTTGGTGACATTTGGAGGTGGAACCATATTTGCATCGACTGCATCACGGGGAGTAAACCTGACACCTTCCAGACCAACCCCATTGAGTGTTGTTGTGAATGGATTTATAGTGACCAGCAAGGCTCTCGGGTATCTGGCTACAGAGACCTTATGTTGAATATCATTATCAATAATTCCACACAGGCCCTGTACTGTCGCATTCTTTCTTTCCACAGTTGTCGAATGTACTACTTACTTTTCACTGACATGCATGCAGTAGTGCATGCACTTTCAAAGATTGATGGATAGGTTTGTACCCAAAGATTTGTTTATGTTCACAATTGTTTGTCTATGCTGTGCTATTTTTTCTTGTCTCCCAAAACCTTTCCCAAAAACCCCCGTACCCATCCATTTTTCAAACCCTAACCCTCTTCCCCCGGGCTGTGTGGTTTTGATTGATGTGTGACTAAATTATTATTACAGCAATAAATCCACACACTTGCTGGGGAGGATAAGGTGATAGCAACAGGCTGGTGAAGAAATCCGAGGATATATTCTTACTCTGCTTGACAAAGAACCATTGCTAATGTGAAAGAACTTCAACCGAATTAGTAGTTATACTTTACCATTTGTTAGGCTACAATGTGGCACTGCTCTACTGTACTTCTGTCACCTGCTATATTCTCAGTTGTACCGTTGAATTGCTCAGGAGGACAAACCAGATTTCATTTTCTTTTTTTTCATAGGCATGCAACTGCCACTGTGTCACACCACTAGTACCACCGCTATGAGGAAATTTTATCCGACCAAGATTGCCAACCTTATTCGGTGTTTCCCGTGGAGCCAGCCCTGGGTCTAGCCCTACTTTTAAACACAAATTACAGGTAAGATAAGCGTTTGGTGGTTTGGGGGTATAATGGAGTATTAGTACGAGAGACGAGAGACTGAAGGTAGTACTACTAAAGTCCTAGGACTCTTGGATTCACTTCACTTAGTCTGTGAGAGGCACTTAGTGTTGAAAACATTTGGGCATTTACACTTAAAGGAAGAAAATGGAACTAAACTTTCAGGAAAACAGTCAACGTTAAACCCCCACCCACCAGGCAAGCAGTAAAAAACAGGTATGCTCAGATAAAGTTTGAAAAAGTATATTTATATCCCTAACAAAATAATCTCCCGCAAGACCCTCCCTAACCCCAACGATTGTCCTTCAAAAGTCCCCAAAAACCCAACTCCCAATTCCCACCCCCCAAAAGTCTCTAAAAAAGGGGCAAGGGACACTATGGGTGGATGCTGTTAACTTTTTGGGCCAGGGCATCATGCTCCTCGCGGAGCAAGGCGAGCTCCTGCTGAAGGCGGGACACCATCAGGGTAGTGCGGCGCAGGCGTGCCTTCACTGCCTTGCAGGTGCAATGCCTGTGAGAGGCAGCTGTTGGCCTTGCTGCTCGGCGGTGGCGTTTGCCTTTGGCAGCCCGGCTCAGTCTGGGTGGACCACTGTGCTGGGTGGCAGCCCGTGGGGCCACGGAGGCCGATGCAGACGACGTTGTTGTTGTTGTCGACTGCACACTTTCCTCGTCCTCCAGGGCCACCAGCCGCCGATATTCCGCAACAGTGGCCTCGATCCTCCGTTGCCGGGCCGCTCTAGCCAGCTCCTTCCTCCTTGTTCGTTTGGAAGGAGCATCTATATGAAGAAAGAAAGACATAGTCTGTAACCAATGCTCTTTAAGATTAACTCAATCATTCAGCAGAAATTTGTGTTGCAGTACAACTAGCAACTTGCAAGCGCATTACATAACTATTGAGGCCAGTATCTATCTAGCCTCACACTTCTTCATCCTTGCTCTAACATTAGTGGGAGTTTAAGGAACAAATTCTACGAGCACTGTGGACTTCCATTGGAGTCGACTATGAAAGTACACCAGTCTTATTCTTCTTCTTATCTCTTGTTTTGGAAAATTGGTACGTTATTTTCTGCAAGCCGGCATAATGCCAGCGCAGTAAACTTGCACCCGAGAAAAAGAGACGCACGCCATGAGGAGTGACCTAGACTTGCGTTGCTTTACTGTACCCGTCCAGTACATGCAGGTGGTGAAGCTCTTACTTTTCTATTATGGGTGGCACTGAGAATACTCTGTTACAACTCAAGGGCTACTGCTTAATTAATTTAACTTTCACCCTACAGTGGAAATGAGTACTAGAAATGGAAAATTGAAGAAGATAAATAATCTGATTATCTATCACTTCACATGGGATGTTTTTGCTTATATATGGGATGACTTTAGGTGCTTTGCTTTTTATTGAGTGACCAGTGATACATCCACACATGAATGACTGAGTACTACTAAACTTATTAAGAGAGGTAGGGAGTGGCCACCGTAATAACCGGATCTATGCAGTGCTTGCAATACAAACTACTGCTACTATTTATGGTAGTATTTGGACAAAATTAAAAGTTCTTTTCCTTGCCTTTCTTACACTGGAACGGACGTGCGGGTGCAGTGTTACATGCTCTTCAAAGTTACACTTAGTTCATCCACTGACCGTCTACTCTCTCTAGATCATGGGTACTCACAAACTTTCTCTCAGGGGCTACATTTACAGTGTAGTTTGGGGCCGAGGGCCGCACTGGTGGGGGCGGAGTCAGAGGGGGCGGGGCTAAAGCAAAACGATAACTTGTGACCATGAGGTTGCACACAGGTCCCTGCAGCAGATGCCCTCATCCACTGAGCCACCAGACCCAGCATTTACATACATCTCTCTCCCTCCTGCTCTCCCTCCTGCCCTCCCTCCATCTCTCTATCCCTCCTGCCCTCCCTCTCCCTCCCCCTCTGTCATCTCACTGTGTGTGTGTCTATCTGTGTCAGCCTTCAGCCCGGGTTGAGACCGCTTCCTCAACGCGCACACACAGACAACAACACCAAAGTACTTAACAGGTCTTTAAAAGACCATTAACATATTATTGAGGCTTTGTTTGTTGTAGCGCCCTGCTTCTCCACCCTGACAATCACTGCTTGCCCGGCCCCACAGAGCAGAGGCTTTGTTCTATTTCACCTCTTTGTGGCCTTGCATCTCCACTCTGCTCTGTGGGGGCCGGGGGAGCAGTGATTGTCAGAGTGGAGATGCAGGGGCGCTAACAGGTGAAATACAAAAAAGCCTCTGCTCTGTGGGGGCCGGGGGAGCAGTGATTGTCTGCAAGGTCTGCGCACCGCCAAGGAAGGCTTGCCGGGCCACCACCGGCCCGCGGGCCGTACTATGAGTACCCCTGCTCTAGATACACATATGCTATCTAAGAGTCAGATAGTAGCATGATCCAGGTATATGGACACATACAGTTTCTGTGTCACCCACCCAGGCTGTTGTCCTTCCACCCATCATTGCTTCATCATTCACCCAGCCATGCATCTCATATTCTTGCCTTCCCAGCTAGTCTTCAATCTCAATAAGTAAGGAATATATAAGAGCTTACCTCTGGCCGCCACCACCACCGTCTCAACTCTCACAGCCGCCGCCTCCTCCCCTGAAGAATCGCCCTCCGCCTCCGTGTCGAGCACCACCACCTCCACACTGGCCCCGCCACCAGATGTTCCACCTACAAAGTACATTTAAGAATGTTAGAATAAAGCACTCACTAGTCTTTGGTCTAGGAATGAAGACATGTGAAAACAATGTAATTTGTGACTGTCTACGTTAAAGTTAAAAAAAATGTCCCTTTTTCCTGGGAAGGTTGTCTTGCTGCACTTTTTGGCACAACTGATGAAGGCTGTTTTTTTAACACGCACCATTTTTCTCCACACAGACAGAAGATGGACTTCTAACAACAAGATCAAGTTGAAACCAGGTGAGAGCTCGGCTCGACCACAAGAAATGTCTTCAATTAATCGTCAGCACTAACCACTTTTCCATTATCAGTTAAACGTTTAGTTTTATTATGACTTCATTTTAGTAAATGTGTTTACTTTTAATAAAGCTTTTAAACTTAAATACAATCTGTGTTTTTTGGTCCAGACTAGAGTGACTGAGCGAAAGGTTTTGCAATTTTTGCAAGCATGAGTCCAGATAGAACACTTCAAAAGACATTATGGACAATCCCAGAGGACTGCACTAAGTTGATAGAGCTATTGCTGACTAGAATCATGGGAGTTTCGCCAACCGTGCAATCTTAGTTAGCTACACAGACAGACTAATAAGAATAA
Organism: Lissotriton vulgaris; assembly: GCF_964263255.1. Lineage (NCBI taxonomy): Eukaryota > Metazoa > Chordata > Amphibia > Caudata > Salamandridae > Lissotriton > Lissotriton vulgaris. The sequence goes on along the minus strand of NC_141691.1, from coordinate 1,098,126,424 downwards.
TCTAGTAATATCACAGGGAGTCATAGTAGAGGCAGGATAAGAATTTAGATACAGTCTACAAGAAGAGCAAAGACAATTTTGAAAAAAGTCAAATGAGGAACGCTAGGAAAAATAGGTACTAGTCTAAAATGAAAACTTACTGGGGCCAGCAGAGGAGCCCTCGCCTGCCCGATCCTGGCCCTGTTGAACAGCATCCGCCGCCTGCTGCTCCTGTGTCCTCCTCTCGCCCCTGGGGGGAGCTGACGTACAACATGAAAGAAAGAACAGAAAACATGGATGATTGTTGCTTGTCAATGTCAACCAAATCAAACATTTCAAAAGAACAATAACAAAATATTTCCGCGAAATTATATTGATTATGGTTAGTTTTCATTTATTTGCGGACCTGTGACTTCGAAAGTCACGTAACTCACTAAACAAAGTACTGAAACGTTCACCTAGGACTGGCAGGCAGCAGTCCACAGGCAAGACGCAAAGTGACAGACAAACTCCATTGTGATTTCAGTCAGATCAGTGACAACACTAACAGTTGCCTGCTACATTACCAGTCATTTAAATAGTCAAACTATCAATCCACCGTCACTATTATTCTTATTGTCAGGGGTACAAAGGAAGGGGCAGATTTAAGCCCTTGCGGCTCTTTTGCGCCGTTCTTGCGTGACTTTTGTGACGCAGCAGCTAAACAAAAAAGGGCGCCATGGTGCGGCGTATAATATTATAACAACGTGACGCATTTGGGAGATGCATCCCGTTATAAAGCCCTGCGCCATCAGGGGGCGTTCCGGCGCAAGGGAGGGCATTCCTGCGCTGGAACACATCCTAATAGTGGCTGAGGGAAATCTACAAAATATCAATCAGTCACCTTTAGGACAATGATGCGTCACACAAACCCTGCACCTGCTTGAAGCAGACGTACGGCTTGACCCAGCATTGGGGAGATAGGGTACCCCAGAGCATTGATGGAGCTGCGCCATCGTTGCGACGCAACTCCAGCAGTAAAGCTTCGGTGACGTTTTGGGCCCATGGTGGGCCGCATTGCAAATACGGCGCACCATGTTTGGTGGTGGTAGCGGGCCGCACAATTAATGGCGCATCCCTGCTACTTTGCAGGGATGCGACGGTAATTGCAATTCTGCCCCTTAGGGGCATACTTACTTACGCGTTCTGGCGCATCTCCAGAGATGCGCCAGATCAAATGCGTCACGCAAAACTACCCTTGCGACACGGCAGATGTGCCTCATTTACAATGCGGCGCGCCCTGGCGCAAGGGTAGGCACTTGCGTGACACATCTCGTCACGTAAGAGCGGCGCATCGCTGGAGTCACGTCGCCAACGCAATGCAACTCCAGTAATGCTCAGGGCCACCCAATACTTAACATGCTGTGTCAGTCCTTTCGCCTGCTTCGAGCAGACATAAGGAATTGAATTGACGTAGCAGCGTCGCAGAAGTGCCTGCGTTAAATCTTGTAGATTTCACGCAGGCAATTTTGCGAGGCGCACAGCCGCTGGACCGTCCACCCTGCGTACTAGGAACGCACCCATTGTGGTGCAGGCCCATGGCTTTATAACGTGACGCATCTCCCTAGATGCGTCATGCTGTAAATGACTTGCAGGGATGCGGCACGTTTACGCCGCTGTTGCGTCACGCAAGGCAACGTAAACGTGGCGCAAGGGGCTTGTAAATGTAATCTGCCCCCTAGTGTCTAGCATTACGCAGTTCTGTAAAGTACACTCATACATTATAGTTACTCAGGCCAATGAGACCACGAAATAGAAAACAAATAAGCATAGTAGCAACGCCACTGAGAAGGAGAGCAGTGCACCTGAAATGCACAGAAGATTTTGAAATATAATTTAACTACAATGTAATCGTCATCAGCGGCATTATTGGCTTGCTCCATGTAAAAAACAAATATTTGCAATACAACAACACAGAGCAGGAGAAAACATCATAGTAGTGAGTGATTAAATGGCTACTACTACTCACCAAGCCCGGGGATCTCCAAGCCGAGCTGGTCCAGCAGGTCGCGCTCGCGGTCCAGGAGGTCCGTCCAGCGATGGGTGACCTGGCTGTAGGTGCGCTGGACCCCGTAGAGGTGGGATATGGCCCAGCACACCTTCTCCCACCGCTTCCGGCGCTCCCGCATGTTGTAGCCGCCGGCCGCGATCCTGCCGCCTCCCGCGATGGTCCTGGGCAGGCGGCGCTGGACGAAGTAGACCAGCGCGCCCACTTCCTCCGGGCTGAATATCTCCCGTCGCGTCACCTGCTCCCCCCTCAATCTCCTGCATGCTGTCCTGCCACTGGGTCCAGCACTACTCCCCGCCGCCGCTGCGGCCCTCAAGTGCCTGGGCAGCTTCACGGCGCCTGGCTTGACCATGGTCTGGGCAGGTAAGGTAGGAAGAAGTAGAAAATTAAGAAAGAATAGGATAGGGAAGAAGAAAAGAAAAGAGTTTAAAAAAGTAGTTTAAAAGTAAAGAAAAATAGCAGAAAAGACAAAAATATACAGCTAGGAAAAGAGAGGGATAGATAAGAAGCAAAATCGTAAAAAAAAAACTGAAAACAAGCAAAGGATGGCAAAGATACCAAGAGGATTAAACACCATGCCCAGACACAGGAAATGAATGAAAAACAAGATGGCCGGCGCCCGTTCACGAGCGCGAAAGTAAGTTCGCGCGAGATTTTCCTCGCGATCTCGTGCGAACCTCTAGATTTCCCGCGCGATCTCGTGCGAACCTCTACTCGCAATGCGCTTACTGCGCGAGATTATACATAGCGGGCGGAAACGGAAATACGTCACGCAAACAAAATGGCCGCGCCCGTACTCGACCTTGGGGTAAATTCGCGTGTTGCGCTGCAAGCGGCTCGCGAATACTGCAAAAAAACTCGCGAAACAACAAGCCGCAAAAAAATAAAATGCTCTTTCGCACGAATTGGCGGCTTCCACGGTCGGTTTCGCACGACGCCGCGCCCCGCGAATAGCGCGAAAAAAACCGAAAAACGATTTCAGCAAAAGCAAAAGCAATGAGCAGGTGCAAAAGGTCAACCTCATGATTTGTAACGATTCTTTGTAGTGCTTCCTGAGGGGGCCCTCCAGAATTCGGTTGCCTGCTTGCAACTATTGTGTGACCCTGCTCTGACCTTAACTGTATGCCACAAAGGTCCTGATTTACAGCTAAAGGAGCAGACAAGCAGGTGCCAGGCTGGAACTTTAAATTCTTTCAGTGACACATTAATTAGCCCCTAATTCATTATTGTCAGTTGGGGCAGGGCAGGTGTTGTTAATAAACTAACCCCAAATTAATTCATGTCAGTTCAAGCAGGGCAGGTGGGCTTGCTTTTCCCCCCCATCTTCTACGGTGATGATGAACCAGAGGGTGGCATTGATGTAACAGAGGGTGGCATGGGTCAAAGAGAGGGTGCCAGTGGTAAAACAGAGGGTGCTGGGAGGCTGTGATGATGAACCAGACGTAGAAACAACATAGTCGCGACCGTTGCGAGCCGACAAGTAAGTTCACAATTGCGAACTAGTACCAAATCCTCGCGAACTGGCAGAAACAATTGCGAACACACAAAAAAAATCCGCAAATTCGCGGGAATTCGCAGATTTTGCGGATTGCGAGTTTGCAAATCCGCAAAATTCGCGAACGCGAGATCCGCAAAATTCGCCCATGCTTACCCAGAAACTCACTGAGTAAAATCTCATAAATTACAGTCAACCACTTTCAATACGTATTACTTCAGAAGAACACTTCTTTATGATACACGGCTCTAGAATGACACACATACCTCGTCTTTATAGAAACCCTTCAGGTTTTTTTAACAGCTGTTAAATGCTTCCATACTCATCACAAAGCTGCTCCATCATGAGCATTGCCTCAGCTGTCCCCAGGACGGACAACATTTGTGATGAACTTGCCGCTGTGCATGCAGAACACTAACATTGTGCTTCCTTAACACGTTCTATTCACTAAGCAGAACCATGACGGAACCATATGGCTGAGATACCCGCCACCCCCTCTCAACACAATCCCCAAAAGAGGGAAACCGGAAACAGTTCTTAAAGTTTTTGGATGTGGGAGGGAGTGACCCTCCCGGCCGTATTTATTAAAACAAAAAATTAAAACATTAAACGTTTCATATTATGTACAATTTCCTTATCACATTGCGATGTTTGGCTAACCTTAACATATTCTCTAATACAGAGGTTCTCCTAGCCGAACTAGCATCCTACGAAAACATTCTCTAGAAACACTGAAATTGTACATCCTAACGTTTAAGGGCCAACGGCAAGGTCATAACCGGTGTCAAGATCCCTAACCAGACTTACCCCTCCCACTTGGGAGGGGCGACAGCACAGAGGCTTACCTCAAGTGCAACTACAAACAATTTCCCTTGACTTGACGGGGGCACTTAAGACTCGACGCCATTTAAAGGTCGTTCGAAGACTTGTGTGTGGTATCTAGAAGGTATCGTGGACCTCCCCCCACCCCACACAACTTACCGCATCTGCCGTCGCAGATGACACTGGCCCCGGGAAATTCCCCCAGGAGGGGACTGTAACCCCTCCTACAAAGGAAGGGGCCTTGACCGCCTTTCCTTTACTTCCGGCGACCCGCCCTTAGACGGGACCGCCTCCCCACTGAGGGGCCAATGGCCACCTCTCCCGAGCGCTCCCATCCGTGTTGGGTGACGCCCACTCATAGGGATCTACCAATTAGTGCTCACCGATCATGACCTTACCGCCTACCAAAAATAAATACGACAATTCTTACTCAAACCTAAGAAAACATTGGTCGCTACGACCGAAAGAACATGCTTAAAATGCAACACTACCTCAAATCATTTTAATCGTATCAACTTACACAATATTCACCATACTTTATTAGGAACAACAACAAACTGATACTTTCACAGCCTGTAAACGAAACGAAAACAAACTTATAAAATTCACTTTATTGCACGATGACTTGCTGTCTTCAGGGGCTGGTGGGTGGGTCAAAATTGGCTCTTCGTTCTGTCCCGAGCTCACGAGTAGCGAGGAGGTGCAGCTTCGGAGCACAAGAACAAGAGGACGTCTTCTGGTCTTGCGTCTCTTTTTATCCATCTTCAGGGCGGGCGAGGACCCGCCCCTGCCTGCCCCTAGGGCGGGGCTGGCTACGTCGGTGTCTAGGCCAGCCCACTCTAGGGCGGGAAAAGCCGCGCCCCGGCTACGCCGCTTCGGGCATACCAGCCGAGACGCGCCTCCCGCCCAAAAATGGCTTCCCGGGGGGATCGAGGCACTCCGCCATACGTTCGGGGGGACCGAGTGGTCGCCCCTTTCCATATGGCTGAGATACCCGCCACCCCCTCTCAACACAATCCCCAAAAGAGGGAAACCGGAAACAGTTCTTAAAGTTTTTGGATGTGGGAGGGAGTGACCCTCCCGGCCGTATTTATTAAAACAAAAAATTAAAACATTAAACGTTTCATATTATGTACAATTTCCTTATCACATTGCGATGTTTGGCTAACCTTAACATATTCTCTAATACAGAGGTTCTCCTAGCCGAACTAGCATCCTACGAAAACATTCTCTAGAAACACTGAAATTGTACATCCTAACGTTTAAGGGCCAACGGCAAGGTCATAACCGGTGTCAAGATCCCTAACCAGACTTACCCCTCCCACTTGGGAGGGGCGACAGCACAGAGGCTTACCTCAAGTGCAACTACAAACAATTTCCCTTGACTTGACGGGGGCACTTAAGACTCGACGCCATTTAAAGGTCGTTCGAAGACTTGTGTGTGGTATCTAGAAGGTATCGTGGACCTCCCCCCACCCCACACAACTTACCGCATCTGCCGTCGCAGATGACACTGGCCCCGGGAAATTCCCCCAGGAGGGGACTGTAACCCCTCCTACAAAGGAAGGGGCCTTGACCGCCTTTCCTTTACTTCCGGCGACCCGCCCTTAGACGGGACCGCCTCCCCACTGAGGGGCCAATGGCCACCTCTCCCGAGCGCTCCCATCCGTGTTGGGTGACGCCCACTCATAGGGATCTACCAATTAGTGCTCACCGATCATGACCTTACCGCCACAGGTCCGGATAGTTGACCGGCTATCCGGACCCCCCACAAAAAACTCCTACCTAAAGGTCATGTTTTAACGATTTTAACCAAGCTAAGAAGTCACCTATGAGTAACTCATTCCCCACCCTCGACAAATGCACACCATCCCCCAGATACATACTGTCATCATCAATACAACTATGCGAGATCGAATGCAATGTCTTGGAACGGAACAACCTACTCACTTTATTATTCAATTTTCTAACAGAATGATTCAAAGCAGGGATCGAGATAGCCCCCCGCCACACTTTTCGTGGGATCATGTGAGACCACGCAATTATGCACCCCGGAACTTTCCTCGCCAACCAACTTACTGTGGAAAGCATAGCCTCCAGGAGAAGTCGTCTACCGGCGGTGACCAAATCATTGCCCCCTAAATGCACTATGACTATGGACGGCGGTGACCTCATCCGCTCTAACAAACCCTCAAAAAATTCCTGAAACTGGTCAATACAGAGACCGCCCCTTCCGTAGAAGGACACTCTGTACCCGTATTCCCCAGGTACGTGAATCATGTCACCTGCTTTGAATACGTCTGCGGCCCGTCTCACGTATGAGTGGCCCACGACCCACACCTCCTTCTTCACAGCCGGTGACGTGCGACCGCTGGCCTGGTGTAGGGTCGACTGCACAGTTCGCCCTGCCGCGTAGGCTTGCGCAACTGCAAACAAACAAAAGACAAGAAGCGTGAGTACATGATTACAGCTTCACAACATGTGCAATCGCACGTACCTCTTATAACAATTGGAGGACCAACGCCCCACACGTTTCACTTGTTCTACATTAAGACCCCTGGCTGTAGCTTCAGTGGCAGCCCCTATTCGAAAGGAATGGGTCCCAAATTCGCCCGGGTCCAAGCCCGCTGCGGCAATGGCCATTGCAAGCACCCGCTGAAACTGAAACCTCGTCAGTGGGGTAGCGTCTGCATGCCTCAACAATGTCCCCCCCCATGATGCCACCCTTCGTGCTAGGTAATCTTCTAAGCACTGTACCGGACACATGGATGACTCGGGGTTTCTGCGAATGATCGTGCAGTCCCCTCTCCCATCTTGGTCGGTCTTGGACCTGAGAAAGGAGACAATCATCGCATCACCCCTGATCTGAACATGTTCCCTGCACAAGCCCCCCGTCACATCCTGTTTGTTCCTTGCAACTAGCTCACTAACTCTCATAGCCCCGTGAAATGCCAGCGTAAATGCAGTCCGGAACAAACAGGTTTCGAAAGGGGACGAGCACGTGTTAGGGAGTGTGGCCAGTAACTGGGACAATCTGTCTAAACCTATCGGTCGTCTTACGTCTACCCTGCGACCCTCCAGTCGTTGCCACCCACGCAGCGCTTTCTGAACTGTAAAAGACGCTGTTGGGTCCAGGATGCCATGGGCCCTGGCAACAAAAGAAATGGCGGCACGATGCCTTTGGGCGGTAGCCACCGACTTCCCAGCCTTACGTAAGGACAACAGAAAAAGTACAACCCACTCTTCCTGCCCCCAAAGTCCCCCTCTCTCTGCCCCCAAAAAGGCTAAATAGGCCTGGAACGCCCCTTCATATGCCTTCCTTGTCCTGGGTGCTAGACTCTCTCCCACGAGGTGACGAAGTTCGGGGCACCGAGAGACCAGAGAGCTTCGGGGAAGGGTGCCGGCTCCGGGTCCGCTGACGGAAGGAAACCCGAGAAAGCCTGCATGTGAAAACGAGACAGTGCATCAGCAGCCTGATTCTTCACCCCTGGGACATGTCTTGCTCTGAATACCACGTTCAGTTGCATACACAGTAGGACAATTTCTTTGAGCAGCCTCAAAATTAATTTACAATGGGCTGCCTGACTATTGATGCATTCTACTACGGTCATATTGTCGGACCAGAACACGACAGAATGATCTCTGAACCCTTCTGGCCAGGTTCTCAGGGCCACCAGAATGGGAAATAGTTCAAGGAAAGCAATATTACTCGTTAGCCCCTTCTCGTGCCACCATAGGGGCCACCTTTGAGCAGACCACTTTGTGCCGAAGATGGCGCCAAAGCCTATGCTTCCTGCTGAATCTGTCCATAGCCCAAGCTCTTCTGAGGACACGACTGGCTTGTTCCAGACGACTCGGCCATTGAAGTCCGCCAAAAATGCTAACCAAATCCGCATGTCCTGGCGGACCTCAGCCGATAATCTCGTGCGATGATGACCCTCTTTTAGGCCAACCATCGCCTGGGCAATTGAGCGGGAAAAAGGGCGAGCCATTGGGATCACCCTCAAGGCAAAGTTCAACTTTCCCACTAATTGTTGCAACTGATGCAGTGTAACCTTAGATGCATTCAAACATACTTGGAGGGTTGCCCTGAATTTTAACACTTTGCTATCTGGCAAACGGAAACACCCCTCCCTTGAGTCCAACTCGATCCCCAAAAACTCGAGGCAAGTCGTGGGACCCATAGTTTTACCCGGTGCCAATGGCACGCCAAAATGACCCATCAACACACAGAATTCTGCTAAGGCCTGAGCACATTCGGGATTTCCGGCGGGACCAAGGAACAAAAAGTCGTCAAGGTAGTGCATTACATTTCGGAAACCCGTTTTCTTCGTGAACACCCATTGCAGGAAAGTACTGAATTGCTCAAAATAAGCACATGATATAGAGCATCCCATCGGCATACACCTATCCATGTAAATTGACCCCTGGAACCCGAATCCCAAAAGACGCTGATCGTCTGGGTGTACCGGGAGCAACCGGAACGCTGACTCGATATCTGATTTCGCCATCAACGTCCCGGGCCCCAGGCGATTCAAGATGGCTACTGCCTCATCAAACGATGCGTATCGCACCGAACAAACCTCTGGATCAATTGCGTCATTCACCGAAAGGCCGTGTGGAGCCGACAAGTTATGGATCAAACGAAACTCACCTGGGTCCTTCTTGGGGACCACCCCTAACGGAGAACATACAAAATCCGGTACCGGGGGTACACTAAACGGGCCAGCGACCCGTCCCCGGCTAACCTCTTTCAGAATTTTTTCTTGCACCACAGACGTATGTTGTAACACAGAAAGTTGATTTTTGCAAAACCCTACACCCTGAAAGTCCCCTACCGGGATGCGGAAACCATGTGAAAAACCGTTCCGCAGCACCCCAGCAGAAGTACGATCCGGGTATTCACTGAGCCAGGGAATCATTGCCAAGGTATCAATCGGGGTTGGTAAAGGCGCCCCTCGGACTAGTTTAGACCTGTTTGGCGCCTCCCTTACCCCCGTTCTCACCCGTTCTGGCTCTGCACGCTGACTCAGGATGGGACGACCCACACGTACTACACTCATGTTTGAATTTACACGTTCCCGGAGGTCTGGTACATTTCCCTTTGTTGAAATTAAAGCAGAAACCCTTCCTCCCTGTATTACCTGCGGGCCTCGACTGATCGTCGGTGCTCGTACTTGGTCGAAAGGGCGTCCCCATGTTTTGGCGGGAGTAATCTACAACATTGCTCCCAACCAATGGCATCTTTAACATTCCTGATTCTTTCATCTTATCCCATGTTACCGAATCGTAACAATCCCAAGTCAAACCTTTGTTATGTTCCTTTTCTTTTCTGAACAGATTGTCATAACAAAACCAATGGTTACCTTGATACGCTGTCGAGTAACCCATAATTCTTGATTGATAAATGGGAAGCTCAGGAAGCAACTCGGGCCTACGTTCCCCCAGAATTGATGTAAAAATTCCCCACGCATTGCCCCAGTTGCCAATATTCTCATTTATCTTAAAGGCGGCCATTTTTGCGCGCCAAACACTCGGATGCATTAGGTCCTTTTGACTTCTAACATTCTCCACCTCATAATGATCAACAAGCAAGGCGAAAATATTCACGTATTCCCCAGCCCAAATCTTTTCCTTTATAGCTAAAGGCACATGTTGACCCAATCTCTCTCTACGAGAGGGTGCTGACTCGTCCCTTGCAATCGGCAATGGCCGCTTACCTGCACCGGACGCAGCTTCTGCCAACGGCGCAGCCACTTTAGCTGCATCTCTCTTCTCACGAAGCCCTTTGATCAGTGCCTGTGCCTCGGCGGCCGTGGCGCCATCACTACTATCCCCCAACCAAGCTGCTAGCTGTGCTGCCAGCTCGGGGGGCATGTCTTCCTTGGATGTCGGGGTGACGACAACGGGGATTGGATTCCCCTCCCTCGGTACTGGGGTCGGCGCCTCGAGCGGGGCAGAGGGAACCGGGACGTCTCCCCCGGCTGGAACCCTTCTCGGCCTCTTTGGTCTACCTTCAGCCGGCGCAGAGCCCGAACCCTCCTCCCCGTCTCGCTCCGCCAACCGTTTCTTTATGTCGGACACCTCTTTGCAAAGAGCCCGCACCATCTGGTCGGTCGTCATTCTCTTTGCGCCTTTCTTGGGCATCTCTCCGACGAAGTATCTAAAAGACAAAGAGAAAAGATCAAAACACTCAAAATTGGCTCTTCGTTCTGTCCCGAGCTCACGAGTAGCGAGGAGGTGCAGCTTCGGAGCACAAGAACAAGAGGACGTCTTCTGGTCTTGCGTCTCTTTTTATCCATCTTCAGGGCGGGCGAGGACCCGCCCCTGCCTGCCCCTAGGGCGGGGCTGGCTACGTCGGTGTCTAGGCCAGCCCACTCTAGGGCGGGAAAAGCCGCGCCCCGGCTACGCCGCTTCGGGCATACCAGCCGAGACGCGCCTCCCGCCCAAAAATGGCTTCCCGGGGGGATCGAGGCACTCCGCCATACGTTCGGGGGGACCGAGTGGTCGCCCCTTTCCACTCTATCATAAACACATCTGAACCATGGCTCATAGAAGGAGTAGCTCTATCATGACCATACAAGTACCACTAAGTCCCCCAGCCCCCTAACCTTGAGGCAGAATTGGCACTGCAACACAGGATTTAAAGTCCTGCAAAGAACACCATATAACATTTAATATCATATACACCATTGTTTTCATATATCACTTTTGCTAAACTCACTCAGTGAAATGTCGCTCATTTTATTAAATCCCTTTTGAAGCATACCTTCTAACAATGCACCCAATCCGATATGAAAGTATTCAATATAAAAGATGACATTGCTTTAAGAAGGATAGAGAAATAAATAACACAATGTTGTAAACATTTCTTTATTATATATACTTACCTAATAAAAAGAAGAAAAAAAGAAAATGTCCTATTAAAACGTAGCAGCTGTGGAAAAAAATTAAAAATAAGATTATAAATATATTATTTAAAGAAAAAACAATAGGAAACAATAAGAGAGATGCAAAGAAAACTGTCAGATATTATTAATTAAACTTACCTTATACATATAATATCTGTGGAGGAGAGTAAAAAAAAAATCTATTATAATACATATTTCTAAATGCAATGTAACAAAATAAGTAAACAACATATTAAATGATTTATTTTTGCTGTTCTCAGAATACATTGATTTTCACTATCAAGAGTGATTTCAATATTAATCATCATATAACAGCGGGGAAAAAAAACACTATCAAAATGATTGTGTTTAAAAAACCCATACAAAATCTCCATACATATTATAAATACCTGAAAAAAACATGTCTTAAATGTTTTCCTCAAATTCGCAATTTCTTCAGTAAGCACACTACATCTTCCACAGTTACAACCTAATTAAAGTATACCACTTATTTTTCAAGATATCTCAACAAAGCCCCGTGCAGCAATCTTCTTTAAAAATATGTATTAGAAAGACACAGTTTCATCTCTCATACCTTTCCGCGTGGCCAAATTGTATAAGGTAACTCATTATCTTTTAAATACCTCTCCCAAACACTTGCGTCCATATAAGTTTCTAAATAATTCTCAAAAGTACTCATTTTCTTCTCTCATATTTTTCCACGTGGCCAAATACTATGAGTTAAGTAGTTTTTGTCTGAAATTATTTAATCTTTGTCTTACCTATTGTTTTCTGTACTTTCCCAATCAAAATTTATACCATATTGTATACCATCGAACATTAAGTAAATTCGTACCTGATGTTATCACTATGCAAAACACAAATTTCATTTATAGATTTGTACACCCTCATTTACATAATATTTATAAACTAGTAAGTTTCATATCTTTATAGTATACATATTCCTACAGCAAACCATTCTACTGAAATTTGGGTTCCAAAAATAACAAATAACAGTTACTTAAGGCAAAAGGCAAACATTTTTTAAAAGTCAATTGACTATCATTGCAAAGTGTCCAGCCACTAGCACACTTCAAATAAGCTGTATAATGTCCTGATGATGTAGAATGCCCTTCATGATAAATAATGGCTACAGTTACAAATGTTCTTCTAGAAATAGAAACTTGAGAAGCCACAAAATTTTTAATTAAAGTAGATAATTTACTCCCATCAGCTCTGCATCGTTGAAACATTAAAATTACATATTGTCCATATCTATGGATAAATAAAGTTGATAACATTTCAGACTTGCATTGAGAACAGACCATGTTTTGATGCGCATCTTTAACTAGTTTATGAAAAGGCACTTCTTTGCAGTCTGGTAATGTCAAATATAAAAATCTTTCACTGGGTATCTCAGTACTACTTAAAAATGAGCAATTATCACACTTATGTTCCCATTTATAAGAAAGCCCGAAAAAACTATCAATATCTACACCTTCATCTTCCAAAGCTGTAAACATATACATAATAAATTCCTGACAATCTTGCTGAATATTCTGAGAAAACTGATTTACTCCTGCACATATGTCTAAAACATTCCTTAATTCCGAAACACTTCCTACTTCACTATCACCACTACTACACGTTTCAAATATAGAATTTAAAGAATGACAAAAGGTATGCTCCTGATTTTCTATAATCTGTTCCTTAACATTTTTCAGAAAGAAAACAACATTAACTACTACATGTGCATAGCAGTTGACACCACATCTATTTTCCAACTTAAATCCAACAATCTCTTCAATACTAACAGTTTCCCTAGAGCTACCAACAACAGCTACATCTTTTTTTCGTCGTTTCTGGACTACTTCAGCACATTTGTCCTCATTTTTCCTTTTCTGACCAACTATACACCTTTCAATTAAAGGATATTGAGGTAAACTTGGAGCATATTCTCTTCTTAACCTATTATACTCCTTCACACAATTTAAATCTGCACTAATCTTTGTCTCATCATAATCAATTAGATAAAGTCCACATAAAGTTCTAACACGCGATACAGCAACATACGCCATGCCCTCTTTGAATACAGTGCTTCCAATATTTACCAAAGCACAATCTACACTTAAACCTTGAGATTTATGTATAGTCAATGCATATGCTAAACAAATTGGAAATTGCTTACGACGGACATATAAGTCTTTCACAAGCAAAAAACGAGTTGAACATCGACTAATTTGTTTATTGGGCCCCCGTCAAGTCAAGGGAAATTGGTAGATGCACTTGAGGTACACCTCTGTGCGGTCGCCCCTCACAAGTGAGGGGGATATTTCTGGTTTAGGGATCTTGACACCGGTTACGACCTTGCCGTTGGCCCTTAAACGTTAGGATGTACAATTTCAAGTTAAATGTTTTGTAGGATGTTAGTTCGGCTAGGAGAACCTTTGTATTAGAGAATATGTTAAGGTTAGCCAAACATCGCAATGTGGAAATGAAATTGTACATAATATGAAACTGTTATTTTAATGTTTTAATTTTGTTTCATATTTTAATAAATACGGCCGGGAGGGTCACTCCCTCCCGTCTTCCAAAAGTTCAGAACCGTTTCCGGTTTCCCATCCTTGGGGATTTTGTTGAGAGGGGGTGGCGGGTATCTCAGCTATATTGGAAATTGCTTACGACGGACATATAAGTCTTTCACAAGCAAAAAACGAGTTGAACATCGACTAATTTGTTGAACTTCCTCAATCCCATCAAATTTTATCCTCAAAAATTCAATCTCATCTCTATTGGTATAATTGACAAAACCAACAACATTACCCATTGCTCCATTTACCAATCCTCTTTCTACATGTAAATTTCTTCTTAAAATTATCCGACAATTTAAACATACATACAGATTTTTCTCTAAACCAGCAGTTTTAGATATAGTTTTTTGAAGAGAATCCAATTTCAATTTCAACTTTTCAGACAAAACAATAGTACTACCTTCATGCTCTATTCTATCTTTAGCTTCCAGTTTCTTAATTTCTTGATTTTCTAAATTCAACATTTTCTCATTAAAAACTGAACATTCTTTCAGAGTTGGCATCAAGCATATCACTGACTTATCTACTACCTCTTTACTATATATTCTCTCAGGAACATTATCTTCATTAGGAAACAGCTTGGAAAGTAATCAAGTTCGTAGAGTCTGTTTCGCATCTTCAGTTAATTTTCCAATCCTAATATCTTGAAGAATACTTCCATATTTAGTATCCTTTGCCTGTCACATATTTTGAATCAGTTCAGTATATTTGAAATGTGACCATATATTTACATTTCCAATACTGCCCAGGCACTTTCTGGTCTCCTCATGTGTAACAGTTTCAAATACAGGTTGTCCTTTCACAGGAGTCAGCTGCAGTAGATCTCCAAAAACTATGACATGTTTACCTCCAAATAACACATCATACTCTGTCTTAAGTGTCTGTTGCATTCTTAAATGCACAAAAGCAAGCATTAAATTGGAGACCATGCTTACTTCATCAATAATAAGAAGTTTCATTTTTTTAAGGACTCTAGAAACTTCAAACCAAGCTTCTCCAGATAGCTTCTGATATTGTAATTTATTTTCATGTTCAACTGGCAGCATCAGCAAACGATGTAAAGTAACACCTTTTATATTATGTGCTGCCAATCCAGTTGGAGCAGTAACAACACACAACAGTATTGACTGAGTTGTTTGCTGTAAATATGTAGTAATTCCTTTAATTAGGAAACTTTTACCAGTCCCAGCTTCTCCACTTACATATAATCGAATAGGCTCAAATGACATACATGAGCAATCTTTTCTCTCATGACGAAAGCCATGCTCAATGTGCTCTGTCACTTCATCATATATCTGTCTTTGCTCAACATTAAACTGCTTCTTTAATTCTTCTAAGTCGATTACTTCCTCTTGACCTTGCTGCATTGTGCTTTCCACCTCATCCATCGTGGTAGCAGCTTCACTTTGAATAATTGGTTGTCCCAGTGGATCTTGACTTAATGATGCCGAACTTTGACTACCTTGTGAACTATCTCTAGCAATCTCTGCTGCAATTGTTGCTTCTTGCTCTATTTCGTCATTCAACATTTGCAGATAATTGCTGAAAACAGGACATTCAATACTACTTTTAGATGCGTTGAATGAATCTTCATAACTATCAAAGTCTCCAAGTAGTTCCTCTTCTCTACACCATGGTTTAAAGAGTTGCAAAAGAGCAAAATAGTAAAATTCTCTTTTATCAGGTGTTTCGCAACTCAGTTTCCGATGATTTATCAAGTGTCCTTTTCTTTGTTTTACCAGACATCCTTCATGTCCAATTACAGCATGTACACCTTTATCAATATTCTCGGTAACATTTCTCTTAAAAGTATAATTTTGAAGTATTTCATACAAACAAATGTTTTCACGCACAGTACTTCTATTTGGATAGTATTTATCCAACATATTTGTTTTCAAAATGTCTGTACTGTTTGGTTCTTTCTGGGCTAAGTACTCAATTTCTTGCACAGGTTTCAGAACACGGTTTCGTGTTTCTGCTAGGCCCAAACTCACCCAGAGAATAGTCCTTGACTTCGCATAAAGACTTGCTGATGATAATCTATCACAACATTCATATGCTCCAATTTCTCGATGAGACAGCATCTTCAAACTGTACGTATATAATTTCTTGCTCAGGCTCTTTTCATGAGAAATGTCTTCCCACATCTCCTTCAGTTCCATCTTTTCAGATTTCGTGATGTAAGACGTTACATATCGAGCCACAGCAATAGAGTTGTTTGCAACATATTGTATGTCCATGTTAGCATTCCACATGGACAAAATGACTGGGTTATAGTCATTAATATATTTCGATTCTTCACCTCTTCTTAAATTGTACGTATTTTTAGGTGACCTTCTTCTGATATTATGTCGCAAACATGACATCAAATTGTTGACTCTTCCTTTTGAAAGTACCGGTCGTGCAAATCCAAAGCGACATTTGGTATAAAATTTGCTCTTTGATTTGAATTTTCGCCGACAATATTTTCCACAGCGATGACTTTGAAAACCTAACACTTTTCCTCTTAAGTCCTTATCAGTGGTACTATTAGGTATGTCACAAGTGGCATACTGTTCAATAAAAGACAGTACAGTCTCATCCGAGTCTATTCCAAATTTAGGAGCATCCTTGATCCATAGCAGCATATGAATATGAGGAGCACCTCTTGCTTGATATTCTTTTCTCCAAAAGAAATCCAGTACTTCACCAAGAGGCGGATTTTTCTTGTTAGTAATGAAAGACATCATAGCTTCAAATCTATGATTAAAATACCTGCAAACATTAACTGGATCTAATGAACACAGTTCTCCAGGTGTCTTGTAGTTTATATTTTCTATGTTTGCATTCGCCTCCCGAAGAAATTCAATTAAATCTTCCCAAGCATACTCTGCACAGCTTACAGTTAAAAAACATGTTGGTGCTTCTAAGTTTCTAAGCATGCACTTCAAATCTCCATGACGACGGTACCAATACTCATTAGTACCCCGCTGACAAGCCATTAAATTAATTAAATGAGAATCCAAAACACTATCTTTCTGATGCACTCTATCCATAAATTCCTTTGCTGAAATATTTTGAAGATGTACACCACTTTTTAAGATATGATTTACTGCATAAGACAGACCAGATAAGTCACTCTCAAACAGAAGATGAAACAGATATGGAATGCATTGGCGAAACCTTGGATCTTCTGCATATAATCTAGTTGTCCGGTACTCAGATGCAGGAATATGCATAGGTCGATCATCATATCGTGTACCTTCACCTGTAGGAAATAACTGTGGAAAACAACGACCTTCCAAACTTTCTTCCCAGACACTAATAGGATTTCCTTTCGCCTTTTTCATCTGAAATAATTCAATAGCATTCCCTATTGCTTCTTTGGAATGCAGTGGATGAACACTGTAATGTTCATAAATTTCTTCAGATCTAGATACATCAACTTTTTCAATTTGTCCACTACACAAATCACTATCCTCTTCTTCACTTACATCTTCTTGTTCTACGTATACATCTTTGTAATACTTATTATTTTGCACTAAATACAACGTTGCCTTTTTCACTTTCCTAACATCCACTAAATCTTGCCAGATTTTCTTACTCTTTGTAGGTACACCATTCACTAGAATAACTAGAGGTTCCTCTTCTACATTTTCAACACCAATTGTTTCCATATTTTTTTTAAGATCAAGAGGCAAATACACAACTCTACCCTTTAATCCTCTTAGTAAGTCTGAAGGATTTAATTTACCAGTCTTAGGCTCCATTCGAACAATAGCCTGAAAAGGATGTACACATTGAATCAGAATCGTCTCATAAGTATTTAAATTCATCAATTCACATGGAATATTTACCAACTCTAAATTATTGTGAACAGCTCTAGCAGGCATTTTATTTTCATCTAATTTATTATAACAATATTTACAAACACGTTGCTCAAAACCAAAATCAAAATAGTTTTCCACCAACAAATAAGTTGCAAAATCTTTCCATTGACCATTACTTTCATCTTCACTTTTTAAATATAAATCAACTAACCTCGTTTGACTTTTGTAATGAATTCGTCGGCAACAGACACAAGACAAGAAAAATTTGGTTTCTCACCTGCAATTACCTTAAACTTTATTATTTCTTGTTCAAAGTTTTCAATATTTACATTCCCAACATTTTCTAACACATTTCCTTCTATAATTATATCACCTTCTGCATTATCTTCCTCGGGACCAAAATAACTTACCTCAATTTCTGCACAAATCTTCTTAACATCTAATTCACATCCATACAAAAGAGCACTATTTAACTGTTTAAGTTTAAGTGCTGGACTTTTTGCATAGTACAACTTTCTCACTAATTTTCTCATTTTAGTGTGATGCACTGCTAACATCCGGAAGTGATGAAACACACTCTGGCATATTTTTTTAGAGAGACAAGCCAGGGAATGGCCTTGCAGACCTATTTTCTCGCGCACTCTGCATTCATCTAATTCTTGCAACATTTTAATTTTTTTCTTTAGACTTTCTTTAGTGTACTTACGTAAGAAATTGCGAAAGAACTCAATTGAATCCTGTCGTACACTACAAATGCTACTACAATTCCAACTATAAACAGGAGCATTAGAACGTCCCTCTAAAGCTTCTCTCCCCATAACATCTTCTGCATTTCTAACCACAATTTTCTCTTTCTCAATAACACAACCATCCTTCACCTCATACGCTCGACCAGTGGTGTCAACTGCATGCAACAGATCGTTACTTTGAAAGTAACTCTCCTCATTAAAAAATGGCTCAGAACTTGAAGTATGCATCCACTTCCCAGAAAACACTTTACAAAAATTACTCCTATTTATATGTCTCTTCCATTTACTTTTACTTTTGAAAACTCGAATCGCCTTATTTAAAATATTTATTCTATTAAGTATTAAAATAAATAACTTTCGTTTGGTCTCAAATGCACGCTCAACAAAAGCCTCTATATATAGTTTTTTTTAAAGAAAAACAGATCTTTTTTTAGAAACTTTTTCCTTTTATAATAAATTCGCAACAACTCTGTTGTAAAACATATGCTTCCTGATTTGGCTAAATTGATTGGTCCGGGTTTTACTGTATTGACTTTCATCTTTCTGAATTCCAGTAATAGTAGTTTGTTTAACTCCAGATTTCCTTTTAGATGATGAAATCGTTTTCTCCTTCTGAACTTCAATATTTACATTTTTCCTTCCCAAAATGCTTCTAAAAAACTTTTTAGTTTGCTTACCAGGAGTACTCTTATTTGTATCCGTCCTCTCTGTCTTTGAAAATAATTCTGTAGTTTTCTTCTTTAAACTGTACGTCCGCTTGTAGAGTTTCTTTTTTTCAATTCTGGTCGGCATCTTAATTTAAAATTTTGATGTGATTGTGAACCTGTAAGACACAAAAATAACAAATATTATAGTTCAGTACTACCATATAACGTACAAATTAAAACCACACATTCATTTTTTAATAAAATACACATAATAACAGAAAATCTCTGAACAAAGTAGTAAATCCTGTAGTGAATTTTCCTTCTAAATTTATCACACTGTATATTTCTTTAAACTTCATAGACAATTTTTAAAAAAATTTTTAAAAGCATACAAACAGTGCACTTTTTTCAAAAACTATCGGTCATCATAACTGTTTTAATCTTTTATTCTACAATCTCTTTTACACTTCATGAGAACATATCTTATCACTCTCATGAAGCACTTCATCGACAATTATATCAAGAAAACTATCATCACCAATGGTTTGCTATCACTTTTTTTTATTCATTTAAAAGTTCATAATTTAAAAGAACTTCTAACAACAGTTCATCAGAGACTTCCTCAAGTCCATTGTCCTCCTCTTCTATCAGCTCTAAATATGCTGAATCTAATGAAATGTCCATGAAATAGTCATTTTCATCTTCTTTCTCTCCAACAACCGCGCCTAATATTTCCTCCATCAGTTCATTTATAATTTCAAAATGCACTTCATTTTCTTCAAAAAAAATTCCATTGTATTTTTTTCTATAAATTCTTCTTTTTCCTTTTAAAAAAATATAAAGACTAAATTATATCTTTGTCCACAAGTGTATAATTGAAAATTACCTTTACTAATTTTTAAACTACAGAACATTTTATAATCTCTAACTTATTAACTCTTTAATTTGTAAGATACCACATTCCTCTTGTTTTGAAAAAGAAATTGGCAATATAACTCTAAACATTGACATTGTGTTTTTTTTTAAATTAAATAATTACTGTTGATAAAAGACATTTCACTGTAAAATTAATTTTTATATTTTCTTCATATTTGAAATATTTATTACCTGTATAATAATTTTTAGAGACCCATTTCTTTTATTTCATCACTACAAAGTGCAATATAAATATATGCACTCTAAAGAAAAGGATCACACTATACAAACCATTTAATTCACTTTAGAGATTACTACTTCCCACAGAGACAGTTCCATTTATATTACAACAGTATACTCACCATGTCAATGTCTTAGCATATGCAAAATGTCATACTTACCATGAACAACCACCTCATAATAAAACTCTACATTAATATTTAAACAAGTGCCTATACATAGTATATTCACAGATATGCAGGAAAATGAGCATTAAATTTAGATCCATATCATAATACCTCTCTGTAATTAAAAATGGAACACTGCCAAACATAAAACAACAAGATTTTAAAAATAATGAGCACTTCACAAGTATTATTAAAACAAACCTGAAAGAATTATACTCCAATGATTTCTAAATCTCAACTCCTTGCAAAATATCACATATCCCAAGCTCATTAAAACATAATTTGAACTGTCAATAGAGAACATCTCCAAAAACATATGTACTATAAGCAGATAGGACCACATGTGAAAAATTTGAGATAAAATCATGTTCAAAACATTTACAAATTATTCTTTATTATTTTCATCACCACCCACAGAAATTTCCAAAGCCCAAAAAAGGAACTCACCTGAAAAAAAGAATATATACTCTCAATATATGAATTCAAATAGCAGGTTGTTCCTTTCAGGCACTGTTGCGTGTTTATCTAGGTTCCTGATCGATACTGTGACCTTATGCCCCTATTCGGCTATAAATCCATTTATTCCCTATATTGGCATAACCGTTCATGTGCGATTTTCTGAAAAGTCATCTCTGGCCTCACACAAACAGAGCCACATTCCAGCATAGTTCCCTCTGCCACTTCCTTTGCGACCAATTAGTGCAATGACAGAGCAGTAGTCACTATCTGATATTCCTAGATAACACTCCGAGATCTTCAGCAAGATAAAAACTCAGCAAACCTGGAAATCCCCGCTTGCTATGTTTTGATTAGTAATGGAACTCTAATGAGCAACTGATAACTATCACTTCCTAGTGACATCTTTAATTGACGTCTTATGTCCAGCAAACTTGCGTCAAACCCGGCACCTGTCAGGTATAAATAATACCAACGTTGCCTTAAGCAATGCCTGTTGTACGAGCTACTGAAGCCAGCTGCCTGCACGACCCCGTGTTGGTAAATCTAGCACTCTGTCGCTGCAGCCTGCTATCCTGTGGTGGTGAAGCTGCTGATACCATTATCGCCGCTAAAGCGCGAACTATGGTGCAGTACGCTTAAGGAGCTGAACAGCCATCCCTCTGCGAAGACATCCAGCAGATTCCAGCTGCCCGCGGACGCTGTCCCCCCTCCTTCCTCGACGCCCTGAAGAGACCCACTGCCTTTCTCGTGCAGAGAAATCCAGCCACGGCGTTTCCGGATTACCCTCGCGGGTGACTGGGATATCGAGAGAGACCCCTGAAGGAGATACCAATCCTCCATCATTCTATTCAGAGGTATGGTGTTGACTAAACCCTTAGACGAGAATTCTTGAAACAAACCTTGGCAAAACCAACTTAACTTAAAGCTACTTACTTACTCCCCTTTCACGTGTTAGGCTTAGGTCAGGCACACTGGGGTAGGCTTAGTTAGAAGCACCAGTTGAGTATGTTAGCCTAATGTATATATGACTGTATATATGTTTTATTACTTTTAAACCATTGTATGGCTAAGAAACCATACCAATGCTTTTACAGTTCTATTTCGCAATACTTATCTTACTGTACGTACTTTTTATAATAACAATTATTGCAATTGTGGCAATACATTTCTCTTGTACGAGAAGAAAGACTGTTCAATAAATGTTAACCCTTTATTGATAAACGCCCGTCTCTCTATTCTCTACATCTCGTGAAAGTAAACTGCACTAGACTGACTGAGTGAAATACATGTCTATTGTTTCACAAGACCCTAGAGATTGACTCTTGATCTGAGGAGCAAAGTTGTCATGTTGCACGGTTGTTGGAAAGCTGAATCCCTTCTTATCTGTGCCAAGGAAGCTGATCACTTCCTATGCAGAGAAGAAAGTTTCCAGTGACCTCTGAACTAGTTGGTAACACAACCCAATTAAGTTTAGCATAGTCAGTGGAGGCCTGGAATATCCGCAGTTCCACGTCGATACTACTGTTTATGTTATTCCAATGCGCAGGGCCTAGTGGGAAACTAGGAACTACACTACATGGCGCCCAAACGTTTGGTAAGGCGATAAAGTAACGCAAGACTTTTAGAGTAACTCAGTCGTGCATATTTCACACCCCTTTCTCCCGTAAATACTCCAATAGATGTCTGAAGTGGGTGAAAGGTTAAAATCCGCCCGAACTCAGTAGGAAGAGATTCCTATGTAAAGCTCTGGTTTATTCAACGTTGAAGGATACAGTGTTCCAAAATATTGTGCACCTAATCTTTGTCTCCTTGGAGACCTACTCTGCAAACCTTGCATTTTAACAATGCCAGAAAATAACGGAACCACTGGGGCCGCAGCAGATGCGACTCAGCAAGGTCCCGAACACACAGACCCGGATGCTATTATCATCCCGGTCCACTTAAGAAGATCTATAACTTTAAAACTTATAGAAAACGGACTGACACCACAAGGTGGTACAGTAATTTTCGTGATAGAGGCTCACGAATATCGGCAGACAGAGGTATTCTATTCATGGATAAACTTTCCAGCGGTAAACGCTACAACAAAAGAGTTTCACTATTACAAAATAGAGAAACCTCCGGAAGAGTATGCTCCTTTCGAGGAGATTGAAATTCCACTTAAATTTCAAGAGCACCTGCTCTGGTTTAATGGCGCCCTAAAACATACTGATCAAATAACTAGGCTCGGTCCACTAGGTAGACCAGGAGCCACGTGGCCGGTTCTAGCCAGCTACACACCACATCCTGACATTGCAAAAATGTCTAAGGAAGAGCTGTTAGTACAGCTAAACATATTAATAAAAATACATAGGCAATTAGTCCAATATGTAATGCGGACTGCAACAGTCCAACCAGCTGTTAATACACCACAGCTGACCCCTCATCAGGGGAACACAAATAAAATTACACCACAGAACATACAGTCATGTCTTGGTAAAACACCCGTAAAACGGGAACAAATTCCTTTCTGGTTAGCACAGAAAATCACTCAAATAGAGGCAGTATTTCCTGATACTACCCCTATTGAGAAACACAGAATCTTGACCATCTGCCTTCCTATGGGAATCGCACCACACGTGGAGGACTGTGACACTTGGGGTACAGTCTTTGCTTCCATTTACACAAAAACACACGGTGTTCCGTCTATGGCGGTAATACCAGAAGTGCTAAAACAGATTCAAAATGAATTCGGTCCAGAGCCCGCTTTAAATCTAGGTATGAAATTACTGAAAGACTTCAAGCAGGTCACGGCTATATTATTAGCCAACATAAAGGGAGAAGCAGCATCTGTGGCGATTCGCCAGAAGTTGAAGGAAACAGATATAAAAGATCCTGTTGAGCTTGCAAAAATCATAGAGAAATGCTATGAAGAATTAGGTAGAGACAGCTTGGGTGGAAAACCAGTTAAGCCCCAACTGCTAGAAAATCCTGAAAAATTATTTATTAAAAATAATTTAAACACTCCTAAAAAGAGCTGGGATGGAAATAAACAATCCACTCCCAAGGAAAAAGTTTTCCAGTCCAGAGGAAGGTCTCCTCGACGGAGGGAAAGAACTCCGACTCGAGAACGCCAGTCTCCCCAGAGGGAGCCCTCTGAGAAAAGATATAACCTTAGAAATAGGGATAATCTAAAAAAACCTGATAGATATCAAAGTATTGATACACGTCCCTCGCGATCTCTTCCACAGAATTCGTAAAGAAGAGGACGGTCAGACCCAGGAGAGCACACCAAGTCCAAAGACAAGGAACCTGCTCAAAATAAGAAATCTCAATTTCAGAAAAAGAAGGTAGCCAGTATTAGAGTAATCAACCATGCCGAGAATACTGAGGACACAGTTGAAAAACAGGGAGTGGGCATTGACAATGTTGGACAGTGCAGCAGAAATCAGTATAGCGCGCAAGATCTTGATGAGTCATCTGGAGACAGTGGACACGAATGAATACATTCAGGTTGAAACTGCCGACACCAGACTTAGCGAGCCCCATAAAATATACGAAATAACATTGCGTATAGAGGGTGATAAAACTAGGAAAATTAAAGGTCTATTTTGGGATAAGCTCTCAAAAGGCTATGATATTCTGTTAGCTGAAAAAGATTGGCCCCCAGAGTTTGTCAGGGAGTGCCCTCGTGGCGAAGAAGTGATTATGCCTGCCTTCTCGAATCACATTCCGATTCACAAAAAATATACATATGCAAGGAAATGGGCAGTGGCCCAGGCACCTGCATTATATAAAAATCATGTAGGATGGGATGAGGATTCACCTCCTCACAAGATCCAATTGAAAAGTGAACCAACTGCCCAACGGCAGTATCCCATAAAGCAAGAAGCTAAAAAACAAGTCAGGGAGATCTTAGATCAACTTGAGTACCAGGGGGTGATTGAAACATGCACCTCTCAAATGAACAATCCTTTGTTTCCTGTCTCCAAGCCAGACAATTCATATCGTCTAGTTTTGGACTACAGACATCTTAATACATGTTGCAAAACTTTTGCAGTACAAAACTCGCATAGTGCAGCCCGAATGAATAACATAGTTAGGAAAAAATATAAAACGACATTAGACATTTCTAATGGCTTCTTTTGTCAAAACATTGCACCAGAGAGCAGATATTTGACCGCTTTCTCTGCGTTTGGGTCGCAGAAAAAATTCTGTCGACTCCCACTGGGGTTCAAGAACAGCCCAGGACTATTCTCAGCTAGGGTAACACAAATCTATGATGATGAAGCATTGTCTTACGTAGATGATATTTATCTCACAGACGACGACTTGGATACTCACTTGAAAAGAGTGAACACCATTATACTTGGGTTCGCAGCAGAGGGTTACAAATTCAACTTTAAAAAGTCCCGAATGGCCCATCTGACAGTACTATTTTTAGGGTACGAATTATCAAGTGAAGGGAAAAGCCTAGCGGACAACTTCTTAGAGAAGTGCGCTGTACTCCAAGCTCCAAAAACGCTGAAGAATTTACAATCCATTCTAGGTTTTCTGAATTTCGGAAGAACTTACATACTAAATTACGCAGAGAGGGTTAAACCTCTCTACGAACTAATTAAACCTGATTTTAAATAAATCAATTGGACTCAAAAACACACAGAAATTTTGAGATCACTGCAAACAGACATGTTAGCAAAAACAAAATTAGATACACGTGACAACACGATCGATCTTGTAATCCGAGTCATCCCAGTAAGATGCGGATTCACATACCTAACCTCTAATGAGGGAGAAAAGGTACCTATTTCAATTAAATCTCACTTGTACACACAAGCAGAAAAAACATTCAGTCACACAGAAAGAACTGTGAAAGCAGTGCAAATCGCATTAGCAAATGAAAGAGAACTAGCACACGGCAAACGGATTAATATCCTTACAGCGGAATCCGCCTTCGAGGCGCTATTCAGCCCAGTAAACCTGCCTACAGTGTCACTGGATCCGAAATGGATACAGTGCATAGATTCTCTAGGAGCGGAAGATGTGAAATACTATTTCGCCCCGCAATTTGAAGAACTGAATGATTTAGAATATGAAGAAGAATATCCTCTGCCGATCGAAATTCTGCCTCTCCCACAATATGCCTGTATAATCTATACAGATAGCTTTGTACAGCATTTCAACGTAGAGAGAAAATCCTACGATGCAGCATGTGCGATCATTAAAGGTCGTTGGCTGTGCGGTAAATTCAGACCGAAAGTAACAAAAACTGAATCTGTAAGAAACTGTTCGGTTCAGAGAACTGAAATCAGATCTTTAAAGATGGCGCTCGAAAATGCAGAACGTGAATTCCCGACACTTATAGTGTGCGATTCTCATTTTTGCGTCAACTCTTACAACAATAAACTGCAGAGTTGGATCGAAAACGACTACAAAGATGACACAGGTGCCACAATAAAGCATAAATTGCTTTGGGAACAGGTAGCTCTTTTACACAAAGAACTACAAAAGACTCACGTGATTCACGCACAGAGTCTTCGACGTGATGGCGTTCACGTTGCAGGGAATTCATTGGCTAATACAGCCAAAGCGGAAGCAACTAAACCGGCTTCCGTAGCCACAAAAAAGCGTACAGATAAATACATAGACGGGGAAACCATGCTGGCAGTAAAAACGACCGTAAAAGGCGACTGTGCAGCACTACCCGTAAACTATCCACTCAATTATGCATACATAATCGATGCAAACTCCGTTCCTTTTGCTCGAATCCCTGGAGTGGGGGACAGAGTAATTCCAAACATGAACAGGAGAATATTTTTAATAGCAGACGCACACATGGGTTTGGGTCTAAGGCACAGAGAGATCAAGGAATCACTGACTGAATTACAATCAGTATTCTGGTGGCCGGGAATGAGTGTAGAACACCAAATATATGCAAACAACTGTGAAAACTGTAATAGGGATCGCAGTAGCGAACCTTGCTACCGGCTACCAGTCAGAAAGAGCGTAACGCTGCCTACACCCCATCCCGTCTTATTAATAGTTAAGACGAAAAGCACTTAAAAAATGAGGCCTCCAGCGCTCGGCTGACACTAGAACGGTTATAAAAGATTTGCGAGTCTATATCGGCACATACGCAATTACCACGTTCCATTCTGACCAGGGTCCTGCTTTCAGCTCTCGAGCTTATAGGGAGGCCATGGCTAGCATGGGAATTGGGTTGCGGTATTCTTGTCCGTCATACCCCGGAAGGGAATAGTGTGGTAGAAAGAAAAAAACGTGACATAAAGCAATCTATAACAGCGAAGGTATTAGGATCAGGCGCTGGGTGGGTCAAACATTTAATAAGTGTCCAGACTAGTCTTAACAACATGCCAAGAAATTCTCTAAAAGGTTTCAGCCCATACGAACTATTGTTCGGAATTAGAATGCGAGTTCAGGACCTCGATAGTCAGATGTCAGTGGTACAAGAAAAAACAACAGACTTTGACATCAAAGATCGTTTGGCTGTTTTACAGGAACTGAATGAAACGAGAAAATCATTAAGCAACATAAAGTTAAAGCAACAGCCAAGTACCACTGACAAGGCACCACCCGCAACAGCCCCAGCAAGGCCTGTCTGGATTCCAAAGATTGGGGATCTAGTCAGAGAAAAGATTGCGGTTAAGAAGGAATTTGGGCCTTCTTACAGAAAAGCAGTACCTGTCTTGGCAGTCACCGGAACAAGATCAGTTGTGCTACCGCCCCTTGCTGGTAAAAAGGAGAACAGAGTCGTGTCTATCGATCTGGTAAAACCACAAGCATGTGGCCTATAATCAACAGTAGGCCAAGTGGACTCCCAAGAAACAACAGAATACCCAAACTTGCAACAATCCAAGAGGTTCAAACTGAAAGACTAATCACATTCGATCAGCCTGCAGTGCACAATGAAGGACTATGCAATAATGCCATGGAACTCGTGCCTCTTGAAACACAGATTGAAACAGTTCGTCAAGAAAAAACACCAGTCTACAATGATGTGGCATCAGAAAGTGCTACCGAGAGACAGATTGAAAGAACAATCCCATCAATTGACAGAACTGCCTCTGGTTATTTCATCAACTTCGACAACTTCTCTGAAGATTTAAATGACCCCGAAGTGATGCCAGAAACAAAAAAGACTTTTAAAGAAAAAGCAACAGAACTCTTTCATCAACTGAAGGAAATCTACCTAATTTCCCCTTGGCTAGAGTTCTGGTTCGGTCTAGGTGTATTTTTCCTCCTGCTTTGGCTCATCATGGTACTGTGTTTGGGAAAATTCATTGAAGGAAAATATATTACAATGGACACAGCAAGTCAGAACATCAACCTAGTCCTGAAACCACACAGATCATCCCACGTTAAGAAAAGAGAACTGTCAACAGTAAACGTCACAGCAATTCCAATACCTGGTGGGGTAGTATGGGAGAAAACAGACTATGAGATCTATGGTACGGTCGAAATCCTGAAGTATCCTCATCAACTAAAGGTTTCCTTAAGTGACTTTGTGACACCAAGTACATTCTCTGATGATTGGGACTTTAACAGTATTAATGACATGATGTCTGATTTAGTAATGTCAGCTAGATTCACAGATCATGATTATTTACAAGGTTCATCTAGTTATGAGCAGTTATTCTGTTACACCCACTATGGGGATCATTACTTGCATAAATCTGCACAGCCTAGAAATGTTTTTATGTATAATCAATGGGAACATTGTGCTACACCACCTAAAAGCAGTTCTAAAGCATTTTTTGAGAAATTCAAATACTTCTCAGGGTTTAACACCAGTGATGCAGAAACGTTTTATTATAAACTGTTAGATAAAACAGGAATGAAAACAATGCTGACAAATTCTAAATTGATATATTCAGAAGCATTTTATGACAAAATGATGACATTTGGTTTTGATTATTGGAAAAATAATATTGAAACGAAAACAATTTGGGGTACAAAAGATTGGCAGGTGCAAGGCATTGAAGCACTATTTAGAACCTGCATGATACCAGAACAAATGTTATTTTTAAATGACACAATACACCAAACATCTTGTCTTGGCCTAGCTAAGATCAAAGACCTTAAAACACCCTCTATACCAAAGCCAATACCTGAGAATACAACGACAGATATTGAGTTAGACGTGTCACAAATTTTACATTTCAACAGAACATATCCTGATTGGAAAAAGTGGTTAATCTGGCCTACAGACACAAATAGCTGTCAAGATAGATTCCTGAATAAAACACAGGGGTTAAAAATGACCAGATTAGACCCTAGATATTCCCAGAGACAACATCCAGGGATTATAACAACATACAGTGTAGGGAAACTCTGCCTTGAATGGCTAACCTCGTCCACACTGGCTGAAATTAAGCAACACTTGTCTTTACTAAAAGATGGTGCTGATTTGCGCGATTTCATTCTTGGACCACGCAAACAGCGTCAAAAGCGTTTCATAGCGACCAGTATCTATGCTGCTTACATCGAGGCTTTGAAAGTAAAGCAAATTGAAACTGCTGAAAAAATACGAGAAATTGATCGTATTAATTTGGAGAAATCACTTTCTGTGGTAGACAATGGGTTAACGACTCTGTCTTTCAGAATATATTCTTTGGACAATATTGTATCCTCTGCCTTTGATGTGATATACAGAGATTTGCTAATGTTACAACATGGCCAGTCTCAATTACGCTCTATTATAGAATTAGGCTGGACGCTGCAAAATCTTCGTTCAGGCTATGTGCCTTGGCGTTTAATCAACACAACGTCATTATTTTCCAGTTTTAACCTTACTGATAAACAGATCAGTTTGGCACAGAAAGGAGCAGACTATACAATCCTGAGCATCGAAAAACTCGAGAGATTACCATTGACAATGTCAGAGATTCCTGTCATTGAATGGATAATACACGGAATTATCACAATTCCGATAACAACTTTCCGATTTAAAAAGTGCCTTGAGTACATACCTGCTGGCCAATATGAACAATTGGGTAAGGGATATGTAAAATCCGAATGGAAATTACCATACACTCATTCTTGCTATAGTGACAGTGACAAAAATGTATTTCTTAGTGGTGAAAATTGTAAACATTCACTAAGCGGTATACTTTTGTGTCAGGGTATTAATTTACACGGAGCATGTGATGGAAATTCAAACAACCTTTCATGCCACCAGCTAGTCACACCTGCAACTCAGATAGAGCCCTTCTTTATGCAACTTTCGAACGGGAGTTACATTCTTAGAACGGATCACAGATGTTGTGGCCTCGCGCCAGGGAAAAGTTATCTAGCAGAAGTAACATCCATGGTCAAATGCTGTATGCAAGCATTGTTTCCGAGTGGGCCACCAGACATAGTGACTCCCATCTGGCCTCGTCTGAATCTCTATTCTATACGAATTGATACATTAAGCAAAATGAATTCTGTACTTTTACAGACAACAGTGCCTATAACGTCATCTAAAGAGACGTATGATCTTCTAGTTGCAAGGACAGCTACTGAAGTTCATGACCTTTTATCAACAAATTGCACCGTGCATTTCGTAGAAATGTTCAGCCAACTCCTTAACATGTCTAGTGCAACAAGCATCCCAGGCATATTTAAGACAGTCTTTATGGGACTGCTAACACCCTTCCAGGCAATTTTGGGAATCTTTCCTAATTTTGTGCACTCCATTTTTGGCGGCATACCATTATTTTTGGGACTCGTCGCAGGGATTCTATTTTTGACCCTCCTGCTTCGTTATGGCAAGCCTCGGCTCAGACATAGCTCCCATGGGAATGGAAGAGACAATCCTAGCAATGCGCTACCGGGACAGGATAACTAACGTCCTTGGATTGGCCAGGCTGAGAGATCTAAACATGACCTGGTTCCTTTCATTCAGACCGATATGGCAAAATTGCATTTTACCTGTGCTACGGTGTATGCTTTGCGGCGATGAATGCGTGTTGGACATCTGTCTTTCACTTCCATCAGCAGTACCAATGGACGTCGATACTTTGCTCAGTCCAATAACGGCTCACGCATTGTGTTGTCCCCAGCGGCTACCAATCCTGATGACGGCATTCGTGGAGACTCCTGTACTACAGCCAAGTGGTAACAGTGGAGCGAGTGACAAAAGCAACATCATCCAGGTACAACGTTCTGTGAGCATTGCTGGTCCCGACTATGATGACAGCAATCATTCTCACACCTGCCAAGTTACAGCGATATCTAATTTGGTTGAACTATCACCTGAATTTGTAGACCAATTCTTTGAGAGCCTGTCTGATACGATGTTCTCACCCGTACAGAAACAATAACTTTTAGAAGCTTTCCGACACACAGCGTTCCCATGAACTCTGAATTCGGCCTTCAGTTTTGATCAACAAAAACTGCCAAGAGCTTTGGAAATCTATTTTCTTTGAATTGGACAATTTTTCTAATATTGACCTTTTTTGGCACGAACAATTCTTTGCTTAACGTAAAAACTATTCTTAGAGAACAGAAGCTTCACACTTCTATTTCTAAACACATCTAGAGACATAACAACATTACACCAGCCTCTAGCACACATGTTATTACAATGCATTTTTATGTGATGATTTATCTCGCCTTTTCTTCTGTCAGAGATACTTCATGTGTAATTCCTTTTGCATAATCGTTCATTGATTTCATATGCAATAATTTTTTGAATGATTTCTATGCTTTAAAAAACGTACAGTACCTAAATTCATGTATTACAAGTACGCCTATTTCGAATGCATTTATGTATTTTGGGGTGGGCAATGTTACACATGCATCTAATTGCTTTAGTTTTAGTAATTTTGATGGACATTAACCCGTGAAGTGGGTGTTGGGTGTTTATCTAGGTTCCTGATCGATACTGTGACCTTATGCCCCTATTCGGCTATAAATCCATTTATTCCCTATATTGGCATAACCGTTCAAGTGCGATTTTCTGAAAAGTCATCTCTGGCCTCACACGAACAGAGCCACATTCCAGCATAGTTCCCTCTGCCACTTCCTTTGCGACCAATTAGTGCAATGACAGAGCAGTAGTCACTATCTGATATTCCTAGATAACACTCCGAGTTCTTCAACAAGATAAAAACTCAGCAAACCTGGAAATCCCCGCTTGCTATGTTTTGGTTAGTAATGGAACTCTAAAGAGCAACTGATAGCTATCACTTCCTAGTGACATCTTTAATTGACGTCTTATGTCCAGCAAACTTGCGTCAAACCCGGCACCTGTCAGGTATAAATATTACCAACGTTGCCTTAAGCAATGCCTGTTGTACGAGCTACTGAAGCCAGCTGCCTGCACGACCCCGTGTTGGTAAATCTAGCACTCTGTCGCTGCAGCCTGCTATCCTGTGGTGGTGAAGCTGCTGATACCATTATCGCCGCTAAAGCGCGAACTATGGTGCAGTACGCTTAAGGAGCTGAACAGCCGTCCCTCTGCGAAGACATCCAGCAGATTGGTTCATTAAAACATAATTTGAACTGTCAATAGAGAACATCTCCAAAAACATATGTACTATAAGCAGATAGGACCACATGTGAACAATTTGAGATAAAATCATGTTCAAAACATTTACAAATTATTCTTTATTATTTTCATCACCACCCACAGAAATTGCCAAAGCCCAAAAAAGGAACTCACCTGAAAAAAAGAATATATACTCTCAATATATGAATTCAAATAGCAGGTTGTTCCTTTCAGGCACTGTTGCGTGTTTATCTAGGTTCCTGATCGATACTGTGACCTTATGCCCCTATTCAGCTATAAATCCATTTATTCCCTATATTGGCATAACCGTTCAATTGCGATTTTCTGAAAAGTCATCTCTGGCCTCACACGAACAGAGCCACATTCCAGCATAGTTCCCTCTGCCACTTCCTTTGCGACCAATTAGTGCAATGACAGAGCAGTAGTCACTATCTGATATTCCTAGATAACACTCCGAGATCTTCAACAAGATAAAAACTCAGCAAACCTGGAAATCCCCGCTTGCTATGTTTTGATTAGTAATGGAACTCTAATGAGCAACTGATAACTATCACTTCCTAGTGACATCTTTAATTGACGTCTTATGTCCAGCAAACTTGCGTCAAACCCGGCACCTGTCAGGTATAAATAATACCAACGTTGCCTTAAGCAATGCCTGTTGTACGAGCTACTGAAGCCAGCTGCCTGCACGACCTCGTGTTGGTAAATCTAGCACTCTGTCGCTGCAGCCTGCTATCCTGTGGTGGTGAAGCTGCTGATACCATTATCGCCGCTAAAGCGCGAACTATGGTGCAGTACGCTTAAGGAGCTGAACAGCCGTCCCTCTGCGAAGACATCCAGCAGATTCCAGCTGCCCGCGGACGCTGTCCCCCCTCCTTCCTCGACGCGCTGAAGAGACCCGCTGCCTTTCTCGTGCAGAGAAATCCAGCCACGGCGTTTCCGGTTTAACCTTGCGGGTGACTGGGATATCGAGAGAGACCCCTGAAGGAGATACCAATCCTCCATCATTCTATTCAGAGGTATGGTGTTGACTAAACCCTTAGACGAGAATTCTTGAAACAAACCTTGGCAAAACCAACTTAACTTAAAGCTACTTACTTACTCCCCTTTCACGTGTTAGGCTTAGGTCAGGCACACTGGGGTAGGCTTAGTTAGAAGCACCAGTTGAGTATGTTAGCCTAATGTATATATGACTGTATATATGTTTTATTACTTTTAAACCATTGTATGGCTAAGAAACCATACCAATGCTTTTACAGTTCTATTTCGCAATACTTATCTTACTGTACGTACTTTTTATAATAACAATTATTGCAATTGTGGCAATACATTTCTCTTGTACGAGAAGAACGACTGTTCAATACATGTTAACCCTTTATTGATAAACGCCCGTCTCTCTATTCTCTACATCTCGTGAAAGTAAACTGCACTAGACTGACTGAGTGAAAAACATGTCTATTGTTTCACACGACCCTAGAGATTGACTCTTGATCTGAGGAGCAAAGTTGTCATGTTGCACGGTTGTTGGAAAGCTGAATCCCTTCTTATCTGTGCCAAGGAAGCCGATCACTTCCTATGCAGAGAAGAAAGTTTCCAGTGACCTCTGAGCTAGTTGGTAACACAACCCAATTAAGTTTAGCATAGTCAGTGGAGGCCTGGAATATCCGCAGTTCCACGTCGATACTACTGTTTATGTTATTCCAATGCGCAGGGCCTAGTGGGAAACTAGGAACTACACTACATGGCGCCCAAACGTTTGGTAAGGCGATAAACTAACGCAAGACTTTTAGAGTAACTCAGTCGTGCATATTTCACACCCCTTTCTCCCGTAAATACTCCAATAGACGTCTGGAGTGGGTGAAAGTTTAAAATCCGCCCGAACTCAGTAGGAAGAGATTCCTATGTAAAGCTCTGGTCTATTCAACGTTGAAGGATACAGTGTTCCAAAATATTGTGCACCTAATCTTTGTCTCCTTGGAGACCTACTCTGCAAACCTTGCATTTTAACAATGCCAGAAAATAACGGAACCACTGGGGCCGCAGCAGATGCGACTCAGCAAGGTCCCGAACACACAGACCCGTATGCTATTATCATCCCAGTCCACTTAAGAAGATCTATAACTTTAAAACTTATAGAAAACGGACTGACACCACAAGGTGGTACAGTAATTTTCGTGATAGAGGCTCACGAATATCGGCAGACAGAGGTATTCTATTCATGGATAAACTTTCCAGCGGTAAACGCTACAACAAAAGAGTTTCACTATTACAAAATAGAGAAACCTCCGGAAGAGTACGCTCCTTTCGAGGAGATTGAAATTCCACTTAAATTTCAAGAGCACCTGCTCTGGTTTAATGGCGCCCTAAAACATACTGATCAAATAACTAGGCTCGGTCCACTAGGTAGACCAGGAGCCACGTGGCCGGTTCTAGCCAGCTACACACCACATCCTGACATTGCAAAAATGTCTAAGGAAGAGCTGTTAGTACAGCTAAACATATTAATAAAAATACATAGGCAATTAGTCCAATATGTAATGCAGACTGCAACAGTCCAACCAGCTGTTAATACACCACAGCTGACCCCTCATCAGGGGAACACAAATAAAATTACACCACAGAACATACAGTCATGTCTTGGTAAAACACCCGTAAAACGGTAACAAATTCCTTTCTGGTTAGCACAGAAAATCACTCAAATAGAGGCAGTATTTCCTGATACTACCCCTATTGAGAAACACAGAATCTTGACCATCTGCCTTCCTATGGGAATCGCACCACACGTGGAGGACTGTGACACTTGGGGTACAGTCTTTGCTTCCATTTACACAAAAACACACGGTGTTCCGTCTATGGCGGTAATACCAGAAGTGCTAAAACAGATTCAAAATGAATTCGGTCCAGAGCCCGCTTTAAATCTAGGTATGAAATTACTGAAAGACTTCAAGCAGGTCACGGCTATATTATTAGCCAACATAAAGGGAGAAGCAGCATCTGTGGCGATTCACCAGAAGTTGAAGGAAACACATATAAAAGATCCTGTTGAGCTTGCAAAAATCATAGAAAAATGCTATGAAGAATTAGGTAGAGACAGCTTGGGTGGAAAACCAGTTAAGCCCCAACTGCTAGAAAATCCTGAAAAATTATTTATTAAAAATAATTTAAACACTCCTAAAAAGAGCTGGGATGGAAATAAACAATCCACTCCCAAGGAAAAAGTTTTCCAGTCCAGAGGAAGGTCTCCTCGACGGAGGGAAAGAACTCTGACTCGAGAACGCCAGTCTCCCCAGAGGGAGCCCTCTGAGAAAAGATATAACCTTAGAAATAGGGATAATCTAAAAAAACTCGATAGATATCAAAGTATTGATACACGTCCCTCTCGATCTCTTCCACAGAATTCGGAAAGAAGAGGACGGTCAGACCCAGGAGAGCACACCAAGTCCAAAGACAAGGAACCTGCTCAAAGTAAGAAATCTCAATTTCAGAAAAAGAAGGTAGTTAGTATTAGAGTAATCAACCATGCCGAGAATACTGAGGACACAGTTGAAAAACGGGGAGTGGGCATTGACAATGTTGGACAGTGCAGCAGAAATCAGTATAGCGCGCAAGATCTTGATTAGTCATCTGGAGACAGTGGACACGAATGAATACATTCAGGTTGAAACTGCCGACACCAGACTTAGCAAGCCCCATAAAATATACGAAATAACATTGCGTATGGAGGGTGATAAGACTAGGAAAATTAAAGGTCTATTTTTGGATAAGCTCTCAAAAGGCTATGATATTCTGTTAGCTGAAAAAGATTGGCCCCCAGAGTTTGTCAGGGAGTGCCCTCGTGGCGAAGAAGTGATTATGCCTGCCTTCTCGAATCACATTCCGATTCACAAAAAATATACATATGCAAGGAAATGGGCAGTGGCCCAGGCACCTGCATTATATAAAAATCATGTAGGATGGGATGAGGATTCACCTCCTCACAAGATCCAATTGAAAAGTGAACCAACTGCCCAACGGCAGTATCCCATAAAGCAAGAAGCTAAAAAACAAGTCAGGGAGATCTTAGATCAACTTGAGTACCAGGGGGTGATTGAAACATGCACCTCTCAAATGAACAATCCTTTGTTTCCTGTCTCCAAGCCAGACAATTCATATCGTCTAGTTTTGGACTACAGACATCTTAATACATGTTGCAAAACTTTTGCAGTACAAAACTCGCATATTGCAGCCCGAATGAATAACATAGTTAGGAAAAAATATAAAACGACATTAGACATTTCTAATGGCTTCTTTTGTCAAAACATTGCACCAGAAAGCAGATATTTGACCGCTTTCTCTGCATTTGGGTCGCAGAAAAAATTCTGTCGACTCCCACAGGGGTTCAAGAACAGCCCAGGACTTTTCTCAGCTAGGGTAACAGAGTTACTACAAATCTATGATGATGAAGCATTGTCTTACGTAGATTATATTTATCTCACAGACGACGACTTGGATACTCACTTGAAAAGAGTGAACACCATTATACTTGGGTTCGCAGCAGAGGGTTACAAATTCAACTTTAAAAAGTCCCGAATTGCCCATCTGACAGTACTATTTTTAGGGTACGAATTATCAAGTGAAGGGAAAAGCCTAGCGGACAACTTCTTAGAGAAGTGCGCTGTACTCCAAGCTCCAAAAACGCTGAAGAATTTACAATCCATTCTAGGTTTTCTGAATTTCGGAAGAACTTACATACTAAATTACGCAGAGAGGGTTAAACCTCTCTACGAACTAATTAAACCTGATTTTAAATAAATCAATTGGACTCAAAAACACACAGAAATTTTGAGATCACTGCAAACAGACATGTTAGCAAAAACAAAATTAGATACACGTGACAACACGATCGATCTTGTAATCCGAGTCATCCCAGGAAGATGCGGATTCACATACCTAACCTCTAATGAGGGAGAAAAGGTACCTATTTCAATTAAATCTCACTTGTACACACAAGCAGAAAAAACATTCAGTCACACAGAAAGAACTGTGAAAGCAGTGCAAATCGCATTAGCAAATGAAAGAGAACTAGCACACGGCAAACGGATTAATATCCTTACAGCGGAATCCGCCTTCGAGGCGCTATTCAGCCCAGTAAACCTGCCTACAGTGTCACTGGATCCGAAATGGATACAGTGCATAGATTCTCTAGGAGCGGAAGATGTGAAATACTATTTCGCCCCGCAATTTGAAGAACTGAATGATTTAGAATATGAAGAAGAATATCCTCTGCCGATCGAAATTCTGCCTCTCCCACAATATGCCTGTATAATCTATACAGATAGCTTTGTACAGCATTTCAACGTAGAGAGAAAATCCTACGATGCAGCATGTGCGATCATTAAAGGTCGTTGGCTGTGCGGTAAATTCAGACCGAAAGTAACAAAAACTGAATCTGTAAGAAACTGTTCGGTTCAGAGAACTGAAATCAGATCTTTAAAGATGGCGTTCGAAAATGCAGAACGTGAATTCCCGACACTTATAGTGTGCGATTCTCATTTTTGCGTCAACTCTTACAACAATAAACTGCAGAGTTGGATCGAAAACGACTACAAAGATGACACAGGTGCCACAATAAAGCATAAATTGCTTTGGGAACAGGTAGCTCTTTTACACAAAGAACTACAAAAGACTCACGTGATTCACGCACAGAGTCTTCGACGTGATGGCGTTCACGTTGCAGGGAATTCATTGGCTAATACAGCCAAAGCGGAAGCAACTAAACCGGCTTCCGTAGCCACAAAAAAGCGTACAGATAAATACATAGACGGGGAAACCATGCTGGCAGTAAAAACGACCGTAAAAGGCGACTGTGCAGCACTAACCGTAAACTATCCACTCAATTATGCATACATAATCGATGCAAACTCCGTTCCTTTTGCTCGAATCCCTGGAGTGGGGGACAGAGTAATTCCAAACATGAACAGGAGAATATTTTTAATAGCAGACGCACACATGGGTTTGGGTCTAAGGCACAGAGAGATCAAGGAATCACTGACTGAATTACAATCAGTATTCTGGTGGCCGGGAATGAGTGTAGAACACCAAATATATGCAAACAACTGTGAAAACTGTAATAGGGATCGCAGTAGCGAACCTTGCTACCGGCTACCAGTCAGAAAGAGCGTAACGCTGCCTACACCCCATCCTGCGTCCTATTAATAGTTAAGACGAAAAGCACTTAAAAAATGAGGCCTCCAGCGCTCGGCTGACACTAGAACGGTTATAAAAGATTTGCGAGTCTATATCGGCACATACGCAATTACCACGTTCCATTCTGACCAGGGTCCTGCTTTCAGCTCTCGAGCTTATAGGGAGGCCATGGCTATCATGGGAATTGGGTTGCGGTATTCTTGTCCGTCATACCCCGGAAGGGAATAGTGTGGTAGAAAGAAAAAACTGTGACATAAAGCAATCTATAACAGCGAAGGTATTAGGTTCAGGCGCTGGGTGGGTCAAACATTTAATAAGTGTCCAGACTAGTCTTAACAACATGCCAAGAAATTCTCTAAAAGGTTTCAGCCCATACGAACTATTGTTCGGAATTAGAATGCGAGTTCAGGACCTCGATAGTCAGATGTCAGTGGTACAAGAAAAAACAGCAGACTTTGACATCAAAGATCGTTTGGCTGTTTTACAGGAACTGAATGAAACAAGAAAATCATTAAGCAACATAAAGTTAAAGCAGCAGCCAAGTACCACTGACGAGGCACCACCCGCAACAGCCCCAGCAAGGCCTGTCTGGATTCCAAAGATTGGGGATCTAGTCAGAGAAAAGATCGCGGTTAAGAAGGAATTTGGGCCTTCTTACAGAAAAGCAGTACCTGTCTTGGCAGTCACCGGAACAAGATCAGTTGTGCTACCGACCCTTGCTGGTAAAAAGGAGAACAGAGTCGTGTCTATCGATCTGGTAAAACCACAAGCATGTGGCCTATAATCAACAGTAGGCCAAGTGGACTCCCAAGAAACAACAGAATACCCAAACTTGCAAAAATCCAAGAGGTTCAAACTGAAAGACTAATCACATTCGATCAGCCTGCAGTGCACAATGAAGGACTATGCAATAATGCCATGGAACTCGTGCCTCTTGAAACACAGATTGAAACAGTTCGTCAAGAAACAACACCAGTCTACAATGATGTGGCATCAGAAAGTGCTACCGAGAGACAGATTGAAAGAACAATCCCATCAATTGACAGAACTGCCTCTGGTTATTTCATCAACTTCGACAACTTCTCTGAAGATTTAAATGACCCCGAAGTGATGCCAGAAACAAAAAAGACTTTTAAAGAAAAAGCAACAGAACTCTTTCATCAACTGAAGGAAATCTACCTAATTTCCCCTTGGCTAGAGTTCTGGTTCGGTCTAGGTGTATTTTTCCTCCTGCTTTGGCTCATCATGGTACTGTGTTTGGGAAAATTCATTGAAGGAAAATATATTACAATGGACACAGCAAGTCAGAACATCAACCTAGTCCTGAAACCACACAGATCATCCCACGTGAAGAAAAGAGAACTGTCAACAGTAAACGTCACAGCAATTCCAATACCTGGTGGGGTAGTATGGGAGAAAACAGACTATGAGATCTATGTCTGGTCGAAATCCTGAAGTATCCTCATCAACTAAAGGTTTCCTTAAGTGACTTTGTGACACCAAGTACATTCTCTGATGATTGGGACTTTAACAGTATTAATGACATGATGTCTGATTTAGTAATGTCAGCTAGATTCACAGATCATGATTATTTACAAGGTTCATCTAGTTATGAGCAGTTATTCTGTTACACCCACTATGGGGATCATTACTTGCATAAATCTGCACAGCCTAGAAATGTTTTTATGTATAATCAATGGGAACATTGTGCTACACCACCTAAAAGCAGTTCTAAAGCATTTTCTGAGAAATTCAAATACTTCTCAGGGTTTAACACCAGTGATGCAGAAACATTTTATTATAAACTGTTAGATAAAACAGGAATGAAAACAATGCTGACAAATTCTAAATTGATATATTCAGAAGCATTTTATGACAAAATTATGACATTTGGTTTTGATTATTGGAAAAATAATATTGAAACGAAAACAATTTGGGGTACAAAAGATTGGCAGGTGCAAGGCATTGAAGCACTATTTAGAACCTGCATGATACCAGAACAAATGTTATTTTTAAATGACACAATACAACAAACATCTTGTCTTGGCCTAGCTAAGATCAAAGACCTTAAAACACCGTCTATACCAAAGCCAATACCTGAGAATACAACCACAGATATTGAGTTAGACGTGTCACAAATTTTACATTTCAACAGAACATATCCTGATTGGAAAAAGTGGTTAATCTGGCCTACAGACACAAATAGCTGTCAAGATAGATTCCTGAATAAAACACAGGGGTTAAAAATGACCAGATTAGACCCTAGATATTCCCAGAGACAACATCCAGGGATTATAACAACATACAGTGTAGGGAAACTCTGCCTTGAATGGCTAACCTCGTCCACACTGGCTGAAATTAAGCAACACTTGTCTTTATTAAAAGATGGTGCTGATTTGCGCGATTTCATTCTTGGACCACGCAAACAGCGTCAAAAGCGTTTCATAGCGACCAGTATCTATGCTGCTTACAACGAGGCTTGGAAAGTAAAGCAAATTGAAACTGCTGAAAAAATACGAGAAATTGATCGTATTAATTTGGAGAAATCACTTTCTGTGGTAGACAATGGGTTAACGACTCTGTCTTCCAGAATATATTCTTTGGACAATATTGTATCCTCTGCCTTTGATGTGATAGACAGAGATTTGCTAATGTTACAACATGGCCAGTCTCAATTACGCTCTATTATAGAATTAGGCTGGACGCTGCAAAATCTTCGTTCAGGCTATGTGCCTTGGCGTTTAATCAACACAACGTCATTATTTTCCAGTTTTAACCTTACTGATAAACAGATCAGTTTGGCACAGAAAGGAGCAGACTATACAATCCTGAGCATCGAAAAACTCGAGAGATTACCATTGACAATGTCAGAGATTCCTGTCATTGAATGGATAATACACGGAATTATCACAATTCCGATAACAACTTTCCGATTTAAAAAGTGCCTTGAGTACATACCTGCTGGCCAATATGAGCAATTGGGTAAGGGATATGTAAAATCCGAATGGAAATTACCATACACTCATTCTTGCTATAGTGACAGTGACAAAAATGTATTTCTTAGTGGTGAAAATTGTAAACATTCACTAAGCGGTATACTTTTGTGTCAGGGTATTAATTTACACGGAGCATGTGATGGAAATTCAAACAACCTTTCATGCCACCAGCTAGTCACACCTGCAACTCAGATAGAGCCCTTCTTTATGCAACTTTCGCACGGGAGTTACATTCTTAGAACGGATCACAGATGTTGTGGCCTCGCGCCAGGGAAAAGTTATCTAGTAGAAGTAACATCCATGGTCAAATGTTGTATGCAAGCATTGTTTCCGAGTGGGCCACCAGACATAGTGACTCCCATCTGGCCTCGTCTGAATCTCTATTCTATACGAATTGATACATTAAGCAAAATGAAATCTGTACTTTTACAGACAACAGTGCCTATAACGTCATCTAAAGAGACGTATGATCTTCTAGTTGCAAGGACAGCTACTGAAGTTCATGACCTTTTATCAACAAATTGCCCCGTGCATTTCGTAGAAATGTTCAGCCAACTCCTTAACATGTCTAGTGCAACTAGCATCCCAGGCATATTTAAGACAGTCTTTACGGGACTGCTAACACCCTTCCAGGCAATTTTGGGAATCTTTCCTAATTTTGTGCACTCCATTTTTGGCGGCATACCATTATTTTTGGGACTCGTCGCAGGGATTCTATTTTTGACCCTCCTGCTTCGTTATGGCAGGCCTCGGCTCAGACATAGCTCCCATGGGAATGGAAGAGACAATCCTAGCAATGCGCTACCGGGACAGGATAACTAACATCCGTGGATTGGCCAGGCTGAGAGATCTAAACATGACCTGGTTCCTTTCATTCAGACCGATATGGCAAAATTGCTTTTTACCTGTGCTACGGTGTATGCTTTGCGGCGATGAATGCGTGTTGGACATCTGTCTTTCACTTCCATCAGCAGTACCAATGGACGTCGATACTTTGCTCAGTCCAATAACGGCTCACGCATTGTGTTGTCCCCAGCGGCTACCAATCCTGATGATGGCATTCGTGGAGACTCCTGTACTACAGCCAAGTGGTAACAGTGGAGCGAGTGACAAAAGCAACATCATCCAGGTACAACGTTCTGTGAGCATTGCTGGTCCCGACTATGATGACAGCAATCATTCTCACACCTGCCAAGTTACAGCGCTATCTAATTTGGTTGAACTATCACCTGAATTTGTAGACCAATTCTTTGAGAGCCTGTCTGATATGATGTTCTCACCCGTACAGAAACAATAACTTTTAGAAGCTTTCCGACACACAGCGTTCCCATGAACTCTGAATTCGGCCTTCAGTTTTGATCAACAAAAACTGCCAAGAGCTTTGGAAATCTATTTTCTTTGAATTGGACAATTTTTCTAATATTGACCTTTTTTGGCACGAACAATTCTTTGCTTAACGTAAAAACTATTCTTAGAGAACAGAAGCTTCACACTTCTATTTCTAAACACATCTAGAGACATAACAACATTACACCAGCCTCTAGCACACATGTTATTACAATGCATTTTTATGTGATGATTTATCTCGCCTTTTCTTCTGTCAGAGATACTTCATGTGTAATTCCTTTTGCATAATCGTTCATTGATTTCATATGCAATAATTTTTTGAATGATTTCTATGCTTTAAAAAACGTACAGTACCTAAATTCATGTATTACAAGTACGCCTATTTCGAATGCATTTATGTATTTTGGGGTGGGCAATGTTACACATGCATCTAATTGCTTTAGTTTTAGTAATTTTGATGGACATTAACCCGTGAAGTGGGTGTTGCGTGTTTATCTAGGTTCCTGATCGATACTGTGAACTTATGCCCCTATTCGGCTATAAATCCATTTATTCCCTATATTGGCATAACCGTTCAAGTGCGATTTTCTGAAAAGTCAT
This sequence comes from Lissotriton vulgaris, assembly GCF_964263255.1. Taxonomy (NCBI): domain Eukaryota; kingdom Metazoa; phylum Chordata; class Amphibia; order Caudata; family Salamandridae; genus Lissotriton; species Lissotriton vulgaris. Next base: position 1,098,082,991 of record NC_141691.1, on the reverse strand, counting down.
CTCTGGCCTCACACGAACAGAGCCACATTCCAGCATAGTTCCCTCTGCCACTTCCTTTGCGACCAATTCGTGCAATGACAGAGCAGTAGTCACTATCTGATATTCCTAGATAACACTCCGAGTTCTTCAACAAGATAAAAACTCAGCAAACCTGGAAATCCCCGCTTGCTATGTTTTGGTTAGTAATGGAACTCTAATGAGCAACTGATAACTATCACTTCCTAGTGACATCTTTAATTGACGTCTTATGTCCAGCAAACTTGCGTCAAACCCGGCACCTGTCAGGTATAAATATTACCAACGTTGCCTTAAGCAATGCCTGTTGTACGAGCTACTGAAGCCAGCTGCCTGCACGACCCCGTGTTGGTAAATCTAGCACTCTGTCGCTGCAGCCTGCTATCCTGTGGTGGTGAAGCTGCTGATACCATTATCGCCGCTAAAGCACGAACTATGGTGCAGTACGCTTAAGGAGCTGAACAGCCGTCCCTCTGCGAAGACATCCAGCAGATTGGTTCATTAAAACATAATTTGAACTGTCAATAGAGAACATCTCCAAAAACATATGTACTATAAGCAGATAGGACCACATGTGAAAAATTTGAGATAAAATCATGTTCAAAACATTTACAAATTATTCTTTATTATTTTCATCACCACCCACAGAAATTGCCAAAGCCCAAAAAAGGAACTCACCTGAAAAAAAGAATATATACTCTCAATATATGAATTCAAATAGCAGGTTGTTCCTTTCAGGCACCAAACACTCTAAAAATGGAAAAAATAAAATTTTATTAACTTATAACAAACTTATTTCCTACACAATATACAATCATTATAGCATTGAACAAGCATAAGTAATAAGATTCCCAAAATACTCTCCATTAAAAATAAATACAAAATTTCTCATTTATAAAAGCATTGTGCCACAGATATGTCACTTTTCCCCATATTAAAATTCATGCACCTACACCAGTAGGCTTTCAAAAGTAAAAGGCCAAGTCACAAAACAAAAAAAGCCTTATTAATGAAACATTGCGCCGCCACTGCGTCACTTTTACCATGGGAAAAGTGACGCACGGGTGACGCAAAGCCATCATAAATAAGGCCCCATGTCCATAGAGAAAAACTACAGAACCAGCATTATACACATGCAAGCAGTACACTTGCACAGAACCACAAAACAGCAAGAGCCACCATGTTAATATATATCCTTAATATAATAAACTTCTAAAAATGGATACATATTTCCGTGGCAAACTCCTTAGCAATATTTAAGTAACTAGACTCCTAGAAAATTTATCAAGTCATTATGCTCCTCTCCACTGCATAACCGGCGACCTAATTCTGTGCAGTTCCTATACGACCGGCAGTACTGCGCTGTTTCCTTTACCACCTTCGTAAATTCAAAATGGATGTCCCTCCTGCTTTCGCAAACGAACCGGACCACATACAACTATTTCGACAGAGAATGCTTCAGTACTACGGCACCTTACCACTCTCAACTTTGAATACTTCATATCGATTATCATTTCGATATTCGTATTTCACCTGTGTGCAGCCTGTATTTCATTGCCTGAGCTGTGATTTCACGTGGGCCCTGGAATTATATCTCTGCAATTTGGTACCTCCTGAAGCGAATTACAATCACCTCATGAATCCGTTAATTGATCATGAACAGCTTTGTTCCGACGAAGAGATTATGGCCTTTGCAGGGATACAAGCAGTTCTGGATCATTGGAATATATTCGCAGAGGCGCAATATTTCCTAACACAGAGCTACATCGAAAAACCCACCGAGCTGCCCTATGATGGTAAAAGACGCTCCAATAATGACAGATCATGAATGCTCCTTTCATCTTCTCAATTGGATGGCTGACATGTTTTCAGATAATAACAGTGATTTCTTGTTACAAACAATTGCTGCCTATTTTGCCTACACAATGGACGGTTAACTCTTTCCTAACAGAGAACTACATCGAAAACCCACCGAGCTGCCCTCTGAAAATAAAAGAGGCTCCGATTTTAACAGATCATGAGTACTGCTTTACTCTTTTCCATTGGATAGCTGACATACTTTCAAATGATAAAAGTGATTTCCTGTTAGAAGCAGAAGCTACCTATTTTGCCTAAACAATGCTTCAATAACTCTTATACAAGCCATTGACTCAATGCAAAACTCGATAATATATGCTACATGTGCCCTAATTAATGTGTAAATTTTAAACAAATTTTTTATAACTGTAAACGCCATTTCGCATCTCAACTGCTTATTTCCGCCTCACACGCCTCTACTCCTTTAATTTCCTATAAAATTATGTTTTTAAAAAACTTTACAGAAAAATATGTTATTTCAACAATATTTCCATTTTTACTTGTGCTGTATTTCAAATGCAATACTGCAACCTTCAAACGATATCTCAATACCATAGTTCTCCTCATTAGTGATTTGAGCAGCATCCAACAGATTACATACATGCACCAATCCGCCATTTTGTCGCTTTTGGCGCCTTTTTTTTCCCTCACACAGTAACAACACAAACTTGATAGTGCTTCGCATGTAGACAGCTGATTGATAAAGTAATGATGTATAACAACTTGCATTTTCATATATCGTTCCTAAACTAAAAGACCAGAGACCTTCTTCCATTTATTAAAATATAATATACTTCCTTATAAGAGTGTACAATGTTTTTTTCCAACTATATTCAATTTTCTTCAACTATAGCGTTTATATTCCATGTTCTACTGACAATACTAATTACTGTGTTTTTTGCAATTTCTGTACTCATATCACATAATGATTTGCGTTTAAAACAGTACATTTCTAAATAAACATTTCAAATATTAACGGTTTCTCTTTTAATCCATAATCTCAACTGAAATGATTTCATATTGAAAAACTATTCATGGGTTCCACATAACCTTAAATGTAGACACTGAGGACCTTATTTATGAAGACCTTCCGCCGCCGGTGCCTCATTTTTTAAAAAGAGAAAAAAGTGACGCACCGTTGGCGCAAGACCTTCATAAATAAAGTCCTGAATGTTTTCTTTTCTCGACCTCACTTACTGATACTAGAACCTGCAAGCCAATTACGGCCCGTGAACTCTTTCTTACTAGGTCGCGCACCGTACAGACAGTTATACCACTGTTAATTTTTTTTTTTACTGTTATCAAGCACCGCCACAGTTCCGCTTCACTCAGAGTTAATCACGGCTCCCACGCTTCTACAGGCCAGACGCTATGTCGTATTTCTCTCCTTATCAGCCTTTCATCTCCACAATAACAAACAGATCTCCGCCACCCACCAGAGAACAGACTCAGATGCAGAGGCACCAAAGAGTGAAATACGACATACCCTCTGCTCTGAGAAAGCAACCAAGCGGTAATTGTGAAAGAAAACATTCAGTAGCGCTTTAAAAATACAAATGCAATTATATAATTATTTTTTGGAAACGTTCCAATCACTTTGATAGGACTATCTGTGTGTGCCTCCACAGCAAACTTCCTCAGCCCGGATTGAAGGCAGACACACACAGACAATAAGATAACACAGAGCAACGGAGATTGAAAACAGAAGGGCCAACCTCAATGTACGAACACATTTACTACACAAATCTCTATACAACCTCATGGTTAAAGCTTTTCATTTTATTTCACTCGACCACCTCCCTCACCCCACCAGTGCAAACGGCGACCAGAAACCGCACTATAATTTTGACGTCTAACAGAAACTTTGTGAATACCTTAATCATTACCACTTTAGCCCCCTTCCCCGTCCCTCTCGCCCAACTCCCACCAGTGCAGGCCACGGCCACCAATCAATCATTGTTTCTGATTAAACTATATTACATGGTACATGACAAAACAAACAGTTACGCACTTACCTTTACCAATGCTTTGAACGATGTAGCACAGTGAAAGTCACAAAACAGATATTCGTTAGCGGAACTCTGAATATTGCTTCCATCACTGCAACCAAAATTGAATGGCACAGATATCCAGTCAATACACACTCATATAACTCTCTTCAGCCAATCACATTTCCTCACGCAAAATTGTAAAATCAAATTTACATTTCAATTGGTTGTCCTTCACAATATTTTCAGACTCACGTGAGAGACACCCATCACCAACTGCCATCTCCAGCTGTTTCCATGGTAACACCTCATTCTGCACCTTGCTGAAGGCACAGGTCAAAAGTTCATGTCTCAACGTTCTACAGCAAACTTAGAAGATTGTTTTCCCTCCAGAAACACCTGCCAATCCACAACTTTGTTACATGTCTTTTTTTTCACACCCAATACTACTTTTCGTTTAACATAAACATTAACATGCAACGTACTCTTCAATCTCCACTTATTATAATCAACCAATCATTTTTATTTTTTTAACCACACACAACCTCTTCCTTTTTCTTTATTTAGAATTTCAACTTCTAACTCCCATTCCACTTCCAGAACCGATCGGAGGACGACTACAAATCCCTTGAAAATGAAGGTCTGGCTAATAGGACACAGTTATATTCACTTGAGTGAAGAATATGCAGTAAGCAGACGAATTTGCAACCTCGGCTTACCAAATGTACACATTACATGGATTGCCAAAAGAGGATTGAAATGTCACCAATTGATTCCATTGGTGAAAAATGTATGCATCTCCCAGAACCAAAACTTATAATTATGCACTGTGGTGGGAACGATCTAGGCACAATCACTGGGGTAGGTCTGGAAATGCTTCTAAAAGACACCTTTCGACAATTGATGACACTTTTTCCTCGATCTGCCTTGGTATATTCCAATATATGCCAAAGACAGAAATGGAATTGGTCTAATCAACATTGTGCACAATTTGAGAAAGCAAGGAGACATGTAAATAAATCTGTTTCTGCTTCCTCAGAGATTATAGCATGGGTGCTATTTACCACAACAAGTTGCGATACCACATGCAAGACGTCTATAGGAGAGACGGTGTTCATTTCACGAATGAGGGAAACAGAATCTTCCTCTGCAACATCAGGCTCTGCATCGGTACTTACTTATAAATGCAGAAAACACTCAATTAACACAAGGACTCTTTTCAAAGCCACCTTATATCTAAGCACTCAAACTTCTGATTTATCTCCATTTTCACACTCTCGTTAATAGGTGTGCGTGACCGGGTGCGCGCACCCCGCTATTTTTTTCGGAAAAAAATTATATCTTTTCGCGTTTAAGGGCCTTACTGCACACCCCGAGAAAACCTATGCAGCAAGACAATCTCTACCTTCTCCCCTTTCCATGTTTCAACGCTTTGAAATGAACAATATATTTACTCGCAGTGACAAAATGGCGGACAAAACTTCCTGATTTCCTTCGAATCGAACGTTAACAGACGTCACGCAGCAAAAAAAAATTCCGCTCACGCGCAGCCGCTTGGGTGCGCGCACGTGTGCACGCCTATAGATATATAATTGACTTTAACTTTAATTTTCTCAACAACTACTGAACAGATTTACACCATTCCAAAAAAAGTGTAATCTGCGAACAGGACTCTACAGTTTTGCCAAATTTCTTATAAATCCATTCAGCCGTTCGACCTGTAGCCGAGTCTAAAGGTCCTATGGAAAATAACATGGAGAAAACACGTTTTGGTACCCCCCTTATATCTCAGCCCCCACTTGACGAATCCCCCCCAAACTTTCAAGAAAGGAGCGCAGCGGACCGAGCCATCTTCTTTGAGAAATTCACAAAGATTCATCCACCAGGGCCAAAGTTATTCCAAATAGAATGTTGAGGATTTCCTATGGAAAACAATCCTAACTATAACTACCTACTGGCGACCGCCAGTAGGTAATATATATATATATATATATATATATATATATATATATATATATATATATATATATATATATATATATTACCTACTGGCGGTCGCCAGTAGGTATATATAGTTAGGATTTTTTCCCTATGGGATTTCTGAAAATTCTATGTCTAATAACTTTGGCGTTTGTGGACGGAATTGGCTGAAATATTCAGGAAAATGGCACATTTTGTTTCTGAGCAGCCCCTGAAAATTTGGGGGGTGTTCAGCAAGGGGGGGCCGAGAAAAAAGGGGGTCCCAAAACGCATTTTTCCCATGTTAATTTCCATAGGGCGGTTGGCCTCACTTTTAGCCCGAACGGCTGAATGGATTTGCACGAAACTTGGCAAAATTGTAGGGACTGTTGGCCCGATGTGCCTTTGCTAGGTCTCAATATATGTGCTCCAGTGGATTTTGAGAAATTAACATTCAAAGTAAGATATATATCTGTAACAGCGCTCCGGGTAGCGATCCGGTTCGCGTACTTTTCGCGTAACGGAACTTTGCGATGCGAAGCTGATTGGCTTTCCGGTGTCTGTCAACATTCTAAACAGTCCGGAGCGGCCGCCATCTTGTCTCTTGGTAGGATCGAGAGACAAGAGGAGGCCAAAACAAAGGGGGAAATTACCATAAGGGGGCATAGTAGATCCTCGTTGACCCCCTAGGTTTTATGTGGAGGTTTTAAAAGGTCCCAGCAGGGCAAAAAAAAATACTTTTTTTTTTTTTTTGCGTGGTGAGCGCCTAGTACGCGAACCGGAAAGCGTTCTGGGCAGCGTAGTATAAGGATAAAAGAATGATAGACTTTTCTAATACTGTATGTTAATTGTTTGTTGTTTTTGTTGTTTTTTTTGTTTTCTTTATTTTTAAAGTATTTTTTTTTATTTTGATTGTGTTTCATAATTCATTAAACTTTCTAACATTTCATTGTCAGAAATTTCAAAATTGAATATAGGGTGTAACATGTCCTCATTTTTCAACACATTGGAGTAGTTCCTGGTCTCTACTTTGATCCATAAAATCATCAATTTTTCCTTGGCTGCTCTCTTCCAGTACAATTGTAAATTGAACTTGCTGCTCGCCTTCAATTTTGTCTGAAATTTGGATTAAAAAAATATATATTAGTAGAGATAGGGCACTGTTGGGATTAATTTTAGATAGGCAGTTTTTATCAGTGAATTTATCTTTTGGCAGTGTATAGTATCAGAGTGGAAATAGGACTATAAAAAAGTGTATGTGATTTAACCAAGACAAGCCTAACTCCATTCATAACTATAACAGAGAAGTCTATCTAAATCCATAACTACTACAGAGGGATAGTATATATCTATCAGAAAAAAGTCTACCATATTAATTTATAGTGCACAATATACTTCAGTTTTAAAAATAACAGCTTACCTTCACAAACAAGTTGAAGTGTTTGGTAGCTATTCAAATGTGATGTACAACAAGAAGTAGCAGTCAAAATGGCTGTGTTTTCTTCTCTTCCTTTATATATATTCAGGTATATAACCAATCAAATGTCAGGTAATATAAGTAGAAAATGAAAGTAACATTTTCATTGGTTGTCAATTCCAACACTTCAGATGTGTTTTGTGAAGTAATTTACCTCACGGTATTTAGAGATGTCTACAGGCTTAATGGCTAAATGGAATTTCAATCAAATTTGTGAAAATGAAAGGGATTGTTATGTAGTATGAGCTAATCTATATTTGGTGAGAGTGTCTCCAGTCGTTTTTCTGTGAATTACTTTCCCACCTTTTTTTTTTGGACCGCTTCCCGGGAAGCGGTCCGGTCCGCGAACTAGGAGCGTAACGGGAGTCCACCATTTTGTGTTTCGGTCGAATTAAGATATAAAATGGAGGGCAAATAATGTTCAGAATGGGTAGAAGGGGGCACGGTACAAGTATTTTGACCCCCTAGGTTTTCTGAGGGTGGCTGAGGAGGACCATATGTGCGGGGAAAAAACATTTTTTTTTTAATTTTGCGCGTTTAGCTTCCAGTTCGCGTACCGGGTAGCGCTCTTTGAGCGTAGTTTGTTGAAAATTACAGAAAAAAGTTAGAGAAAAATAATAATTGTGAGTGATCAGATGTAGGGTACCTCTGAGAAGAGCTTTTGGGTTTATGGTACATTTTGGTACTTATAAGTAGGTACCAATGCACAGTCTTAAATTCAAATTGAAAATTCTGTTGCCCTCATCTGAGAAGTGAACTCCATCTCCTCTGTAGATATCTTGCATGTAGTAACGCAAGTTATTGTTGTATGAGGAGCCCATTCCATGGTCTCTCATGTAAGCTGAAACAGATTTGTTTACATGCTTCCTCGCTTTCTCAATTTGTGGACAAAATTGTTTGGACCACCTCCATTTCTGTCTTTGGCATATATTGGAATATACCAAGGCAGTTTCAGGAAAAAGTACCATTAATTGCTCAAAGGTGTCCTTTAAAAGCATTTCCAGACCTACCCCAGTCAAAGTGCCCAAATCATTACCTCCACAGTGCACTATTAACAGGTCAGGTTTTGGCAAATGCATAAAGGTTTTAACCAATGGTATCAATTGGTGACATTTTAATCCTCTTTAGCCCAACCACTTAATTTCCACATCTTGTAAATTGAGGTTAGGTAAATTTCTGTTCTCAGCATACCTTTGAGCCCAGTAGATGTAACTATGTCCAACAATCCAGACATTAAACATGGTGAGAGAAGGTTGGGCTGCAGTCAGATGAAGTGTGGTAATGAAAGGGCAGTTGAAACAGTAGGAGTTTGTAAAGAAAAAAACTGTGGATTTCCAGTCCTAATGATTCATTAGCAGTGATTGGTGTATTTTCATTTCTGAAAACAGAAAGTTAGGGTGCATGGTTGTGTTCTTTGAAAGATGTAATTTGAATGGTCAAGGAAGAAACATTTAATGAAAGATTGCACTGGATACGCAGGTGCACTGAGAGTTCAGAGTTCAATTGAAACATTGTTGTGTGAATTTGCAAACATGAGAGGTCTTTCAGGAGGTGGTTGCTAAGCAAAAAAGGCAGAGAGGGCAGAGGGGGGAAGGGTTTTGATTTGAAAAAAGTGAGGGAAGAGTTATGATTGGCTAATATGAGAGATATGTGTAATGAATATCTGTATTTGTGTGCTTTCAATAGCTGCAGCCTCTGGAGTGCATCCTCTTTGTTCTGCTGAAGACAATTTGGAGTATTTCTGAGACTGTTTTGAAACTCAAAAAGTATTTGCTAAGGTGAGAAAAGATTTATTTAATTTAGATAGAGAATAGTATGATTTAAGGAGAAAATTATGAAGAAAGCTGTGTTTTTAAAATGTGGCTTTGTCTCAAGTGATATACAAATAGATTTTGTTTTTTTGGAGAAATTATAATTGCATATTCGGTGTAGCATTCTGGCATGCAGTAACACAAGTTATTGTTGTACATGGAGCCCATTCCATGGTCTCTCATGTAAGCTGAAACAGATATGTTGTTTTTAAAAACGATTTTTGAAAACAATTACATTTCTGGATATGTACTGCTAGAGCTTCATAGGTTGTTTGGGTCATATTTATAAGGCATTTGAGTGTCTATGATGTTATTTTTCCCTTTTTAAATGGAAAGCGTTCTTCATGGGGCAAGTTTCTTGTAAATACGCTCCCACCTGTGCTTGGCAAATTTAGATTTTGATTATGGGAGTTACATAGCCATGTTAATAATGTCCCAAAAATGGTGCAAGGGCATTCAATAAAACGCTTTCTTGTGTCTCAAGGACATTTTCAGTCATTTCCTCTTGAATGCAGGTATACAATTGATTTATATGCTGTGTTTAAAAACGATTTTTTGAAATCAATTACATTTCTGGATATGTACTGCTAGAGCTTCATAGGTTGTTTTGGGTCATATTTATAAGGCATTTGAGTGTCTATGATGTTATTTTTCCCTTTTTAAATGGAAAGCGTTCCTCATGGGGCAAGTTTCTTGTAAATAAGCTCCCACCTGTGGTTGGCAAATTTAGATTTTGATTATGGGAGTTACATAGCCATGTTAATAATGTCCCAAAAATGGTGCAAGGGCATTCAAAAAAACGCTTTCATGTGTCTCAAGGACATTTTCAGTCATTTCCTCTTGAATGTAGGTATACAATTGATTTATATGCTGTGTTTAAAAACGATTTTTTGAAATCAATTACATTTCTGGATATGTACTGCTAGAGCTTCATAGGTTGTTTTGGGTCATATTTATAAGGCATTTGAGTGTCTATGATGGTATTTTTCCCTTTTTAAATGGAAAGCGTTCCTCATGGGGCAAGTTTCTTGTAAATACGCTCCCACCTGTGGTTGGCAAATTTAGATTTTGATTATGGGAGTTAAATAGCCATGTTAATAATGTCCCAAAAATGGTGCAAGGGCATTCAAAAAAACGCTTTCATGTGTTTCAATGACATTTTTAGTCATTTCCTCTTGAATGTAGGTATACAATTGATTTATTTGCTGTGTTTAAAAACGATTTTTTGAAATCAATTACATTTCTGGATATGTACTGCTAGAGCTTCATAGGTTGTTTGGGTCATATTTATAAAGCATTTGAGTGTCTATGATGTTATTTTTCCCTTTTTAAATGGAAAGCGTTCTTCATGGGGCAAGTTTCTTGTAAATACGCTCCCACCTGTGCTTGGCAAATTTAGATTTTGATTATGGGAGTTACATAGTCATGTTAAAAATGTCCCAAAAATGGTTCCAGGGCATTCAAAAAAACGCTTTCATGTGTCTCAAGGACATTTACAGTCATTTCCAACTGAATGTAGGTATACAATTGATTTATATGTTGTGTTTAAAAACGATTTTTGAAATCAATTACACTTCTGGATATGTACTGCTAGAGCTTCATAGGTTGTTTGGGCCATATTTATAAGGCATTTGAGTGTCTATGATGTTATTTTTCCCTTTTTAAATGGAAAGCGTTCTTCATGGGGCAAGTTTCTTGTAAATACGCTCCCACCTGTGCTTGGCAAATTTAGATTTTGATTATGGGAGTAACATAGCCATGTTCAAAATGACCCAAAAATGGTGCAAGGGCAATCTAAAAAAACGCTTTCATGTGTCTTAAGGACATTTTAAGTCAATGAGGAAACACAGGTGATATAATTCTGAAATGAGGAAAAGAAACTCCACATTTTTCAATTACATCACTAGTGTTTTCTAAGTTTATGAATGACATTGTGCAGATGAAGTTTAGGTGTGACCACAGATTCAAAAGAGGTCTGCCCTTTGTTCAAGAGTGAAGTGGACATGACTTACTTCATTGGTAGGCCTTCACATGTATTATCTCCTTTGTTTTCTTCAACAAGTGAAAATCTCATCTGCAACCATGTGTTGGCCTCACCTCAAACAAACAAAACAGGTGATGGACCGAATGTGGATCAATGACACACATTCACCCCAGTCCAAAGATCTGGGCCCAAACAAACCTTTAGATAGGCCACACCTTATCGTCAACCTGAATCAATCATTTCAAATGTTAGGGAGAGGTTTATGATTGTTGTATGCCTGTTTTGTACCACTGTGTGTCATTTTTGTGACGCAGTGCTGGTGCAAAAGATTTGCTATGTTAAATAATAAGTAGGGTGTTAAGTTTTTGATGACTGTTATTCATTTACTGTTTGGTAATAGTGGTTAATAACATTTTTTATTATATTTTTCCACAGATTCAACTGCAGATCATTTCAAAATTTGAAAAATGCCAACTAAGAATCGAATTAGAAAGGCTAGAAAACGTCAAAGACAGCAAGATCATCTATTATTGCAGCAGTCCTCTCCCCAAAATACTTGTGAAATCACCAAGAAAGCTCCGGGTAAGAGCACGAAATCATTCTTAAGAAATATTTGTAGTAAAAAAAGTATTTCTCCAAAAAATGTTTCAGTCCAGAAAAAGAAAAGCAATTTAAATGGAAAGGAAAGACCAATCAAAAATGTTACTGGTAGAGCAAGAGATAACTCTGTGGATGACAGTAGAAGGAAACAACAGTTTAGGGACATTCGAAAACGAATGTTCCGCAACAGGATAATAGTTAATTTATTAAGAAATATTAAAAAAGGCCAACAGAAAGCGGCATTTTATAAGAAGAAGAAAAATGTAGAGAAAATTATTGATCATGCTTTTGAAATTAAGCGAAAGTTGTTTATTTTGGTAATCAATAGAATTAGGAAACTAAGCAAGGTAATTTCTGATTTCAAATCAAATAGTAGATGGAAGAGAGTAGTAAATCGTAGTAACTTTTGTGAAGTTTTTTCCGGAGAATGGATGCATAGTTTAAGTTGTGAGGCATTTTTTAATGAGAAGAGTTATTTTCAGGATAATGATTTGGTGTTTGCAGTTGACACCAGTGGTCGAGCTTATGAAGTGAAGGATGGTTGTCCAGTTGAAAAAGAAAAACTTGTGACAACAGAGACAGACGAGGTGTTAGGTAATGAGGTTTTAGGAAGACGTCCTAAGGGTCCTGTGTACATTTGGAAGTGTAGTTCTATTTGCAGTGTGCGACAGGTTTCCATCAATTTGCTTTGTGATTTTATACGGACATTTAATAAGAAAAGTTTGAAGCAGAAAATGAAGTTCTTGCAAGATTTAGATCCTTGCAGAGTGAGACAAATGACAGGTTTGCGTGGTCATTCACTGGCTTGTCTTTCCAGGAGAGTATGCCAGAGTGTTTTTCATCATTTCAGGATGCTAGCAGTGCATCATAATAAAGTGAGAAAATTAGTGAGAATGTTGTATTATGCTAAGAGTCCAGCAATTATGCTTAAACAATTATGTGCTGCTCATTTGCATGGTTCTGAAATAGATGTCAAGAATATTTGTGAAGAAATTGAGTTTTGTTACTTTGGTAGTAAAGATGAGAATGTTCAAATTGACCCAGAAGTAGAAGGTAATGTTGAAGATAATGTACAGGTTTCTAGTACAGATAAATTTCAGAAGGAAATTGCCACGTTTCAGATGAAATCATGTGAGAGGCCTAATTTCACTTGTGTGTGTTGTCGACGCACTTATTATAAGAATCAGACTAAGTTAGTGGATTTATATGCAAAAAGTGAAAGGGAAAATTATAGTGAATGGAAGGATTTCGTCACATACTTGATGGTAGAAAATTGTTTTGATTTGGGATCGGATCAACGTGTGTGTACTTATTGTTGTAACAAATTAAACCAAAAACAGATGCCTGCTAGGGCGGTTCATAATAATCTTGAATTGGTTGAGGTTCCTTCTGAATTGAAGGATTTAAATACTTATGAATCTATTTTGATTCAAAGTATCCATCCCTTTCAGGCTATTGTAAGAATGGAGCCAAAGACAGGGAAGTTGCCTCCATCAGATTTACAGAGAGGATTAAAGGGAAGAGTTGTTTATTTGCCTCTAGATTTGAACAAAAACATTAACACAATTGGAGTAGAAAAAGTGGAAGAGGAACCTCTGGTTATCCTGGTTAATGGGGTTCCGACAAAGAATAAGAAAATATGGCAAGATTTAGTGTTTGTTAGGAAAGTCAAAAAGGCAACATTGTATTTGAAGAAAAATAATAAGTACTATATAAATGTATATGTTGCAGAAGAGGAAGTAAGTGATGAAGAGGATAGCGATTTGTGTGCTGGCCAAATTGAGAAAGTAGAGGCCTCTAAAAGTGAAGAAATATATGAACATTATAGTGTTCATCCTTTGCATTCCAAGGAAGTCATGGGGAATGCAATTGAGTTGTTTCAAATGAAACAAGCCAAAGGGAGTCCCATTAGTGTTTGGGAGGAAAGTTTGGAAGCTCAGTGTTTCCCACAGCTATTTCCCACAGGTCGAGGAGGAAGATATGATGAGCGACCTCATCAAATTCCTGCGTCTGAATACCGGACTTTACGATTGTATGCAGAAGATCCTAGGTTTCGTCAATGTATTCCCTATTTGTTTCATCTCCTGTTTGAAAGCGATCTGTCTGGACTGTCATATGCAGTGAACCACATCTTAAAAAGTGGTATACAGATGGGAAACATCTCGGCAAGTGACTTTATGCATAAAGTCAATGTCCAAGACAGTATTTTGGATTCTCACCTAATTAATCTCATGGCGTGTCAGCGTGGTACTAATGAGTACTGGTACTGTCGTCATGGTGATTTAAAATGTATGCTGAGGAATTTAGGAACTCCAACATGGTTCCTTACTCTGAGCTGTGCCGAGTATGGCTGGGAAGACTTACTTGAATTTCTACGAGAGGCAAATGGAAATATTGAAAACATTGAATTCCAAACACCTGGAGAACTGTGTTCTTTGGATCCAGTGAATGTATGCAGGTACTTCAATCATAGATTTGAAGCTATGATGTCTTTCATCACAAATAAGAAGAATCCACCTCTTGGAGAGGTGTTGGATTTCTTCTGGAGAAAGGAGTACCAAGCAAGAGGTGCTCCTCATATACATATGTTGTTGTGGATCAAGGATGCACCTAAATTTGGAACAGATCCGGATGACTTAGTGATGAATTTCATAGAACAGTATTCTATGTGTGCTGTTCCAAACGCAACGGAGAAGAAAAGCCTAAGAGAACAAGTTCTACGTTTCCAAAGCCATCGTTGTGGAAAGTACTGTCGTCGTAAATTCAGAAACAAGGACAAGTTCTACACCAAATGTCGTTTCAACTTTCCACGACCGGTGATTTCAAAAGGAAGAGTGAACAGTTTGATGTCTTCGCTGCGACATAATGTGACGAGGAAATCACCCAAAAATACATACAATTTGAAAAGGAACGAAGAGTCCAAGTACATCAACGACTACAACCCAGTGATTTTGTCCATGTGGAATGCTAACATGGATATACAGTTTGTGGCTGACAACTGTATGGCTGTGGCTCGGTATGTGACATCTTACATCACCAAAAAAGAAAAGACAGAATTAAAGGATATGTGGGAGGACATTTCCCATAAAAAGAGCCTCAGCAAGAAGTTGTACAGTTTCAGTCTGAAGATGTTGTCGCATCGAGAAATCAGAGCTTACGAATGTTGTGACCGGTTGTCTTTAGCAAGTCTCTATGCCAAATCCAGGAGTATCGTTTGGGCGAGTCTTGGTCTTGCTGCAACGCGAAATCGAGTTCTAAAACCTGTCCGGGAAATTGAGTATTTGGCAGAAAAGGAACCAAACAGTACCGACATTTTGAAGACCAACATGTTGGATACATATTATCCAAATCGAAACAGTCACCTTGAGAGTGTTTGTCTATATGAGGTTCTACAAAATTATATATTCAAGAGGAACATCAAAGAAGATATTGAGAAAGGAGTGTATGCTGTAATTGGAAGTGAGGGATGTCT
Organism: Lissotriton vulgaris; assembly: GCF_964263255.1. NCBI lineage: Eukaryota > Metazoa > Chordata > Amphibia > Caudata > Salamandridae > Lissotriton > Lissotriton vulgaris. The sequence goes on along the minus strand of NC_141691.1, from coordinate 1,098,067,828 downwards.
GGTCAAGCAAAGAAAATGCCAATTAGTAAACCATCGAAAATTGAGTGGCGAATCTCCAGAAAAAAAGGAGTTTTTCTATTTAGCACTTTTGCAACTTTTCAAGACTTGGCGTGCAGAAGAGGAACTGCTTGGAGATTTCCTCTATTACGAAGACTCTTTCACTGCTGCTAAGGAGACCATAGAATGTCCTGCTTTTCCCAAATATCAAGAAATGTTGACTTTGGAAATTGAGCAGGAAGCAACGATTGCAGCCGAGATTGCCAGAGACAGTTCTCAGGACAGTCAGAGTTCTGTTTCATTGAGTCAGGATCCACTAGGAGGACCTATTATCGAAAATGAAGCTGCCACTGCTATGAATGAAGTGGAAAGAGCCATGGCACATGCTCAGGAGGATGCAGTTAACTTAGAAGACTTGGAAAAACAACTCAACGTTGAGCAGAGGAAAATATATGATGAAGTTACCAAGCAAATTGAGCATGGATTAAGTCATGAGAAGAAAGAGTGCTCATGTACATCGTTGAAGCCTGTCCGACTGTACGTGAGTGGAGAAGCGGGAACTGGAAAAAGTTTCCTCATTAAAGCAATTTCATGTTATTTGCAGGAAAGGACTGAGACATTGTTGTCTTGTGTTGTTACTGCTCCTACTGGATTGGCAGCACATAACATTAAAGGTATTACTTTGCATCGTCTACTGATGCTGCCAGTGGAGCATGACAACAAATTACAATACCACAAGTTATCTGGGGATGCTTGTTGTGAAGTTTCAAGAGTCTTGAGGAAAATGAAACTTCTTATCATTGACGAAGTAAGCATGGTTTCCAATGTCATGCTTGCCTTTGCGCATTTGAGAATGCAAGAAGTTCTTAAAACTGAGTATGATGTGTTATTTGGTGGCAAACACATCATTGTTTTTGGAGATCTTCTGCAGCTGACACCAGTAAAAGGACAACCTGTGTTCTAAATACTCACGCATGAAGATACCAGGAAGTGCCTAGGGAGCATTGGCAACGTCAATATATGGTTAAATTTCAATTATGCTGAACTGCATGAAAATATGCGTCAGGCGAAGGATGAAGATTACAAGAATATTCTACAAGATATTAGAATTGGAAAGTGACCGAGCATGGGAAAGAAGCTTTAAATGCACGATTACTGTCAAATTTATATCCCGAACAAGACATTGTGCCTGAGAATATTTTTCAGAAAATTACTGAGAAGAATTCCGGAATATGTTTGATGCCAACTCTTGCAGAATGTGCCATCTTCAACAACAAAATGTTGAATTTAGAAAAGCAAGAGATTGTGAAACTTGAAGCTATTGACAGAATAGAGCATATGGGATCAACAATTATTTTGTCTGAGAATTTGAAATCAAAATTGGATTCATTAGAGAAGACTATATCTAAAACAGCGGGTTTTGAAAAGGCTTTGAATGTGTGTTTAAATTGCCGAATCATTTTGAGAAAGAATTTACATGTTGAAAGAGGTCTGGTAAATGGATCAATGGGTAATGTTGTTGATTTTGAGAAATACAGAAGTAGAGATGGTATTGAATTTTTAAAAATTAAATTTGATGGCATTGAGGAAGTACAGCTAATTGGTCGTTGTTCTGCTAGGTTTTTGCTTGTTAAAGATTTATATGTTCGCCGTAAACAGTTTTCTGTTTGCTTGGCATATGCGGTGACAATCCATAAATCGCAAGGTTTAAGTGTAGATACTGCATTGGTGAATATTGGCAGTTCTGTGTTCAAGGAGGGTATGGCATATGTGGCATTGTCACGAGTTAGAACTTTATCGGGATTGTACTTGATTGACTGTGATGTCACAAACATTTGTGCGGATCTAGATTGTGTTAAGGAATACAATAGGTTAAGAAAAGAGTATGCGCCACATTTGCCTCAATATCCTTTGTTTGAGAAACGTGTGGTAGGCCGGAAACGAAGAAATATCAGTAATAGTAGGGAGGTTGTAGCAAAAAGCCCAAAAGTCGATGAACCGAAAATTGTAAGCAGAAAGAAAGTGGATTCTGTTGAAGATGTTGTCGGTTTTCAATTTGAAAACAGTTCTGGTGTCAACTGCTATGCAAATGTAGTGGTTAATGTTCTCTTTTCACTAGAGACTTTAAAAGAACAGATTGTGTTCAATTCGGAACAAAGTTTATGCTGCTTGTTGAATTCTGTGTTAGAGAAATGTAGCACTGATCGAACAAAAGAAGAAAGTGTGTCTGAAGTTCGTTATCTGTTAGATGAATGTTCAGGTCAAACAGACTTCTCTGAAAATAATCAGCAGGATTGTCAGGAGTTTTTAATGTATATGCTTGATGTATTGCAAGATGAGGGTGTAGATGTAGATCACCTGTTTGGGCTTTCTTATCAATGGCAGCATGGCTGCGAGAACTGTATGGTATCAAGTACTACTAGTGTAGACTCAGAAAGATTTATATATTTAACTTTGCCAGACAGCAAATCAGTCTCCTTTAATAAGCTAGTAAATGCAGCGGATCACAACATGGAGTGTAGCCAATGTAAATCTGAAATGATGTCAACATTATTTATACGAAGATATGGCCAGTATGTCATTTTAATGATCCAACGATGTAGGCCTGATGGATCAAAATTGTCAACTTTAATAAAAAAATGTGTTGCTTCTCAGCTGTCAATATCAGGAAGGACTTTTGTAACTGTAGCAATTATCTATCACGATGGTCCTTCAACAACATCAGGACATTACACAGCTTATTTAAAGTCTCGAAACGGCTGGTCATTCTGCAACGATTCTGTTGTAACTTTCAAAAAAAAATTGCCGTTTGACCTTAAAAATTCTTACCTGGTGTTTTTAAAACCAAAATTTTAAGGAAAGAATCTCGGGATTTCCTCTGAGGAATTGCAAAAGGTTCATGAAGTAGAGGGAATGTAAGTCTGCAATGCTATCTAGATTATTGGTCCAAAACTTTTAATTATAATGTCAATTTAAAAATCCAACTATATAAACCTGATGCAAGTAAGTCTGCTTCATAGAAAGCAGTATCAGTGTCATAGGAAAAGGAGAACATGAGTGAGAAAGAAGGGTAAGATATTAGTAGTCCAGGATTGTGAAAGTAATCTTAAATGTTTTCTTTTTGAAAGTTGAGAAAATAGAAAATGACGGGATTTCATTAGAAGAATTACAAGAGTTGAAAAACGCTGCAACATGATTTGGCCAAGTGGAAACATGTGGCAGAATGTGAGAAGTCTTTTATTGTATGTAACATATTTTTCAAAACGATGGAGGTTTTCTTTCAGAAAGTGGCGGGCTGAAAATATTTATAGCACAACAGAGTGGACGCTGTTCATAGGACATCCTTCGACGTTATGGAAAGTAAGTTAATTTTAAGGAGTTTTGAATTCAGATTTCTTAGGTTGTATGGGTTTTTTAAACACAATCATTTTGATTGTGTTTTTTTTTCCCCTATGTTACATGATGAATACCTTCAAGTCACTGATTTAAGTGAAATTTGATACATTCTGAGAACAGCAAAAATAAACCATTTAACATGTATAATTAATGTTCTACTTTTTGTACTTATGATATACATTTAGAAATGTGAGGTAGATATGGAGAAACTGAGGCTTCTGTAAGTGTCAAAGTTAATGCTTACAGTGCTGCACTTCTGGGTACTGTTTTTTTTTGAAAACTGAATAGGCCTCACCTTAAAGAAACCTCTTGAAAGGACACATCTTATTTGCATCCTGAAACAATCATTTAAAATGTTAGACACAATTTTATGATGGCTTTACATCTTTTTTGCGCTGCTATTGCATCACTATTGTGAGACATCAGCAGTGCAAAAGATGCACCATGTTCCAAAATAGGCCTCACTTCATCAGCATCAAGATACTGTTTGTTTAAAATATATATCTTTAGGATTGTGTAGGGGACGTAGAGCAGCAGAGGCTTCTGTAAATGTCAAAGTTGTTGAAAAACTGTTTCTTCTTGAACCTTTTCCCTTGTCTTTTCAAATTTTTAAATACATGTTTTAATATTTTTGAAATGTTTCTTCTCTCTTTTACAGATTGAAAGTATGAAAAAATATTTGAAAATGTTAACAAGAATTATAAGGTAAATGTTTTCTACTCTTTTTACCCGCAATCCACTGCTGATGATGTCACTGACTATGTCATGAATGATGTAATAAGTGGACATGACTTACTTCATTGGTAGGCCTTCACATGTATTAATGCATACACTGCTGCACTTCTGCGTACTGTTTCATATGCTGGACTACATCTGCACTATGAGATACCTAAGCAAAGGCAACACAGGTGATGTGATTGTGAAATGAGCAAAAGAAACTCCACGTTTTTCAATTACATTACTTGTGTTTTCCAAGTTTATGAATGACATTGTGCAGATGAACTTTAGGTCTGTCTATGGACACAGAAGAGGTCTGGCCGTTGTTCAAGAGTGAATTGGACATGTTTTACTTCAATGGTAGGCCTTCACATGTATTATCTCCTCTGTATTCTTCAACAAGCATAAATTTGATATGCAACACTGAGTAGGCCTCACCTTAAACAAACTTTTGGAGAGGACACACCTTATCGTCATCCTGAATCAATCATTTAATCTATCACATTTAACATCTATTAGTTCTACTGCTTCATTTCTTTAATCCTTACTTTCCTGCGTTTGCTACTTCCCTCATTCCTTTCTCTATTACTTAATTATTCTACTCCTTCCAGTATTTTTCTCAGTCCCTCTCTTCTCATACTTCTTCATTCTTATTCACTCATTCTGTCTCTATTAATGTTACTGTTTCTGAATGATCTCAAAAAATTTTTTAAAACAAGAACAGTAAGTATAAGGATAGGAAACAGACATTTATGTTACAAGAAAGACAGCTATAGGAAGTAAACAAAAGATACTGTTACTCGCAATCCACTGCTGATGATGTCACTGACCATGTCAAGAATGATGTAATATGGGACATGATCAGAAGTGGATTGCGGGTAACAGTATCTTTTCTTTACTCCCTATAGCTGTCTTTCTTGTAACATAACTGTCTGTTTCCTTCCCTTATACTTACTGTTCTTTTTTTAAAAAAAATTTTTGGTTCGCTCCTGGTTCGCGTACCGGAGTGCGAACTGGGAGCGAACTAAAAGAAATAGAGGTTGGCAGAGTTTCAAAAATTCTACCAATTTTTTTTATAATGGGGAGGTAGTTCTGAAAAGAACTTTTATTTTGGTTTTTGTTGTTTTAAATTTTTTTTATTATTTTTCTGAACATTTTTTATATTTTTTTGTTTTTTCTGAACATTTTGTAATTTTTTTGTTTTTGGGGGGGAGGGGGGAAACAAAAATGATTCATTGAAAAGGGCTCAACAGGAGCAACGTAAAAAAGAAGAATTTATTTTTTGGGGCGTTTCGGGCAAACATGATTATTGATAGCTTTCACTATAAGAGTAATGCTACTTTCTCGGTAGCATATTAATTGGTTGCACCGCACGCACACTTGCTTTACTTCCCCCATGTCCATTTGAATGTTCGGGACCACCTCCCTCGCCTCTGGTCCCGATACTTCTTGGACGACAGATCTTCTCGCCATTGCCGGGGGATTTTGCTGTTCATCGCGAAGCTGGGCAGCACTATAATTGTTTGGGTGCCACCTACTCATATGCCTGTGCATCGTGTAATTTCCGAAGCTATATTTCTTGTCAGTCCCCCTTGAAAGTCGATCGTCGCAAATACGGCGAAACACATATCTGGCATTGACTTTTTTTTGCCCTGCTGGAAATTTTAAAAATTGCCAGATGTAGTTTTCTTTTCTATTGTACCTCCTGGGCTCCTCTGGCAAAAACTCAGGCTCTTCCTTCTCTTCTTGATCTTCCTCTTCTTCTATGATTGCTTGAGCAGGTGGTCCTCTCTTCCCATGAGGAGGTGGAGGTGGTGGTGGGGGTACACTAGCTGAAGCAACTATTGAAGCCATTGCTCAACAATGAAAAAGGGTCTTTATCTCACCAAGATGAAAGTCAGAGTGAGGAAAGAAGGAAGGGTTTTCATCATTTGGGAAAAGCAAAAGTTCTAAACCAATGAAAAGTGTTAATTTTAGATCACATGACCTAGTATTACATCATTAGGAAACCAAAAGTGAAATGAACCAATGAAAAGTGTTATTACCGAGTCACATGACCTGCTGTGTTTACGTTTCGCGCTTTGCGCCGCTTTCCGGTCCGCTTCCGGGTCCGCTAACTTGGCGCGTCCAATGACGTATTACGCGACAACGCAAAACGTCATGCTAACGTAACAGTTACGCTAAAGGAACGTTTACCGGTTCGCGGACCGAGCCGCGGCTTTAAATTGAGCTAACGGGAAGCTGACCGGTTCGCGGACTGGGAGCGAAACAAAAAAAATTTTTTTTTTAAATTGTCTAAAAAACATGTAAAATATATTTTAAGATTTAAAGAAGAATACATTTTACAGCTACAGATATTAGCTTTTAAAAAACCATTGAAATTCAATGAAAAAACCATAGGTTATAGACCATATATAGTTAGGAATTTGCTATTAAAAAAACATTGAAATTCACTGAAAAAACCATAGGTTATAGACCATATATAGTTAGGAATTCGCATTTACAAAACCTTATTTTACTCACACAAAACCATTGAAATTCCATATATAGTTAGTTGCACTAACTATATATCGCGCACCCGCAATCCACTGCTGATGATGTCACATATTACATCATTCATGACATGATCAGTGACATCACTGATGACATCACTGATGACATCTCAAATGACATCACTGATGACATCTCAAATGACATCACTGATGACATCACTGATGACATCTCATTTGACATTACTGATCACATCACTGATGATATCATTCATGTGATAATACGATGAACCTCTTCAGACTCTAATATAACCTTAGATACAATCAGTGTAAACAGGCACTCACAGACTGTCACTCATCCATGGAGTTACTCACACACCTAGTCAGTCATGCAAAGAATCAATCACACCTCCATTTCCTCAACTATACAGTTATACAAACTTTACTTATTCAAACATATACTAACACATATTTACTCTCTTATACAATCCCTGATACAAGTTCACAATGATCCATACAGCCACTCACACATTCACTGGCTCTTATGCACAGTTATTTATATATGTCAACTCTCACATGTACTGTGTTTTAAATATGTACTTACTTTGACATGTAGCACTGAGATATCCATTCACTCACCAATACACTCATGCACACAGTCAACCGCCCATACAGCTGTTTCCACATGCACTTTTGAAACCATACATCTAGTGAATCAACTGCTCACACATCTATGCACAGAGTCATACACCTCCCAGCCACCCACACACACACTCAGTCTCCCATACAAATACTTGGGCAACCAATCAATAACCCATATAGTTACTCATATAGCTACTTATCAACACATGCAACAGTTTACAGAACAACAGACATAATGATGCACAAATTAAGACAGTTTAGTCACTAACCCATGCACTCAGTGAGACACATTTAATCACTCACTCATACAGTCAGTCATGCACCTACTAAATCCTTCATCCAGACACTTATACATCCACTCATTCTTCAATATGTAAGACATATTTTAACTTTACAGAAACATACAGTCACTGGATGTTGTCATCAGTGATGTCATCAGTGATGTCATTTGAGATGTCATCAGTGATGTCATCAGTGATGTCACTGACCATGTCATGAATGATGTAATATGTGACATCATCAGCAGTGGATTGCGGGTGCGCGATATATAGTTAGTGCAACTAACTATATATGGAATTTCAATGGTTTTGTGTGAGTAAAATAAGGTTTTGTAAATGCGAATTCCTAACTATATATGGTCTATAACCTATGGTTTTTTCAGTGAATATATATATATATATATATATATATATATATTACCTACTGGCGGTCGCCAGTAGGTATATATAGTTAGGATTTTTTCCCTATGGGATTTCTGAAAATTCTATGCCTAATAACTTTTGCGTTTGTGGACGGAATTGGCTGAAATTTTCAGGAAAATGGCACATTTTGTTTCTGAGCAGACCTTGAAAATTTGGGGGGGTTTTGTGGAGGGGGGGCCGAGAAAAAAGGGGGGTCCCAAAACGCCTTTTTCCCATGTTAATTTCCATAGGGCGGTTGGACTCACTTTTAGCCCGAACGGCTGAATGGATTTTCACGAAACTTGGCAAAATTGTAGGGACTGTTAGCCTGATGTGCCTTTGCTAGGTCTCAATATATGTGCTTCAGTGGATTTTGAGAAATTAACGTTTAAATCAAGATATATATCTGTAACAGCGCTCCGGGCAGCTATCCGGTTAGCGAACCTTTCGCGTAACGGAACTTTGCGATGAGAAGCTGATTGGCCCTCCGGTGTCTGTCAACATTCTAAACAGTCCGGAGCGGCCGCCATCTTGTCTCTCGGTAGGATCGAGAGACAAGAGGAGGCCAAAACAAAGGGGGAAATTACCATAAGGGGGCATAGTAGATCCTCGTTGACCCCCTAGGTTTTATGTGGAGGTTTTAAAAGGGCCTAGGAGGGTCCAAAAAAAAAAATTTTTTTTTGCGTGGTAAGCGCCAAGTTCGCGAACCGGATAGCTTTCTGGGCAGCGAACTTTATGGATCAAAGAATGAAAGACTTTTCTAATACTGTATGTTAATTGTTTGTTGTTTTTCTTGTTTTTTTTTGTTTTCTTTATTTATTTATTTTTTTTATTATGATTGTGTTTCATACTTTATTAAATTTTCTAACATTTCATTGTCAGAAATGTCATAATTTATTATAGGGTGTAATTGTTTTTCATTTTGAAGCAAGTTGTCTACTGCTTCAACACATTGTAGAAGTTCGTGGTCTCTACTGTCATCCATAAAGTCATCAAGTTTGTCTTGGCTGCTCTCCTTCAGTTCAATCGAAAATGAAACTTGCTGCTCGCCTTCCATTTTGCCTGAAATTTGGATTTAAAAAATATATATTAGTAGAGATAGGGCACTGTTGGGATTAATTTTAGATAGGCAGTTTTTATCAGTGAATTTATCTTTTGGCAGTGTATAGTATGAGAGTGGAAATAGGACTATAAAAAAGTGTATGTGATTTAACCAAGACAAGCCTTACTCCATTGATAACTATAACAGAGAAGTCTATCTAAATACATTACTACTACAGAGGGATAGTGTATATGTAGCAGAAAAAGTCTACTATATTAAGTCATAGTGCACAATATATTAAATTATAACTTACCTTCACAAAGAAGTTGAAGTTTTTTGAAGCTATTGAAATAGGAGGTACAACAAGAAGTAGTAGTCAAAATGGCTGTGTTTCCTTCTCTCCCTTTATATATATACAGGTATATAACCAATTAAATGTCAGGTAATAAAAGTAGAAAATGAAAGTAACATTTTCATTGGTTGTCAATTCCAACAATTCAGATGTGTTTTGTGAAGTAATTTACCTCACGGTACTTGGAGAGGTCTACAGGCTAAATGGCTAAATGGAATTTCAATGAAATTTGTGAGAATGGAAGGGATTGTTATGTAGTATGAGCTAATCTATATTTGGTGAGAGTGTCTCTAGTCGTTTTTCTGTAAATTACTTTCCCGCCTTTTTTTAGGACCGCTTTCCGGGAAGCTGCCCGGTTAGCGAACCTTAAGCGTCACGGGAGTCCACCATTTTGTGTTTCGTTCGCATTAAGATACAAGATGGAGGGCAAATAATGTTTAGAATGGGTAGAAGGGGTCATGGTAGACTTATCTTGACCCCCTAGGTTTTCTGAGCGTGGCTGAGGAGGCTTATATGTGCGGAAAAAAAATTTTTTTTTTTAAAAATTCCGCGAGGTTAGCTTTCGGTTAGCGAACCGGGTAGCGCTCCGGGGAGCGAATTTTGTGGAAAATTAGTGAAAAAAGTTAGAGAAAAATAATAATTGTGAGTGATCAGATGTAGGGTAGCTCTGAGAAGAGCTTTTGGGTTTATGGTACATTTAGGTACTTATAAGTAGGTACCAATGCACAGTCTTAAATTCAGAATGAAAATTCTGTTGCCCTCATCTGAGAAGTGAACTCCATCTCCTCTGTAGATATCTTGCATGTAGTAACGCAAGTTATTGTTGTACAGAGAGCCCATTCCATGGTCTCTCATGTAAGCTGAAACAGATTTGTTTACATGCTTCCTCGCTTTCTCAATTTGTGGACAAAATTGGTTGGACCACCTCCATTTCTGTCTTTGGCATATATTGGAATATACCAAGGCAGTTTGAGGAAAAAGTGCCATTAATTGCTCCAAGGTGTCCTTTAAAAGCATTTCCAGACCTACCCCTGTCAAAGTGCCCAAATCATTACCTCCACAGTGCACTATTAACAGGTCAGGTTTTGGCAAATGCATAAAGGTTTTCACCAATGGTATCAATTGGTGACATTTTAATCCTCTTTGGCCCAACCACTTAATTTCCACATCTTGTAAATTGAGGTTGTGTACATTTCTGCTCTCAGCATACCTTTGAGCCCAGTGGATGTAACTATGTCCAACAATCCAGACGTTAAACATGGTGGAAGAAGGTTGTTCTGCAGTCAGATGAAGTGTGGTAATGAAAGGGCAGTTGAAACAGTAGGAGTTTCTAAAGAAAAAAAACTGTGGATTTACAATGCTAATGATTCATTAGCAGTGATTGGTGCATTTCCATTTCTGAAAACAGAAAGTTAGGGTGCATGGATGTGTTCTTTGAAAGATGTAATTTGAATGGTCAAGGAAGAAACATTTAATGAAAGATTGCACTGGATACGCAGGTGCACTGAGAGTTCAGAGTTCAATTGAAACATTGTTGTGTGAATTTGCAAACATGAGAGGTCTTCCAGGAGGTGGTTGCTATGGAAACAAGGCAGACAGGGCAGAGGGGGGAAGGGTTTTGATTTGAAAAAAGTGAGGGAAGAGGTATGATTGGCTAATATGAGAGATATGTGAAAAGAATATCTGTATTTCTGTGCTTTCAATAGCTGCAGCCTTTGGAGTGCATCCTTTTTCTTCTGCTGAAGACAATTTGGTGTATTTCTGAGACTGTTTTCAAAACTCAAAAAATATTTGCTAAGGTGAGAAAAGATTTATTTAATTTAGATAGAGAATAGTATGATTTAAGGAGAAAATGATGAAGAAAGCTGTGTTTTTAAAATGTGGTTTTGTCTCTAGTGATATACTAATAGAATTAGTTTCAAAGAGAAATTATAATTGCATATTTGGTGTAACATTCTGGCATGCAGTTACACAAGATATTGTAATACATGGAGGCCATTTCATGGTCTGTTATGTAAGCTGAAACAGATATGTTGCTTTTAAAAACGATTTAAGAAATCAATTACATTTCTGGATATGTACTGCTAGAGCTTCATAGGTTGTTTTGGGCCATATTTATAAGGTATTTGTGTGTCTAAGATGTTGTGTTCGCCTTTTAAAATGTAAAGTGTTCCTCATGGGACAAGTGTCTTGTAAATACGCTCCCACTTGTGCTTGGCAAATTTAGATTTTGATTATGGGAGTTACCTAGCCATGTTAATAGTGTCCCAAAAATGGTGCTAGGGCATTCCAGAAAACACTTTCATGTGTCTCAAGGACATTTTTAGTCATTTCTTCATGAATGCAGGTATACAATTGATTTATATGCTGTGTTTAAAAACGAATTTTGAAATGAATTAAATTTCAGGATATGTACTGTTAGAGCTTCATAGGTTGTTTGGGGTCATATTTAGAAGGCATTTTAGTGTCTTTGAAGTTATTTTTCCCTTTTTAAATGGAAAGCGTTCCTCATGGGGCCCTGAGCAGTTCTTAGCCATGTTATTTATTAGGAAGTGGATAACATGGCTAAGAGCATTTGCTGGAAAATGCATGAATATCGCTGATTTTTCTGCTATATTCATGCATTGTGGCCGTTTTTTTTCACATTGCTTCATAGGTTGTTTGGGTTCATATTTAGAAGGCATTTTAGTGTCTTTGATGTTATTTTTCCCTTTTTAAATGGAAAGCGTTTATCATGGGGCCCTGAGCAGTTCTTAGCCATGTTATTTAATAGGAAGTGGATAACATGGCTAAGAGCATTTGCTGGGAAATGCATGAATATCGCTGATTTTTTTGCTATATTCATGCATTGTGGCCGTTTTTTTTCACATTGCTTCATAGGTTGTTTGGGTTCATATTTAGAAGGCATTTTAGTGTCTTTGATGTTATTTTTCCCTTTTTAAATGGAAAGCGTTCCTCATGGGGCCCTGAGCAGTTCTTAGCCATGTTATTTAATAGGAAGTGGATCACATGGCTAAGAGCATTTGCTGGAAAATGCATGAATATCGCTGATTTTTCTGCTATATTCATGCATTGTGGCCGTTTTTTTTCACATTGCTTCATAGGTTGTTTGGGTTCATATTTAGAAGGCATTTTAGTGTCTTTGATGTTATTTTTCCCTTTTTAAATGGAAAGCGTTCCTCATCGGGCCCTGAGCAGTTCTTAGCCATGTTATTTAATTGGAAGTGGATAACATGGCTAAGAGCATTTGCTGGAAAATGCATGAATATCGCTGATTTTTCTGCTATATTCATGCATTGCGGCAGTTTTTTCCACATTGCTTCATAGGTTGTTTGGGTTCATATTTAGAAGGCATTTTAGTGTCTTTGATGTTATTTTTCCCTTTTTAAATGGAAAGCGTTCCTCATGGGGCCCTGAGCAGTTCTTAGCCATGTTATTTAATTGGAAGTGGATAACATGGCTAAGAGCATTTGCTGGAAAATGCATGAATATCGCTGATTTTTTTGCTATATTCATGCATTGCGGCAGTTTTTTCCACATTGCTTCATAGGTTGTTTGGGTTCATATTTAGAAGGCATTTTAGTGTCTTTGATGTTATTTTTCCCTTTTTAAATGGAAAGCGTTTATCATGGGGCCCTGAGCAGTTCTTAGCCATGTTATTTAATAGGAAGTGGATAACATGGCTAAGAGCATTTGTTGGAAAATGCATGAATATCGCTGATTTTTCTGCGATATTCATGCATTGCAGGCCTTTTTATTATCACATTTGCAAGCACTTCTTAGCCATGTTATCCAATGGGAGTTGGATAACATGGCTAAGAGCATTTGCTTCAAAGGTTGTTTGGGGTTATATACCATTTTTGGGAAATTATTAACATGCCTATCTAACTCCCATAATCAAAATCTAAATTTGCCAACCGCAGGTGGGAGCGTATTTACAATAAATTTGCACCATGAAGAATGTAAAATAGCATACTAGATACTCAAATAACTTATAAATATGATCCAAAACATCTTATGAAGCACTAGTAGTGCATATTTCCAGAAATGTATTGGTTTTCATTTAATGATTTACTTCATTGGTAGGCCTTCACATGTTTTTTTACCTTGGTTTTTTTTCAGTGAAAATCTTATCTGCAACCATGTGTTGGCCTCACCTCAAATAAACAAAACAGGTGATGGACTGAATGTGGATCAATGACACACATTCACCCCAGTCCAAAGATCTGGGCCTAAACAAACCTTTAGATAGGCTACATCTTATCGTCATCCTGAATTAATGATTTAAAATATTAGGGAGTGATTTATTAGTGTTGTATGCCTGTTTTGTACCATTGAGTGTCATTTTTGTGATGCAGTGCTGGTGGAAAATATTTGCTATGTTAAATAATTAGTACGGCATTAAGTTTTAGATGACTGTTATTTATTTACTGTTTGGTAATAGTGGTTAATAACATTTTATATTATATTTTTTCACAGATTCAACTGCAGATTCTTTCATAGTTTGGAAAATGCCTTCCAGAAGTCGAATACGAAAGGCTAGAAAACGTCAAAGACAGCAGGATGATGTTTTATTGCAGCAGTCCTCTTCCCCAAATACTTGTCAAAACACCAAGAAAGGTCCGGGTAAGAGCACGAAATCATTCTTAAGAAATATTTGTAGTAAAAAAAATTTTGATCAAAAAAATGTGTCTGTTCACAAAAAGAGAAGTAATTTAAATGGAAAGGAGAGACCCATCACAAATGTTACTGGTAGAGGAAGAGATAACTCTGTGCATGATAGTAGAAGGAAACAACAGTTTAGGGACATTCGACAACGAATGTTCCGTAATAGGATATTAGTTAATTTATTGAAAAATATTAAAAAGAAAGGCCAACAGAAAGCGGCATTTTATAGGAAGAAGAAAAATGTAGAGAAAATTATTGATCATGCTTTTGAAATCAAGCGAAAGTTGTTTATTTTGGTAATCAATAGAATTAGGAAACTAAGCAAGGTAATTTCTGATTTCAAAACAAAAAGTAGATGGAAGAGAGTAGTAAATCGTACTAACTTTTGTGAAGTTTTTTCTGGAGAATGGATGCATAGTTCAAGTTCTGAGGCATTTTTTAATGAGGAGACTTATTTTCAGGATAATGATTTGGTGCATGCAGTTGACATCAGTGGTCGAGCTTATGAAGTGAAGGATGGTTGTCCAGTTGAAAAAGAACAACTTGTGACAACAGAGACAGAAGAGGCGCTAAGTGATGAGGTTTTAGGAAGACGTCCTAAGGGTCCTGTGTACATTTGGAAGTGTAGTTCTATTTGCAGTGTGCGACAGGTTTCCATCAATTTGCTTTGTGATTTTATACGGACATTTAATAAGAAAAGTTTGAAGCAGAAAATGAAGTTGTTGCAAGATTTAGATCCTTGCAGAGTGAGACAAATGACAGGTTTGCGTGGTCATTCACTGGCTTGTCTTTCCAGGAGAGTATGCCAGAGTGTTTTTCATCATTTCAGGATGCTAGCAGTGCATCATAATAAAGTGAGAAAATTAGTGAGAATGTTGTATTATGCTAAGAGTCCAGCAATTATGCTTAAACAGTTATGTGCTGCTCTTTTGCATGGTTCTGAAATAGATGTGAAAAATATTTGTGAAGAAATTGAGTTTTGTTACTTTGGTAGTAAAGATGAGAATGTTCAAATTGACCCTGAAGTAGAGGGTAATGTGGAAGATAATGTACAGGTTTCCAGTACAGATAATTTTCAGAAGGAAATTGCCACGTTTCAGATGAAATCAAGTGAGAGGCCTAATTTCACTTGTGTATGTTGTCGACGCACTTATTATAAGAATCAGACTAAGGTAGTGGATTTATATGCAAAAAGTGAAAGGGAAAATAATAGTGAATGGAAGGATTTAGCCACATACTTGATGGTAGAAAATTATTTTGATTTGGGATCGGATCAACGTGTGTGTACTTATTGTTGTAATAAATTAAACCAAAACCAGATGCCTGCTAGGGCAGTTCATAATAATCTGGAATTGGTTGAGATTCCTTCTGAATTGAAGGATTTAAATACTTATGAATCTATTTTGATTCAAAGTATCCATCCCTTTCAGGCTATTGTAAGAATGGAGCCAAAGACAGGGAAGTTGCCTCCAGCAGATTTACAGAGAGGATTAAAGGGAAGAGTTGTTTATTTGCCTCTAGATTTGAACAAAAACATTAACACAATTGGAATAGAAAAAGTGGAAGAGGAACCTCTGGTTATCTTGGTTAATGGGGTTCCGACAAAGAATAAGAAAATATGGCAAGATTTAGTGGATGTTAGGAAAGTCAAAAAGGCAACAGTGTATTTGAAGAAAAATAATAAGTATTATAAGAATGTATATGTTGCAGAAGAGGAAGTAAGTGATGAAGAGGATAGCGATTTGTGTGCTGGCCAAATTGAGAAAGTAGAGGCCTCTAAAAGTGAAGAAATATATGAACATTATAGTGTTCATCCTTTGCATTCCAAGGAAGTGATGGGGAATGCTATTGAGTTGTTTCAAATGAAACAAGCCAAAGGGAGTCCCATTAGTGTTTGGGAGGAAAGTTTGGAAGCTCGGTGTTTCCCACAGCTATTTCCCACAGGTCAAGGAGGAAGATATGATGAGCGACCTCGTGAAATTCCTGCGTCTGAATACCGGACTTTACGATTGTATGCAGAAGATCCTAGGTTTCGGCAATGCATTCCCTATTTGTTTCATCTCCTGTTTGAAAGCGATCTGTCTGGACTGTCATATGCAGTGAACCACATCTTAAAAAGTGGTATACAGATGCGAAACATCTCGGCAAGTGACTTTATGCATAAAGTCAATGTCCAAGACAGTATTTTGGATTCTCACTTAATTAATCTCATGGCGTGTCAGCGTGGTACTAATGAGTACTGGTACCGTCGTCATGGTGACTTAAAATGTATGCTGAGGAACTTAGGAACTCCGACATGGTTCCTCACTCTGAGCTGTGCCGAGTATGACTGGGATGACTTACTTGAATTTCTACGAGAGGCAAATGGAAATATTGAAAACATTGAATTCAAGACACCTGGAGAACTGTGTTCTTTGGATCCTGTGAATGTATGCAGGTACTTCAATCATAGATTTGAAGCTATGATGTCTTTCATCACAAATAAAAAGAATCCACCTCTTGGAGAGGTGCTGGATTTCTTCTGGAGAAAGGAGTACCAAGCAAGAGGTGCCCCTCATATACATATGTTGCTGTGGATCAAGGATGCACCTAAATTTGGAACAGATCCGGATGACTTAGTGATGAATTTCATCGAACAGTATTCTACGTGTGCTGTTCCAAACGCAACGGAGAAGAAAAGTCTAAGAGAACAAGTTCTACGTTTCCAAAGCCATCGTTGTGGAAAGTACTGTCGTCGTAAATTCAGAAACAAGGACAAGTTCTACACCAAATGTCGTTTCAACTTTCCACGACCGGTGATTTCTAAAGGAAGAGTGAACAGTTTGATGTCTTCGCTGCGACATAATGTGACGAGGAAATCACCCAAGAATACATACAATTTGAAAAGGAACGAAGAGTCCAAGTACATCAATGACTACAACCCAGTGATTTTGTCCATGTGGAATGCCAACATGGATATACAGTTTGTGGCTGACAACTGTATGGCTGTGGCTCGGTATGTGACATCTTACATCACCAAAAAAGAAAAGACTGAACTGAAGGATATGTGGGAGGACATTTCCCATGAAAAGAGCCTCAGCAAGAAGTTGTACAGTTTCAGTCTGAAGATGTTGTCGCATCGAGAAATCGGAGCTTACGAATGTTCTGATCGATTGTCTTCAGCAAGTCTCTATGCCAAATCCAGGAGTCTCGTTTGGGCGAGTCTTGGTCTTGCTGCAACGCGAAATCGAGTTCTAAAACCTGTTCGGGAAATTGAGTATTTGGCAGAAAAGGAACCAAACAGTACCGACATTTTGAAGACCAACATGTTGGATACATATTATCCAAATCGAAGCAGTCACCTTGAGAATGTTTGTCTATATGAGGTTCTCCAAAATTATATATTCAAGAGGAACATCAAAGAAGATATTGAGAAAGGAGTGTATGCTGTAATTGGAAGTGAGGGATGCCTGGTCAAGCAAAGAAAATGCCAATTAGTAAACCATCGAAAATTAAGTGGCGAATCTCCAGAAAAAAAGGAGTTTTTCTATTTAGCACTTTTGCAACTTTTCAAGCCTTGGCGTGCAGAAGAGGAACTGCTTGGAGATTTCCTCTGTTACGAAGACTCTTTCAATGCAGCCAAGGAGTCCATAGAATGTCCTGCTTTTTCTAAATATCAAGAAATGCTAACTTTGGAAATTGAGCAGGAAGCAACGATTGCAGCTGAGATTGCCAGAGACAGTTCTCAGGACAGTCAGAGTTCTGTTTCATTGAGTCAAGATCCACTTGGAGGACCTATTATCGAAAATGAAGCTGCCACTGCTATGAATGAAGTAGAAAGAGCCATGGCACATGCTCAGGAGGATTCAGTTAACTTACAAGACTTGGAAAAACAACTCAACGTTGAGCAGAGGAAAATATATGATGAAGTTACCAAGGAAATTGAGCACGGATTAAGTCATGAGAAGAAAGAGTGCTCGTGTACGTCGTTGAAGCCTGTCCGACTGTACGTGAGTGGAGAAGCGGGAACTGGAAAAAGTTTCCTCATTAAAGCAATCTCTTGTTATTTGCAGGAAAGGACTGAGTCATCGCTGTCTTGTGTTGTCACCGCTCCTACTGGACTGGCAGCACATAATATTAAAGGTATTACTTTGCATCGTCTATTGATGCTGCCGGTGGAGCATGACAACAAATTACAATACAACAAGTTATCTGGAGATGCTTGCTGTGAAGTTTCAAGAGTTTTGAGGAAAATGAAACTACTTATCATTGACGAAGTAAGCATGGTTTCCAATGTCATGCTTGCCTTTGTGCATTTGAGAATGCAAGAAGTACTTAAAACTGAATATGATGTCTTATTTGGTGGGAAACACATTATTGTTTTCGGAGATCTTCTACAGCTGACACCAGTAAAAGGTCAACCTGTGTTCAAAATACTCACGCATGAAGATACCAGGAAGTGCCTAGGGAGCATTGGCAACGTCAATATATGGTTAAACTTCAATTATGCTGAACTGCATCAAAATATGCGTCAGGCAAAGGATGAAGATTACAAGAATATTCTACAAGATATTAGAATTGGAAAAGTGAACGAGCATGGGAAAGAAGCTTTAAATGCACGGTTACTGTCAAATTTGTATCCCAAACAAGAGATTGTGCCTGAGAATATTTTTCAGAAAATTACTGAGAAGAAATCCGGGATATGTCTCATGCCAACTCTTGCAGAATGTGCCATCTTCAACAACAAAATGTTGAATTTAGAAAAGCAAGAGATTGTGAAACTTGAAGCTATCGACAAATTAGAGCATATGGGATCAACAATTATTTTGTCAGACAATTTGAAATCAAAATTGGATTCATTAGAGAAGACTATATCTAAAACAGCGGGTTTTGAAAAGACTTTGAATGTGTGTTTAAATTGCCGAATTATTTTGAGAAGGAATTTACATGTAGAAAGAGGTCTGGTAAATGGATCAATGGGTAATGTTGTTGATTTTGAGAAATACAGAAATAGAGATGGAATAGAATTTTTAAAAATTAAATTTGATGGCATTGAGGAAGTACAGCAAATTGGTCGTTGTTCTGCTAGGTTTTTGCTTGTTAAAGATTTATATGTTCGCCGTAAACAGTTTCCTGTTTGCTTGGCATATGCGGTGACAATCCATAAATCGCAAGGTTTAAGTGTAGACTGTGCATTGGTGAATATTGGCAGTTCTGTGTTCAAGGAGGGTATGGCATATGTGGCATTGTCACGAGTTAGAACTTTATCGGGATTGTACTTGATTGACTGTGATGTCACAAACATTTGTGCGGATCTAGATTGTGTTAAGGAATACAATAGGTTAAGAAGAGAGTATGCGCCACATTTGCCTCAATATCCTTTGTTTGAGAAACGTGTGGTAGGCCGCAAACGTAGAAATAGCAGTAATAGTAGGGAGGTTGTTGCAAAAAGACTAAAAGTCAATGAACCGAAAATTGTTAGCAGAAAGAAAGTGGATTCTGTTGAAGATGTTGTCGGTTTTCAATTTGAAAACAGTTCTGGTGTCAACTGCTATGCAAATGTAGTGGTTAATGTTCTCTTTTCACTAGAGAGTTTAAAAGAACAGATTCTGTTGAATTCTGAACAAATTTTATGCTGTTTGTTGAATTCTGTTTTCGAGAAATGTAGCACTGATCGAACAAAAGTAGAAAGTGTGTCTGAAGTTCGTTATCTGTTAGATGAATGTTCAGGTCAAACAGACTTCTCTGAAAATAATCAGCAAGATTGTCAGGAGTTTTTAATGTATATGCTTGATATATTGCAAGTTGAGGGTGTAGATGTAGATCACCTGTTTGGGCTTTCTTATCAATGGCAGCATGACTGCGAGAACTGTATGGTATCAAGTACTACTAGTGTAGACTCAGAAAGATTTATATATTTAACTTTGCCAGACAGTAAATCAGTCTCCTTTAATAAGCTAGTAAATGCAGCGGATCACAACATGGAGTGTAGCCAATGTAAATGTGATATGATGTCAACATTATTTATACGTAGATATGGCCAGTATGTCATTTTAATGATGCAACGATGTAGGCCTGATGGATCAAAATTGTCAACTTTAATAAAAAATTTTGTGGCTTCTCAGCTGTCAATATCAGGGAGGACTTTTGTTACTGTAGCAATTATCTATCACGATGGTCCATCAACAACATCAGGACATTATACAGCTTACTTAAAGTCTGGAAACGGCTGGTCATTCTGTAATGATTCTGTTGTAACGTTCAAAAAAAAATTGCCGTTTGACCTTAAAAATTCTTACCTGGTGTTTTTAAAACCAAAATTTTAAGTAGAGGGAATGTAAGTCTGCAATGCTGTCTCGATTAAAAATCCAACTATATAAACCTGATGCAAGTAAGTCTGCTTCATAGTAAGCAGTATCAGTGTCATAGGAAAAGGAGAACATGAGTGACAAAGAAGAGTAAGATATTAGTAGTCCAGGATTGTGAAAATAATCTCAAATATTTTATTTTTGAAAGTTGCGAAAATAGAAAATGTCGGGATTTGATTTGAAGAATTACAAGATTTGCGAATCGCGGCAACATGATTTGGCCTAGTGGAAACATGTGATATAATGAGAGAAGTTTTTTTTCTATGTAACATATTTCACGTATCGATGGAGGTTTTCTTTGAGAAAGTGGCGGGCTGAAAATATTTAAAGCACAACAGAGTGGATGCTGTTTATAGGAGATCGTTTGATGTCATTGAAAGTAAGTTAATTTTAAGAAGTTTTGAAATCAGATTTCTTAGGTTGTATGGGTTTTTTAAACACAGTCATTTTGATTGTGTTTTTTTTTCCCCGCTGTTACATGATGAATACCTTCAAGTCACTGATTTAAGTGAAATTTGATACATTCTGAGAACAGCAAAAATAAACCATTTAACATGTATAATTAATGTTATGCTTTTTGTCCTTATGATATACATTTAGAAATGTGTGGTACATATGGGTAAGGTGAGTTCTGTAAATATCAATTTTAATGCTTAGAGTGCTGTACTTCTGGGTAGTGTTTTTTTTTAAAAAAAAAAAGAGGCCTCACCTCAAAGAAAGCTCTTGAAAGCACACATCTTATTTGCATCCTAAAACAATCATTTACAATGTTAGACACAATTTTATTATGGCTTTACATCTTTTTTGCGCTGCTATTGCATCACTATTGTGAGACATTAGCAGTGCAAGAAAAACATCATGTTCCAAAATAGGCCTCAGTTCAGCAATATCAAGATACAGTTTCTTTCGAATATATATCTTTAGGATTGTGTAGGGGACGTAGAGAAGCAGAGACTTCTGTAAATGTCAAAGTTGTTGAAAAACTGTTTGTTTTTGAACCTTTTCCCTTGTCTTTTCTAATTTTTAAATACATGTTTTAATATTTTTTGAAATGTTTGTTCTTTGTTTTACAGATTGAAAGTATGAAAAAATATTTAAAAAAGGTAACAAGAATTATAAGGTAAATGTTTTCCACTCTTTTTACCCGCAATGCACTGCTGATGATGTCATTGACACTATCTCTCATTTACTCTCTCTAGCTGTCTTTCTTTTTACATTATTCTCTGTTTACTTCCCTTATACTAACTCTTCTTTTTTTTTAAAAAATATTTTTTTAGTTCGCTTAAAGTTCGCGAACCGGTCAGCGAACTTGAAGCGAACCAAAAGAAATAGAGCTTGCCAGAGTGATAAACATTCTAGCAATTTTGTTTGAAAGGGGAGGTAGTTCTGAAAAGAACTGTTTTTTTTTGTTTTTGTTGTTTTATATTTTTTTTGATTTTTTGAACATTTTTTGATTTTTTTGTATTTTTAGAACTGTTTTATGTTTTTTTTGTGTTTTTTATGGAGGGGAGACAACAAAAAACAGGCTTTCAAAACGGCTCAACTGGAGCAAAAAAAAGAAAATTACTTTTTGGGTGCATTAGGGCATTTATGATTTTCATATGCAATGTTCATGAGGTTGACACTCATGTTGCCATATGATAGCATAGCACCACAGTAAATACAAGACAACTTCATGTGCTGGAAGTTAGGTTGGATGTTTGGCACAGTCTCTTGTGCCTCTCTTCCCGTCAAAGACAATGTGGATGTAGATCTTGCCACAGGAGTTGCCGTCGGATTGTCTTCAAGATCCCTTAACTCAGCCCGGCTGTAGTTCAAGGGATGCCACCTGCTCATGTGACGATGCATTGTATAGTTCCCCATACTGTACTTCTTTTCTGTGCCTCTCGACAATCTGTAGTCACAGATGAGGCAGGTGGCATATTTTGCATTCACTTTCTTGGTTCCAGGAGGGATGGTGAAAAACTGCCAGATGAAACTGGTTTTTCGTTTAGAAACCCGGGGCAACTCATCAACAAATTGTTGTCCCTCTCTCTCCTCTTCTTCTTCTTCCTCATCTTCCTCCTCTCTGTTAGTCATAATTTGACTAGGTGGTCCTCTCTTCTTATGGGGAGGTGGAGGTGGTGGTGGGGGTGCACCAGCTGCAGCAAGAATGGAAGCCATTGTGGAAGTTCTGAAAAATGGTCTTTCTCTCACCAAGATGAAAGTCAGAGTGAGGAAATAAGGAGGGGTTTACATGATTTGGGGAAAACAAAAGTTCTGAGCCAATGAAAAGTGTTATTTTTAGGTCACATGACCTAGTCATACATCATTTGGAAACCAAAAGTGAAATGAACCAATGAGAAGTTTGATAAACAAGTCACATGACCTGTTCCGCTTACGTTACGCGGCGCGCGCCGCGTCCCAGATCGCTTCCGGTTCGCTGTCCGGAGCACTTCCGGGAGCGCTAACGCGACGCGTCATTAGACGCATTACGCGATAACGTGATACGTCGCGGTTCCGCGGCGCGTCACTGTTCCGCTAACGTAACGTTGACCGGTTCGCGTACTAGATCGCGGCATCAAGATGAGCTAACGGAAAGCTTCCCGGTTCGCGAACTAGAAGCGAAGAAAAAAATATTTAAAAAAAATTATCAATAAATATCTATATATATTTTGGGATTTAAAGAATAATACATTTTACAGCTACAGATGTTAGCTTTTAAAAAACCAATGAAATTCACTGAAAAAACCATAGGTTATAGACCATATATAGTTAGAAATTTGCATTTAAAAAACCATTGAAATTCAATGAAAAAACCATAGGTTATAGACCATATATAGTTAGGAATTCGCATTTACAAAACCTTATTTTACTCGCACAAAACCATTGAAATTCCATATATAGTTAGTTGCACTAACTATATATCGCGCACCCGCAATCCACTGCTGATGATGTCACATATTACATCATTCATGACATGGTCAGTGACATCACTGATGACATCACTGATGACATTATCCAGTGACTGTATGTTTCTGTAAAGTTAAAATATGTCTTACATATTGAAGAATGAGTGGATGTATAAGTGTCTGGATAAAGGATTTAGTAGGTGCATGACTGACTGTATGAGAGAGTGATTAAATGTGTCTCACTGAGTGCATTGGTTAGTGACTAAACTGTCTGAATGTGTGCATCAGTATGTCTGTTGTTGTATAAGATGATGCATGTGTTATTCTGTACCTATATGAGTAACTATATGGGTTATTGATTGGTTGCCCAAGTATTTGTATGGGAGAGCGAGTGTGTGTGTGCGGGTGTCTAGGGGGTGTGTGACTCTGTGCATAGATGTGTGAGCAGTGGATTCACTAGATGTATGGGTTCAAAAGTGCATGTGGAAACAGCTGTATGGGCGGTTGACTGTGTGCATGAGTGTATTGGTGAGTGAATGGATATCTCAGTGCTACATGTCAAAGTAAGTACATATGTAAAACACAGTACATGTGAGAGTTGACATATATAAATAACTGTGCATAAGAGCCAGTGAATGTGTGAGTGGCTGTATGGATCATTGTGAACTTGTATCAGGGATTGTATAAGAGAGTAAATATGTGTTAGTATATGTTTGAATAAGTAAAGTTTGTATAACTGTATAGTTGAGGAAATGGAGGTGTGATTGATTCTTTGCATGACTGACTAGGTGTGTGAGTAACTCCATGGATGAGTGACAGTCTGTGAGTGTCTGTTTACACTGATTGTATCTAAGGTTATATTAGAGTCTGAAGAGGTTCATCGTATTATCACATGAATGATATCATCAGTGATGTGATCAGTAATGTCAAATGAGATGTCATCAGTGATGTCATTTGAGATGTCATCAGTGATGTCATTTGAGATGTCATCAGTGATGTCATCAGTGATGTCATTTGAGATGTCATCAGTGATGTCATTTGAGATGTCATCAGTGATGTCATCAGTGATGTCACTAACCATGTCATGAATGATGTAATATGTGACATCATCAGCAGTGGATTGCGGGTGCGCGATATATAGTTAGCGCATCTAACTATATATGGAATTTCAATGGTTTTATGCGAGTAAAATAAGGTTTTGTAAATGCAAATTCCTAACTATATATGTTCTATAACCAATGGTTTTTTCATTGAATTTTCAAGGTTTTGTAAATGCAAATTCCTAACTATATATGGACTATAACCTATGGTTTTTTCTGTGAATTTCAATGGTTTTTTAATAGCAAACATCAAAAGCTGTCAAATGTCAAGTACGTGATAGGTAAAAACGTTTTCGTGTTTATGCACGCTGATGTGCTTTGAACGCTGCCCCCCCCCCCCACTCCCCTCTTTTCTCTTAGTAGTACTCTCTCTTTGCAGATAGTGAAGGGTAGTTAACGCAGACCTTTACCCCCGTTGTAATCCGTCGTAACTGCTTGTCTCTCCATTTGATTGATTGTTATCCAAGCATTTACTGTTTTAGAATTGGTTCTCTTTGGATCATTCTCTATTTACAAACAAGCACAAACTCGCAATACTCTGTTTAGTCTTTGCAGATAGTGAAAAATCGTGTAAAAAAATAAAAGTAATCGTGCAAAATCAGTAGACCACTAATTGGATCTCTTTTTGACCTCGCTAAAATACAAACATTAGGAACAACCCTTCATGAGAAATACGAAAATAGTGAAATGAACTGAGCTCCACACCATGAGGGCTGCAAGACAGCTCGACTCCGCCACCCACCCCGCCCAAAATAACGACAAACCCTATGCAAATATTATAAATATAGACAACACACCAGCAAAGAAACAGGGTAAAACATTTTATTAAATAACTATTTACATAACTATTTTATACTTTTTGTTGCCCGATCCGGCTAGCTCAATCGATCGAGCATGAAACTCATGCACTGATAGCAAGCGTTGAGAGTTTGTAGAACGATGGCTTCAGATTTTCTACATACGGTGTAGTGGCGCGAACTGGGAGGGAGCGTTTGGATCCTGCCCCTTCCCCAAATAAGATTTTCATACGTGAGTGTTCGTTCATGCTTTTGGTCCCTGAGTTGCTTCGATGTCACTGCCTTACACAAATGGCATAAGTTCTGGATGTTGAGTGCCATACTTCAGAGTTCTAAGCAGCGCTTGTAACACTGTCTAAACCTTATTTGCACCTGCTGCAGCTTCACTATTCAAAGTAAGTGGGGTCCGTTTGTGGACCTGACTGCATTGGAAAACAATGTGATACGGTGCCTCCCTAAACCGCTTGACGGAGGCCCCCGAGGGGCGGTGAGATGGCGCGGACTGGGAGGGGGCGCTTGGCTCCTGCCCCCTCCCCAAGTCGTGTTGCCCTGGTGTGGCCTGAGATCGCCCCCAACACAGGCGGCCGGCTCCCGGGGTCCGGCGGAATTTTTTGCCTTTTGATGACTCTTCCATTCTGGACCTTGTCCCACAATCCGTTTGACCTGAAGACACACTGTCGTGGGGCGCCCCTTTACCGTTTTAGTTGCCATTCCGCCCGCTTTTGGTACTCTGTGCCTCTTCCGCCATTCAGCTGTTTACCGCCCGCTCTTGCGACTACAACGTCTCGCTCACCATGTAGTTGAGTTGCTCCCGCTCTTAAGATTTAACCGAACTTTTTGGACTGCTGAAAGCGGTTGTATTCCGACCGCTGGTTGGTGGAGACATTTTGACTATATTCTGGACCTGCATTGTCGCGTAATGCGTCATATGACGCAACGCGTTAGCGCACCCGGAAGTGCTCCGGTGCGCAAGGCGCAGCTTCCCGGAAACGATCCAGAGCGCGCCGCGCAGCGCGTAACGTAAGCATAACAGGTCATGTGACTTGTTAATAAAACTTTTCATTGGTTCATTTTACTTTTCTTTTCCTAATGATGTAAGACTAGGTCATGTGACCTAAAAATAACACTTTTCATTGGATTAAAACATTTTTTTTCCCAAACGATGAAAGCCCCACCTTGTTTCTGGATGTTTCAGACTGAAGCTGGCGTCACCATGAGAGCACCACCATCTCGTAGCTCCGTCATGGCCATTCCGCAAGCAATCATGGCAGCCGCTCCCCACCGGAAGCCTGCGGGAGTCGAAGGCCCCCAAGACTTTTGTACAATCTTCAAGGCTGAGGGGACGCTTTCGAGAATGGAACCCAAGCCCTGGCAGACAAGCGTCCGAGTTCCAAGGTGTCCCAGGGCCATTTTACTGGACCAGGCCCAAATCCGAAGAGCCGGCCGCCATTTTAAGAGTCCTGTGGAAGCCGCCTATCGCTGCACCGCAAGAGTGGGAGCAACTCAACTACATGGTGAGCGAGACGCTGTAGCCGTAAGAGCGGGCGCTAAACAGCTGAATGGCGGAAAAGGCACAGTGTAGCAAAAGCGGGCGGAATGGCGACTGAAACGATAAAGGGGCGCCCCACTACAGCAGACAAGCCTTCGCCATGTGCTTCAAAACTGCATATGTATCTCGTGATATCAAGGTTGGGCAACCAGTACACAACAAGCAGTTACGAGTCCCATTTACACCGGCACCATTTTGGGCGCGGCCGGGCAGGTCCAGGATCTACTGAAACATAACAAATGAGGCTGACGTCTCTGAAGCAGTTGACGAACAGCAGAACATAGCAAATAAACATGAACTCTCTAAAGCTGTTAACTCACTGCAGGACAAAACAAGTAAACCTGAAACCTCTGGAATAATTGTCGCTCAAAAGAACAACACACAAAACTCTGTAGAGCCTGAAGAAAAAAAAACAGAAGGGCACTGTAGTTTCAGACACACTTAACACTAATGACTAAACAAAGATATCGTCTGTTTATGAAGCAGTTATCATCTTCACAGAATTGACAAAGAAGTGTGCAGACACCAATGCTATTAAGAAACACAAGGAAATCCTAACGCATCAGCATTCTCGGAAGAGGTTGACACAGATAACATCTTAAGGAACAAAGAAAGACCTGTTCACTCTTGACACCCCAGGTGCTGTGTATGTTGCACTATAGTGCTGCATCGAGAAAACGGACAACCCTATTGATGTGGATTTTTCATTATTGATTATTGTAAAGAAATGGCGACTCCCCCCTTTAGCAGATTAGCTAAATGTTTGCGTAATTTAGGCATAAAAGTTATATTATTGTTGTTGTTGTTGTTATTGTTATAGTTCTGGTTAATTTCAAAAAATGTTTAAATATATTTACAGTTTTTGTTGCGTTCGTTATATTTAAAAGTTAATAAAGTTTTAAAATCTAACTTTGTTGGAGTGCTATATATGTTTAAAAAATCGGGTGAATGGGGCCTTGAATCGGGTTATTGTCATGTGTGGGCTTTGCAAGTGTACTGCTACAAGATCGGACATTTCAAACTCAAATGCACGTTCTTTTTCTTACCTTTCCGAAGCATGGAGCGCAATAGCAGGCAGAGAAAGGGTGATGCACGTGTTGAACACTGCCTGGCCTGGCAAGTTGCTGGCAGTGCCCCCCCGCCTGCTCCTGAAAGAGGGCACACACACACCGCCGCCCCGAGTACTTCACAAATCTTTAAAAGACCATGCGCTTGTTCATGAGCCTTAAATGGTTTATCACCCCTTCTAGAACCCCTGCATCGACCCTCTGACGTTTCCTGGAAGAATTAGCACGTAACACAATACCAAGCCCTGTCAGCTGAAACCCCCGAGAAATCATGGGGCATATTATCAAGGGGGTTTATTTCTGCTTTTTTGGCTTTAAAAGCCAAAAAAAAAAGAGATAAAATTATCTCCCTATTACCAAGCTGTCGCTAACACCAGTTAGTGACAGCTAAAAGGAGATAGCGACCATCTTGGGCCCCGCTTTGCATATCAGTGATATTTATCACTAATGACATGCAAAGTGGGCGTGCCAAGATTTTAGCGACTGGAAACAGTCCCTAACCATCGCTATCTCCTATTACCAACTTTTGGAGATATTCGCGCTAAGCGCGAATATCTCCAAAACCTAACACCTGCCCTGAGCAGTTTTTAGCCATGTTATCCAATGGGAAGTGGATAACATGGCTAAGAGCATTTGCTGGATAGTGCATGAATATCGCTGACTTTTCAACGATATTCATGCATTGCGGCCGTTTTTTATCGCATTTGCGATAAACCTTGCTAATAGCAAGGTTTATGTGCGATAAAATTCGCCGATGTGCGGCGATAATTTTTGTCTCTAAACAAGTTAGAGACAAAAATTATCGCTAGTTGTTGGTAATATGCCCCCGGATTTTTCCTTGCAGGAATCGGGAGGCGAAAGACTAGCACTGAAATCAGTAGTCTCACGCCTGAATCGGGAGGGTTGGCATGCCTGGATACTCTACAGCTGGGGCCATAAACTACATCTGCAGGGCTAGGTGATAGCCTAGGTCCGGCCTGGACAATCGGACACAGAGAAAGAGGAGTGTCAGAGGGTGCGTTAGTGAATAGGGTGAAAGGGAGGTGGCGTGCACAGGGTGTGATTCTCAGAGAAGAGCAGCGCAGATGGGGGGAAGTATATGGCCCATGCATGAGAGAGAGAGCGGGGTGACCAGTGCGTGGGGGAGATGCTTGCGAGGTTGGGGAGCCATGCTGAGGATCGGCGGCGTGCAGAGAGTGGGCCTGGTCAAGGCATCTAAAATGGCTGCCGTGCACGACAAAATTGTGGCATTGGACAAAAACGCAAGATGGCGCAGACAATGTTTATCAATAAGGATTCATTTATAACAAAATATTTACTCGCAGTGACAAAATGGTGGTCAACACTTCCTGATTTCCATCGAATCGAACGTTAACAAACGTCACGCAGCAAAAAAAAAAAAAAAAGCTCACGCACAGAGCAGTTTTTAGCCATGTTATCCAATGGAAGGTGGATAACATGGCTAAGAGCATTTGCTGGATAATGCATGAATATCGCTGACTTTTCAGTGATATTCATGCATTGTGGCTGATGTGCGGCGATAATTTTTGTCTCTAAACAATTAAAACGAAGCACAAAATGGCGAATTCCCGTTTCGCTACCAGTTTGCGGCCCAGTTCGCGGCCCGTGAAGCGCTTCTACCGTGAAAAATCATTTTTTTTTTATTTTCCCCACGGGACCCTTTAATAACCCCAACAACATTCCTAGGGGGTCAAGAGGGGTATACCTTGCCCCCTTTCAATTAATTCCCCCTTCGTTTTTCACCTCTTCTTCTCTCTCGATCCTACCGAGAGATAAGATGGCGGCCGCTCCGGACTGTTTAGAATGTTGACAGACACCGGAGAGCCAATCAGCTTTCTGCGCGCAAAGTTCCGTTTCGCGAAAAGTAAGCGAACCGGACCGCAGCCCGGAGCGCTGTTACAGATATATATCTTGTTTTGAACGTTAATTTCTCAAAAACTACTGGAGCACATATCTTGAGACCTAGCAAAGGCACATCGGGCTAACAGTCCCTACAATTTTGCCAAGTTTCGTGCAAATCCATTCAGCCGTTCGAGCTAAAAGTGAGTCCAACCGCCCTATGGAAATTAACATGGGAAAAACGCGTTTTGGGACCCCCTTTTTTCTCGGCCCCCCCTCGACAAAACCCCCCCAAATTTTTAAGGGCTGCTCAGAAACAAAATGTGCCATTTTCCTGAAAATTTCAGCCGATTCCGTCCACAAACGCCAAAGTTATTAGACATAGAATTTTCAAAAATCCCATAGGGAATAAATCCTAACTATATATACCTACTGGCGAGACGCCAGTAGGTAATATATATATATATATATATATATATATATATATATATATATATATATATTCACTGAAAAAACCATAGGTTTCACACCAGTTATAGTTAGGAATTAGCATTTAAAAAACCTATTAAATTCACTGAAAAAACCCTAGGTTTCACACCAGTTATAGTTAGCTGGAAATTTTACTGATATAAAACCATTGAAATTCCCACGTTATAGTTAGATGGACTCACTATAACTTGCGCGTGCAATGCACTGCTGATGACATCACATATTACATCACTCATGACATGGTCAGTGACATCACTCATGACATCACTGATGACACCATCCAGTGAATGTGTGTCTTTCTGAAAAATAAATATATTTTATATATGTATATGTAAAAGTTGATGGAAGAATAAATGTTTAAATAAGTGTCTAAATGGATGGTTTTAAAAAATTGATTGGTTAACTGGCTTATTAAGACATCATCAGCAGTGCATTGCACGCGCAAGTTATAGTGAGTCCATCTAACTATAACGTGGGAATTTCAATGGTTTTATATCAGTAAAATTTCCAGCTAACTATAACTGGTGTGAAACCTATGGTTTTTTCAGTGAATTTAATAGGTTTTTTAAATGCTAATTCCTAACTATAACTGGTGTGAAACCTATGGTTTTTTCAGTGAATTTCATAGGTTTTTTAAATGCTAATTCCTTTGTATATCGAGTTTCTAACCTTTTTTTTTTTTTTACAGTTTGCTGTTTTTTTTAAAGTATTCATTTTTTTTTATATAATTTTTTTCTTTTGCGCTCTGGGTGCGCGCTCCGGGAAGCTTTCAGCTAAGCTCTCCGGTAAGCTTTTCCGTGAGCTCATCTGAAAGCGCACCCAGAGCGCAACTGTCGTTCGTGAAAAAAAATATGAATGAAAAGTTAATAATAATGCAAAACATTTCGTACCATACAAATAAAATTAGTTTTTTTTAATAAGGAAAATGATTATGCATTTCTGTAAAAGTTTGATGACGTCACTTCGGCGCGCAACGTAAGTGCCCTCGGAAGCGCCTAGGTTCGCGGCGCATAAACACACGCAAAAGCGCCTACGATCGCGCCACGTTTGCTCCCCGGAAGTGCCTACGATCGCACTGCGTAAACGCACCGGAAGTGCTCCGGAGCGCGCAGCTTAAACGCGTCGGGTCATGTGACCCTAAAATAACACTTTTCATTGGTTGCTAACAGTTTTTTTTTACAATGAATGAAATCCCCACCCATTTCCTTCACTTCTTCTTTCACTTTTGTGACTGAAAGACCTGCCTTTTTGCTGTTGCATATTTCTTGGATAATCATGGCTGCCAGACCATCCAGCAGTGAAGATGACTCCAATGATTTCATTGATGAAGAGCCTCCTCAGCCGAAGGTCAAAGAGCATTTCATCTGGAAATTTTTTAAGTTTCCAGCAGACCAGAAAAAGGTGAATGCACCAAAAGTAGAGTGCAGGATCTGCAAACAGGTCCTGTCACGGGGTAACCCCCCAAAAAAGTACTCTTTTGGCAACTTCACCATGATTCGCCATGTGGAGAGGAGGCACCCCCAGAATTTTGCCCGGGAAAGTGTCAGGGCTCTGGCACAAGAGGTTCCCAGAGATGGGGCCTCTACATCAACAGGAGGAGCAACTTCTTCTGGGAGAGAGCAATCGCAGGAGCAGGTGGCAAACATACAACCTGCATTTAACCATGGGGTCGTCAAATGCAGATACTGCAATCAACTCCTCACCTATGGGGAGCAAAGTGTCCTGCTCATGGTTCGAGCATTGGAGAACCATCGCTGCCCTTCCCACCCCTAATTTTTTTCTTTTCTTTTTGCTCCTGTTGAGCAGTTTCCATTCCCTGTTTTTGTTCCTGTTCAGTTAAAAGAAGAAAACCAAAAGTTCTTTTCAGAACTACCTCCAATTCTCATCAAAGAGCTATATTCTTAAAAAAATGAAGAGTAAGTGAAATATAGTGCATTGATAATTGAAAGGAGAATGAGTAAGAAAGAACAGAAAGGTATGAGAGGTGAAAGGAAGTGAAGTAGGAGGAATGAAAGAAGGTGAGTGTTAGAAAAGAAAGTTATGACACAGTGAATAAACTGGAGGCCTCATTTCTGAAAAGTGACGCATCGCTACGTGAAAACAGCGATGCGTCACTTTTCTGGACGCACTCCTTATGACATTCCAGATATGTCATATTTAATATATGACTAATCAATTCGCAAGGAGTTACAGATATGTCAGTATTTCTGACGTATCTGTAAACACAAAAGTAACGCATTGCTGGAGTGCGTCACAAAAGTGACGCAACTCCAGTAATGTGTCCTTTCACATGGAAAAAGCACCATGTGAAAGGTTTGCTGTGAAGCAGGCGCAAGATTTTGGCGCAACAGCATCCTAAAAGTGACGCACTGCATCATTATTACCAAGCTTTTTGCAGGGGAACACCCCCTCTGCATGCATTATACCTGACACTATTTTTAAAAAGTGACGCATCTAGGTACATGGGTCACTTTTTAAAACTCTGCGCCACATTATATCTGCATCAGGTATAATGTATGCAGAGGGGGCATTCCCCCGCAAAAAGCTTGGTAATAACGACGTACTGAAATCTATGAGATTTCTCTGCGTCACTTTTAGGATGCTGTTGCGTCAAAATCTTGCGCCTGCCTCGCGTCACTTTCATGTTTACAGATATGTGAGAAATACTGACGTATCTGTAACTCCTTGCAACATGATTCGTCATACATTAAATATGACACATCTGGAATGTCATAAGGAGTGCGCACAGAAAAGTGACGCATCACACCAGCAGTGTAATAAAATGTGCCTTGTTGCACTATATTTAAAGGACGCAACAGCATCCTAAAAGTGACGCAGTGAAATCTCAAACATTTCACTGCGTCGCTATTACAAAGCTTTTTGCGGGGGAACACCCCCTCTGCATGCATTATACCTCACGCAGATATAATGTGGCGCTTGATTTTAAAAAGTGACCCATCTACCTAAATACGTCACTTTTTAAATATAACGCAACGAGGCACATTTTTTTACACCACTGGTGCGATGCGTCACTTTTCTGTGCGCACTCCTTATGACATTCCAAGTAACGCATTGCTGGAGTGCGTCAAAAAAGTGACGCAACTCCAGTAATGTGTCCTTTCACATGGAAAAAGCACCATGTGAAAGGTCTTGCGTCAGTCTAACACCTGCTGTAAAGCAGGCGCAAGATATTGACGCAACAGCATCCTAAAAGTGACGCAGTGATATCTCAAAGATTTCACTGCGTCGCTATTACAAAGCTTTTGGAAAGGGGCGACCACTCGGTCCCCCCGAACGTATGGCGGAGTACCACGATCCCCCCGGGAAGCCATCTTGGGCGGGAGGCGCGTCTCGGCTGGTATGCCCGAAGCGGCGTAGCCGGGGCGCGCCTTTTCCCGCCCTAGAGTGGGTTGGCCTAGACACTGACGCGGCTGGCCACGCCCTAGGGGCGGGCAGGGGCGGGTTTACGCCCGCCCTGAAGACGGATAAAAGGAGAAGCAAGATCCGAAGGCATCCTCTTGTTCCTGTGCTCTGAAGCTGCACCTCCTCGCTGCACGTGAGCTCGAGACGGAACGAAGAGCCAATTTTGAGCGTTGTAATCTTTCTTGTTTGTTTTTCAGATACTCTGTTGGAGAATGCCGAAGAAGGCGGGAAAGCGCATGACTACTGACCAGATGCTGCGCGTTCTTATGAAAGAGATGACAGAGTTAAAGAGGCGAATGGATGAAAACGAGGAAGGGGGACCGAAACGTCCTTTGGCGGGAGCGGCCCCGGGAGGGAAAAACAAGAGGCCCAGGAGAGGGAGAGCTGTGGAAGACATCCCGGGCCCTAGTGCCCCGCTAGAGACACCCACCCCCGTGCCGGAGGGAGGGAATCCGATTCCCGTTGTGGTCACCCCCGTGTCCGGGGACGATATGCCGCCTGAGCTGGCAGCACAACTAGCAGCGTGGTTGGGTAAAGATAGTGAGGGCGCCACGGCTGTCGACGCGCAGGTGCTGATGAAGCAGCTGCGTGAGTCACGGGAAGCAGCGAAGGTATCCACACCGGCTGCGGTAGTAGAGAAGCCACAGGGGACAGGTCCGGTCGCAGAGACGCCGTCCGGTTCAGGTAAGCGGCCATTGCCGATTGCAAGGGATGAGTCAGCACCTTCTCGTAGGGAAAGGGTGGGTCAGCATGTTCCCTTGGCTATTAAGGAGAAGATATGGGCGGGAGAATATGTGAACATTTTCTCGTTGCTTACTGATCACTATGAAATGGAGCATGTTAAGGGCCAGAAGGATCTCATGCATCCGAGTGTTTGGCGCGCAAAAATGGCCGCCTTTAAGGTGAACGAAAATATTGGCAATTGGGGCAAAGCGTGGGGGGTCTTTACATCGATCTTGGGGGAACGAAGGCCCGATCTGCTGCACGAATTGCCGATTTATCAGTCTCGAATCATGGGGTACTCGGTGTCACATGAGGGTAACCATTGGTTCTGTTATGATAATCTGTTTAGAAAGGCTAAAGAACATGATAAAAGCTTAACTTGGGATTGTTATGATTCTGTGTCTTGGGATAAAATGAAGGAGACTGGTATGTTGAAAGTGCCATTGGTGGGAAGTAACGTTGGCGAATCCTACCGCCAGTATGCGGGGACGCCCTTTCGATCAGGTACAGGTACCGACAATTACTCGAGGCCTGCCGGAAATACAGGAAAAAGGGGGGTTTGTTGGAACTTCAACAGGGGTAAATGTACCAGGCCCCAGGGATCGTGCAAATTTAGGCACGAATGTAGTGGGTGTGGGCAATCATCCCATCCTGAGTCCACGTGCAGAGCCAAAACGGGTGATAACGGGGGTAGAGGAGGCGCCAAACAGGTCTAATATAGTCCGAGGGGCGCCTTTACCTACCCCGATTGATACCTTGGCGATGATTCCTTGGCTCAGTGAATACCCGGATCGTACTTCTGCTGGGGTGTTGCGGAACGGGTTTTCTTATGGTTTCCGCATCCCAGTGGGGGACTTTCAAGGTGCAACGAAATGTAAAAATCAGCTATCGGTCTTCCAGCATACGACCGTGGTACAGGATAAGATCAGGAAAGAGGTGACTCGAGGTCGCGTCGCCGGTCCGTTTAGTGTACCACCGGTTCCTAACTTTGTTTGTTCCCCCTTAGGTGTGGTCCCAAAGAAGGACCCGGGGGAGTTTCGGCTGATACACAATTTATCAGCCCCACGTGGTCTTTCCGTAAACGAGGCGATAGACCCGGAAGTGTGTTCGGTGCGGTACGCATCCTTCGATGAGGCCGTAGCCATTTTGAATCGCCTGGGGCCCGGGGCGCTGATGGCAAAATCTGATATCGAGTCAGCGTTCCGGTTGCTCCCGGTACATCCAGTCGATCAGCGTCTCCTAGGTTTCATGTTTCAGGGTCATTATTACATGGATAGGTGTATGCCGATGGGGTGCTCTATATCTTGTGCCTATTTCGAAAAATTCAGTACTTTTCTACAATGGGTCTTCACAAGGAAGACGGGTTTCCGAAATGTGATGCATTACCTTGATAATTTTTGTGTTCCTGGGGGCAGCCGGTGATCCGGAATGTGGGCAGGCTTTGGCTCAATTTTGTGTTTTAATGAATCAGTTTGGCGTGCCATTGGCACCTGGTAAGACTGTGGGCCCTTCCACTTGCCTCGAGTTTCTGGGGATCGAGTTGGATTCCGAGGAAGGGTGTTTTCGTTTGCCTACCGAAAAAGTGTCAAAGTTCAGGACATCTCTGAAAATATGTATAAATGGATCCAAGGTTAAGCTGCATCAGTTACAGCAGCTAGTTGGCCAGTTGAATTTTGCCCTGAGGGTTATACCAATGGCCCGCCCCTTTTCTCGTTCGATTGCTCAAGCCATGGTCGGCCTGAAGGAGGGCCATCATTGCACGAGGCTCTCGGCTGAGGTCCGCCAGGACATGCGCATTTGGTTGGCATTCTTGGCGGATTTCAATGGTCGAGTCGTCTGGAATAAACCAGCCATGTCCTCTGATGAGCTGGGGCTGTGGACGGATTCGGCAGGGAGTATAGGTTTTGGTGCCATCTTCGGCACAAGATTGTCTGCACAAAAGTGGCCGACATGGTGGCATGACAGTGGGCTGACAAGTAACATTGCTTTCCTGGAACTTTTCCCCATTTTAGTAGCCCTGAGAACTTGGCCCGAAGGGTTCATGGATCACTCTGTGGTATTCTGGTCTGACAATATGACCGTGGTCGAGTGTATCAATAGCCAGGCAGCACGATGCAAGTGGATTTTGAGACTACTCAAAGAAATTGTTTTACTGTGTATGCAATTGAACGTGTTATTCAAAGCAAGACATGTCCCAGGGGTAATGAACCAGGCAGCTGATGCACTGTCTCGTTTTCGTATGCAGGCTTTCTGGGGTTTTCTTCCCACAGCGGACCCGGAGCAGGCACCCTTTCCCGAAGCTCTCTGGTCTCTCGGTGCCCCGAACTTCGTAACCTCGTGGGAGAGAGTTTAGCACCCAGGACGAGGAAGGCATATGAAGGGGCGTTCCGGTCCTATTTGGCCTTTTTGGGGACTGATAGAGAGGAGCTTTGGGGCCAGGAAGAGTGGGTGGTGAATTTTCTCATGTCCTTACATCGGGTCGGGAAATCGGTGGCCACAGCTCAGAGGCATCGGGCTGCCATTTCCTTTGTTGCTAGGGCCCACGGGATCCTTGACCCGACAGCGTCTTTCGTTGTACAGAAAGCGCTACGAGGGTGGCAACGCCTTGAGGGTCGCAGAGTAGATGAAAGGCGCCCGATAGGTTTAGATAGGCTGGCCCAGTTGCTATTCAGACTCCCTGCTACGTGTTCATCTCAGTTTGAGACGGTGTTATTCCGAGCCGCTTTTACGCTGGCATTCCATGGGGCTATGCGGGTAAGCGAACTAGTGGCGAGGAACAGGCAGGATGTAACAGGAGGATTGTGCCTGGAGCACGTCCAGATCAGAGGGGAGACGATGACGGTCTCGTTTGTCAGGTCCAAAACCGATCAAAGTGGGATGGGTGACTGCGTAATCATTCGCAGGATTCCCGGGTCCTCCATGTGCCCGGTAAGGTGTCTAGAAGATTATTTAACACGAAGGGTGGCATCATGGGGGGGGACCTTGTTGAGACACGCTGACGCCACCCCACTGACAAAGTTTCAGTTTCAGCGGGTGCTTGCGATGTCGATTGCCGCTGCGGGCTTGAACCCGGGCGAGTTTGGGACCCATTCCTTTCGGATAGGGGCTGCTACAGAAGCTATAGCCAGGGGTCTGGATGTGGAACAAGTTAAACGGGTGGGGCGTTGGTCCTCCAATTGTTATAAAAGGTATGTGCGTTTGCACATGTTGTGAAGCTGTAACAATGTACTCACGCTTCTTGTTTTGTTTGGTTTTCAGTTGCGCAAGCCTACGAGGCGGGGCGGACTTTGCAGTCGACCCAACACCGGGCCAGCGGTCAGACATCACCGGCTGTGAAAAAGGAGGTGTGGGTCGTGGGCCACTCATACGTGAGACGTGCCGCAGACGTATTCAAGGCAGGTGATATGATTCACGTAGCTGGGGAATACGGGTACAGTGTGTCCTTCTACGGAAGAGGCGGTCTCTGTATTGACCAGTTTCAATCATATTTTGAGGGTTTGCTAGGGCGGACGAGGTCACCGCCGTCTGTAGTCATAGTACATCTTGGGGGTAATGATTTGGTCACCACTGGTAGACGACTTCTCCTTGAGGCGATGCTTTCCACTGTAAGTTGGTTAGCGAGGAGAGTTCCAGGGTGCACAATTGCATGGTCCCATATGATCCCACGAAAAGTGTGGCGGGGGCTATTTCGGTTCCTGCTTTAAATCATTCTGTTAGAAAGCTTAATAATAAAGTGAGTAGGTTGTTCCGTTCCAGGACACTGCATTCTATTTCACATGGGTGTATTAATGATGACAGTATGTATGTGGGGGATGGAGTGCATTTGTCTTGGGTGGGGAATGAGTTACTCATAGGAGACTTCTTAGCATGGCTAAAAACGTTACACCATGACCTTTAGGTAGGAGTGTTGTGGGGGGTCCGGATAGCCGGTCAACTATCCGGCCTGTGGCGGTAAGGTCATGATCGGTGAGCACTAATTGGAAGATCCCTATGAGTGGGCGTCACCCAGCACGGATGGGAGCGCTCGGGGGAGGTGGCCATTGGCCCCTCAACGGGGAGGCGGTCCCTTCTAAGGATGGGTCGCCGAAAGAAAAGGAAAGGCGGTCAAGGCCCCTTCCTGGGTAGGAGGGGTTACAGCCCCCTCCTGGGGAATTTCCCGGGGCCAGGACGTCTGCGACGGCAGATGTGGTAAGTTGTGTGGGGTTTGGGGGGGGTCTACGCTACCTTCTAGATACCTCACACGAGTCCTCGTACGACCTCTAAGTGGCGTCGAGTTTTATTGGGGCCCCCGTCAAGTCAAGGGAAATTGGTAATTGCACTTGAGGTACGCCTCTGGGCCGCCCCTCACAAGTGAGGGCGATATTTCTGGGTTAGGGATCTTGACACCGGTTACGACCTTGCCGTTGGCCCTTAAACGTTAGGATGTACAATTTCAAAATTTCAAGTAAATGTTTTGTAGGATGTTAGTGCGGCTAGGAGAACCTTTGTATTAGAGAATATGTTAAGGTTAGCCAAACATCGCAATGTGGTAATGAAATTGTACATAATATGAAACTGTTTATTTAATGTTTTAATTTTGTTTCATATTTTAATAAATACGGCCGGGAGGGTTACTCCCTCCCGTCTTCCAAAGACTTCAGAACTGTTTCCGGTTTCCCATCCTTGGGGATTGTGTTGAGAGGGGGTGGCGGGTATCTCAGCCCTATTGCGGGAGAACACCCCCTCTGCATGCATTATACCTGACGCTATTTTTAAAAAGTGACGCATCTAGGTACATGGGTCACTTTTTAAAACTCTGCGCCACATTATATCTGCGTCAGGTATAATGTATGCAGAGGGGGCATTCCCCCGCAAAAAGCTTGGTAATAACGACGTACTGAAATCTATAAGATTTCTCTGCGTCACTTTTAGGATGCTGTTGCGTCAAAATCTTGCACCTGCCTCGCATCACTTTTATGTTTACAGATATGTCAGAAATACTGATGTATCTGTAACTCCTTGCAACATGATTCGTCATACATTAAATATGACACATCTGGAATGTCATAAGGAGTGCGCACAGAAAAGTGACGCATCACAACAGCAGTGTAAAAAAATGTGCCTCGTTGCACTATATATAAAAAGTGACGCATCTAGATAGATGCGTCACTTTTTAAATATTGCATAACAATGCGCATTTTTTTACACCGCTGGTGCGTCACAAAAATTGACGCACAGGAGGCGCAAAACTAGCAGGGCAAGGCCTTCATAAATATGGTCCTGGATTTTCCCCGTGCTTCGCCGGTGCGCGTACCATGCGCTTCCCCCGCGCAAAACGAAAAAAAAAATAAAAAATGTAATGCCCCGCAGGACCCTATTTTAGCCCCTACATCAAACCTAGGGGGTCAGAGGGGGTCTACTCTTCCCCCTTATGGTCATTTGCCCCTTTTTTTTTCAAACCCCTTGTGTCTCGATTTTACCGAGACACAAGATGGCGGCCGCTCCAGACTGTTTAGAATGTTTACAGACACCCAAGAGCCAATCAGCTTTCTGCGCGCAAGTCGCGTGTCGCGCCAGGAGCGCACTCCGGTGCGCGCACCGGAGAGCGCCTATAGATATATATATTTTTTTGAACCTAAATTACTCAAAATCCACTGCAGCACACATCTTGAGACATAGCAAAGGCACATCGGGCTACCAGTCCCTTCAAGTAAAATCGACCGCCCTATGGAAATTTACATGGGGAAAACGCGTTTTGGGACCCCCCTTTTATCTCGGCCCCCGCTTGACGTATCCCCCCCAAACTTTCAAGGAAGGACCGGAGCTTGACGAGGCCATTTTCAGGAAATTTTCAGGCAGATTCGTCAACTGGTGCCAAAGTTATTCCAAATAGAATTTTGAGATTTAACATTGAAAAAAATCCTAACTATAACTACCTACTGGCGAGCGCCAGTAGGTAATATAGATATATATATATATATATATATATATATATATATATATATATATATCACTGATTTTTTTGAACCTAAATTACTCAAAATCCACTGCAGCACACATCTTGAGACATAGCAAAGGCACATCGGGCTACCAGTCCCTTCAATTTTGCCAAGTTTGGTGGAAATCCATTCAGCCGTTCGGGCTAAAAGTAAAATCGACCGCCCTATGGAAATTTACATGGGGAAAACGCGTTTTGGGACCCCCCTTTTATCTCGGCCCCCGCTTGACGTATCCCCCCCAAACTTTCAAGGAAGGACCGGAGCTCGACGAGGCCATTTTCAGGAAATTTTCAGGCAGATTCGTCAACCGGTGCCAAAGTTATTCCAAATAGAATTTTGAGATTTAACATTGAAAAAAATCCTAACTATAACTACCTACTTGCGACCGCCAGTAGGTAATATAGATATATATATATATATATATATATATATATATATATATTCACTGAAAAAACCATAGGTTTCACACCAGTTATAGTTAGCTGGAAATTTTACTGGTATAAAACCATTGAAATTCCCACGTTATAGTTAGTTGGACTCACTATAACTTGCGCGTGCAATGCACTGCTGATGACATCACATATTGCATCACTCATGACATGGTCAGTGACATCACTCATGACATCACTGATGACATCTCAAATGACATCACTGATGACATCTTCCAGTGAATGTGTCTTTCTGAAACATAAATATATTTTATATATGTATATGTTAAGATCGATGGAAGAATAAATGTTTAAATAAGTGTCTGAATGGATGTTTTTTTTAAAGAAATTGATTGGTTAACTGGCTTATTTAGTGTATCTTAGTGAATACATATATTAGCGAGTAATGTTTAAATATTTAAATATATGTATCAGTGTTTTACTTTGTGTATAAGTGGCTGCATGGGTTGGTGAGTAGCTACATGTGTGTGTATATGGGTTATTAGATTTTTTTTAGTATCAGTATGAGTGTCTGTATGGTTTGGTGGGGCTGTTACTTAGCACATAGATGCATCAATGACTGACTCACTGTTTGTATGTGTTTTGAAGACAGCATTTGTGTAGGATTGTATGGGTGGATGAGTGTGTATATGTGTGTGTTAGAGAGTGAATGCCTCTCTCACTAGTGTCTTTATGAGTAACTACATATGTTTTAATCTTGTATATATGAGAATTGATGTATATAAGTAAGTATATGTGAGAGTGAGAGATTGAAAGAGTTCCTGTTTAAATAAGTATGTGTTTCTATAAGTGATTGTTTAAGAGAGTAAGTATGTGTAAGTTTCCTTAGAAGTAATGTGCTAATGTGTGTATAGTTGTATATGCAAATAAATGGATGTTTATTAGTTTATTTGTATGTGTGAGTATATGTATGAGTAAGTTTTTGATGACTGTCAGTGTGTAACAGAATGAATAGGGGTATCACTACATATGATGAGTGAGTATATGTATGAGTGAATACATAAAACTGTTGGTGAATGTGTGAATTTGTATATAGATGGTGAAATTACTGAATTGGTTGTTGTAACTGGTATGGGTATATCCACTTTTTTGTTAATGTTAGTTTCTATTTTTGAATATGTGTTTCAAAGGTTACTTTACAGTGAAAGGAGGTCTGTCACTCTGTCACAAGGATGGTGTCATCAGTGATGTCATGAGTGATGTCACTGACCATGTCATGAGTGATGTAATATGTGATGTCATCAGCAGTGCATTGCACGCGCAAGTTATAGTGAGTCCAACTAACTATAACGTGGGAATTTCAATGGTTTTATATCAGTAAAATTTCCAGCTAACTATAACTGGTGTGAAACCTATGGTTTTTTCAGTGAATTTAATAGGTTTTTTAAATGCTAATTCCTAACTATAACTGGTGCGAAACCTATGGTTTTTTCAGTGAATTTCATAGGTTTTTTAAATGCTAATTCCTTTGTATATCGAGTTTCTAACCTTTTTTTTTTTTTTACAATTTGCTGTTTTTTTTAAAGTATTAATGTTTTTTTTATATAATTTTTTTCTTTTGCGCTCTGGGTGCGCGCTCCGGGAAGCTTTCAGCTAAGCTCTCCGGTAAGCTTTTCCGTGAGCTCATCTGAAAGCGCACCCAGAGCGCAACTGTCGTTCGTGAAAAAAAATATGAATGAAAAGTTAATAATAATGCAAAACATTTCGTACCATACAA
Organism: Lissotriton vulgaris; assembly: GCF_964263255.1. NCBI lineage: Eukaryota > Metazoa > Chordata > Amphibia > Caudata > Salamandridae > Lissotriton > Lissotriton vulgaris. The sequence continues at coordinate 1,098,025,455 of NC_141691.1, read as the reverse complement.
ATAAAATTAGTTTTTTTTAATAAGGAAAATGATTATGCATTTCTGTAAAAGTTTGATGACGTCACTTCGGCGCGCAACGTAAGTGCCCTCGGAAGCGCCTACGTTCGCGGCGCATAAACGCAAGCAAAAGCGCCTACGATCGCGCCACGTTTGCGCCCCGGAAGCGCCTACGATCGCGCTGCGTAAACGCACCGGAAGTGCTCCGGAGCGCGCAGCGTAAACGCGTCGGGTCATGGACCCTAAAATAACACTTTTCATTGGTTGCTAACAGTTTTTTTTTACAATGAATGAAATCCCCACCCATTTCCTTCACTTCTTCTTTCACTTTTGTGACTGAAAGACCTGCCTTTTTTGCTGTTGCATATTTCTTGATTAATCATGGCTGCCAGACCATCCAGCAGTGAAGATGACTCCAATGATTTCATTGATGAAGAGCCTCCTCAGCCGAAGGTCAAAGAACATTTCATCTGGAATTTTTTTAAGTTTCCAGCAGACCAGAAAAAGGTGAATGCACCAAAAGTAGAGTGCAGGATCTGCAAACAGGTCCTGTCACGGGGTAACCCCCAAAAAAAGTATTCTTTTGGCAACTTCACCATGATTCGCCATGTGGAGAGGAGGCACCCCCAGAATTTTGCCCAGGAAAGTGTCAGGGCTCTGGCACAAGAGGTTCCCAGAGATGGGGCCTCTACATCAACAGGAGGAGCAACTTCTTCTGGGAGAGAGCAATCGCAGGAGCAGGTGGCAAACATACAACCTGCATTTAACCATGGGGTCGTCAAATGCAGATACTGCAATCAACTCCTCACCTATGGGGAGCAAAGTGTCCTGCTCATGGTTCGAGCATTGGAGAACCATCGCTGCCCTTCTCACCCCTAATTTTTTTCTTTTCTTTTTGCTCCTGTTGAGCAGTTTCCATTCCCTGTTTTTGTTCCTGTTCAGTTAAAAGAAGAAAACCAAAAGTTCTTTTCAGAACTACCTCCAATTCTCATCAAAGAGCTATATTCTTAAAAAAATGAAGAGTAAGTGAAATATAGTGCATTGATAATTGAAAGGAGAATGAGTAAGAAAGAACAGAAAGGTATGAGAGGTGAAAGGAAGTGAAGTAGGAGGAATGAAAGAAGGTGAGTGTTAGAAAAGAAAGTTATGACACAGTGAATAAACTGGAGGCCTCATTTCTGAAAAGTGACGCATCGCTACGTGAAAACATCGATGCGTCACTTTTCTGGACGCACTCCTTATGACATTCCAGATATGTCATATTTAATATATGACTAATCAATTCGCAAGGAGTTACAGATATGTCAGTATTTCTGACGTATCTGTGAACACAAAAGTAACGCATTGCTGGAGTGCGTCACAAAAGTGACGCAACTCCAGTAATGTGTCCTTTCACATGGAAAAAGCACCATGTGAAAGGTTTGCTGTGAAGCAGGCGCAAGATTTTGGCGCAACAGCATCCTAAAAAAGACGCACTGCGTCATTATTACCAAGCTTTTTGCAGGGGAACACCCCCTCTGCATGCATTATACCTGACACTATTTTTAAAAAGTGACGCATCTAGGTACATGGGTCACTTTTTAAAACTCTGCGCCACATTATATCTGCATCAGGTATAATGTATGCAGAGGGGGCAATCCCTCGCAAAAAGCTTGGTAATAACGACGTACTGAAATCTATGAGATTTCTCTGCGTCACTTTTAGGATGCTGTTGCGTCAAAATCTTGCGCCTGCCTCGCGTCACTTTCATGTTTACAGATATGTGAGAAATACTGACGTATCTGTAACTCCTTGCAACATGATTCGTCATACATTAAATATGACACATCTGGAATGTCATAAGGAGTGCGCACAGAAAAGTGACGCATCACACCAGCAGTGTAATAAAATGTGCCTCGTTGCACTATATTTAAAGGATGCAACAGCATCCTAAAAGTGACGCAGTGAAATCTCAAACATTTCACTGCGTCGCTATTACAAAGCTTTTTGCGGGGGAACACCCCCTCTGCATGCATTATACCTCACGCAGATATAATGTGGCGCTTGATTTTAAAAAGTGACCCATCTACCTAGATACGTCACTTTTTAAATATAACGCAACGAGGCACATTTTTTTACACCACTGGTGCGATGCGTCACTTTTCTGTGCGCACTCCTTATGACATTCCAAGTAACGCATTGCTGGAGTGCGTCACAAAAGTGACGCAACTCCAGTAATGTGTCCTTTCACATGGAAAAAGCACCATGTGAAAGGGCTTGCGTCAGTCTAACACCTGCTGCAAAGCAGGCACAAGATTTTGACGCAACAGCATCCTAAAAGTGACGCAGTGAAATCTCAAAGATTTCACTGCGTCGCTATTACAAAGCTTTTTGCGGGAGAACACCCCCTCTGCATGCATTATACCTGACGCTATTTTTAAAAAGTGACGCATCTAGGTACATGGGTCACTTTTTAAAACTCTGCGCCACATTATATCTGCGTCAGGTATAATGTATGCAAAGGGGGCATTCCCCCGCAAAAAGCTTGGTAATAACGACGTACTGAAATCTATAAGATTTCTCTGCGTCACTTTTAGGATGCTGTTGCGTCAAAATCTTGCACCTGCCTCGCATCACTTTTATGTTTACAGATATGTCAGAAATACTGATGTATCTGTAACTCCTTGCAACATGATTCGTCATACATTAAATATGACACATCTGGAATGTCATAAGGAGTGCGCACAGAAAAGTGACGCATCACAACAGCAGTGTAAAAAAATGTGCCTCGTTGCACTATATTTAAAAAGTGACGCATCTAGATAGATGCGTCACTTTTTAAATATTGCATAACAATGCGCATTTTTTTACACCGCTGGTGCGTCACAAAAATTGACGCACAGGAGGCGCAAAACTAGCAGCGCAAGGCCTTCATAAATATGGTCCTGGATTTTCCCCGTGCTTCGCCGGTGCGCGTACCATGCGCTTCCCCCGCGCAAAACGAAAAAAAAAAAAAAAATTTATGCCCTGCAGGACCCTATTTTAGCCCCTACATCAAACCTAGGGGGTCAGAGGGGGTCTACTCTTCCCCCTTATGGTCATTTGCCCCTTTTTTTTTCAAACCCCTTGTGTCTCGATTTTACTGAGACACAAGATGGCGGCCGCTCCAGACTGTTTAGAATGTTTACAGACACCCAAGAGCCAATCAGCTTCCTGCGCGCAAGTCGCGTGTCGCGCCTGGAGCGCACTCCGGTGCGCGCACCGGAGAGCGCCTATAGATATATATTTTTTTTTTAACCTAAATTACTCAAAATCCACTGCAGCACATATCTTGAGACATAGCAAAGGCACATCGGGCTACCAGTCCCTTCAATTTTGCCAAGTTTGCTGGAAATCCATTCAGCCGTTCGGGCTAAAAGTGAAATCGACCGCCCTATGGAAATTTACATGGGGAAAACGCGTTTTGGGACCCCCCTTTTATCTCGGCCCCCGCTTGGCGTATCCCCCCAAACTTACAAGGAAGGCTCGACGAGGCCATTTTCAGGAAATTTTCAGGCAGATTCGTCAACCGGTGCCAAAGTTATTCCAAATAGAATTTTGAGATTTAACATTGAAAAAAATCCTAACTATAACTACCTACTGGCGACCGCCAGTAGGTAATATATATATATATATATATATTCACTGAAAAAACCATAGGTTTCACACCAGTTATAGTTAGCTGGAAATTTTACTGATATAAAACCATTGAAATTCCCACGTTATAGTTAGTCGGACTCACTATAACTTGCGCGTGCAATGCACTGCTGATGACATCACATATTACATCACTCATGACATGGTCAGTGACATCACTCATGACACCATCCTTGTGACATAGTGACAGACCTCCTTTCACTATAATGTAACCCTTGAGACACATATTCAAAAATAGAAACTGAAATTTTAAAAAAAATGGAGATACCTATATCAGTTACAACAAGCAATTCAGTAATTCCACTATCTATATACACATCCACTCATTCACCAACAGTTCTATATAGTCACTCATACATATACTCACTCATCATATGAAGTGATACACCTATACATCCTGTTACACACCGACATTCATCCAAAAGTTACTCACACACATATTCACACGTGCAAATAAACTATTGGACATCCATTTATTTGAATATAGAGTTATACACACACTTCCACCTTACTTCTATTTAAAATTACACATATTTATTCTCTTAAACAATCACTTATAGAAACACATACTTATTTAAACAGGAACTCTTACAATCTCTTACTCTCACATATACTCACTTATATACATCAATATTCATATATACTAGATTAAAACATATGTAGTTACTGATAAAGACACTAGTGAGACAGTCATTCACTCACTAACAAACACATATAGACACTCATCCACCCATACAGTCCTGTACATATGTTGTCTTCAAAACACATACAAACAAAGAGTCAGTCACTCATGCATCTATGTGCTAAGTAATACCCCCACCAAACCATATAGACACTCATACTGATACTAATAAAAATATCTAATAACCCATATACATACACATGAGTGGATGTGTATTAGATGGTGGTATTACTGAATTGGTTGTTGTAACTGGTATGGGTATATCCACTTTTTTGAAAATATTAGTTTCTATTTTTGAATATGTGTTTCATGGGTTACATTACACTGAAAGGAGGTCTGTCACTGTGTCACAAGGATGGTGTCATCAGTGATGTCATGAGTGATGTCACTGACCATGTCATGAGTGATGTAATATGTGATGTCATCAGCAGTGCATTGCACGCGCAAGTTATAGTGAGTCCGACTAACTATAACGTGGGAATTTCAATGGTTTTATATCAGTAAAATTTCCAGCTAACTATAACTGGTGTGAAACCTATGGTTTTTTCAGTGAATTTAATAGGTTTTTTAAATGCTAATTCCTAACTATAACTGGTGTGAAACCTATGGTTTTTTTCAGTGAATTTCATAGGTTTTTTAAATGCTAATTCCTTACTATAAGTTTCACTTTATAAATAAGACTGTTAGCACTCTAGTTGTTCTTTTTAACACTCTGGTACATTCTGTCATTGGGCTACAGTTGTGCTACATCTAGTTGAATTTTGGGCTACATTTACAATTTTTGATCTCTGGTGGCCATCTTTGGGCTTCATTGGGCTACTTTGGGCTACATTTGGGCTACATTTTGGCTCTAACATATATTAAGCCCAATGTAGCACAATACATATTTTTATAAAGTTAATTTTTTTACAAACCACTTCAGAATAGGGCTACCTGTCTCTACAATTATCCCATTTTTTTTTTTTAATTTTTGGGGGGAGCGCTCCCAGAGCGCGCCCCGGAGTGCGCCCCGAAAAGCGTATTTCTGAAAAGCGCCCCCGGGCGCGCTCCGGGGAGCGTCTCGTGAGCGCCAATATCGCAAACGAAAACATGATCGTGACGTATCGCGTAGCCGCGACCGCGTGATACGCACGGCGTAAGCGCACCCGGAAGTACTCGAACGAATACGATCGCAAAACGTAAACTTCCGACGCGCTTACGCTGCGCGCCCCCGTGCGCGTAGCGTAAGCGCGTCGGGTCATGTGAGCAGAAAATAACACTTTTCATTGGTTCATAACAGTTTTAGTTTCATAATGATGAAGCCCCTGGTCTTGTGACCTGAAAATAACACTTCTCATTGGTTCAGGACAGTTTTGTTTTCCAAATGATGAAAGCCCCCACCTTTTTTCCTTATTCTGACTTTGTCCTTTGACTGAGGAAGATCTGTTTGGAACTCTCTGTACCTTTTTGTACTTTAAAATGGCTTCAGTAGCAGCAGCAGCAGGAGCATCTCAGCCACCACCACCACCACCACCACCAAGAGGACCAGCTCCAAATTATATTGGTGGTCAAGAACAGGAGGAGGAGGAAGAGGAAGAGGAGGAGGGGAGAAGAAGATGGCTGCCTGAAGAAAACACACCTTATAAACCCAAACCACACTTCATTTGGCAGTTTTTTTCAATCCCAGAGGGGCAAAAAAAGGTGAATGCTCCCAAAGTCACTTGCCTCATCTGCAATGATGAACTTTCACGGGGCAACCCAAATAAGAAATATTCTTTTGGTAACTATACCATGATTCGGCACATGACAAGAAAGCATCCAAACAACTACTCTCGCGCAGAGTTCCGGGAACTGGCCAGTAACCTCCCCCAGTCATCAAGGACCCCCTCCCAAAGAAAACAACCCTCTTCCTCGCAACCAGAAACATCTGAGGTGATGCCTTGCATTCAGCCGAGATTTGCTGATTTTAAAATTACTTGCACTGCTTGTGGCAAGCTTATCTCCTATGGGGAACAAAGTATTAAGCTCATCGTCCTTGCAGGTGATAATCACAAGTGCCCCAAAAAGAAATAATTTTTTGGGTTTTTTGTTTTTTTGCTCCAGTTGAGCCAGTTTCAATTCCCTTTTTTTGTTTCTCCCCCTAAAAAATACAAAAAAAATATAAAACTGTTTTGAAAAGCCAAAAAAAGTTAAAAAAGTTCCAAAAACACAAAAAAAATATAAAACAACAAAAAGAAGAAAAAAAAAAGTTCTTTTAAGAACTACCTCCAATTTCTAAATGAAAACTTCATTTTTTTAAAACTCTGTCATCTTTTTCCCTCATTTTACGCTCCCCGGTGCGCTACCTGGTGCGCGCACCGAGCGCTTCCCCCGCGCAAAACGAAAAAAAAAAAAATATTTTAAATGCCCCGCGGGGCCCTTTTATAGCCCCCACATCAAACCTAGGGGGTCAAATGGGTCTATCCCTGACGCCTTATGGTCAGTTCCCACTTTGTTTTAGCCACCTCTTATGTCTCGATTTTACCGAGACACAAGATGGCGACCGCTCTGGACTGTTTGGAATGTTTACAGACACCCGAGAGCCAATCAGCTTTCCATGCGCACCTCGCGTGTCGCGCCTGGAGCGCACTCCGGTGCGCGCACCTGTGCGCTGCTATAGATATATATATTTTTTTGGACCTAAATTACTCAAAATCCACTGGAGCACATATCTTGAGACATAGCAAAGGCACATCGGGCTACCAGTCCCTACAATTTTGCCAAGTTTGGTGTAAATCCATTCAGCCGTTCGGGCTAAAAGTGAAATCGACCGCCCTATGGAAATTAACATGGGGAAAACGCGTTTTGGGACCCCCCTTTTATCTCGGCCCCCGCTTATTGTATCCCCCCCAAACTTTCAGGGAAGGACCGGAGCTCGACGAGGCCATTTTCCTGAAATTTTCAGGCAGATTCGTCAACCGGTGCCAAAGTTATTCCAAATAGAATTTTGAGATTTAACATTGAAAAAAATCCTAACTATAACTACCTACTGGCGACCGCCAGTAGGTAATATATATATATATATATATATATATATATATATATATATATATATATATATATATATATATATATATATATATATATATATTAATTCCATGCAGAATCCAACACTTTGGAAAGAACCACACGAACTCCAAAATCGGCTCTCACATTCTTTACTAACATCTTGCCAGCATGGAACACTCCTCGGGAGCAATAAATCACATCTTGCTTTAATATTGCCAGACGCGTTTCAGGACGGATTTTCCTTTCATCAGTGGCTTCTCTGAGGCATTTGGAAATCGTTTTTCAAAGCGTGCATCCAATTTATTCAATTGATTTACTCCCGCCCTGCTGGGCGTTGCACACAGGCATCTCTGGAGCTGTAGTCCGCTTTGTTTTGCAACCCATGTGGGTGGATTCACAATGTCTTTTAGTCCGCAATTTAAAAGATGTTTGCACTCGTGAAAGTCCATGCCCTGCTTTTTAGATGCTGTTTGAGCTTTAGGTAAACTCCTATCTGCTTCGGAATTACCTTTGTTCGTCCCGTAGTATGCTGCACTAACCTAGTACAGCTCCGGACCCACTGGAATGGTGGGTTCCTTCCACGACCCTGGACACGGCCGTCACAAATTAATTCCATGCAGAATCCAACACTTTGGAAAGAACCACACGAACTCCAAAATCGGCTCTCACATTCTTTACTAACATCTTGCCAGCATGGAACACTCCTCGGGAGCAATAAATCACATCTTGCTTTAATGTTGCCAGATGCGTTTCAGGACGGATTTTCCTTTCATCAGTGGCTTCTCTGAGGCATTTGGGAATCGTTATATATATATATATATATATTCACTGAAAAAACCATAGGTTTCACACCAGTTATAGTTAGCTGGAAATTTTACTGATATAAAACCATTGAAATTCCCACGTTATAGTTAGTCGGACTCACTATAACTTGCGCGTGCAATGCACTGCTGATGACATCACATATTACATCACTCATGACATGGTCAGTGACATCACTCATGACATCACTGATGACACCATCCTTGTGACACAGTGACAGACCTCCTTTCACTATAATGTAACCCATGAAACACATATTCAAAAATAGAAACTAATATTTTCAAAAAAGTGGATATACCCATACCAGTTACAACAACCAATTCAGTAATACCACCATCTAATACACATCCACTCATGTGTATGTATATGGGTTATTAGATATTTTTATTAGTATCAGTATGAGTGTCTATATGGTTTGGTGGGGGTATTACTTAGCACATAGATGCATGAGTGACTGACTCTTTGTTTGTATGTGTTTTGAAGACAACATATGTACAGGACTGTATGGGTGGATGAGTGTCTATATGTGTTTGTTAGTGAGTGAATGACTGTCTCACTAGTGTCTTTATCAGTAACTACATATGTTTTAATCTAGTATATGTGAATATTGATGTATATAAGTGAGTATATGTGAGAGTAAGAGATTGTAAGAGTTCCTGTTTAAATAAGTATGTGTTTCTATAAGTGATTGTTTAAGAGAATAAATATGTGTAATTTTAAATAGAAGTAAGGTGGAAGTGTGTGTATAACTCTATATTCAAATAAATGGATGTCCAATAGTTTATTTGCACGTGTGAATATGTGTGTGAGTAACTTTTGGATGAATGTCGGTGTGTAACAGGATGTATAGGTGTATCACTTCATATGATGAGTGAGTATATGTATGAGTGACTATATAGAACTGTTGGTGAATGAGTGGATGTGTATATAGATAGTGGAATTACTGAATTGCTTGTTGTAACTGATATAGGTATCTCCATTTTTTTAAAAATTTCAGTTTCTATTTTTGAATATGTGTCTCAAGGGTTACATTATAGTGAAAGGAGGTCTGTCACTATGTCACAAGGATGGTGTCATGAGTGATGTCACTGACCATGTCATGAGTGATGTAATATGTGATGTCATCAGCAGTGCATTGCACGCGCAAGTTATAGTGAGTCCGACTAACTATAACGTGGGAATTTCAATGGTTTTATATCAGTAAAATTTCCAGCTAACTATAACTGGTGTGAAACCTATGGTTTTTTCAGTGAATTTAATAGGTTTTTTAAATGCTAATTCCTAACTATAACTGGTGTGAAACCTATGGTTTTTTCAGTGAATTTCATAGGTTTTTTAAATGCTAATTCCTAACTATAACTGGTGTGAAACCTATGGTTTTTTCAGTGAATTTCATAGGTTTTTTTAATGCTAATTCTTAACTTTTTATTCATACTCATACCTATGTGTTTTTTAGTGAATTGCTAAAGTATGTTTTTGTAAAAATGAACACTATAATGTATATTGAGATAATATTTTTAATTTAAAATATTTTTTTTTATATTTCGCTTTCGGTGCGCGCACCGGTGCGCGTACCGTCAGCGCACTAACAAAAAAAAGAAAAAAAAAATGAAGGAGGGACTGTGTAATAGATAGTAAGACAGATAAAAAGTGTAAAAGGAAGTAACTGAGAAAAGAAAAATGAATAAGGGAGCAAAAGAAAGAAGAAATAGGAAGAAGACTAAAGCAGAGGTTAAGGGAGATTGTAAATGGATGTTGAAAGTAAAAAAAAGGACAGTTAAGTATGAGAATGTCAGGTAGTGACGGAATCAGAGGAAAAGAATAGCAGTGATTGAGGGAAAGTAAATATCAGTGAATATAAGTAAAGAGGGGTGAAAGAGGGTACATGTAAGTGAATAAGGGTAACACATGGGGAGTAATAGAGACAAAGAAGAGAGAGAGTAAAAGAAGGACTGTCACAAAGGGACTAAGTCAACCAGTAAAAAAGGTAAGTGAAGGAGTGTGCATAGGCAGAAGTACTGAAAAAAATTGAATGTGGTCGGAAGTAAACATGGAATAAAAGAATAAGTGAGGGAAGCAAAGTAAGGAAATAGGTGTGCGGTAGGGTGACAGAAAAATAGTGAAAATAAAACAAAAGGTGATAACAAAAAACATTTTACAAACACACTTACCATATAATCTATGCAAATTTGTATCTGTGAAAGATAAAGGAAAAAACATGTTATAATTACATAAAAATGTATAATAAAATAGAAGAAACAGTTCATGAGGTTTAAAAATCTACAAAAGTTTACTTAGAAATGAAGCAATAGTGAAGGATACAAAAACAGAAAGAAAGTAATGTAGAAAGAAAAAAAAAAGGAAAAAGAAATAGTTGGAGAACAAATTCCTAAAGGTAAAAAAGATACTAAAAGAATGTAAAATATCAAAACAAAATGAGTAAAGATAAGAAACTAAAAGAAAAATGATTGAAAAGCAGAGAAGTCAGATTGATAAACTATAAATAAAATAGAGGAATAGAAGATGAATGAGAGTGAGTGAAGTGAAGTCACAGAGTAAAGGGATGAAAGAAATGAAGTTATTATAGAACGATGGATAAAACAGGAGTGAGAGAGTAAGTACACAGAAAGACAAAAGGAAGAACTAACTGAACTACAGTACAATGAGTGTGAAAGAAAAAAAAATGGAGAAAGAGAAAGAGTGTTAGGAAACTAAAGCAGAGGTACTAAGAGAATATGAAAAAGATAAAAAGTGGTGGAAGGAACAGAGGAAATGCAGATAGTTCCTATCAGATTAAGAAGTTGTGAATGAAGTGCAGTAAAGAAACAGCGATGAAAAAAGAGTGTAAATTAGTAAAGAGAGGTAAATAAGGGTGAAAAAGAAAAAGAGTGTATAACAATGTGAACACAATATAAATTACACAATGCAAACTACACAATAACTTCTACAATATGTTACATTATTTATTTTTGCTGTTCTCAGAATATATTGAATTCCACTTAAATTAGTGAGTTCAAAGTCTTCATCATATAACAGCGGGAAAAAAAAAACACAATCTAAAAGATTGTGTTTAAAAAAACCCATTCAAACATACATCTCATATATGTACACTAATCTTTGATTCACTTACTTTTCCATGAGGCCAAATAGAAGATAGTGAAGGTCCTTTTGGTGGAAAAAAAGTCTGCTGTTCCTTATAAGTTCCATTTCATCGACTTCCTATGAAAAAAGATCTAAAAACATCATACCTTACACAATCCTCACGGCCAATTTGTGTCAGATATATCAGTATTTTTTACTTTGAGATCCACTTAAAGTATCTACATGAGATAAATAATTTAAAATATTAGATTAACTAACTAACTAACTAACTTTTATTAACTATTCCCGTCTTCAAAGGCCAATTCCCTTTACTAAAACTTTGGTTTTAAAAACACTAGATAAGAATTTGTAGAGTCATAAGGCAAACGTTGTTTATAAGTTAAATGAGAATCATTGCAGTAACTCCATCCATTTTCAGATTTTAAGTAGCATGTATAATGTCCTGAGGTGGTCGAAGATCCATCATGATAAATAATAGCTTCAGTTGTAAAGGTCCTTCCAGAAATTGATAACTGAGAAGCCACAAAATTTTTGATAGAAGTTGTCAATTTAGTTCCATCAGGTCTACATCGTTGGAAAACTAAAATAATATACTGCCCATAACTTTGTATAAATAATGTAGACAGCATTGTACAGTTACATTGGGTACACACCATATTATGATCTGCTGCTTTAACTAGATTTTTAAAAGACACTGATTTACAGTCTGGTAAAGTCAAATATATAAATCTTTCAGTGTCTATTCTAGTAGTACTTGATAAACTACAATTGTGGCAGTCATGCTGCCATTGATAAGAAAGACTGAAAAGATTATCTACATCTACACCTTCATCTTCCAAAACACCAAACATATACATTAAAAATTCCTGACAATCCTGCTGAATGTTCTGTGAAAATTTATCTTGACCAGAACACAAATCTAAAATATTTCGAATTTCTGTTACACTTTCTATTTGTGCTGTAACACTGCTACATTTCTGAAACACAGAATTCATTAAACCACACAATCTTTGATCCCGATTTTCAACAATCTGTTCTTGTAAACTTTTAAGAAAAAAAACAACATTAACCACTACATTAGCATAGCAGTTGACACCAGAACTATTTTCAAACTGAAATCCAACAACATTTTCTCCACAATTCTTTTTCTTCCTGTTTTCAATTACAGTTTTCTCTACTTTTTGTCTTTTTGCAACTACCTCACTACAATTATCCTCATTTCTTCTTTTTCGGCCTACCACACGTTTTTCAAACAGAGGATATTGAGGCAAATGTGGAGCATACTCTCTTCTTAACCTATTGTATTCTTTAACACAATCTAGATCGGCAGAAATCTTTGTCTCATCACACGCAATCAAGTACAATCCTGATAAAGTTCTGACTCGAGATAATGCCACATATGCCATACCCTCTTTAAACACAGATCTTCCAATGTTCACCAATGCACTATCTACACTTAAACCTTGAGATTTATGAATTGTCACCGCATACGCCAAACAAACAGGAAACTGTTTTCGGCGAACATATAAGTCTTTTACAAGTAAAAATCTAGCAGAACAACGACTTATTTGTTGTACTTGTTCAATGCCATCAAATTTTATTTTTAAAAATTCAATTCCATCTCTATTTCTGTAATTCACAAAATCAACAACATAACCCATTGCTCCATTTACCAGACCGCTTTCAACATTTAAATTCCTTCTCAAAATGATACGACAATTTAAACACACATTCAGAGTCTTTTCAAAACCAGCTGTTTTTGAAATACTTTTCTCCAATGAATGCAATTTAGTTTTCAAATTTTCTGACAAAACAATTGTTGCACCCATATGCTCTATTTTATCTATTGCTTCCAGTTTCACAATCTCTTCATTTTCTAAGTCTAACATTTTTTGATTGAAGATGGAACATTCTTGCAGAGTTGGCATCAAACATATCCCAGATTTCTTCTCAGTCATTTTTTTAAAAATATTCTCTGGAAGAATGTTTTCATTTGCATACAAATTTGAAATTAATCGACTATGCAAAGCTTTTTTCCCTTTCTCAGTCATTTTTCCAATTCTTACATCTTGTAGAATATTTTTATAATCTTCATCCTTGGCCTGTCGCATATTTTGAAGCAGTTCAGCATATTTAAAATTTAGCCATATATTAACATTTCCAATGCTTCCAAGGGACTTCCTGGTATCTTCATGCGTGAGCATTTTAAACACTGGTTGTCCTTTTACTGGAGTCAACTGCAATAGATCTCCAAAAACAATAATGTGTTTTCCTCCAAATAACACATCATAGTCTGTTTTAAGAATTTCTTGCATTCTCAAATGCACAAAAGCAAGCATTAGATTTGAGACCATGCTTACTTCATCTATGATAAGAAGTTTCATTTTCTTCAAGACTCTTGAAACTTCAGAACACGCATCTCCAGATAGCTTGTTGTAATGCAATTTATTATCATGTTCAACTGGCAGCATCAATAAACGATGTAGAGTAATCCCTTTAATGTTATGTGCTGCCAGACCAGTTGGAGCAGTTACAACACAAGACAGTGGTGAATCAGTCCTTTTCTGCAGATAACTTGCAACGGCTTTAATTAGAAAACTTTTTCCTGTCCCCGCTTCTCCACTTACATACAGTCGGACAGGGTCAAATAATATACATGAGCACTCTTTTTTCTCATGTCTGAATCCATGTTCAATCTGCTCTGTGACTTCATCATATATCTTTTTCTGCTCAATGTTTAGTTGCGTTACCAAATCTTCTAAGTTAACTCCATCCTCTTGAGCTTGTTCCATAGCTCTTTCCACCTCATCCATGGCAGTGGCAGCTTCATTTTGGATAATTGGTCCTCCTAGTGGATCCTGGCTCAATGAAGTAGAACTCTGACTATCTTGAGAACTGTTTCTAGCTATCTCTTCAGCAATTGTGGTTTCTTGCTCCATTTCTTCATTCAACATTTGCAGATAATTTAGAAAAATAGGACATTCTATGGTATCCTTAGTTGCATTAAAAGAGTCTTCATAACAGAGAAAATCTCCAAGTAGTTCCTCTTCTGTACGCCATGGCTTAAAGAGTTGCAAAAGAGCTAAATAGTAAAATTCTCTTTTGTCTGGAACTTCACAACTCAATTTTCGATGATTAATCAAATGGCCTTTTTTCTGCTTCACTAGACATCCTTCATAGCCAATGAGTGCATATTTTCCATTATTGATATCTTCTGTGATGTTCCTCTTATAACTGTAGTTTTGAAGAACTTCATACAAACATGTGTTCTCAAGGTGAGTACTTCTATTTGGATAGTATGTATCCAACATATTTGTCTTCAAAATATCTGTACTGTTTGGTTCTTTTTCCGCCAAATATTCAATTTCTTGTACAGATTTCAAAACTCGGTTTCGTGTTGCAGCAAGACCAAGACTCACCCAAATGATTGTTCTTGATTTGGCATAGAGACTTGCTGATGATAACCGATCAGAACATTCATATGCTCCAATTTCTCGATGCGACAACATCTTCAGACTGAAACTGTATAATTTCTTGCTTAGACTCTTTTCATGTGAAATGTCCTCCCACATTTCCTTCAGTTCTGTCTTTTCTTTTTTGGTGATGTAAGATGTCACATATCGAGCCACAGCAATAGAGTTGTCAGCAACGAACTGAATATCCATGTTAGCATTCCACATGGACAAAATCACTGGGTTGTAATCGTTGATGTACTTAGATTCTTCATTTCTTTTCAAATTATATGTGTTTTTGGGAGATTTTCTCGTCACAGTATGTCGTAGAGATGACATCAAATTATTTACTCTTCCCTTAGAAATCACTGGTCGAGGAAATGCAAAACGACATTTCGTGTAGTACTTTTCCTTGTTTTTAAATTTTCGACGACAGTACTTTCCACAACGATGAGATTGAAAACGTAAAACTTGTTGCCTTAAATTGTTTTCTTCAGTAGATTTTGGAACAGCACATGTTGAATACTCTTCAATGAAACTCATCACTGTTTCATCTGAATCTGATCCAAATTTGGGTGCATCTTTAATCCACAACAACATATGTATATGAGGAGCACCTCTCGCTTGATATTCCTTCCTCCAAAAGAAATCCAAAACCTCTCCAAGGGGAGGATTTTTTTTGTTGGTAATAAAAGACATCATAGCTTCAAATCTATGATTAAAATATCTGCAAACATTCACTGGATCTAAAGAACACAGTTCTCCTGGTGTTTTCAATTCTATATTTGGTATGTTTTCATTTGCCTCTCGTAGAAATTGAAGTAAATCGTCCCATGCATACTCAGCACAGCTAAGAGTGAGGAACCATGTAGGAGTTCCTAAGTTTCTTAGCATACATTTCAATTCTCCATGACGACGAAACCAATACTCGTTGGTTCCACGTTGACATGCCATGAGATTGATTAGCTGAGATTCCAAAATACTGTCTTGCAGATTAACTTTCTCCATAAAGTCCCTTGCACAAACATTTTGCAAATGAGGTCCACTTTTTAATATATGATTAACTGCATAAGAAAGCCCAGACAAATCACTTTCAAACAGTAGATGAAATAAATATGGAATGCATTGACGAAACCTTGGATCTTCTGCATATAATCTTAGAGTCCGGTATTCAGCTGCAGGAATTTGAACTGGTCGATCATCATATCGTCCACCACAACCTGTTGGAAATAATTGTGGAAAACAACGAGCTTCCAAACTTTCTTCCCATACACTAATGGGACTTCCTTTTGCTGCCTTCATTTGAAACAAGTCAATTGCATTTCCCATTACTTCTTTGGAATGCAAAGGATGAACAGTATAATGTTCATATATTTCTTCAGTTCTAGACACATCAACTTTTTCAATTTGACCAACTGAAGAATCACTATCTTCTTCTGTAGCTGTTTCCTCTACTCCAACACTTACATTTTTGTAGTACTCATTGTTTTTAACTAAATACAACGTTGCCTTCTTGACTTTTTTAACATCCACTAAATCTTGCCAAATTTTCTTACTCTTTGTTGGAACCCCATTAACTAGAATAACTAAAGGATCTTCTTCTACTCTTTCTACACCAATTGTATTAATATTTTTCTTTACATCTAGAGGCAAATAAACAACTCTTCCCTTTAATCCTCTCAGTAAATCTGATGGAGGCAATTTCCCTGTCTTAGGCTCCATGCGTACAATAGCCTGAAAAGGATGGACACATTGAATCAAAATAGATTCATAAGTATTTAGATCCATCAATTCAGAAGGAATATCTATCAACTGAAGATTATTATAAACTGCTCTTGCAGGCATTCTATTTTCATTTAATTTTTTCAAACAATAAGTGCAAATACGCTGATCCAAACTCAAATCAAAAGAATTCTCCACCAACAAATAACTTACAAAATCCTCCCATTCACTATTATTTTCCAATTCACTTTTTGCATATAAATCAACTAACCTAGTCTGAATTTTATAATGAGTCCGTCGACAACACACACAAGTTACATTAGGCCTCTCACTTGATTTCACCTTAAACTTGATAATTTCCTCATCAAACTTTTCAATACTTGAAATTTGTCCATTATCTTCTGCATTACCATCCATTACTATATCTATTTCTACACTGTCCTCTTTGTTCCCAAAATAACAAAACTCAATTTCTTCACAAATAGTCTTCACATCCACTTCAGATCCATGCAAAAGAGCACTATTTAACTGTTTAAGCTTAAGTGCAGGACTTTTTGCATAATACAACTTCCTCACTAATTTCCTTACGTTATTATGATGCACTGCTAACATCCTAAAATGATGAAAAACACTCCGACAAACTTTTCTAGAAAGACATGCTAGTGAATGCCCTTGCAAACCTGTGCTTTCTCTCACTCTGCAAGGATCTAACTCTTGCAGGATCTTCATTTTTTGTTTGAGACTTTTTTTACTATATGTACGTAAGAAATTTCGAAGCAAATCAATTGATTCCTGTCGCACACTACAAATACTACTGCATTTCCATGTGTACACTGGACCCTTAGTACGTCTCCCTAAAACTTCATCAGCTAACACCTCTTCTGCATCTCTAGATACAAGTTTCTCTTTTTCCATCACACAACTATCTTTCACCTCATATGCACGACCACTGGTGTCAACTGCATGCACCAAATCATTTTCCTGAAAGTAACTCTCCTCATTAAAAAAAGGCTCAGAACTTGAACTATGCATCCATTCACCAGAAAATACTTCACAAAAATTACTCCGATTAATAATTCTTTTCCATCTACTGTTCGATTTGAAAACATCCATTGCCTTATTAAGTATCCTAATTCTATTGATTATTAAAATAAATAATTTTTTCTTAACTTCAAAAGCCTGATCAACAATCTTTTCTACACTTTTCTTTTTCTTGTAAAAAGCAGCTTTTAGTTTACTTTTCTTTTCATTTTTTAGCAAATTTAAAACTACCCTATTGCGAAACATTCGCCTACGAATGTCCCTAAAAACATTTACCCTTCTATTGCTAACCATTCTCTTCTCTCCTGGTCCAATGGAAACATTTTTTGTGGGCTTCTCTTTCCTTTTTAGATTTGTTGACTTTTTCTGTATATTCACATTAGCAATTTCATTTTTTTTCCTACGACATATGTTGCGAAGAAAAGACTTAATTGGCTTACCAGAAGCTTTTCTGGTGTTTTTTGAAGTAGTTGTTGAAGAGGATTCCATAAACTCTGTTGTTGATGTTCTCCTTTTCCGTATGGTATTTTTGATATTTCTTTGCCTTGAAGGCATTTTTGCTTCCTTTTCAGAAGTTGATTTGAATCTGTTGTTCTGTTAAAAAAACACATGAAAGACCACTATTAGCAAACAACAAAGTAATGTTAAAAAGCAAACAATATAAACAATAAATTGCAACATATTTAAGTTTATACAATAGCAACTCATGGCTTTATTTTTAAAGGCCTTGCGCCACCAGTGCGTCACTTATTACCCATGTTTAAAGTCAAGCATCAGCTGCACATGGCATTCATAAATAAGGGCCAAATGCAAATACCAATCAATTGCACCCAAAAATCGATTTTTCAATAACATGTAAGAAACACTGCGCAGAACCTAAGTACAACCACTCAATATCATCAAACAAAGTCAGGGCCTTATTTATGAAAGCCTTGCGCCACCAGTGCGTCACTTATTACCCATGTTTAAAGTCATGCATCAGTTGCACATGGCAATCATAAATAAGGGCAAAATACATATACCAATCAATTGCACCCAAAAATCGATTTTTCAATAACATGTAAGAAACACGGCACAGAACCTAAGTACAACCACTCAATATCATCAAACAAAGTCAGGGCCTTATTTATGAAAGCCTTGCGCCACCAGTGCGTCACTTATTACCCATGTTTAAAGTCATGCATCAGTTGCACATGGCAATCATAAATAAGGGCCAAATACATATACCAATCAATTGCACCCAAAAATCGATTTTTCAATAACATGTAAGAAACACTGCGCAGAACCTAAGTACAACCACTCAATATCATCAAACAAAGTCAGGGCCTTATTTATGAAAGCCTTGCGCCACCAGTGCGTCACTTATTACCCATGTTTAAAGTCATGCATCAGCTGCACATGGCAATCATAAATAAGGGCCAAATACATATACCAATCAATTGCACCCAAAAATCGATTTTTGAATAACATGTAAGAAACACTGCGCAGAACCTATGTACAACCAATCAATATCATCAAACAAAGTCAGGGCCTTATTTATGAAAGCCTTGCGCCACCAGTGCGTCACGTATTACCCATGTTTAAAGTCATGCATCAGCTGCACATGGCAATCATAAATAAGGACCAAATACATATACCAATCAATTGCACCCAAAAATCGATTTTTGAATAACATGTAAGAAACACTGCGCAGAACCTATGTACAACCAATCAATATCATCAAACAAAGTCAGGGCCTTATTTATGAAAGCCTTGCGCCACCAGTGCGTCACTTATTACCCATATTTAAAGTCATGCATCAGCTGCACATGGCAATCATAAATAAGGGCCAAATACATATACCAATCAATTGCACCCAAAAATCGATTTTTCAATAACATGTAAGGAACACTGCACAGAACCTATGTACAACCAATCAATATCATCAAACAAAGTCAGGGCCTCATTTATAAAGGCCTGGCGCCACCAGTGCATCACTTATTACCCATGTTTAAAGTCATGCATCAGCTGCACATGGCAATCATAAATAAGGGCCAAATAAAAATACCATTCATTTGCACCCAAAATCGATTTTTCAATAACATGTAAGAAACACTGCGCAGAACCTAAGTACAACCACTCAATATCATCAAACAAAGTCAGGGCCTTATTTATGAAAGCCTTGCGCCACCAGTGCGTCACTTATTACCCATGTTTAAAGTCATGCATCAGCTGCACATGGCAATCATAAATAAGGGCCAAATACATATACCAATCAATTGCACCCAAAAATCGATTTTTGAATAACATGTAAGAAACACTGTGCAGAACCTATGTACAACCAATCAATATCATCAAACAAAGTCAGGGCCTTATTTATGAAAGCCTTGCGCCACCAGTGCGTCACTTATTACCCATGTTTAAAGTCATGCATCAGCTGCACATGGCATTCATAAATAAGGGCCAAATACATATACCAATCAATTGCACCCAAAAATCGATTTTTGAATAACATGTAAGGAACACTGCACAGAACCTAAGTACAACCACTCAATATCATCAAACAAAGTCAGGGCCTTATTTATGAAAGCCTTGCGCCACCAGTGCGTCACTTATTACCCATGTTTAAAGTCATGCATCAGCTGCACATGGCATTCATAAATAAGGGCCAAATACATATACCAATCAATTGCACCCAAAAATCGATTTTTGAATAACATGTAAAGAACACTGCGCAGAACCTAAGTACAACCACTCAATATCATCAAACAAAGTCAGGGCCTTATTTATGAAAGCCTTGCGCCACCAGTGCGTCACTTATTACCCATGTTTAAAGTCATGCATCAGCTGCACATGGCAATCATAAATAAGGGCAAAATACATATACCAATCAATTGCACCCAAAAATCGATTTTTCAATAACATGTAAGGAACACTGCACAGAACCTATGTACAACCAATCAATATCATCAAACAAAGTCAGGGCCTTATTTATGAAAGCCTTGCGCCACCAGTGCGTCACTTATTACCCATGTTTAAAGTCATGCATCAGAACCTAAGTACAACCACTCAATATCATCAAACAAAGTCAGGGCCTTATTTATGAAAGCCTTGCGCCACCAGTGCGTCACTTATTACCCATGTTTAAAGTCATGCATCAGCTGCACATGGCATTCATAAATAAGGGCCAAATACATATACCAATCAATTGCACCCAAAAATCGATTTTTGAATAACATGTAAGAAACACTGCGCAGAACCTATGTACAACCAATCAATATCATCAAACAAAGTCAGGGCCTTATTTATGAAAGCCTTGCGCCACCAGTGCGTCACTTATTACCCATATTTAAAGTCATGCATCAGCTGCACATGGCAATCATAAATAAGGGCCAAATACATATACCAATCAATTGCACCCAAAAATCGATTTTTCAATAACATGTAAGGAACACTGCACAGAACCTATGTACAACCAATCAATATCATCAAACAAAGTCAGGGCCTCATTTATAAAGGCCTGGCGCCACCAGTGCATCACTTATTACCCATGTTTAAAGTCATGCATCAGCTGCACATGGCAATCATAAATAAGGGCCAAATAAAAATACCATTCATTTGCACCCAAAATCGATTTTTCAATAACATGTAAGAAACACTGCGCAGAACCTAAGTACAACCACTCAATATCATCAAACAAAGTCAGGGCCTTATTTATGAAAGCCTTGCGCCACCAGTGCGTCACTTATTACCCATGTTTAAAGTCATGCATCAGCTGCACATGGCAATCATAAATAAGGGCCAAATACATATACCAATCAATTGCACCCAAAAATCGATT
The DNA here is from genome assembly GCF_964263255.1 of Lissotriton vulgaris. Classification (NCBI taxonomy): domain Eukaryota; kingdom Metazoa; phylum Chordata; class Amphibia; order Caudata; family Salamandridae; genus Lissotriton; species Lissotriton vulgaris. The sequence goes on along the minus strand of NC_141691.1, from coordinate 1,098,004,115 downwards.
TTTGAATAACATGTAAGAAACACTGTGCAGAACCTATGTACAACCAATCAATATCATCAAACAAAGTCAGGGCCTTATTTATGAAAGCCTTGCGCCACCAGTGCGTCACTTATTACCCATGTTTAAAGTCATGCATCAGCTGCACATGGCATTCATAAATAAGGGCCAAATACATATACCAATCAATTGCACCCAAAAATCGATTTTTGAATAACATGTAAGGAACACTGCACAGAACCTAAGTACAACCACTCAATATCATCAAACAAAGTCAGGGCCTTATTTATGAAAGCCTTGCGCCACCAGTGCGTCACTTATTACCCATGTTTAAAGTCATGCATCAGCTGCACATGGCATTCATAAATAAGGGCCAAATACATATACCAATCAATTGCACCCAAAAATCGATTTTTGAATAACATGTAAAGAACACTGCGCAGAACCTAAGTACAACCACTCAATATCATCAAACAAAGTCAGGGCCTTATTTATGAAAGCCTTGCGCCACCAGTGCGTCACTTATTACCCATGTTTAAAGTCATGCATCAGCTGCACATGGCAATCATAAATAAGGGCAAAATACATATACCAATCAATTGCACCCAAAAATCGATTTTTGAATAACATGTAAGGAACACTGCACAGAACCTAAGTACAACCACTCAATATCATCAAACAAAGTCAGGGCCTTATTTATGAAAGCCTTGCGCCACCAGTGCGTCACTTACTACCCATGTTTAAAGTCATGCATCAGCTGCACATGGCATTCATAAATAAGGGCCAAATACATATACCAATCAATTGCACCCAAAAATCGATTTTTGAATAACATGTAAAGAACACTGCGCAGAACCTAAGTACAACCACTCAATATCATCAAACAAAGTCAGGGCCTTATTTATGAAAGCCTTGTGCCACCAGTGCGTCACTTATTACCCATGTTTAAAGTCATGCATCAGCTGCACATGGCAATCATAAATAAGGGCCAAATACATATACCAATCAATTGCACCCAAAAATAGATTTTTGAATAACATGTAAGGAACACTGCACAGAACCTAAGTACAACCACTCAATATCATCAAACAAAGTCAGGGCCTCATTTATAAAGGCCTGGCGCCACCAGTACATCACTTATTACCCATGTTTAAAGTGATGCATCAACTGCACATGGCAATCATAAAAAAGGCCAAATAAAAATACCATTCATTTGCACCCAAAATCGATTTTTAAATAACATGTAAAAAACACTGCGCAGGACTTATATACTAACATACAATTTCACTTCTAAAACAAAACTATCTGCTTCCAAATATTCTCCATAGAGCAAATAAATCTCTATCTAAATTAAATGAATCATTACTTACCTTTACAAATGCTTTTGGAGATTGAAAACAGTGTCAGACACACACACCAATTTTTCTTTAACAGAGGAAAAGGTGTGCTCTCAATACACTGAAACCAAGACTGGCATAGAAAATCTCTATCTTTGTACACATATGCCTTAATTCAACCAATGAAAACTCTTCCCTCACTATTTTCAAACCAACACCCATCCCCCTCTCAAACCTTTCTATCTGTTACCATAGCAACTCCCTCCTAACTGAACTGTAAGGTTCAAAAGTTTATCTTACAATGTTGCAAATTAACTCAGCAAGGATGTTTGACCTGTCAATACAGCAGCCTATACAGGGTATTTTTGCTTTTGGTGACTTTTTTTAAACCATTCAAATTGCTTCTTTCACACAACATAACCATACACCCTAACTTTCAGTTTTCAACTATCTGAATCCACCAATCATTGCTTGTGATTCAAGAGCACAGAAACTCCACAATTATTTTTTTGTGAACTCCTACTGTTCCAACTGCCATTTCATTCCCACACTTCATCTGACTGGACCAGATCCTTCTCACATCATGTACTCTGTTTGGGTTATTGGACATAGCTACATCCACTGGGCTCAAAGGTATGCAGCTAGCAGAAATTTTCATAACCTTGATTTATCAAATGTGGAAATCAAGTGGATTGGCCACAGAGGATTAAAATGTCACCAATTGATACCATTGGTGAAAACCTTTTTGCATCTGCCAGAACCTGACCTTATAATTGTGCACTGTGGTGGAAACGATCTAGGCGCATTAACTGGGGTAGGTCTGGAAATGCTATTAAAGGACACCTTTCATCAATTGATGATACTTTTTCCCCACACTGCCTTGGTATATTCCAATATATGCCAAAGACAGAAATGGAACTGGTCCAACCAATTTGGTCCACAATTTGAGAAAGCACGGAAACATGTAAATAAATCTGTTTCTGCTTACATGAGAGACTATGGAATGGGTTCATTATACAATAATAACTTGCGTTACAACATGCAAGACATCTACAGAGGAGATGGAGTGCACTTCTCAGATGAGGGGAATAGAATATTCCTCCTGAATTTAAGAATGTGTATTGGAACCTACTTATAGGTACCTAAATCAACCACAGAACCCAAAAGCTCTTTTCAGAGCTACCCTAACTCTGATCATTCAAAGCGTTTATTTTTTTCTAACTTTTTTCACTATTTTTCACCAAAGTACGCTTTCGGGTACGCTTAAAGGTGCGCGCACCAGGCGCTACCCCCGCGAAAAATTAAAGAATTTTTTTATTTTTTTTACGTTTATGAGCCTCCTAAGCCCCCCTCAGAAAACCTAGAGGGTCAAGAAGTCTCTACAGTTCCCCCTTCTATCCATTCCGAACATTGTTTACCCTCCATCTTGTGTCTCGATTGTTCCGAAACACAAAATGGAGGACTCCCGTAACGCTGCCAGTGCGCGTAAAGGAGCGCGCACCCCTAAGCGCTCGTTAAAAAAAGGTGGGAAAGTAATTTACGGGAAACCCAATGGAGACACTTTCATCAAATATAGAATACGCCCTACTACATAGCAGTCCCTACCATTTGCCCAAATTTGGTGAAATTCCATTGAGACATTTAGGCTACAGGCCTGTCTAAATATCCTGAGGTAAATTACATGACAAAAACACACTTGTAATGTTAGAATTTACAACCAATTAAAAAGTATCTCTCATTTTCTACGATTATTTCCTGACGTTTGATTGGTTAAGTACAACAATATATATAAAAGAAGAGAGGGAAACACAGCCATTTTGACTACTGCTTCCTGAAGTACACTTGAAAACAAATTTCACTGACAACTTCAACTAATTTCTCTAAGGTAACTTCTAATTATGGAAATATATTGTACACTTTAAGTTTATTTCTTAAAAAATATTCTGTTAGTGATATGCTATCCCTCTTTAATAGTTAGAGATAGAGATAGACTTCTCTGTAATAGTTATGGATTGAATTAGGCTTCTCTGGTATACTAGCTCTACTAATATAGTTAATTTATATGCAATTTTCAGAAAGAAAATGGAAGGAGAAAATAAGGCAAATGATACTTCTATCAAAGTAAAGGTGGAAAAACCAGAAGATGAAAAAAAAGAAGTTGATTTCATGGATGACTCTTTGGATGAACAGTTTATAGAATGTTTGGAAGAAATTGAATCATGTACATATAATTATGAGGAAATTCCGGACAATATTATGTTAGAAATTTTATTAAATTATGAAAAAGAATCAGAGGAATACATTTATCTTTCATAATTTCAATTGTTTCAGACAATATACTTTTTTATATGTAATTCATAAAGTATTACCAAAAATGTTTAAAATATAAAGTGAGACTTATAGTATACTGTTCAACTATTTTTCTGTTACATAGTAAGTTTACTCATAGTTACTACCTTTCTCCCACTATATTATCTCATATGAATATTTTACACCTCATTTTCATAAGTGAGCAGGATAGACTACTCATGATCCCCTAGAAATTCTCAGGGAGTGCTTAAAAGATCTGTTTCTCCTTTCCAGACAGACTATATTATGAATTCCATATACCACAAAAAATACAATAACAACATGCAAGATGTCTACAAAGAAGATGGTGAACATTAAATTTAAGTCTCTTCATTAGTACCTACATGTAGGTACTTACATAAAATAAAAAAATAAAAAAAAAAACAATTAATAAACATACAATTTTTTGAAGTGATTATTTTTCCATAGTACCCTCCTCGATACGCTCCCCGGTGCGCGCACCAGGCGCTTCCCCCGCGAAAATCGAAAAAAAAAATAAAAAATTTTGAGGCCCCGCGGGGCCCTTTAATGGCCCCCATATCAAACCTAGGGGGTCAGGGGGGGTCTACCCTGCCCCCTTATGGTCAATTCCACCCTTTGTTTTTGCCACCTCTTATGACTAGATTTTACCGATAGACAAGATGGCGGCCGCTCCGGACTGTTTAGAATGTTTACAGACAACTGAGAGCCAATCAGCTTCCTGCGCGCAAGTCGCGTGTCGCGCCTGGAGCGCACTCCGGTGCGCGCACGGGAGAGCGCCTATAGATATATATATTTTTTTGAACCTAAATTACTCAAAATCCACTGGAGCACATATCTTGAGACATAGCAAAGGCACATCGGGCTACCAGTCCCTACAATTTTGCCAAGTTTGGTGGAAATCCATTCAGCCGTTCGGGCTAAAAGTGAAATCGACCGCCCTATGGAAATTAACATGGGGAAAACGCGTTTTGGGACCCCCCTTTTATCTCGGCCCCCGCTTGACGAATCCCCCCCAAACTTTCAGGGAAGGACCGGACCGCCATGAGACCATTTTCCTGAAAATTTCAGGCAGATTCGTCAACCGGCGCCAAAGTTATTCAAAATAGAATGTTGAGATTTAACATTGAAAATTATCCTAACTATAACTACCTACTGGCGACCGCCAGTAGGTAATATATATATATATATATATATATATATATATATATATATATATATATATATATATATATATATATATATATATATATATTACCTACTGGCGGTCGCCAGTAGGTAGTTATAGTTAGGATAATTTTCAATGTTAAATCTCAACATTCTATTTTGAATAACTTTGGCGCCGGTTGACGAATCTGCCTGAAATTTTCAGGAAAATGGTCTCATGGCGGTCCGGTCCTTCCCTGAAAGTTTGGGGGGGATTCGTCAAGCGGGGGCCGAGATAAAAGGGGGGTCCCAAAACGCGTTTTCCCCATGTTAATTTCCATAGGGCGGTCGATTTCACTTTTAGCTCGAACGGCTGAATGGATTTCCACCAAACTTGGCAAAATTGTAGGGACTGGTAGCCCGATGTGCCTTTGCTATGTCTCAAGATATGTGCTTCAGTGGATTTTGAGAAATTAACGTTCAAAAAAATATATATATCTATAGGCGCTCTCCGGTGCGCGCACCGGTGAGCGCTCCCGGCGCGACACGCGACTTGCGCGCAGAAAGCTGATTGGCTCTCAGTTGTCTGTAAACATTCTAAACAGTCCGGAGCGGCCGCCATCTTGTCTATCGGTAAAATCTAGTCATAAGAGGTGGCAAAAACAAAGGGTGGAATTGACCATAAGGGGGCAGGGTAGACCCCCCCTGACCCCCTAGGTTTGATATGGGGGCCATTAAAGGGCCCCGCGGGGCCTCAAATTTTTTTTTTTTTTTTTCGATTTTCGCGGGGGAAGCGCCTGGTGCGCGCACCGGGGAGCGTATCGAGGAGGGTACTATGGAAAAATAATCACTTCAAAAATTGTATGTTTATGAATTGTTTTTTTTTTTATTTTTTTATTTTATGTAAGTACCTACATGTAGGTACTAATGAAGAGACTTAAATTTAATGTTCACCATCTTCTTTGTAGACATCTTGCATGTTGTTATTGTATTTTTTGTGGTATATGGAATTCATAATATAGTCTGTCTGGAAAGGAGAAACAGATCTTTTAAGCACTCCCTGAGAATTTCTAGGGGATCATGAGTAGTCTATCCTGTTCACTTATGAAAATGAGGTGTAAAATATTCATATGAGATAATATAGTGGGAGAAAGGTAGTAACTATGAGTAAACTTACTATGTAACAGAAAAATAGTTGAACAGTATACTATAAGTCTCACTTTATATTTTAAACATTTTTGGTAATACTTCATGAATTACATATAAAAAAGAATATTGTCTGAAACAATTGAAATTATTAAAGATAAATTTATTCCTCTGATTCTTTTTCATAATTTAATAAAATTTCTAACATAATATTGTCCGGAATTTCCTCATAATTATATGTACATGATTCAATTTCTTCCAAACATTCTATAAACTGTTCATCCAAAGAGTCATCCATGAAATCAACTTCTTTTTTTTCATCTTCTGGTTTTTCCACCTTTACTTTGATAGAAGTATCATTTGCCTTATTTTCTCCTTCCATTTTCTTTCTGAAAATTGCATATAAATTAACTATATTAGTAGAGCTAGTATACCAGAGAAGCCTAACTCAATCCATAACTATTACAGAGAAGTCTATCTCTATCTCTAACTATTAAAGAGGGATAGCATATCACTAACAGAATATTTTTTAAGAAATAAACTTAACGTGTACAATATACTTCCATAATTAGAAGTTACCTTAGAGAAATTAGTTGAAGTTGTCAGTGAAATTTGTTTTCAAGTGTACTTCAGGAAGCAGTAGTCAAAATGGCTGTGTTTCCCTCTCTTCTTTTATATATATTGTTGTACTTAACCAATCAAACGTCAGGAAATAATCGTAGAAAATGAGAGATACTTTTTAATTGGTTGTAAATTCTAACATTACAAGTGTGTTTTTGTCATGTAATTTACCTCAGGATATTTAGACAGGCCTGTAGCCTAAATGTCTCAATGGAATTTCACCAAATTTGGGCAAATGGTAGGGACTGCTATGTAGTAGGGCGTATTCTATATTTGATGAAAGTGTCTCCATTGGGTTTTCCGTAAATTACTTTCCCACCTTTTTTTAACGAGCGCTTAGGGGTGCGCGCTCCTTTACGCGCACTGGCAGCGTTACGGGAGTCCTCCATTTTGTGTTTCGGAACAATCGAGACACAAGATGGAGGGTAAACAATGTTCGGAATGGATAGAAGGGGGAACTGTAGAGACTTCTTGACCCTCTAGGTTTTCTGAGGGGGGCTTAGGAGGCTCATAAACGTAAAAAAAAAAAAAAAAATTCTTTAATTTTTCGCGGGGGTAGCGCCTGGTGCGCGCACCTTTAAGCGTACCCGAAAGCGTACTTTGGTGAAAAATAGTGAAAAAAGTTAGAAAAAAATAAACGCTTTGAATGATCAGAGTTAGGGTAGCTCTGAAAAGAGCTTTTGGGTTCTGTGGTTGATTTAGGTACCTACAAGTAGGTTCCAATACACATTCTTAAATTCAGGAGGAATATTCTATTCCCCTCATCTGAGAAGTGCACTCCATCTCCTCTGTAGATGTCTTGCATGTTGTAACGCAAGTTATTATTGTATAATGAACCCATTCCATAGTCTCTCATGTAAGCAGAAACAGATTTATTTACATGTTTCCGTGCTTTCTCAAATTGTGGACCAAATTGGTTGGACCAGTTCCATTTCTGTCTTTGGCATATATTGGAATATACCAAGGCAGTGTGGGGAAAAAGTATCATCAATTGATGAAAGGTGTCCTTTAATAGCATTTCCAGACCTACCCCAGTTAATGTGCCTAGATCGTTTCCACCACAGTGCACAATTATAAGGTCAGGTTCTGGCAGATGCAAAAAGGTTTTCACCAATGGTATCAATTGGTGACATTTTAATCCTCTGTGGCCAATCCACTTGATTTCCACATTTGATAAATCAAGGTTATGAAAATTTCTGCTAGCTGCATACCTTTGAGCCCAGTGGATGTAGCTATGTCCAATAACCCAAACAGAGTACATGATGTGAGAAGGTTCTGGTCCAGTCAGATGAAGTGTGGGAATGAAATGGCAGTTGGAACAGTAGGAGTTCACAAAAAAATAATTGTGGAGTTTCTGTGCTCTTGAATCACTAGCAATGATTGGTGGATTCAGATAGTTGAAAACTGAAAGTTAGGGTGTATGGTTATGTTGTGTGAAAGAAGCAATTTGAATGGTTTAAAAAAAGTCACCAAAAGCAAAAATACCCTGTATAGGCTGCTGTATTGACAGGTCAAACATCCTTGCTGAGTTAATTTGCAACATTGTAAGATAAACTTTTGAACCTTACAGTTCAGTTAGGAGGGAGTTGCTATGGTAACAGATAGAAAGGTTTGAGAGGGGGATGGGTGTTGGTTTGAAAATAGTGAGGGAAGAGTTTTCATTGGTTGAATTAAGGCATATGTGTACAAAGATAGAGATTTTCTATGCCAGTCTTGGTTTCAGTGTATTGAGAGCACACCTTCTCCTCTGCTAAAGAAAAATTGGTGTGTGTGTCTGACACTGTTTTCAATCTCCAAAAGCATTTCTAAAGGTAAGTAATGATTCATTTAATTTAGATAGAGATTTATTTTCTCTATGGAGAATATTTGGAAGCAGATAGTTATGTTTTAGAAGTGAAATTGTATGTTAGTATATAAGTCCTGCGCAGTGTTTTTTACATGTTATTTAAAAATCGATTTTGGGTGCAAATGAATGGTATTTTTATTTGGCCTTTTTTATGATTGCCATGTGCAGTTGATGCATGACTTTAAACATGGGTAATAAGTGATGCACTGGTGGCGCCAGGCTTTTATAAATGAGGCCCTGACTTTGTTTGATGATATTGAGTGGTTGTAGTTAGGTTCTGTGCAGTGTTTCTTACATGTTATTGAAAAATCGATTTTTGGGTGCAATTGATTGGTATATGTATTTGGCCCTTATTTATGAATGCCATGTGCAGCTGATGCATGACTTTAAACATGGGTAATAAGTGACGCACTGGTGGCGCAAGGCTTTCATAAATAAGGCCCTGACTTTGTTTGATGATATTGAGTGGTTGTACTTAGGTTCTGTGCAGTGTTCCTTACATGTTATTCAAAAATCGATTTTTGGGTGCAATTGATTGGTATATGTATTTGGCCCTTATTTATGATTGCCATGTGAAACTGATGCATGATTTTAAACATGGGTAATAAGTGACGCACTGGTGGCGCAAGGCTTTCATAAATAAGGCCCTGACTTTGTTTGATGATATTGATTGGTTGTACTTAGGTTCTGCGCCGTGTTTCTTACATGTTATTGAAAAATCGATTTTTGGGTGCAATTGATTAGTATATGTATTTTGCCCTAATTTATGATTGCCATGTGCAACTGATGCATGACTTTAAACATGGGTAATAAGTGACGCACTGGTGGCGCAAGGCTTTCATAAATAAGGCCTGACTTTGTTTGATGATATTGAGTGGTTGTACTTAGGTTCTGTGCAGTGTTCCTTACATGTTATTCAAAAATCGATTTTTGGGTGCAATTGATTGGTATATGTATTTGGCCCTTATTTATGATTGCCATGTGCAGCTGATGCATGACTTTAAACATGGGTAATAAGTGACGCACTGGTGGCGCAAGGCTTTCATAAATAAGGCTCTGACTTTGTTTGATGATATTGATTGGTTGTACATAGGTTCTGTGCAGTGTTCCTTACATGTTATTCAAAAATCGATTTTTGGGTGCAATTGATTGGTATATGTATTTGGCCCTTATTTATGATTGCCATGTGCAACTGATGCATGACTTTAAACATGGGTAATAAGTGACGCACTGGTGGCGCAAGGCTTTCATAAATAAGGCCTGACTTTGTTTGATGATATTGAGTGGTTGTACTTAGGTTCTGTGCAGTGTTCCTTACATGTTATTCAAAAATCGATTTTTGGGTGCAATTGATTGGTATATGTATTTGGCCCTTATTTATGATTGCCATGTGAAACTGATGCATGATTTTAAACATGGGTAATAAGTGACGCACTGGTGGCGCAAGGCTTTCATAAATAAGGCCCTGACTTTGTTTGATGATATTGAGTGGTTGTACTTAGGTTTTGCGCAGTGTTTCTTACATGTTATTCAAAAATCGATTTTTGGGTGCAATTGATTGGTATATGTATTTGGCCCTTATTTATGATTGCCATGTGCAACTGATGCATGACTTTAAACATGGGTAATAAGTGACGCACTGGTGGCGCAAGGCTTTCATAAATAAGGCCTGACTTTGTTTGATGATATTGAGTGGTTGTACTTAGGTTCTGTGCAGTGTTCCTTACATGTTATTCAAAAATCGATTTTTGGGTGCAATTGATTGGTATATGTATTTTGCCCTAATTTATGATTGCCATGTGCAGCTGATGCATGACTTTAAACATGGGTAATACGTGACGCACTGGTGGCGCAAGGCTTTCATAAATAAGGCCTGACTTTGTTTGATGATATTGAGTGGTTGTACTTAGGTTCTGTGCAGTGTTCCTTACATGTTATTCAAAAATCGATTTTTGGGTGCAATTGATTGGTATATGTATTTGGCCCTTATTTATGATTGCCATGTGCAACTGATGCATGACTTTAAACATGGGTAATAAGTGACGCACTGGTGGCGCAAGGCTTTCATAAATAAGGCCTGACTTTGTTTGATGATATTGAGTGGTTGTACTTAGGTTCTGTGCAGTGTTCCTTACATGTTATTCAAAAATCGATTTTTGGGTGCAATTGATTGGTATATGTATTTGGCCCTTATTTATGATTGCCATGTGCAGCTGATGCATGACTTTAAACATGGGTAATAAGTGACGCACTGGTGGCGCAAGGCTTTCATAAATAAGGCTCTGACTTTGTTTGATGATATTGATTGGTTGTACATAGGTTCTGCACAGTGTTTCTTACATGTTATTCAAAAATCGATTTTTGGGTGCAATTGATTGGTATATGTATTTGGCCCTTATTTATGATTGCCATGTGCAGCTGATGCATGACTTTAAACATGGGTAATAAGTGACGCACTGGTGGCGCAAGGCTTTCATAAATAAGGCCTGACTTTGTTTGATGATATTGAGTGGTTGTACTTAGGTTCTGTGCAGTGTTCCTTACATGTTATTCAAAAATCGATTTTTGGGTGCAATTGATTGGTATATGTATTTGGCCCTTATTTATGATTGCCATGTGAAACTGATGCATGATTTTAAACATGGGTAATAAGTGACGCACTGGTGGCGCAAGGCTTTCATAAATAAGGCCCTGACTTTGTTTGATGATATTGATTGGTTGTACTTAGGTTCTGCGCCGTGTTTCTTACATGTTATTGAAAAATCGATTTTTGGGTGCAATTGATTGGTATATGTATTTTGCCCTAATTTATGATTGCCATGTGCAACTGATGCATGACTTTAAACATGGGTAATAAGTGACGCACTGGTGGCGCAAGGCTTTCATAAATAAGGCCCTGACTTTGTTTGATGATATTGAGTGGTTGTACTTAGGTTCAGCGCCGTGTTTCTTACATGTTATTGAAAAATCGATTTTTGGGTGCAATTGATTGGTATATGTATTTGGCCCTTATTTATGATTGCCATGTGCAACTGATGCATGATTTTAAACATGGGTAATAAGTGACCCACTGGTGGCGCAAGGCTTTCATAAATAAGGCCCTGACTTTGTTTGATGATATTGAGTGGTTGTACTTAGGTTCTGCGCCGTGTTTCTTACATGTTATTGAAAAATCGATTTTTGGGTGCAATTGATTGGTATATGTATTTGGCCCTTATTTATGATTGCCATGTGCAGCTGATGCATGACTTTAAACATGGGTAATAAGTGACGCACTGGTGGCGCAAGGCTTTCATAAATAAGGCCCTGACTTTGTTTGATGATATTGATTGGTTGTACATAGGTTCTGCGCCGTGTTTCTTACATGTTATTGAAAAATCGATTTTTGGGTGCAATTGATTGGTATATGTATTTGGCCCTTATTTATGATTGCCATGTGCAACTGATGCATGACTTTAAACATGGGTAATAAGTGACACACTGGTGGCGCAAGGCTTTCATAAATAAGGCCCTGACTTTGTTTGATGATATTGATTGGTTGTACATAGGTTCTGCACAGTGTTTCTTACATGTTATTCAAAAATCGATTTTTGGGTGCAATTGATTGGTATATGTATTTGGCCCTTATTTATGATTGCCATGTGCAGCCGATGCAAAACTTTAAACATGGGTAATAAGTGACGCACTGGTGGCGCAAGGCCTTTATAAATCAGACCCTGACTTTGTTTGATGATATTGAGTGGTTGTACTTAGGTTTTGCGCAGTGTTTCTTACATGTTATTGAAAAATCGATTTTTGGGTGCAATTGATTGGTATTTGCATTTGGCCCTTATTTATGAATGCCATGTGCAGCTGATGCTTGACTTTAAACATGGGTAATAAGTGACGCACTGGTGGCGCAAGGCCTTTAAAAATAAAGCCATGTGTTGCTATTGTATAAACTTAAATATGTTGCAATTTATTGTTTATATTGTTTGCTTTTTAACATTACTTTGTTGTTTGCTAATAGTGGTCTTTCATGTGTTTTTTTAACAGAACAACAGATTCAAATCAACTTCTGAAAAGGAAGCAAAAATGCCTTCAAGGCAAAGAAATATCAAAAATACCATACGGAAAAGGAGAACATCAACAACAGAGTTTATGGAATCCTCTTCAACAACTACTTCAAAAAACACCAGAAAAGCTTCTGGTAAGCCAATTAAGTCTTTTCTTCGCAACATATGTCGTAGGAAAAAAAATGAAATTGCTAATGTGAATATACAGAAAAAGTCAACAAATCTAAAAAGGAAAGAGAAGCCCACAAAAAATGTTTCCATTGGACCAGGAGAGAAGAGAATGGTTAGCAATAGAAGGGTAAATGTTTTTAGGGACATTCGTAGGCGAATGTTTCGCAATAGGGTAGTTTTAAATTTGCTAAAAAATGAAAAGAAAAGTAAACTAAAAGCTGCTTTTTACAAGAAAAAGAAAAGTGTAGAAAAGATTGTTGATCAGGCTTTTGAAGTTAAGAAAAAATTATTTATTTTAATAATCAATAGAATTAGGATACTTAATAAGGCAATGGATGTTTTCAAATCGAACAGTAGATGGAAAAGAATTATTAATCGGAGTAATTTTTGTGAAGTATTTTCTGGTGAATGGATGCATAGTTCAAGTTCTGAGCCTTTTTTTAATGAGGAGAGTTACTTTCAGGAAAATGATTTGGTGCATGCAGTTGACACCAGTGGTCGTGCATATGAGGTGAAAGATAGTTGTGTGATGGAAAAAGAGAAACTTGTATCTAGAGATGCAGAAGAGGTCTTAGCTGATGAAGTTTTAGGGAGACGTACTAAGGGTCCAGTGTACACATGGAAATGCAGTAGTATTTGTAGTGTGCGACAGGAATCAATTGATTTGCTTCGAAATTTCTTACGTACATATAGTAAAAAAAGTCTCAAACAAAAAATGAAGATCCTGCAAGAGTTAGATCCTTGCAGAGTGAGAGAAAGCACAGGTTTGCAAGGGCATTCACTAGCATGTCTTTCTAGAAAAGTTTGTCGGAGTGTTTTTCATCATTTTAGGATGTTAGCAGTGCATCATAATAACGTAAGGAAATTAGTGAGGAAGTTGTATTATGCAAAAAGTCCTGCACTTAAGCTTAAACAGTTAAATAGTGCTCTTTTGCATGGATCTGAAGTGGATGTGAAGACTATTTGTGAAGAAATTGAGTTTTGTTATTTTGGGAACAAAGAGGACAGTGTAGAAATAGATATAGTAATGGATGGTAATGCAGAAGATAATGGACAAATTTCAAGTATTGAAAAGTTTGATGAGGAAATTATCAAGTTTAAGGTGAAATCAAGTGAGAGGCCTAATGTAACTTGTGTGTGTTGTCGACGGACTCATTATAAAATTCAGACTAGGTTAGTTGATTTATATGCAAAAAGTGAATTGGAAAATAATAGTGAATGGGAGGATTTTGTAAGTTATTTGTTGGTGGAGAATTCTTTTGATTTGAGTTTGGATCAGCGTATTTGCACTTATTGTTTGAAAAAATTAAATGAAAATAGAATGCCTGCAAGAGCAGTTTATAATAATCTTCAGTTGATAGATATTCCTTCTGAATTGATGGATCTAAATACTTATGAATCTATTTTGATTCAATGTGTCCATCCTTTTCAGGCTATTGTTCGCATGGAGCCTAAGACAGGGAAATTGCCTCCATCAGATTTACTGAGAGGATTAAAGGGAAGAGTTGTTTATTTGCCTCTAGATGTAAAGAAAAATATTAATACAATTGGTGTAGAAAGAGTAGAAGAAGATCCTTTAGTTATTCTAGTTAATGGGGTTCCAACAAAGAGTAAGAAAATTTGGCAAGATTTAGTGGATGTTAAAAAAGTCAAGAAGGCAACGTTGTATTTAGTTAAAAACAATGAGTACTACAAACATGTAAGTGTTGGAGTAGAGGAAACAGCTACAGAAGAAGATAGTGATTCTTCAGTTGGTCAAATTGAAAAAGTTGATGTGTCTAGAACTGAAGAAATATATGAACATTATACTGTTCATCCTTTGCATTCCAAAGAAGTAATGGGAAATGCAATTGACTTGTTTCAAATGAAGGCAGCAAAAGGAAGTCCCATTAGTGTATGGGAAGAAAGTTTGGAAGCTCGTTGTTTTCCACAATTATTTCCAACAGGTTGTGGTGGACGATATGATGATCGACCAGTTCAAATTCCTGCAGCTGAATACCGGACTCTAAGATTATATGCAGAAGATCCAAGGTTTCGTCAATGCATTCCATATTTATTTCATCTACTGTTTGAAAGTGATTTGTCTGGGCTTTCTTATGCAGTTAATCATATATTAAAAAGTGGACCTCATTTGCAAAATGTATGTGCAAGGGACTTTATGGAGAAAGTTAATCTGCAAGACAGTATTTTGGAATCTCAGCTAATCAATCTCATGGCATGTCAACGTGGAACCAACGAGTATTGGTTTCGTCGTCATGGAGAATTGAAATGTATGCTAAGAAACTTAGGAACTCCTACATGGTTCCTCACTCTTAGCTGTGCTGAGTATGCCTGGGACGATTTACTTCAATTTCTACGAGAGGCAAATGAAAACATACCAAATATAGAATTGAAAACACCAGGAGAACTGTGTTCTTTAGATCCAGTGAATGTTTGCAGATATTTTAATCATAGATTTGAAGCTATGATGTCTTTTATTACCAACAAAAAAAATCCTCCCCTTGGAGAGGTTTTGGATTTCTTTTGGAGGAAGGAATATCAAGCGAGAGGTGCTCCTCATATACATATGTTGTTGTGGATTAAAGATGCACCCAAATTTGGATCAGATTCAGATGAAACAGTGATGAGTTTCATTGAAGAGTATTCAACATGTGCTGTTCCAAAATCTACTGAAGAAAACAATTTAAGGCAACAAGTTTTACGTTTTCAATCTCATCGTTGTGGAAAGTACTGTCGTCGAAAATTTAAAAACAAGGAAAAGTACTACACGAAATGTCGTTTTGCATTTCCTCGACCAGTGATTTCTAAAGGAAGAGTAAATAATTTGATGTCATCTCTACGACATACTGTGACGAGAAAATCTCCCAAAAACACATATAATTTGAAAAGAAATGAAGAATCTAAGTACATCAACGATTACAACCCAGTGATTTTGTCCATGTGGAATGCTAACATGGATATTCAGTTCGTTGCTGACAACTCTATTGCTGTGGCTCGATATGTGACATCTTACATCACCAAAAAAGAAAAGACAGAACTGAAGGAAATGTGGGAGGACATTTCACATGAAAAGAGTCTAAGCAAGAAATTATACAGTTTCAGTCTGAAGATGTTGTCGCATCGAGAAATTGGAGCATATGAATGTTCTGATCGGTTATCATCAGCAAGTCTCTATGCCAAATCAAGAACAATCATTTGGGTGAGTCTTGGTCTTGCTGCAACACGAAACCGAGTTTTGAAATCTGTACAAGAAATTGAATATTTGGCGGAAAAAGAACCAAACAGTACAGATATTTTGAAGACAAATATGTTGGATACATACTATCCAAATAGAAGTACTCACCTTGAGAACACATGTTTGTATGAAGTTCTTCAAAACTACAGTTATAAGAGGAACATCACAGAAGATATCAATAATGGAAAATATGCACTCATTGGCTATGAAGGATGTCTAGTGAAGCAGAAAAAAGGCCATTTGATTAATCATCGAAAATTGAGTTGTGAAGTTCCAGACAAAAGAGAATTTTACTATTTAGCTCTTTTGCAACTCTTTAAGCCATGGCGTACAGAAGAGGAACTACTTGGAGATTTTCTCTGTTATGAAGACTCTTTTAATGCAACTAAGGATACCATAGAATGTCCTATTTTTCTAAATTATCTGCAAATGTTGAATGAAGAAATGGAGCAAGAAACCACAATTGCTGAAGAGATAGCTAGAAACAGTTCTCAAGATAGTCAGAGTTCTACTTCATTGAGCCAGGATCCACTAGGAGGACCAATTATCCAAAATGAAGCTGCCACTGCCATGGATGAGGTGGAAAGAGCTATGGAACAAGCTCAAGAGGATGGAGTTAACTTAGAAGATTTGGTAACGCAACTAAACATTGAGCAGAAAAAGATATATGATGAAGTCACAGAGCAGATTGAACATGGATTCAGACATGAGAAAAAAGAGTGCTCATGTATATTATTTGACCCTGTCCGACTGTATGTAAGTGGAGAAGCGGGGACAGGAAAAAGTTTTCTAATTAAAGCCGTTGCAAGTTATCTGCAGAAAAGGACTGATTCACCACTGTCTTGTGTTGTAACTGCTCCAACTGGTCTGGCAGCACATAACATTAAAGGGATTACTCTACATCGTTTATTGATGCTGCCAGTTGAACATGATAATAAATTGCATTACAACAAGCTATCTGGAGATGCGTGTTCTGAAGTTTCAAGAGTCTTGAAGAAAATGAAACTTCTTATCATAGATGAAGTAAGCATGGTCTCAAATCTAATGCTTGCTTTTGTGCATTTGAGAATGCAAGAAATTCTTAAAACAGACTATGATGTGTTATTTGGAGGAAAACACATTATTGTTTTTGGAGATCTATTGCAGTTGACTCCAGTAAAAGGACAACCAGTGTTTAAAATGCTCACGCATGAAGATACCAGGAAGTCCCTTGGAAGCATTGGAAATGTTAATATATGGCTAAATTTTAAATATGCTGAACTGCTTCAAAATATGCGACAGGCCAAGGATGAAGATTATAAAAATATTCTACAAGATGTAAGAATTGGAAAAATGACTGAGAAAGGGAAAAAAGCTTTGCATAGTCGATTAATTTCAAATTTGTATGCAAATGAAAACATTCTTCCAGAGAATATTTTTAAAAAAATGACTGAGAAGAAATCTGGGATATGTTTGATGCCAACTCTGCAAGAATGTTCCATCTTCAATCAAAAAATGTTAGACTTAGAAAATGAAGAGATTGTGAAACTGGAAGCAATAGATAAAATAGAGCATATGGGTGCAACAATTGTTTTGTCAGAAAATTTGAAAACTAAATTGCATTCATTGGAGAAAAGTATTTCAAAAACAGCTGGTTTTGAAAAGACTCTGAATGTGTGTTTAAATTGTCGTATCATTTTGAGAAGGAATTTAAATGTTGAAAGCGGTCTGGTAAATGGAGCAATGGGTTATGTTGTTGATTTTGTGAATTACAGAAATAGAGATGGAATTGAATTTTTAAAAATAAAATTTGATGGCATTGAACAAGTACAACAAATAAGTCGTTGTTCTGCTAGATTTTTACTTGTAAAAGACTTATATGTTCGCCGAAAACAGTTTCCTGTTTGTTTGGCGTATGCAGTGACAATTCATAAATCTCAAGGTTTAAGTGTAGATAGTGCATTGGTGAACATTGGAAGATCTGTGTTTAAAGAGGGTATGGCATATGTGGCATTATCTCGAGTCAGAACTTTATCAGGATTGTACTTGATTGCGTGTGATGAGACAAAGATTTCTGCCGATCTAGATTGTGTTAAAGAATACAATAGGTTAAGAAGAGAGTATGCTCCACATTTGCCTCAATATCCTCTGTTTGAAAAACGTGTGGTAGGCCGAAAAAGAAGAAATGAGGATAATTGTAGTGAGGTAGTTGCAAAAAGACAAAAAGTAGAGAAAACTGTAATTGAAAACAGGAAGAAAAAGAATTGTGGAGAAAATGTTGTTGGATTTCAGTTTGAAAACAGTTCTGGTGTCAACTGCTATGCTAATGTAGTGGTTAATGTTGTTTTTTTTCTTAAAAGTTTACAAGAACAGATTGTTGAAAATCGGGATCAAAGATTGTGTGGTTTATTGAATTCTGTGTTTCAGAAATGTAGCAGTGTTACAGCACAAATAGAAAGTGTAACAGAAATTCGAAATATTTTAGATTTGTGTTCTGGTCAAGATAAATTTTCACAGAACATTCAGCAGGATTGTCAGGAATTTTTAATGTATATGTTTGGTGTTTTGGAAGATGAAGGTGTAGATGTAGATAATCTTTTCAGTCTTTCTTATCAATGGCAGCATGACTGCCACAATTGTAGTTTATCAAGTACTACTACAATAGACACTGAAAGATTTATATATTTGACTTTACCAGACTGTAAATCAGTGTCTTTTAAAAATCTAGTTAAAGCAGCAGATCATAATATGGTGTGTACCCAATGTAACTGTACAATGCTGTCCACATTATTTATACAAAGGTATGGGCAGTATATTATTTTAGTTTTCCAACGATGTAGACCTGATGGAACTAAATTGACAACTTCTATCAAAAATTTTGTGGCTTCTCAGTTATCAATTTCTGGAAGGACCTTTACAACTGAAGCTATTATTTATCATGATGGATCTTCGACCACCTCAGGACATTATACATGCTACTTAAAATCTGAAAATGGATGGAGTTACTGCAATGATTCTCATTTAACTTATAAACAACGTTTGCCTTATGACTCTACAAATTCTTATCTAGTGTTTTTAAAACCAAAGTTTTAGTAAAGGGAATTGGCCTTTGAAGACGGGAATAGTTAATAAAAGTTAGTTAGTTAGTTAGTTAATCTAATATTTGAAATTATTTATCTCATGTAGATACTTTAAGTGGATCTCAAAGTAAAAAATACTGATATATCTGACACAAATTGGCCGTGAGGAAAATGTAAGATATGATGTTGTTAGAAGTTGATGAAATCGAAGTTATAGAGCACAGCAGACTTTTTTTCACCAAAAGGACCTTCACTATCTGCAATCTCATGTAGATACTTTAAGTGGATCTCAAAGTAAAAAATACTGATATATCTGACACAAATTGGCCGTGAGGAAAGTGTAACATATGATGTTGTTAGATCTTTTTTCATAGGAAGTCGATGAAATGGAAGTTATAGAGCACAGCAGACTTTTTTCCACCAAAAGGACCTTCACTATCTGCAATTTGGTCTCACGGAAAAGTAAGTGAATCAAAGATTAGTGTACTTATATGAGATGTATGTTTGAATGGGTTTTTTTAAACACAATCTTTTAGATTGTGTTTTTTTTTTCCCGCTGTTATATGATGAAGACTTTGATCTCACTAATTTAAGTGAAATTCAATATATTCTGAGAACAGCAAAAATAAATAATGTAACATATTGTAGAAGTTATTGTGTAGTTTGCATTGTGTAATTTATATTGTGTTCACATTGTCTTATACTCATTTTCTTTTTCACCCTTATTTACCTCTCTTTACTAATTTACACTCTTTTTTCATCGCTGTTTCTTTAGTGCACTTCATTCACAACTTCTTAATCTAATAGGAACTGTCTGCATTTCCTCTGTTCCTTCCACCACTTTTTATCTTTTTCATATTCTCACAGTACCACTGCTTTAGTTTCCTAACCCTCTCTTTCTTTTTCTCCTTTTTTTTTCTTTCGCATCCATTGTACTGTAGTTCACTTAGTTCTTCCTTTTGTCTTTCTGTGTACTTACTCTCTCACTCCTGTTTTATCCATCGTTCTATACTAACTTCATTCCTTTCATCCCTTCACTCTGTTACTTTACTTCACTCACTCTCAATCATCTTCTATTCCTCTTTTTTATTTATAGTTTCTCAATCAGACTTCTCTCCTTTTCACTCATTTTTCTTTTATTTTCTTATCTTTACTGATTTTGATTTGATATCTTACATTCTTTTAGTATCTTATTTACCTTTAGGAATTTGTTCTCTTTCTATTTCTTTTTCCTTTTTTTTTCTCTTTCTACATTACTTTCTTTCTGTTTTTGTATCCTTCACTATTGCATCATTTCTTAGTAAACTTTTGTAGATTTTTAAACCTCATGAACTGTTGTTTCTATTTTATTATATATTTTTAAGAAATTATAACGTGTTTTTTCTTTTATCTTTCATAGATACAAGTTTGCATTGATTATATGGTAAGTGTGTTTACAAAATCTTTTTTGTTATCACCTTTTGTTTTATTTTCACTATTTTTCTGTCACCCTACCGCACCCCTATTTCCTTACTTTGCTTCCCTCACTTATTCTTTTGTTCCATGTTTACTTCCGACCACATTCAATTTCTTTCAGTACTTCTGCCTATGCACACTCCTTCACTTACCTTTTTTACTGGTTCACTTAGTCCCTTTGTGACAGTCCTTCTTTTACTCTCTCTCTTGTTTGTCTCTATTACTCCCCATGTGTTACCCTTATTCACTTACATGTACCCTCTTTCACCCCTTTTTACTTATATTCACTGATATTTACTTTCCCTCAATCACTGCTATTCTTTTCCTCTGATTCCGTCACTACCTGACATTCCCATACTTAACTGTCCTTCTTTTTACTTTCAACATCCATTTACAATCTCCCTTAACCTCTGCTTTAGTCTTCTTCCTATTTCTTCTTTCTTTTGCTCCCTTATTCATTTTTCTTTTCTCAGTTACTTCCTTTTACACTTTTTATCTGTCTTACTATCTATTACACAGTCCCTCCTTCATTTTTTTTTCTTTTTTTTTGTTAGTGCGCTGACGGTACGCGCACCGGTGCGCGCACCGAAAGCGAAATATAAAAAAAAATATTTTAAATTAAAAATATTATCTCAATATACATTATAGTGTTCATTTTTACAAAAACATACTTTAGCAATTCACTAAAAAACACATAGGTATGAGTCTGTATAAAAAGTTAGGAATTAGCATTAAAAAAACCTATGAAATTCACTGAAAAAACCAAAGGTTTCACACCAGTTATAGTTAGGAATTAGCATTTAAAAAACCTATGAAATTCACTGAAAAAACCATAGGTTTCACACCAGTTATAGTTAGGAATTAGCATTTAAAAAACCTATTAAATTCACTGAAAAAACCATAGGTTTCACACCAGTTATAGTTAGCTGGAAATTTTACTGATATAAAACCATTGAAATTCCCACGTTATAGTTAGTCGGACTCACTATAACTTGCGCGTGCAATGCACTGCTGATGACATCACATATTACATCACTCATGACATGGTCAGTGACATCACTCATGACATCACTGATGACATCATCCTTGCGACAGAGTGACAGACCTCCTTTCACTATAATGTAACCCTTGAAACACATATTCAAAAATAGAAACTAATATTTTCAAAAAAGTGGATATACCCATACCAGTTACAACAACCAATTCAGTAATACCACCATCTAATACACATCCACTCATGTGTATGTATATGGGTTATTAGATATTTTTATTAGTATCAGTATGAGTGTCTATATGGTTTGGTGGGGGTATTACTTAGCACATAGATGCATGAGTGACTGACTCTTTGTTTGTATGTGTTTTGAAGACAGCATATGTACAGGACTGTATGGGTGGATGAGTGTCTATATGTGTTTGTTAGTGAGTGAATGACTGTCTCACTAGTGTCTTTATCAGTAACTACATATGTTTTAATCTAGTATATATGAATATTGATGTATATAAGTGAGTATATGTGAGAGTAAGAGATTGTAAGAGTTCCTGTTTAAATAAGTATGTGTTTCTATAAGTGATTGTTTAAGAGAATAAATATGTGTAATTTTAAATAGAAGTAAGGTGGAAGTGTGTGTATAACTCTATATTCAAATAAATGGATGTTCAATAGTTTATTTGCACGTGTGAATATGTGTGTGAGTAACTTTTGGATGAATGTCGGTGTGTAACAGGATGTATAGGTGTATCACTTCATATGATGAGTGAGTATATGTATGAGTGACTATATAGAACTGTTGGTGAATGAGTGGATGTGTATATAGATAGTGGAATTACTGAATTGCTTGTTGTAACTGATATAGGTATCTCCATTTTATTAAAAATTTCAGTTTCTATTTTTGAATATGTGTCTCAAGGGTTACATTATAGTGAAAGGAGGTCTGTCACTATGTCACAAGGATGGTGTCATGAGTGATGTCACTGACCATGTCATGAGTGATGTAATATGTGATGTCATCAGCAGTGCATTGCACGCGCAAGTTATAGTGAGTCCGACTAACTATAACGTGGGAATTTCAATGGTTTTATATCAGTAAAATTTCCAGCTAACTATAACTGGTGTGAAACCTATGGTTTTTTCAGTGAATATATATATATATATATATATATTACCTACTGGCGTTCGCCAGTAGGTATATATAGTTAGGATAAATTCCCTATGGGACTTTTGAAAATTCTATGTCTAATAACTTTGGCGTTTGTGGATGGAATCGGCTGAAATTTTCAGGAAAATGGCACATTTTGTTTCTGAGCAGCTCCTGAAAATTTGGTGGGGTTTCGTCAAGGGGGGGCTGAGAAAAAAGGGGGGTCCCAAAACGCGTTTTTTGCATTGAGTTTTCCATAGGGCGGTTGGACTCACTTTTAGCTCGAACGGCTGAATGGATTTGCACGAAACTTGGCAAAATTGTAGGGACTGTTAGCCCGATGTGCCTTTGCTAGGTCTCAATATATGTGCTCCAGTAGTTTTTGAGAAATTAACGTTTAAATCAAGATATATATCTGTAACAGCGCTCTGGGCAGCGATCCGGTCCGCTTACTTTTCGCTTATCGGAACTTTGCGCGCAGAAAGCTGATTGGCTCTCCGGTGTCTGTCAACATTCTAAACAGTCCGGAGCGGCCGCCATCTTGTCTCTCGGTAGGATCGAGAGAGAAGAAGAGGTGAAAAACGAAGGGTGAATTTAATGAAAGGGGGCAAGGTATCCCCCTTTTGACCCCCTAGGAATGCTGTTGGGGTTATTAAAGGGACCCGTGGGGAAAAGAAAAAAAAAATGATTTTTCACGGTAGAAGCGCTTCACGGGCCGCGAACTGGGCCGCAAACTGGTAGCGAAACGGGAATTCGCCATTTTGTGCTTCGTAAATTAAATTACTAGTTATAAGTGGGTACGGGAGACGTATCCTAATCCCCTATGTTTCCTGAGGGTGGGTGAGGAGGCTGATATATGTTGATACATCTCTTCCAGCGGCTGTGCGTGAGCTTTTTTTTTTTTTTTGCTGCGTGACAGTCCGGAGCGGCCGCCATCTTGTCTCTCGGTAGGATCGAGAGAGAAGAAAAGGTGAAAAACTAAGGGGGAATTTAATGAAAGGGGGCAAGGTATCCCTCTCTTGACCCCCTAGGAATGTTGTTGGGGTTATTAAAGGGTCCCGTGGGGAAAATAAAAAAAAAATGATTTTTCACGGTAGAAGCGCTTCACGGGCCGCGAACTGGGCCGCAAACTGGTAGCGAAACGGGAATTCGCCATTTTGTGCTTCGTTAATTAAAGTACTAGGTATAAGGGGGTGCGGGAGACATATCCTAATCCCCTATGTTTCCTGAGGGTGGCTGAGGAGGCTGATATATGTTGATATATCTCTTCCAGCGGCTGCTCCATCTTGCCTTTTTTCGAATGCCACAATTTTGTCGTGCACGGCAGCCATTTTAGATGCCAGGCTGGTCCCAGGCTATCACCTACCCCTGCGGATGTAGTTTATGGCCCCAGCTGTAGAGAATTCAGACATGGCAATCCTCCTGATTCAGGCGTGTGAGTACTGATTTCAGTGCTAGTCTCCCGCCTCCCGATTTCTGCAAGCAAAAACCCGGGGGCATATTACTAACAACTAGCGATAATTTTTGTCTATAACTTGTTTAGAGACAAAAATTATCGCCGCACATCGGCGATTTTTATCGCAGATAAACCTTGCTATTATCGCAGAAAAGTCAGCGATATTCATGTATTATCGACCTAATGCTCTTAGCCATGTTATCCACCTCCCATTGGATAACATGGCTAAGAACTGCTCAGGGCAGGTGTTAGCTTTT
This sequence comes from Lissotriton vulgaris, assembly GCF_964263255.1. Lineage (NCBI taxonomy): Eukaryota > Metazoa > Chordata > Amphibia > Caudata > Salamandridae > Lissotriton > Lissotriton vulgaris. The sequence continues at coordinate 1,097,979,871 of NC_141691.1, read as the reverse complement.
GGAGATATTCGCGCTTAGCGCGAATATCTCCAAAAGTTGGTAATAGGAGATAGCGATGTTAGGGACTGTTTCCAGTCGCTAACATCTTGGCACGCCACTTTGCATGTCATTAGTGATAAGTATCACTGACATGCAAAGCCGGGCCCAAGATGGTCGCTATCTCCTTTTAGGTGTCACTAACTGGTGTTAGCGACAGCTTGATAATAGGGAAATAATTTTATCTCCGCTTTCATGGTTTTTAAAGCCAAAAAAGCGGAGATAAACCCCCTTGATAATATGCCCCACGATTCCTTGGGGGTTTCAGCTGACAGGGCTTGGTATTGTGTTACATGGTAATTTTTCCATGAAACGTCAGAGGGTCGATGTAGGGGTTCTAGAAGAGGTGATAAACCATTTAAGCCTCATGAACAAGCGCATGGTCTTTTAAAGATTTGTGAAGTACTCGGGGCGGCGGTGTGTGTGTGCCCTCTTTCAGGAGCGGGCGGGGGGGCACTGCCAGCAACTTGCCAGGTCAGGTAGTGTTCAACACGTGCATCACTCTTTCTCTGCCTGCTATTGCGCTCCATGCTTCGGAAAGGTAAGAAAAAGAACGTGCATTTGAGTTTGAAATGTCCGATCCTGCAGCAGCACACTTCCAAAGCCCACACATGACAATAACCCGATTCAAGGCCCCATTCACCCGTTTTTCAAAAAATAGATAACACTCCAACAAATTAAGGTTATAAAACTTTATTAACTTTTAACGATAATGAACAGAACAAAAACTAAAAACATTTAAACATTTATTAACACAAAAAGCAACAATGGTTAGAAGCTGTCTTTTGTGCGAATAGTCCCAAGGCAGCACAACGTGCAGAGTTCTGGACGGCACCCAGGTGATGTCGCCTGGGTGCCGCACTGGTTTAGGGATCCTACAATGCTGCTCCGAAAATTGGCGTGGGGCGTCCCGGGTGGGGCGGGGGGAGGCCTCGTCAGTAGCGGTCTGTTGTGCGAATAGTCCCAAGGCAGCACAACGTGCAGAGTTCTGGACGGCACCCAGGTGATGTCGCCTGGGTGCCGCACTGGTTTAGGGATCCTACAATGCAGCACAGAAAAACAGCGTGGGGCGTCCCGGGTGGTGCGGGGGGAGGCCTCGTCAGTAGCGGTCTGTGTCCAGTGTCACATGGCTGACACAACATGTACGACAGGCACCCAGGTGATGTCCAGTAAACTGCCGCACTGGTTTTGGTATCCTACAATGCTGCTCCGAAAATTGGCGTGCGGCGGCCCGGGGGGGGGGGGGGGGGGAGGCGGCGTGAACGGGTCTCCCCAGGTGGCGGCCATCTAGCTGAGTTGCGCTCGCTCTTGCGGCCACAGCGTCTCGCTCACCATGTTGTGGAGTTGCTCCCACTCTTGCAGTGCAGCGATAGGCGGCTGCCACATGGCTGTCAAAATGGCGGACGGCTCTTCGGTTTTGGGCCTGGTCCACTGAAATGGCCCTGGGACACCTTGGAAGTCGGACGCTTGCCTGCTAGGGCTTGGGCTCCATTCTCGAAAAGCGTCCCCTCAGCCGTGAAGATTGTATAAAAGTCTTGGGGGCCCCCGACTCCCGCAGGCTTCCGGTGGGGAGCGGCTGCCATGATTGCTCGCGGAATGACCACGACGGAGCCACGAGATGGTGGTGCTCTCATGCTGACGCCAGCTTCAGTCTGAATGATCCAGAAACAAGGTGGGGCTTTCATCGTTTGGGAAAAAAAAATGTTCTAAACCAATGAAAAGTGTTATTTTTAGGTCATATGACCAAGCCTTCCATCTTTAGGAAACCAAAAGTAAAATGAACCAATGAAAAGTTTTATAAACAAGTCACATGACCTGTTATGCGACATAGGGCTACAAAAAGCGTAGAAAATCCGTTGGCACGTGAGGCGGCGTCAGTAGCGGACCGATGTGCGAATAGGCCGAAGGCAGCACAACGCGCCGAGATCCGGATGGCACCGAGGTGGTGTCCAGCAAATTGCCGCACTGGTGTGGCCATCCTACAATGCTGCGCCGAAAGACGGCGTGTCCAGCTGAATTGCGGTCACTGTTGCGGTACAGTGACTCGAACGCGCCGAGATCCGGATGGCGCCGAGGTGGTGTCCAGCAAATTGCCGTACTGGTGTGGCCATCCTACAATGCTGCGCCGAAAGACGGCGTGTTCAGCTGAGTTCCGGTTACTCTTCCGGCACAGTGACTCGAACGCGCTGAGATCCGGATGGCACCGAGGTGGTGTCCAGCAAGTGGCTGCACTGGTGTGGCCATCCTACAATGCTGCGCCGGAAGTCGGCGTGGGGTGCCCCGTTGGCTTATGAGGTGATGTCAGTAGTGGACTGATGTGTCAATAGGTCGGAACCAGCACAAGGCGCCAAGATCCGAATGGCAAGTCCTGGATGTTGAGTGCCTCAGTTGAGATTTCTGAGAAGTGCTTGTAGAACTGTCTGAAGCTTATTTGCACCTGCTGCAGCTTCACTAGGTCCGGCGGAACTTGTTGCCTTTTCCTTTGTGCTTCTTTTCCTACAATGCATTTCTTCTGAAGACACGACCAGGTCCCTGAATGTGTGCAGGGGGACGCTATTGAATGAATGAACGCGCCGAGATCTGGATGGCACCGAGGTGGTGTCCAGCAAATTGCCGCACTGGTGTGGCCATCCTACAATGCTGCGCCGAAAGTCGGCGTGGGGTGCCCCGTTGGTTTATGAGGTGATGTCAGTAGCGGACCGATGTGTGAATAGGTCGGAACCAGCACAAGGCGCCCTGCACTGTTGAGCCTTTTTCAATGTCTGTTTTTTGTTCTTTCCCCTCCATCAAAAACAAAACAAAAATACAAGGCGCCAAGATCCGAATGGCAAGTCCTGGATGTTGAGTGCCTCAGTTGAGAGTTCTGAGCAGTGCTTGTAAGACTGTCTGAAGCTTATTTGCACCTGCTGCAGCTTCACTAGGTCCGGCGGAACATTTTTCCTTTTCCTTTCTGCTTCTTTTCCTACAATGCGTTTCATCTGAAGACACGACCAGGTCCCTGAATGTGTGCAGGGGGACGCTATTGATTGAATGAAAATGGCGGCTTGACACAAAGCTGACTCAAGCGTTACTGTTGGTGCTATACAGACAAAAATTGGTTTTCAGTTTGTACATTCTTCAGGTTTTTTTTTCCATCCAAGTCTGATTGAGAGTTTGTAGAAAAATGGCTTCAGATTTTCCACATACTACTCTTCAACATTCTTCCTAAATGTAACAATGTGAAACTCACTAGGAGAACGGCTGTTTCTGTTTCCTTTCAAAATGCTGCCACCAATATTTTCTGAATAGAAGACACCATCTTGTAACATAAAGGGCCGAAAGGGGTTCTGGTCTGGCCGATGGTTGGTGGAGACATTTTGACTATATCTTGGACCTGCCCGGCCTCGCCCAAAATGGCGCCGGTATAAATGGGACTCGTAACTCTTTGCCCGCAAATGTATATCTAGAAAATGTTATTGTAAGTGGCCCTGTCGTATTTTAATTACAAAATGTACGTCCACCGATTCCGCAACTGTTAGACACCTTTGTTCTTGTCACCTAATGGCCCGCTCGTTACGTTCTTCTACAGTGTAAATGTCTCCTCATCATATACGATTTGAGTTTGCTCCGTGGCCGGCCCACGTGGTTATAGGCCCGTATTTGTATACTGACATTTTCACAATAAAGGTTTTTAAAACAAAACACGGTAGTAGTATTTTCATTTGTAAAGTTTTTACTTTTAGTGACTGTTTTCGAATCAGTAAAAGGCAAGTGAAATAAAGCAGTCCAATTACATGACGGATAAAAGGTATAATATGTAGGAACGCAGTAAAGATAAATGGTCAAGGGCAGTTGTGTTTTTCATGTCTGCAACATAAAGTGATCGATAAGAATCTGATAATCAGGCGTTTCGGCGACTAAGACAGCAGGCCGAATCTCTTTTACTCAACGGCTCCGTCATGGAAGGAAGAAACGCCCTTTTTCTCGAAAAAGGAATATATTTTACTTGCAAGACAGTTGTAAATTTTCCGGGAAAGTACATTAGCCTGGAATATTATAACATATGTTTGAAAAAAAAATATTGTTCGAAAATAATAAAAAGCGTAATTTTTAGGTCATAAGACCAAGCTTTTCATCATTAAATTAACAAAAGTAAAATGAACCAATGAAAAGTTTTATTAACAAGTCACATGACCTGTTATGCTTACGTTACGCGCTGCGTGCCGCGCCTCGGATCACTTCCGGGTGCGCTAACGCGGCGTGTCATAAAACGCATTACGCGACAACGTAGGTCAAGAATATAGTCTAAATGTCTCCACCAACCAGCGTTCAGAACACAACCCCTTTCAGCAGTCCAAAAAGTTCTGTTAAATGACAACAGAGGGGACAGGCAACAAGAACCATCAGTCAAAGAGGGGAGGGCAAGTTCTTCTCTTCCGGGTCATGTTGGGGCGCTACCGGAACTGATCGAATTGGTAGTCTACAGTGTTTCTGGATGTTTCAGACTAAAGCTGGCGTCAGCATGAGACCACTACCATCTCGTAGCTCCGTCGTGGCCATTCCACGAGCAATCATGGCAGCCGCTCCCCACCAGAAGCCTGCGGGAGTCGGAGGCCCCCAAGACTTTTGTAGAATCTTCACGGCTGAGGGGACGCTTTTCGAGAATGGGACCCAAGCCCTAGCAGACAAGCGTCCGAGTTCCAAGGTGTCCCAGGGCCATTTTAGTGGACCAGGCCCAAAACCGAAGAGCCGGCCGCCATTTTGAGAGTCCTGTGGCAGCCGCCTATCGCTGCACCGCAAGAGCGGGCGCATCTCAACTACATGGTGAGCGAGACGCTGTAGTCGCAAGAGCGGGCGGAAAACAGCTGAATGGCGGAAGAGGCACAGTGTAGCAAAAGCGGGCGGAATGGCAACTAAAACAATAAAGGGGCGCCCCACTACAGCTTGTCTTCAGGTCAAACGGATTGTGGGACAAGGTCCAGAATTGAAGAGTCATCAAAAGGCAAAAAGTACCGCCGGACCCCGGGAGCCGGCCGCCTATGTCGGGGGCGATCTCAGGCTACACCAGTGCTATAAGACTTGGGGAGGGTGTCGGAGCCAAGCGTCTTCTCCGAGTCCATGGCCATCACAGCGTCCCTCAGGGGCCTCCGTCAAGCTGTTTAGGAAGGTAACATATCACATTGTTTTCTAATGCAGTCAGGTCCACAAACGACACTCACTTACTTTGAGAATAGTGAAGCTGCAGTAGGTGGAAATAAGCTTCAGACAGTGTTACAAGCGCTGCTCAGAACTCTTAACTATGGCACCCAACATCTAGAACTTATGCTATTTGAGAATGGTAGTGACATCGAAGCATCTCAGGGACCAAAACCATTAACGTACTTTCACGTATGAAAATCTTACTTGGGGAGGGGGCAGGAGCGAAGCGCCCCCTCCCAGTCAGCGCCACCACACCGTATGTTGAAAATCTGAAGCCATCGTTCTACAAAGTCAACCAAACTTGGATTGAAAAATCTAGAAAAATGTACAAACTGAAAACCAGTTTTGGTCTGCATAGCATCAGTAGCAACGCTTGAGTCAGCTTTGTGTCAAGCCGCCATTTTGATTCAACAAAGCACAGGCATTGAAAAAGGCTGAAATTCAGAACTCTAAACTATGGCACCCAACATCCAGGAGCTTGGTATCCGGATCTTGGAGCCTTGTGCTGTTTTCGATCTATTCACACATCGGTCCACTACTGACATCATCTTATAAACCAACGTTATGTAAATAGTTTTTTAATAAAATGTTTTACCCTGTTTCTTTGCTGGTGTGTTGTCTATATTTTTAATATTTGCATAGGGTTTGTCATTATTTTGTGCGGGATGGGTGATGGAGCCGAGCTGTCTTGCAGCCCTCATGGTGTGGAGCTCAGTTCATCTCACTATTTTCGTATTTCTCAAGAAGGGTTGTTCCTAATATTTCTATTTTAGCGAGGTCAAAAAGAGATCCAATTAGTGGCCTACTGATTTTGCTCGATTACTTTTATTTTTTTTACACGATTTTTCACTATCTGCAAAGACTAAACAGAGTATTGCGACTTTGTGCTTGTTTGTAAATAGAGAATGATCCAAAGAGAACCAATTCTAAAACAGTAAATGCTTGGACAACAATCAATCAAATGGAGAGACAAGGAGGTACGACGGATTACAACGGAGGGGAGGGGGGGGGCAGCGTTCAAAGCACATCAGCGTGCATAAATACGAAAATGTTTTTATCTATCACGTACTTGACATTTTAAAGCTTTTCATATTTGCTATTAAAAAACCAATGAAATTCACAGAAAAAACCATAGGTTATAGTGGATATATAGTTAGGAATTTGCATTTACAAAACCTTGAAAATTCAATGAAAAAACCATAGGTTATAGGCCATATATAGTTAGGAATTAGCATTTACAAAACCTTATTTTACTCGCATAAAACCATTGAAATTCCATATATAGTTAGCTAACTATAAGCGCTAACTATATATCGCGCACCCGCAATCCACTGCTGATGATGTCACATATTACATCATTCATGACATGGTCAGTGACATCACTGATGACATCACTGATGACATCTCAAATGACATCACTGATGACAACTCAAATGATATCAATGATGACATCTCAAATGACATCACTGATGACAACTCAAATGACATCACTGATGACATCTCATTTGTCATCACTGATCACATCACTCATGTGATAATACAATGAACCTCTTCAGACTCTAATATAACCTTACATACACTCAGTATAAACAGACACTCACAGACTGTCACTCATCCATGGAGTTACTCACACACCTAGTCAGTCATGCAAAGAATCAATCACACCTCCATTTCCTCAACTATACAGTTATACACATCTTACTTATTCAAACATATAATAACACATATTTACTCTCTTATATAATCCCTGATACAAGCTCACAGTGATTGATACAGCCACTCACACATTCACTGGCTCTTATGTTCAGTTATTTATATATCTCAACTCTCACATGTATTGTGTTTTACATACGTACTTACTTGCACATGTAGCAATGAGAAATCCATTCACTCACCAACACACCCATGCACAGTCAACCGCCCATATAGCTGTTTCCACATGCACTCTTGAACTCATACTCCTAGTGAATCAACTGCTTACACATCTATGCACAGAGTCACGCACCTCCCAGCCACCCACACACACACTCAGCCTCCCATTCAAATATTTGGGCAACCAATCAATAACCCATATGGCCACTCTTATAGCTACTGATCAACACATGCAGCAGCTTACACAACATCAAACATACTGATGCACGAATTAAGACAGTTTAGTCACTAACCCATGTACTCAGTGAGACACATTTAATCACTCACTCATACAGTCAGTCATGCACCTACTAAATTCTTCATCCAGACACTTATACATCCACTCATTCTTCAATATGTGAAACATATTTAAACTTTACAAACACATACAATCACTGGATGTTGTGATCAGTGATGTCATCAGTGATGTCACTGACCATGTCATGAATGATGTAATATGTGACATCATCAGCAGTGGATTGCGGGTGCGCGATATATAGTTAGCGCTTATAGTTAGCTAACTATATATGGAATTTCAATGGTTTTATGCGAGTAAAATAAGGTTTTGTAAATGCTAATTCCTAACTATATATGGCCTATAACCTATGGTTTTTTCATTGAATATATATATATATATATATATTTGCATTTAGAAAACCTTATTTTACTCGTATAAAACCATTGAAATTCCATATATAGTTAGATGCGCTAACTATATATCGCGCACCCGCAATCCACTGCTGATGATGTCACATATTACATCATTCATGACATGGTTAGTGACATCACTGATGACATCACTGATGACATCTCAAATGACATCACTGATGACATCACTGATTACAACATCCAGTGACTGTATGTTTCTGTAAAGTTAAAATATGTTTTACATATTGAAGAATGAGTGGATATATAAGTGTCTGGATGAAGGATTTACTAGGTGCATGACTAACTGTATGAGTGAGTGATTAAATGTGTCTCACTGAGTGCATGGGTTAGTGACTAAACTGTTTTAATTTGTGCATCATTATATCTGTTGTTCTACAAACTGCTGCATATGTTGATCAGTAGCTATATGAGTAACTGTATGGGTTATTGATTGGTTGTCCAAGTATTTGTATGGGAAACTGAGTGTGTGTGTATGGGTGGCTGGGAGGTGTGTGACTCTGTACATAGATGTGTGAGTAGTTGATTCACTATATGTATGGATTCAAAAGTGCATGTGGAAACAGCTGTATGGGCGGTTGACTGTGCATGAGTGTATTAGTGAGTGAATGGATATCTCAGTGCTACATGTCAAAGTAAGTACATATGTAAAACACAGTACATGTGAGAGTTGACATCTATAAATAACTGTGCATAAGAGCCAGTGAATGTGTGAGTGGCTCTATGGATCATTGTGAACATGTATCAGAGATTGAATAAAAGAAGAGAAGTAAATATGTGTTAGTATATGTTTGAATAAGTAAGGTGTGTATAACTGTATAGTTGAGAAAATGGAGGTGTGATTGATTTTTGGCATAACTGACTAGGTGTATGAGTAACTCCATGGATCAGTGACAGTCTGTTTACACTGATTGTATCTAAGGTTATATTAGAGTCTGAAGAGGTTCATGGTATTATCACATGAATGATATCATCAGTGATGTGATCAGTCATGTCAAATGAGATGTTATCAGTGATTTTATCAGTGATGTCATTTGAGATGTCATCAGTGATGTCATCAGTGATGTCACTAACCATGTCATGAATGATGTAATATGTGACATCATCAGCAGTGGATTGCGGGTGCGCGATATATAGTTAGCGCATCTAACTATATATGGAATTTCAATGGTTTTATGCGAGTAAAATAAGGTTTTGTAAATGCAAATCCCTAACTATATATGGCCTAAAACCAATGGTTTTTTCATTGAATTTTCAAGGTTTTGTAAATGCAAATTCCTAACTATATATCGACTATAACCTATGGTTTTTTCTGTGAATTTCAATGGTTTTTTAATAGCAAATATCAAAAGCTGTCAAATGTCAAGTACGTGATAGGTAAAAACGTTTTCGTGTTTATGCACGCTGATGTGCTTTGAACGCTGCCCCCCCCCCCCACTCCCCTCTTTTCTGTTAGTAGTACTCTCTCTTTGCAGATAGTGAAGGGTAGTTAACGCAGACCTTTATCCCCGTTGTAATCCGTCGTACCTGCTTGTCTCTCCATTTGATTGATTGTTATCCAAGCATTTACTGTTTTAGAATTGGTTCTCTTTGGATCATTCTCTATTTACAAACAAGCACAAAGTCGCAATACTCTGTTTAGTCTTTGCAGATAGTGAAAAATCGTGTAAAAAAAAAAAAGTAATCGAGCAAAATCAGTAGACCACTAATTCGATCTCTTTTTGACCTCAGTAAAATACAAACATTAGGAACAACCCTTCATGAGAAATACGAAAATAGTGAAATGAACTGAGCTCCACACCATGAGGGCTGCAAGACAGCTCGACTCTGCCACCCACCCCGCCCAAAATAACGACAAACCCTATGCAAATATTATAAATATAGACAACACACCAGCAAAGATACAGGGTAAAACATTTTATTAAATAACTATTTACATAACTATTTTATACTTTTTATTGCCCGATCCGGCTAGCTCAATCGATCGAGCATGAAACTCATGCACTGATAGCAAGCGTTGAGAGTTTGTAGAACGATGGCTTCAGATTTTCCACATACGGTGTAGTGGCGCAAACTGGGAGGGGGCGTTTAGATTCTACCCCTTCTCCAAATAAGATTTTCATACGTGAATGTTTGTTCATGCTTTCTGTCCCTGAGTTGCTTCGATGTCACTGCCTTACACAAATGGCATAAGTCCTGGATGTTGAGTGCCATACTTCAGAGTTCTAAGCAGCGCTTGTAACAATGTTTAAACCTTATTTGCACCTGCTGCAGCTTCACTATTCAAAGTAAGTGGGGTCCGTTTGTGGACCTGACTGCATTGGAAAACAATGTGATACGGTGCCTCCCTAAACCGCTTGACGGAGGCCCCCGAGGGGCGGTGAGATGGCGCGGACTGAGAGGGGGCGCTTGGCTCCTGCCCCCTCCCCAAGTCGTGTTGCCCTGGTGTGGCCTGAGATCGCCCCCGGCATAGGCGGCCGGCTCCCGGGGTCCGGCGGATTTTTTTCCCTTTTGATGACTCTTCCATTCTGGACCTTGTCCCACAGTCCGTTTGACCTGAAGACACGCTGTCGTGGGGCGCCCCTTTACCGTTTTAGTTGCCATTCCGCCCGCTTTTGGTACTCTATGCCTCTTCCGCCATTCAACTGTTTACCGCCCGCTCTTGCGACTACAGCGTCTCGCTCACCATGTAGTTGAGTTGCTCCCGCTCTTAAGATTTAACCAAACTTTTTGGACTGCTGAAAGCGGTTGTATTCCGACCGCTGGTTGGTGGAGACATTTTGACTATATTCTGGACCTGCATTGTCGCGTAATGCGTCATATGACGCGACGCGTTGGCGCACCCGGAAGTGCTCCGGTGCGCAAGGCGCAGCTTCCCGGAAACGATCCAGAGCGCGCCGCGCAGCGCGTAACGTAAGCATAACAGGTCATGTGACTTGTTAATAAAACTTTTCATTGGTTCATTTTACTTTTGTTTTCCTAATGATGTAAGACTAGGTCATGTGACCTAAAAATAACACTTTTCATTGGATTAAAAAAATTTTTTTTCCCAAACGATGAAAGCCCCACCTTGTTTCTGGATGTTTCAGACTGAAGCTAGTGTCACCATGGAGCACCACCATCTCGTAGCTCCGTCGTGGCCATTCCGCAAGCAATCATGGCAGCCGCTCCCCACCGGAAGCCTGCGGGAGTCGACGGCCCCCAAGACTTTTGTACAATCTTCAAGGCTGAGGGGACGCTTTCGAGAATGGAACCCAAGCCCTGGCAGACAAGCGTCCGAGTTCCAAGGTGTCCCAGGGCCATTTTACTGGACCAGGCCCAAATCCGAAGAGCCGGCCGCCATTTTAGGAGTCCTGTGGCAGCCGCCTATCGCTGCACCGCAAGAGTGGGAGCAACTCAACTACATGGTGAGCGAGACGCTGTAGCCGTAAGAGCGGGCGGTAAACAGCTGAATGGCGGAAAATGCACAGTGTAGCAAAAGCGGGCGGAATGGCGACTGAAACGATAAAGGGGCGCCCCACTACAGCAGATGAGCCTCCGCCATGTGCTTCAAAACTGCATATGTATCTCGTGATATCAAGGTTGGGCAACCAGTACACAACAAGCAGTTACGAGTCCCATTTACACCGGCGCCATTTTGGGCACGGCCGAGCAGGTCCAGGATCTAGTCAAACATAACAAATGAGGCTGACGTCTCTGAAGCAGTTGACGAACAGCAGGACATAGCAAATAAACATGAAGTCTCTAAAGCTGTTAACTCACTGCAGGACAAAACAAGTAAACCTGAAACCTCTGGAATAATTGTCGCTCAAAAGAACAACACACAAAACTCTGTAGAGCGTGAAGAAAGAAAAACAGAAGGGCACTGTAGTTTCAGACACACTTAACACTAATGACTAAACAAAGATATCGTCTGTTTATGAAGCAGTTATCATGTTCACAGAATTGACAAAGAAGTGTGCAGACACCAATGCTATTAAGAAACACAAGGAAATCCCTAACGCATCAGCATTCTCGGAAGAGGTTGACACAGATAACATCTTAAGGAACAAAGAAAGACAAAATAAGGATGAGGAAGTTATCACTTTAGTTTTTTCATCAGCTAGCGACAGCAAGAAACATATTCTAATGGAGATTAGAGAGGTTACGGATGGATTATCAAAATTATCAAAAGAAATGGCTACTCCCCCCTTTAGCAGATTAGCTAAATGTTTGCGTAATTTAGGCATAAAAGTTATATTATTGTTGTTGTTGTTATCGTTATAGTTCTGGTTAATTTCAAAAAATGTTTAAATATATTTACAGTTTTTGTTGCGTTCGTTATATTTAAAAGTTAATAAAGTTATATTATTGTTGTTGTTATCGTTATAGTAATAGTTTTCTTTGTAGATGTTTTTCCATCACCCGCCCAGGATATCACCACTGTTCCCCATGTCATAAAACCTTAGGATGTTCAATAACTGAAACAGCTAATATGGGTTTACTTACAGGGGACATCTTTTGTTCTATTTTGTAAAGTAAAACTATTGTGAACGCAAGTATTATACATAGTAAGTGTTTAATATAGCATTTGTCAGTCATTGGTTAAGCAGCTAGGACCTGTTCACTCTTGACACCCCAGGTGCTGTGTATGTTGCACTATAGTGCTGCATCGAGAAAACGGACAACCCTATTGATGTGGATTTTTCATTATTGATTATTGTAAAGAAATGGCGACTCCCCCCTTTAGCAGATTAGCTAAATGTTTGCGTAATTTAGGCATAAAAGTTATATTATTGTTGTTGTTGTTGTTATCGTTATAGTTCTGGTTAATTTCAAAAAATGTTTAAATATATTTACAGTTTTTGTTGCGTTCGTTATATTTAAAAGTTAATAAAGTTTTAAAATCTAACTTTGTTGGAGTGCAATATATTTTTAAAAAATCGGGTGAATGGGGCCTTGAATCGGGTTATTGTCATGTGTGGGCTTTGCAAGTGTACTGCTACAGGATCGGACATTTCAAACTCAAATGCACGTTCTTTTTCTTACCTTTCCGAAGCATGGAGCGCAATAGCAGGCAGAGAAAGGGTGATGCATGTGTTGAACACTGCCTGGCCTGGCAAGTTGCTGGCAGTGCCCCCCCGCCCGCTCCTGAAAGAGGGCACACACACACCGCCGCCCCGAGTACTTCACAAATCTTTAAAAGACCATGCGCTTGTTCATGAGGCTTAAATGGTTTATCACCCCTTCTAGAACCCCTGCATCGACCCTCTGACGTTTCCTGGAAGAATTAGCACGTAACACAATACCAAGCCCTGTCAGCTGAAACCCCCGAGAAATCATGGGGCATATTATCAAGGGGGTTTATTTCCGCTTTTTTGGCTTTAAAAGCCAAAAAAAAGAGATAAAATTATCTCCCTATTACCAAGCTGTCGCTAACACCAGTTAGTGACAGCTAAAAGGAGATAGCGACCATCTTGGGCCCCGCTTTGCATATCAGTGATATTTATCACTAATGACATGCAAAGTGGGCGTGCCAAGATTTTAGCGACTGGAAACAGTCCCTAACCATCGCTATCGCCTATTACCAACTTTTGGAGATATTCGCGCTAAGCGCGAATATCTCCAAAACCTAACACCTGCCCTGAGCAGTTTTTAGCCATGTTATCCAATGGGAAGTGGATAACATGGCTAAGAGCATTTGCTGGATAATGCATGAATATCGCTGACTTTTCAGCGATATTCATGCATTGCGGCCGTTTTTTATCGCATTTGCGATAAACCTTGCTAATAGCAAGGTTTGTGTGCGATAAAATTCGCCGATGTGCGGCGATAATTTTTGTCTCTAAACAAGTTAGAGACAAAAATTATCGCTAGTTGTTGGTAATATGCCCCCGGATTTTTCCTTGCAGGAATCGGGAGGCGAAAGACTAGCACTGAAATCAGTAGTCTCACGCCTGAATCGGGAGGGTTGGCATGTCTGGATACTCTACAGCTGGGGCCATAAACTACATCCGCAGGGCTACGTGATAGCCTAGGTCCGGCCTGGACAATCGGACACAGAGGAAGAGGAGTGTCAGAGGGTGCATTAGTGAATAGGGTGAAAGGGAGGTGTCGGGCGGGCACAGGGTGTGATTCTCAGAGAAGAGCAGCGCAGATGGGGGGAAGTAAATGGCCCATGCATGAGAGAGAGAGCGGGGGTGACCAGTGCGTGGGGGAGATGCTTGCGAGGGTGGGGAGCCATGCTGAGGATCGGCGGCGTGCAGAGAGTGGGCCTGGTCAAGGCATCTAAAATGGCTGCCGTGCACGACAAAATTGTGGCATTGGACAAAAAGGCAAGATGGCGCAGACAATGTTTATCAATAAGGATTCATTTATAACAAAATATTTACTCGCAGTGACAAAATGGTGGTCAACACTTCCTGATTTCCATCGAATCGAACGTTAACAAACGTCACGCAGCAAAAAAAAAAAAAAAGCTCACGCACAGAGCAGTTTTTAGCCATGTTATCCAATGGAAGGTGGATAACATGGCTAAGAGCATTTGCTGGATAATGCATGAATATCGCTGACTTTTCAGTGATATTCATGCATTGCGGCCGTTTTTTATCGCATTTGCGATAAACCTTGCTAATAGCAAGGTTTATGTGCGATAAAATTCGCCGATGTGCGGCGATAATTTTTGTCTCTAAACAAGTTAGAGACAAAAATTATCGCTAGTTGTTGGTAATATGCCCACGGATTTTTCCTTGCAGGAATCGGGAGGCGAAAGACTAGCACTGAAATCAGTAGTCTCACGCCTGAATCGGGAGGGTTGGCATGTCTGGATACTCTACAGCTGGGGCCATAAACTACATCCGCAGGACTAGGTGATAGCCTGGGTCCGGCCTGGACAATCGGACACAGAGGAAGAGGAGTGTCAGAGGGTGCGGTAGTGAATAGGGTGAAAGGGAGGTGTCGGGCGGGCACAGGGTGTGATTCTCAGGGAAGAGCAGCGGAGATTGGGGGAAGTATATGGCCGATGCACGAGAGAGAGAGCGGGGGTGACCAGTGCGTGGGGGTGATGCTTGCGAGGGTGGGGAGCCGTGCTGAGAATCGACGGCGTGCAGAGAGTGGGCCTGGTCAAGGCATCTAAAATGGCTGCCGTGCACGACAAAATTGTGGCATTGTAAAAAAGGCAAGATGGCGCAGACAATGTTTATCAATAAGGATTCATTTATAACAAAATATTTTATCGCAGTGACAAATTGGCGGTCAACACTTCCTGATTTCCATCGAATCGAACGTTAACAGACGTCACGCAGCAAAAAAAAAAAAAAGCTCACGCACAGCCGCTGGAAGAGATGTATCAACATATATGAGCCTCCTCAGCCACCCTCAGAAAACATAAGGGGATTAAGATACGTCTCCCGCACCCCCTTATACCTAGTAATTTAATTAAAACGAAGCACAAAATGGCGAATTCCCGTTTCGCTACCAGTTTGCGGCCCAGTTCGCGGCCCGTGAAGCGCTTCTACCGTGAAAAATCGTTTTTTTTTTATTTTCCCCACGGGACCCTTTAATAACCCCAACAACATTCCTAGGGGGTCAAGAGGGGTATACCTTGCCCCCTTTCAATAAATTCCCCCTTCGTTTTTCACCTCTTCTTCTCTCTCGATCCTACCGAGAGATAAGATGGCGGCCGCTCTGGACTGTTTAGAATGTTGACAGACACCGGAGAGCCAATCAGCTTTCTGCGCGCAAAGTTCCGTTTCGCGAAAAGTAAGCGGACCGGAGCGCAGCCCGGAGCGCTGTTACAGATATATATCTTGTTTTGAACATTAATTTCTCAAAAACTACTGGAGCACATATCTTGAGACCTAGCAAAGGCACATCGGGCTAACAGTCCCTACAATTTTGCCAAGTTTCGTGCAAATCCATTCAGCCGTTCGAGCTAAAAGTGAGTCCAACCGCCCTATGGAAATTAACATGGGAAAAACGCGTTTTGGGACCCCCCTTTTTTCTCAGCCCCCCTTGACGAAACCCCACCAAATTTTCAGGGGCTGCTCAGAAACAAAATGTGCCATTTTCCTGAACATTTCAGCCGATTCCGTCCACAAACGCCAAAGTTATTAGACATAGAATTTTCAAAAATCCCATAGGGAATTAATCCTAACTATATATACCTACTGGCGATAGCCAGTAGGTAATATATATATATATATATATATATATATATATATATATATATATATATATATATATATATATATATATAAATATATATATATATATATATCACCTACTGGCAGTCGCCAGTAGGTAGTTATAGTTAGGACCTAGTTTCCATAGGAAATCCGCAACATTCTTTTTGGAATAACTTTGGCGCCGGTTGGCGAATCCTCCCGAAATTCTCCAAGAAGATGGCCCGCTCTGTTCCTCTCCTTCCCTGAAAGTTTCGGGGTGATTTGTGAAGTGGGGGCGAGAAAAAATTGGGGTCCCAAAGTGTGTTTTCCCCATACAATTTTTGAATGTTGAGGGTAGAACACACTATCCTCGGGGCTGAGCACTCATTTAACAAAGAAAACAAGTTTCTACCACAAGTTCATCAGTTTTATTTTCGTACTTCAAATTTTAGCAGTTGATACGTTGTATACGTTTAAACGGAAATTTCTGACAAACATAATTCCATTCTTATGCAGTCATTGCATGATTTTCAAAATGTTTCCATCCACCAAATGCATTTCGGGTCCATGACAACATGACCCTTCTTCAGGGGTCTGAAAATTAAGCGCAAACAGGACCAAATTAGTCACTCTCACATTGTAGTTATTACTTGGAATTGTTTTGGTATTGCGTTGTGATAAAGTGCAATGTATTGTGTTGTTTCTACAATGTGAGAGCGACTAATTTGGTCCTGTTTGCGCTTAATTTTCAGACCCCTGACGAAGGGTCATGTTGTCATGGACCCGAAATGCATTGGGTGGATGGAAACATTTTGAAAATCATGCAATGACTGCATAAGAATGGAATTATGTTTGTCAGAAATTTCCGTTTAAACGTATACAACGTATCAACTGCTAAAATTTGAAGTACGAAAATAAAACTGATGAACTTGTGGTAGAAACTTGTTTTCTTTATTAAATGAGTGCTCAGCCCCGAGGATAGTGTGTTCTACCCTCAACATTCATTGATATTTGTAAGGCACGTTCAGACTACGTGTGACGACTAGAGCACAGCCATAAGAACAAACTAACTTTGTTGAAAATTTCAAAAACATTGAGTGCACCGGGATAACACTTTCCTTGTAAAATCTAAATTAAAGTCATAGATATATCTATAGACGAAGTAGGGTACGCGTACCGTCCGAGGATTATGCGTGTACCCTTACGAGCACCAGCTGCATGCTAATTGGCTGTCAACTGTCTGTCAACACTCCAAACCAGGAAGTGTTGGCACCCATCTTGTGTCTCAGTAGAATCGAGGCACAAGAAAACTGAAAAACAAGTGCCCAAAAGATGCAAAGGGGACAGGTTAGAAACACCCTGACCCCCTAGGCCTGCTCAAGTGGTCCCACAAGGACGCAGGATATGCGTACAATACGCGTATTGCGTGAAATAAAAAAAACTGAAGCCTGATTTAGTGCTAATTAGCCCCGGGGGGCCGAGTCCTGGGGGCAATGTCATTTATTATAATAGGGGGCCCAGATGGGCCCCACAGCCCCGGGGACCGCCACCCCCTGGGGCTTTCTTTAAAAATATTAATGGGGGCCCAGAGGGTCCCCCCAGCCCGGGGACTGCTACCACTGGGGCTTAAACATTATGTATGCGGGGGGCACATGGCCCTCCACAGCCCCGGGGACGGTAAAATTAGGGTACGCATACCGAGCATGGTGCTCAGCGGGACCTCTGGTGTGCACGAGTTGGGTACGCATATCGCACCACGTATGCTGCGAGATTTCTAATGCGTTCAGTACGCATACATAAGCAAGTAAAAAACAAAAATATATATATTTTTCAGATATCTATCAAGCTTATGTGTTTAGATGTTGGTTGATTCTAACAAGAGCCTTTCTCTTTCTTGGTACTTATAAGTAAGTACCTATGCAGAGTCTAAACTTGTTTAGGAGGAGTGTTTTACAGTGTGCTGAACTTTTGACCTTTGTGGTCAGTTGAGTTTTGCATGAGCTGCTACTGTGGTAACAGCAGAAAGCAAATTGGGGGGAGGGTTCAACGTTATGTCAGTTAGAAAGGGTTCAAATGTTCAACCAATAGAAATGTGTGTATGCTTTTGAATTAATGTGGGAAGTCATTTGATTTGTTATTTACATATATATATGTTTAGAATGAAAGGGAATGTTTGCCATCTTGTGGTTTTGCTAAGAGGACTGAAGCACAGAGATTCTGTATAAGAATATCTGCTGTGTGACTGATATTCTTCTTAATCTACAAATCAATTTGAAAGGTGAGTTGTTAACTTGTAAGGGAATGTATGTGGTGCATTTTGTTTTTAATAAGAGTAATGTGTTTATCCTTGTAAAGTGCAAGGAGTAGTTTAGTTATGTAGAATCACATTCTGAGTTTGTCTGTATTTGGATAACCATTGTGATAAAAGCATTTGTAAGTTAATGTTTTTGGTGAGTCAGATTTGTACAGTAAAGCACACTACTGAAAAAATGTAGAATGTGTGCAGTCCCTTTTCCAGTTCTAGAGTAGTTAATAGTGTTGCTTCTTTAGAATTAGACTTGTGTTTCAAAATCTATAATTTTCAAGTCAGTATACATACACTACTGCAAACTCTCTGAAGCAGATTTACAAGGCTCTTGCGCCTGTTTGTGCTGCCATTGCGTCATTTTTTGATGCAATGTTGTTACAAATAATGCAGCAAATTGCTTATGTATTTGCAAAATGAGTCAGGGTTGTGAACTGAAATGTAGTAGTAATATATGGAATGTGTGCCGTTACTTTACTGTTTCTAGACTCGTAAACGTGTTTTGCTAAAATGCAAGGTCTAATATTTTTTGTCTAGAATCACACTTTGGGTCTGTGTGCATTTAGAAATTATTCTGATAGAAGCGTTTTTTTATTGAGAATTCATTGATACAAAACAGATGTAGCAACATAGAATATTTTCTTTACAATAATAACACATAGTACTGATGAAGGTGTATTGCCTAGTAAAAACAGTTTGGTAAAACAGGGATACAGCTTAAATGAGTTCATACAATATATATATATATATATATATACAAATAAATACATATTTACACATACCTTATAAATATAAGTGGACCTAGCCTCATTTAAACTATACCTGCTCATCCCTCCAGACTTTCAGGGGGTCCCACAACTTATTGCTGAAATCGCGCATTTTCTAACCCTTATAGAGATATAAGGTGGATTCAATATTGTGTATACCAAGAAGTCTGGACAACCACATTTGGAATGTTGGGGCATTAGGATCCTTCCAGGCAGCTGAAAGTAAAATACGTAATACAGCCACGGCCAGAAAGATAAAAGACTCAGTTTCACAGTTAACAAGGGCCGTTTTACTATCGCTTCCAAAAATTAACACCGTCGGGGATAGGCTGATCTTTATGCCTAGCAGCCCCTCCAAAAATTTCTCAATCTCAGTCTTTATCAGACTGAGCTTCTCACAATAGAAGAACACGTGTAAAAGATCTCCGGGGCCTTTCTGGCACCTGGGACAATTGCTATCTATCCTCATGCCCCAGTCATGTAGCTTAGATGGAGTATAGTACAGATTAAATAATGTTTTAAAATGTTGAGCCTTCAGGTTTGAGGACAGCAATATTTGTTTATCCAGCATCAAAGCTTTATCGAGATCGGTGTCAGGATCTTGTAATTTATCTGCCCAAGCAGCCTCGTGCTTCTCGAGGTCATCGGGTATTCTTTCTATAGGGGCTTGGTATATGTTCCTGATCTTATCTCCCTTCTTATCAAATATCCCAGCACTGGACATGGTGGGCCAGGAGCGATATCTGATATAGCATTTTTATGGGTTTGTGAGACCTGGAGATATTTAAAAATGTGGCCACTGGTCAGATAGAACTTCTCCTGTAGCCTGTATGCCGTTTGGCATCACATCTCCAACCGTCCGAATACCCAGTAGGTCCCATTGTTGCAGGCCCCATCTACACTCAAGTTTGGTAGATACCCTGAGTTCCATAACGGGGTATACTTATTAATCTTGGGGATATGAAGCAGTTTCTGCAACTTTTTCCATAGATCCCAGGCGCTGAGCAGCCCTTTATGCCGGGATTTTTAAAAAAATCTTCGGCTAGTTTTTCTCAACAAAGCCCTTACGGCCTCCTTGCCCATCAATAGCTCGTAGATTGATGGTGGTACGTATACGTCAGATCTCGGATCATATGAGTACCTTCTACTGGGTGCTGGTATAAATAATATAGACATCTGCATCAGCAAGCAAGCCCAGTGATAGAATTTTATATTTGGGGCTGCTAGACCTCCTCGTTCCTGTGGGAGGGTCATATACCTAGCTGCTCTCCTGACTTTACCATACTGCCAGAGAAAACTGTTAAAGATAGACTCAAACTTTTTTAACAACCCTTCCTCAATTAAAAAAGGTATGCATCTAAACAAATAAAGGAGTTTGGGTAACATGGTCATCTTTAGTACATTAGTTCTCCCTATCAAAGATAAGTGCAGTGAATCCATCCGCTTCAAGTCTGCCTCGATTTTTTTTAAAAGTGGAACATAGTTATCCTGGATAATAGAGCCTGTTTCTGCATTAATTACTACCCCAAGATATGTCGCTGAGTCTACATATCTTGCATCACCTTTAACGACCTCATTTGAGCAAATTACCTGAGTTTTTGAGTCATTCAATTGGTACCCCGAGAACTTTCCAAACTCCCTGGTGAGTTCCACCAATATCCGCATGGCCTCAACTGGCTCTAGAGTAGTGACTGCCAGATCATCGGCATACACCAATATTTTACTTTCAAAACCATTGATTACTACTGGCAGAATTCCCACGTTCCCCAGAATTTGCCTGATCAGTGGATCAATGTATAGTGCAAACAGGATCGGTGAACAGGGGCAACCCTGACGGGTGCCCCTGCTAATCCTGATGCTGTCAGAGCACTGACCCATCATCTAGATGCGGGCTGTTGGATCTCGATACATGGCCTCCATGGCCATCCGAAATTTTGGGCCAAAGCCTCTATCTATCAGAACATGCCACTGATATAGCCACCTGACGCGGTCGAACGCTTTTTCCGCATCAAGGAGGATCATGGTGAACCCCCTCCCCCCAGCAGCATGGGCCTCAAACAATGAAATTGCTCTCCTAACGTGATTCGTCATTCCCCGGCCGGGGATGAACCCATGCTGCCAGGGCGAGACGAGCCCCCCAATGATCCTCCCTAACCGTGCGGCCAAAATCTTTGCATACAGTTTGTTATCTGAGTTAATCAGAGATATAGGCCTGTAGAACCCAGGATTCTCCCTTGGCTTTCCCTTTTTATGAAAGACAATGATGGTAGTGTCTTTCCATGTTTCCGGGATCTTGCCTGTACATATAATGCCGTTAAATAGGTCCAGCAGAATTGGAGCCAGCTAGCCTGAGAAACACTTGTACAACTCAAGGGGGATGCTGTCTGGCCCGGCAGCCTTTCCGGAGGCCAGTTCAGACAGCGCCCCCCGAATCTCTTCCAGTGTTATGTCCATCTCCAACCTTGCTCTGTCCTCTGATCCCACTCTGGGCCCATTGTGCGGATATCTGCCAAGTGGGCGCACCCCACCCGTTTCTTCCTTGTACAAGGATTGATAGAAATTTGCAAATACTGCAAGGATACCCTGAGGTTCCACAACCTCCCTTCCATTCTCTTGAATGCTAGTTATTGTATTTTGAGTATTACCTTGCCTGACCCTTAACGCCAACTCCTTCCCCGCCTGCTCACCAGTCTCATACACTCTCCTCCTATATGTCCAATATTCTGCTACCGCTTTCTCTGCCAGTTGTTTTTGTATTTCCACTTTAATTAGGCAGATACTGGTTTGACTCTCTTTTCCTTCCTTTCCTTGTGATAGATCTAGGCAATGCTGTTCCTCTGCCATTACTAAGTCTGCCATGAGCCTATGCCTATTGGCTTGAACTTTTTTCCTGGAATGCGCGGTATAGCTAATGACTTCCCCCCTCAGTGCTGCCTTAAATGAATCCCACACACAGTTTCTTGATGCGCTATATCTATTGGCATCAAAGTATTCTACGGTCCATTTTTGCATATATTCCACAAACTGTGTGTCTGACAGGAGTTTTTGATTGAATGTCCAAGCCCTGCAGTTCCTAACCAATGCTATACCATTGTATGAGATTGCAAGCGGGCTATGATCCGAGAGGACCTTGGGGAGTTTCCTGATACTTATCTTACTAATTTCCATGGACGAAACAAGGAAGTAATCCAACTTGCTATACCTCTGGTGGGGACAGGAAAAATATGTATGGCATGGGTCATTAGGCTCCTTTGTGTTAGGTCCTGGTCCCCAGTCCTCTTTTGCTGACCATGCCCAAATTCATCACATGACACCCCGGTATTATAAAAAGGAGTCCTACCCTTATGTCCATGTTTGTTATTGCTACCTAGTGGTTCCTGCATTCTGGCTCCTGTGTTTCCAGTTGATGGCTGTTGTCTTTACACGGGCTCGTGTAAAGAATTGGAGGATTCCCTGCTGTTTTCAAGTTCTTTTCCTTCATCCTTGATTCCTCCCTTGTCCTAGTACCTTGTTTGCTGTTTTCCTCGTTTTTTGCCTGCCCCTTCCCTTAGCGAGGGTTTCTTCTAGGTAGTGAGTGTTTTTTAGTTTATCTCCTTTGTCCCTTAATTTTTCCCTTATCCTGATTTTGGACCGTTGGGGTTAACCACCTTAACATTCAGGGGCCCCTGTTTGTTGGTTGCCCGCTTTCGCTGTTCTCCCGTTTTGGAGACGCGCAGATCACGGTCGCGAGAGCGCTACCCGTCCGCTTCGTTATGCGGAAGTGACGTTTTCGTCTATTCCGCGAAGCAAACCCGGCTGGGTTTGTTTACTTTCTTGAATAACGAGCGGAGGACAAGCCGCGTTCTCGCCGAGTCCCAGCCTGATTCCCTAATACCAGATAGAGAGGGGTTTTTTCAGACCTGTACAAGGGGTCTGTTTTTTACCCTGCATATCATTACCTTAAACGATCCAAACACCCTTCTTGTTCCGTTTAGTCCTTTCAGGAAGTCGCCTAAGAGACGTTATCTTGGGGGTAAACTGAAGGACAAACTCCTTGACGCTAAGCCTGCTCTACCTTCCGGTAAGTGTCTGTGACATGTTATGGTTGGATATTGGTGTTTTGTAGCGGAAGAAGGACTGGGGATTGAATAATTACAGTAGGGTGTACTTTGTGTTCCCCTTTTTGCAGGTGCAGAAGAAGGAGACGGGTGTTTCTGTTAAGACACGATCTAAGGGTGGAAGGTTTGGTTACCTTTTTTGTTTCCACCCTCTTTTCTGGGTCAGCAGCTTACTCATGTGTTCCATTCAGTGAGTGGCTGGTGAGTCGGGGAAGGGGACTGGACTATTCCTCGTTCCTGCAGTGTGTGGGTTGGGCAGGAGTCCAACACTTTGCCTCCCAGACATCCGTTAGGCCATGACATGACATCATAGACCGAAGAGCCGTAGATACCCTGGGTGTTCTACCAGCATACAAACTCCCTGCAGAAAGCTCTATAGAAATATTAAAATCCCCGCAAACGAGGATGGGGACCGGCCAAGTAGCCAATACCTCTTCCAATATTTCAAAAACCGCTGGGTCATCCTGATTTGACCCATAAATGCTGCAGATTGTGAGGCCACACTCCAGCTCCGCCAGGGCCCATCTACCATGTGCATCAGACTTAGCCCGTTTCACCGCCCCCAGCATAGTAATCCCCAGAATCACAACTCCTCTTACTGTTGATGTTTGAGTGGAGCATGCCAATATATTGAACCCTTCAAGCCTGAGGAGCTGCTTCTTAGCCCATGTTAGGTGGGTTTCCAGTAGGCATAGAATGTCAATAGGTTCAGTTTTAACAAACTGTGCCAATCTTGCTCTCTTTCTCCAATCA
The DNA here is from genome assembly GCF_964263255.1 of Lissotriton vulgaris. Lineage (NCBI taxonomy): Eukaryota > Metazoa > Chordata > Amphibia > Caudata > Salamandridae > Lissotriton > Lissotriton vulgaris. The sequence goes on along the minus strand of NC_141691.1, from coordinate 1,097,956,014 downwards.
TTCAACCCACCTATATTTATTGAATATACACTAAGGCTCGCCATACCCATTACAAAAAAGACACCCTACTTTTTCCTGCAGAAATTATAACATGAAGATTTTTTCCGTACCATATATGTCATTTCCTAAGAGTACGAAAACTACAAAGAACGCTGTATCATAAATTCTCATTTTATTTTGCTTTTTCCCTCCCCTTACCCCCAAACCCGTGACCACCCACATCTCAAACTACCCTCCCACCCCCCTCCTGCTTCCTACCCCCCTCCCCCTTGAAGCACTCAGACCTTGGTCTGGGCTCATGATGTTTGAGTACAGCAGCACGGAGCATGGGCGCAGCAATAGATTAAACCAAAACAATAAAGTGAACCATATCTTACCCCTCCAATACCCCCTGAGAGAAAAAGAAAAAGAACAGATAAAGACGAGAAATCAAAAGAGCAAAGCTAGGCTAAGTCTAAATATCTAGCCCTAAACATAAACCCTTCTAAAACCTTATACCAGAAGTCATACTATGAAACTAAACAAATCTAAACAACCAAAAAAAAGAGCAGTCATGTTATGCATTTTAAACCCCTCAATAGACTGAGTCCTCCGCTATCCAAGCTTATTAGAGTTACAAAGAGTCCAAAAACTCCCTTGCTTTTACTTCTGACGAGAAGTAGAGAGTCCTACCATCCTTGATTATCTTTAACTGCGCGGGATTCACTAAGGAGACCTGGAGATGTTTATCCTGAAGGGGCTTAATCAACTTGTAGTATCGGGTTCCCAAGGCCTACATGCTCCGAAGATAACCCACTTACATTCAAGAACTGTTGGCACGGAAACTGGAAAATTCAAAGAACAAGTTTATTAAGACCCCATGGGGTGGTGGTACATTCCTACAGCACCCTTCGGTAATGCATGAAGTATCACACCGAACATCGGTGTGACCCGTTCTTTTATACAGTTTGCAGGTAATAAAAAGATAGGCGGCACAAAGTTATAGAGCATTATGTACATATAAGGTCATCTTTTGGAACACAGCCAGCTCATTGGAGGGTTACAACCCCGCTGGTCAGTTTGGCGGCACATTGCTGAGGGGTGACTGGTCAGTGGGGACTGCGCATGTACGGGTTGACCAGTACTAAAAATAGCCTGTTGCTGGGCAAACTCGAGTGGTCAGTGGCACGGACAACGGACAAAAGGGCACGCTTGCCACGAGGCCGCTTATGATCTAAGATGGCCGCCGTAACATACAAAATGGCGTTTTCAAGTATAGCCAATTTAAGCGGGAAAACGTGTAGCACAGCTAAGCGCTAACTCGGCCATTGTCAAATTACGACAGACGACCCTTTTAGCGTTTAGCTGAAGCTACCTCATAGTGGACATAATCAGGGTGCTCATCTTCTATATCAATTAGCATTATTTGGGCTACTTCTTTATGAAGCATCATTTTGTCATGAGCAAGAGCTCGTCTTGATGGTATACAAGCTGATAAGCACATAGAACATAAAGCTGGGCCACATTGAATACATAAGCATACAGAGAACAGTATCCCTACAATGATACATAGAATCGTTAACAGTTTCTAACCCCAAGCAGTAAGCATTGACCAAAACCACCCTGAAAGAGTCCACGTTCCATTGTCCGGGTGTATTTCAGCAGCTATCTTATGCAATTTGGAGATTGCATCATAAACGGATGGTGAGTTGTCAGGTACGTAAACACAGCAGCTACTTCCGATAATTCTACATGCCCCCCCGGTCAGCTAGTACTACATCTAACACCATTCTATTTTGGAGTGTAACAATTCTACAAATCTGGAGTTCTTCCGTAATGTTCCCAAGTGCAATGGCAGTGTCATTAGCTACAGCTTCAACAACACGGGTCAATCGTCGTATTTTCCGACTATTCAGTGCGGCCCCCACAAAGGAAAACAGTCCCAAATTAAAGTCCACATATTGCTGTAAGGCAGTATCGGTTTGGTCGATATCGTCCAGAACAACAGTCCGTTTGACACGATTCAAAACAAAGTCGTGGTACAAAATATAATCATCATGGTACATTGGTGGGGCGATAAATACAGGGGGTAGCACAAAAGATACATAGCAAGTGCCTAACCATCCCAACGGAAGCTGATGATAACCTTTCGTTCCACAAATGAAATAAGTATTGCGAGATGCTACAAATGAGATGCCATTCGGACTATCAAAGGTAAGTGTGGTGTTGCATTCACTTTTCCCCACCGGAATTGACCCTTTATTGCGTATACACAAATCAGCTTTAGTAGCAATGACATTGATAACATGTGAGCTGGATACATTGATATTCCGTTGATTGCTGTACACACGCGGGGCAGACACAATATCGGGGCGGTACTCCTCCCATTCAAATCGAGTACCTTCAGCCCGTGGAAATCCATCTCTGTCGTGATAACAAATTTTATTCAAACGGAAAAGCACCCCCCCTTTTGTTGGCCATCTCAAAGTGAAGAGGAGAGTGTACCAGGCATTACAGGATCCATTATGTGAAAACGGGAGAGGAATGAGTGGAGTGCCCCCTTTCTTCTGGTGCCCAGGCAACATCCCACACACCCAGCAATTAGACGTATTTGTCATGTTATGCGTATGATGCAGTATCTGAATAAAGCTATTGTTCAAATAAGTCTGTCGGTGCCGTTCTTCATGATAGGGCAATGTAAAGTGAAAATGTTCAGATGGAGCCGGGGTAGTCGGCAGTAAATGTTCATGTACAGGCACCACAAGTTCAACTACCCAGGCCATCACAGCTATTACCACAATTGTCAAAACGACAAGGATGGCACCAAGTATTCTTTTATCTCTTGATGCAGAAGACGCCATTGTTCAAGAAGTTCTTAATGTCTCAAATAGTTCAAAATTTTCACAAAGTCTCAAATATACATGTGTATATACCTAAAAAAGAAAAATACGGTGCTGAGCTCCGAGGTAGCCGTTATTTTCTTCTCCGGGGTCAAGACGGGTGTCGCTACTCTTGGCAGAACTGACCCCCCCCCTTGAGATTCCCGGTTTCCGTTTCACAAACCCCAGAGCGGTAACCAACCAGTCTCGAAAAAACCAAAAAATTCTTCTTTATCGTGGCCGCAGATTATAGCGCTCTTGTCCAGAAACAGTGTGGTCCGGGAAGGCTCCCTCAACTTCGGCCGATGTCACAGCAGGGCTCTTTTCTTTCTCCAAAATTTCCTTGTAGTCTGTTAGCACAGCAGGATTCACCAGATCAGGAGAGACACGACGGCAGTGAGTTGAGTGCACCCACCGCTTCCTATTGGTCACTCGTACTGCTGTCCGGGTCGCCAGAAGGACCTGCTCAGGGCCCCGCCACCTCGGTTCCAAGCTGCTCGCCCTCTCAAACGATCTGATCATAACATGATCACCAGGGCGAAGATCATGGCCCTCTCCAGTAGAGCGGTCAGGGAGCGCTTCTCGAACCTGTTGATGAATAGAAAGCAAATCATTTGTTAATAGTGCCAAATAATCATTCATCATTATGCAAGGCACATCATGTATTAATCGCGGCTTTGGCACCCCCCAAATATTCATAGGCCTTCCAAACACCACCTCATACGGTGTGAGGCCAGTTCGCGAGTGGGGCACTGATCTGAGAGAGAGTAATGCTAGCGGCAAAGCATCCGGCCACTTCAACGATGTGGATGCCACAATCTTAGCCAGTTTAAGTTTCAACGTGGCATTGTACCGCTCAACAAGACCCGCCGACTGAGGGTGGAACACAGCGTGAAACTTCTGCTGAATCCCTAGCCCCTTCAGCACATACTCCACAATTTTCCCAACAAAATGAGGCCCATTATCGCTCCACAAAAATTTGCAAACTCCGAATCGAGGGAAAAACTCCTTAAGCAACACCTTAGCTGTTGTCAGAGCTGTATTGTCTTTCGTGGGGAAAGCCTCTACCCATTTGCTAAAAGCACATACCACCACTAAGACATACTTCAGATTGTTGCAACGCTCAAGCTGGATATAATCCATTTGGAGTACCTCGAATGGTGCAGAAGGTGGAACGAACCCTCCTTTCGGAGTATGGGTCCCCTTTGCAGGATTGTGCTGCAAACATACCAGGCAGGTCTGCACTACTCTCTTGGCAGTATTAGCAATCTCGGGATGTTGCCAAACTCGTGTTAACAGTCGAGTGATTGCAAGAGCTCCCACATGCGCCAACCCATGTGCCATCTGGACCATCGCTTGTAAGTAAGCCGCAGGCAACTTCCATTTCTCCATGTCCTTATTTCTCCAACAACCTTCATCATCTAGCACCCCATCTGCTGCCCATGCCGCAAGTTCTGATTCAGTAGCTGATTTCTGAATATCTAAGATCTCTGCTCTAGCATCGTTCCAGCGCTCAGCCTGTGATTGTGTCACGTACATGGGGGAGTCAGTTCGGGACATAGCCGTTTGTCTCGCTATGCTGTCCGCAAAGGCGTTTCCCTGACCCACTTTATCAGTGATCTTTTTATGGGCACTACATTTTATTATCGCTACTTTCTTTGGACAAAGCAACGCGTTTAGGAGATCACGCACTAGTTCTCCGTGCATAATGTGTACTCCGTGAGAAGTCAAAAACCCACGTTCTCTCCAGAGTAGCCCGAAGTCATGCGCTACTCCGAAGGCGTACCGGCTGTCTGTGTATATGTTCACACATAGGCCAGCACTCAATTCGCAGGCTCTTGTCAAGGCTATCAGCTCCGCTGCTTGAGCCGATTTCTATGGTATTCTAGCTGTTTCCACCACTGTCTTAAGTGTCGTGATCGCATAGGCTGCGGAAGTGGTGCCATCTGGCAGCCTTAAACACGATCCATCAACCCACAGTTCCCCATCCACATCTGGAAGTGGCATATCCTGTAGGTCAACACGACCCTTTGTCTGTTCCTTGGTCAGAAAAACACAGTCGTGTTGTTTGTCTTCCTGACCCTCCTCGACCGGATAGGGCAATAAAGTGGCAGGGTTCAGGGTAGCGCATCTTTTCAGTGTGATATGTGGTGCCAAAAGTGTAAGCTCATATCCTGTTAACCGTGCACTCGTAAGATATTGAGTCTTTGTTTGATTTAGCAGGGCATCTACTGCGTGGGGAACTAGCACCAACAATTTGTGCGATAACACTATTCTCTCGCTCTGCCTTATGGCTACTGCTGTTGCCGCCACTGCTCGAAAACACCCAGGCAACCCTCGTGCTACAGGATCAAGAATGGCAGAGAAATACGCACATGGCCTCTGCTTATCCCCATGTGCTTGCACTAACACTGACAACGCGCACCCATCTTTCTCGTGCACATACAATGTGAAAATCTTCGTGTAGTCTGGTGTGCCTAATACAGGGGCAGAGCAAAGGGCCTGTCTCAATTGTTCAAAAGCATTTTGACATTCATCTGTCCATTCAAGGGGCATTGGTGTAGCTTTGGACAGTAACGCTAGCAAAGGTTTTATAATGTGCGAAAACCCCATGATCCACTGTCTGCAAAAGGACGTTAAACCTATGAAGGCACGTACATCTCTCTGCGTGCGGGGGACTGGTGTATCTAAAATCGCCTGAATTCGATCTGATGTTAATGCACGCCCCTCCTTAGACAAAAGATGACCGAGGTAGGTCACCTTGGGTCTACAGTATTGAAGCTTTTTCTTAGAAACCTTGTGATTATTCTGTGCCAGAAAAGAAAGCAACGCAATCGTACTCTCCTCACATTGTGCATAAGAGTCCGCAGCAAGCAGAAGGTCATCCACGTATTGGATAAGGACAACCCCGGACTGTAACTCAAAGGAATCAAGCTGTCTTTTCAGAGCCTGGCTGTAGATACTAGGGCTCTCCGTGTAGCCTTGAGGAACACGACAAAATCTATGCGATTTATTATTTAACGTGAAGCCAAACAAATATCTGCTATCAGGATGGACAGGGATGGAAAAGAATGCATTTTTCAAGTCAATTACACCAAAGGTCGTGGCCGTTGGTGGCACCAATGTAAGCAAGGTCGTAATGTCGGACACCACCGGGTATTGGGGAATGACAATTTTGTTAATCTCTCTCAAGTCAATAATAAACCGATAGACTTTGTCGTCAGTATCTCTCTTAAGAATCGGAAGAATAGGGCTGTTACAAACATTATAAGGAACCTCCTCCACCACTCCTGCAGTTATCAAATCTTGAACAATGTGTGTCAGGGCAATTTCACCTTCCCTTGAAATCTTATACTGTGGTACCCGTGGCAGAGAGGCCCCCTCCTTAACAGTAATATGAATAGGTGGAATACGCATCTCTCCTACATCCGTGTCTGAGGTCGCCCATAACGTGTGCGGGAGAGAGGCCAAAGCTGGAATGTCTAGTATAGTGCAAAACCTATCTGAGTCAGGATAATTGTCATTCAGGATAACCCGCACTCCCTCAGGAGCGCACCGTATCGTTGCTCGAAAATATTTAAGAAAGTCAATGCCCAGGATATTATCTGGTGTATGGGGCGATAGCAAAAATTGACCAAAACTAAAAAATTTGTCAAGACAAAGTGCAAGGGGTTTTGACAATGGGCTAGGGGAGGGTGTGCCATCGAACCCTACACATGTTATCATTTCGCCAGACAGGGGAACCCTCGGAACCAAGTTTTTTGACAAAGCGCTATGAGTAGCTCCTGTGTCGACTAGAAATTGATCAGTAGAACCCAAAATGCCCGCTGTTACATATGGACCCTTCTGATCTACCGGCACTTCAATTGATTCTGTACCCCATCCTACGCAGTCCTATGCATGCACATAATCCTGGTGCTCCACATTCTCACCCTCCGATATCTGATATTAATTTCGTCTATCAAAAGTATTTCGTTCATCCTGGCCACGGCCCCTCTCCTCAGCCCTTCCACGATCACCTCCACCACCTCTTACTCCTGTATAACTTCCTCTCGATCTACCACCTCCACGACCACGCTGACTACGTTGTTCACGAAGTACCGGACAATCGTCAGCCCAATGCCCAAACTCTTTACAGTACGCACATTGATCCTCCGCTATATCCGTACGACCATACGACGTAGTGCCTCCACCTCGTCTACCTCTATCATACCCTCTACCCTGTGTTCCACGAACCTCTGCCAACATCACCTTCGTTTTCAATTCTTTCGCTTTTTTATCAATACTTTCTTTAGCCTCCAACTCCTGTCGCTCATAATACTGAGCCATAGTCAACAAAGACGCAGGGGTCGCCGTGGCCCAGGAACTTTCACTCAATTTCAATCGCTTTGCAATCTCCGGTAGGAGATTAGCTACATACTTATCAACAAATAAATGCCGACCCGTATCCTCCGTTAAAGATTGACCACTGTAATCATGAAACGCCTCTTCGAAGCGTGTAAAGAAATCTGAAACCGTTTCATCTGGCTTTTGCTTGCACGAAGCTAACATAGTCCAATCGATCTTTTTAGAAGGTACAAGCGTTTTTAATTTATTCAAAATAGCCGCCGGGAGGTCCAAAATCAACTGGCAAGGCTTACATGCCGGTTCCCTGTCTAAATCAGCTGCAGTTATTTCTTTCCAAGTTCCCCCTAGTATCGTTTCATCATTATTTTTACGAATCTGTCTCCACATATCAGGCAGAAGAATTAACCCAAAAAACAGATCTATGTCAACAAGAGTCATCACACAAGACGAAATAGCCCCTTCCACCCCTTCATAGAAGGCCGCTGGATTTTTACGAAGATCAGGTAAAGAATTTTTCAACGCCATAACATCTGCTCTGTTCCAAGGCGTATACACCCAGTTATATACAAAATATCCCTTTGCATCCTTTGACAATTTATCATCGTCTGTACCTTCCCCTTTTGGTGGAACATACAAGGGTGCGTCTTCACGCATAGGCATAACATGCAGTGCAGAACTCTTATCTGAACCCCGGAGAGAACACTCCTTAGACTGCCCATTAGACTCCGGCCCGGACTCCTTATCCTTTTTCCGCTCGTCCCGCAATCTGGTAGTCTCATCTCGCAGCTGAATCAGTTGCTTGTAAAGGGCATCAACATCTGCAAGATCAAATAAACCTTTATCCAGATTCTCACGGTGAACTGACACAGCTTTAGATTCTAACGTATCTGAAAATTGGCGATATGCGGTAACAACTTCATCTGCCAAAGTAGCCAGAAAATACAGTAATTCTTGATTTGTCCAATTACCCCTTTCCGTAACAACTTCAGACTGAGAAACAAAATTCGTATTCACTTTACGAGCCCAACTACGTAAATGTGCGGATCTCTCCGCAGAAAACCTGAGACCAGATACACCCTTCTTTCCCGGCTTATCCTGTCCATCATCCTCCGAATCTGCAGCTGGAGCCGTAGGCGAAACGTACGGAGGCGGTGACCGATCTAGCAATGAAAAATCATCAATTTCATTATTAAGGACAGGATAAAGCGGGCGGCGAATAGGGAATTGACCAGTTGTTTGCAATTTACGTTCCCGTTCCTCCCTCTCTTTCTTCTCCTGAGCCTCCTTTTCCTCAAGCTGTAAAGCCTTATCTCGAGCAGCCTTGCGCTGCTCTTTGTCCGCCAAGGCAACTTCACGTTTCATTCGCTCACGCACCCCTTTCTCCCACATTCGTACACAATCGAACATATTTTGTCTAGACCTTTGTTGAAACAAACATTGCTCCACAAACTGTACTTTACGCAAATCGAACGACCCATGTAGAGGCCATTGCAATTCAGGATCCGATTTAGTATACTTATTCCATAATTTACTATACATTATAGGGGGAAGGCCAAATTTGATATACATTTCTCGATTTGGTGTTCCTTCTGGTGGAGCCGGCTGTGCTTCCGCTAACCTAATTGTGGTACCATTTCCAAGACATATTTACAACAAGGGGTGGTGAGGGACAGAGTCTCTGAATTAAGCAGAAAGCTCTCACCCAGTCAAGAGATCAGGGCTAGATCCAACGCCGTTTTTTTAGCTCACTGCACCATCCCAGTTTCAGAACCTGGCTGTATGCAAATTAGTCTGTTCCTGTCCCAGTGCATGATGGGAACAGGGCAAACCAAACTACAAAAGCCAATTCTTACACTGGGAAGGAAACAAGCTCCCGGGGACCGGTTTCTGGCATTACAGCCGTCTTCGGCCCGGTTTGCTTGAATCCTGATGGTGCAATGAGCAAGGGTCTCACATCTGAGAATACCCTTCCACGCTTAGGGTGGACAAAAATATTTACAACAAGGGGTGGTGAGGGACAGAGTCTCTGAATTAAGCAAGACAGCACATCCCTCGGAGTGTGCTTAAAACAGGCATGTTCAAAAAGTATCACGAAAGCGCGATACCGTATAAAATGGCACTTACAGTACTTCACACAAACGTGCCGCTCAAAGGAAAAAAACTAAATTAGAGAAACACCTCTACATGCCTGCCTATGTGAAGTGCACTACACATATAATTCAAAGTTCACAAATTCACAAATGTTAGCTAACTCAAATCAAAGTCATAGGTCATAGAACTTCGGCAAGCGTCCGAGGACTACCTTACCGACCACAAATCATAGAACTTCAGTAAGCGTCCGCAGACTACCTTACCGATCACAAATCTTACCCAAAGTCTCAAAGGTCCAGATTCCAACTGCCAAGGTCTTTTAATCGAATCAGCCAAACGGCACTTTATCCAGCAACGCAGACGATCAAGATCTCAGTCGGAGACCGGCGCCACCTGGAAGGTCAGATCAGAAGGAAAGGAAGAAACACCGCGGGTGCCAAGACTCGGGTCACTCGGTGGCAGCGTACGCGTCCATGGCGAGTTTCCAAACCTTCGTCACGACCTCTCCTTCGGGCATCCGAGTCGCCGATGAGTCCCTTCGCGGTCGCCAATTTGTAGTATCGGGTTCCCAAGGCCTACATGCTCCGAAGATAACCCACTTACATTCAAGAACTGTTGGCACGGAAACTGGAAAATTCAAAGAACAAGTTTATTAAGACCCCATGGGGTGGTGGTACATTCCTACAGCACCCTTCGGTAATGCAAGAAGTATCACACCGAACATCGGTGTGACCCGTTCTTTTATACAGTTTGCAGGTAATAAAAAGATAGGCGGCACAAAGTTATAGAGCATTATGTACATATAAGGTCATCTTTTGGAACACAGCCAGCTCATTATAGGGTTACAACCCCACTGGTCAGTTTGGCGGCACATTCCTGAGGGGTGACTGGTCAGTGGGGACTGCGCATGTACGGGTTGACCAGTACTAAAAATAGCCTGTTGCTGGGCAAACTCGAGTGGTCAGTGGCACGGACAACGGACAAAAGGGCACGCTTGCCACGAGGCCGCTTATGATCTAAGATGGCCGCCGTAACCTACAAAATGGCGTTTTCAAGTATAGCCAATTTAAGCGGGAAAACGTGTAGCACAGCTAAGCGCTAACTCGGCCATTGTCAAATTACGACAAACTGGCAGAGTCTCAACCGCCTCTCGACCGTTGCATGGCAAAAATCCGGTCTCACAAAAAAGGTCACTCCTTCGCTAGATCTTTTTGCATCAGAGCGGGTCTTTTCAGAGACAAGCTGTCGAAGGACAAAGTTCCCAAAAAAAATCAAGACTGCCCTTGGCTTGTCGCCGCTTCCAGCTCCCGGGCGAGGTCTAAACGGAGTGCGATGTATTCTTTGCATTTCCACCGCCCAGTTCCACTCCGATAATTCGGGGAATGTTGATTTAAAAAGGTTGATCATAAAGGCCCTGATGTCCGAACCCTCTGCCCCTTCCGGAACCCCCAGAACTCGCAGGTTATTGCGCCTTAACCGATTTTCCATGTCCTCCAGTTTCCACTGAATGTCAATAACCTGGGCGCTCTGGGAGTCTACCTTAGATGATGCTGCTGCAGCTTCAGCTTCAGTTGACACAATCCGTTCCTCCAAGTTGGTGACTCTATCCCCCACATTAGTGTATGCCTTAGACAGTTTTCTAATGACACCCTGCATCTTACGCATTGCTGCATGTGCCTTCCGGGTATCCTGCCTTGCTTCTTCCCTATGCGTAAGGATGGTCTGATAGATGGCATCTAATAATGGAGGATAGGATGCGGGGACTTCGGTATTAAGACTTCCCTGGAGGGGTGTAGCTGAAGAATGATCCCAAGCCTTATCTTGGATTGGTTGTGTATGGACACTTCCATGGGCGGCAAGTCTTTTAGCCGTGCTGGGGGGGTTCAGTTCCAAATCACTATCGGAACCCAGAATGCTTTCCTCCTCAGAGGACTTCACCTCATCTGACCATTCTGCATCCTCTGATACTGAGAAAAAACATTCACTACTGTCTTTCTCCTTCTCTTGTTCTATATACATCTCATCAGTAAGAGTCAGCTGAGCTAGATGAGGGCACAATTGTGTAATCTCTTTCACTTTTACTCTGCCCACATAGTCTTCAAACACTACAGCTTGCCCCGGAGCCAACTCCAGCTGATTACTTGACTGTGGGGATTGTACAGGCACCGGTTGTGCGGTATACAAAACAGATTCAATTGACCCCCCACTATCAAATGCAGCCCCACCAGGTTGTTTGTCTGTACCTGTAAGCGCCAAGAGCTCATCAGGCAGCATCTCATCCACCTGCTCCTCTACTTCATCTGAAAGGGGGGCAAGTATAGGATCGATACCTGCTTCTTTAGATTCCTTACATTTTTGTGTTGCTGTCTCCTGGGCTAGGGGCTGCAGGACCACCGCATCAGAATTCTTTTGGTTCTTGCCACCACGAATCAACAGCTCTGAAATTGAAGGGGACTGCCGTAGGCGCTGTGCCGCTAATTTTCCTCTCCTGCTTTGCACCGGTGTTTCAGCATTTTCACCTATATTCAGTACTGCTGAGGGTGGAGAAAGGTTTGTTGTCTCATGCTGTGTTTGCTCCGTACTTGGAGCAGCTGCTTGGGCCATCTGTGCTGTCTGCATTGATTGTGCTGCTTGTGCTGCCTGGGCTTTCTTCTTTGCAGCAGCCGCTGCCTTTGCTGTTTTTCCTGCTATCGTTTTCGGGGCCATAGTTAGACTAGTAATGGCTGAATGCAGCCCTCGTTGCAAGTGCCCAAGCAGAGCAGCTCCTCCCGCTGTTCTTCCCTCGGCTTGACTGACCTGCCTCAGCCAGATTCTGACACGCCCCCAGTGCCGTAAGCGTCAGCTCCAAATGCCAGAACTGCCTCTAACAGCAGCCTCTGTATCCCGTCTGTGACCGCGATTGGCCTCGCACCGAAGCCCGCTGCTCCGGTCTGCCAAGGACTGTGAATCATCCGCGTACCTCTCTCGACTGGGTAAGTTGCTTCCTCGCTGGGGGAGAGAGGTTGCTGTGCCGCGCCCGTGCTGCTGCTCCGCGGCTATCTACACAGCCGCCATCTTGCTCCCTACCTTTTTTTTCCAGTTTAGAACCCAGTTATTGCTTTTGTATTTGGAAAATGAGTTATGGTTCTACACTAAAATGCAGTATTTAATTTTTTTGAATGTGTGCAGTCATTTTAGCCCTTCAAAAGCAATTAATAGTGTTGCTTGTCTAGAATCAGACTTGTGTTTCAAATCTACAATTCCCCAGTCAGTATACATACACTGCTGCATACACTCTGGGGCAGATTTACAAGCCCCTTGCGCCTCTCTGTTGTTGAATTGTGTCACTTTTTTGATGTAATGTTGGCGTCAGTAACGCAACAAATTGGTTATGTATTTGCAAAATGAATCAGGATTTTATAGTAAAATGCAGCAGTCATATATATATATATATATATATTATGTGTTTAGTCACCTTATCGTTTCTAGACTAGTAAATGTATTTTGGTGAAATGAAAGGTCTTATATTTTTGGTCTAAAATCACAGACAAATTAAACAGACTATAATGTTTATATACAGCCAACAGGCACTAGTAGGCAGTCAACTTGCGGTATACTGTACAACCTTCTCATGGAGTTAATGCTTTCAGACCCTCTAGCGGAGTGCATTATGTCTGGGGACTTTAACCTTAATATAATCCTTCACAAGGGATGATACCTGTCAAACACAGGATTATCAATGGTATATCCCTCAACAGGACCTAGGAAAAGAAACCTCGCCTTCTAGCAATAAAATTGCAATATCTTTTGTCAAAGACATGGAAGCAATGGGCCTGCGTATACTAAATGGTCGATTTAAAGAAGATACCCCTCCAGCATATGCATATTCTAAAAATAAGTCAAGGTCAAGGATTGACTAAACAATGATATTTCTTAATGCCTTCCATAATATCATTGCATATCAAGTACTCATACAGCGAAGTAGGCCTTAGAACATGGACTGCTTTAAACCCCTACACACTATGCATGCAGTCTTCTATCCACCTGCCCACTTGTCTTTCATATCTTAAATTCCCCAGTCTGTATCCTTACACTTCCACCAAACACTCTCTCACTGATGTTGCACTATTGTAGTGACCCATTCAGCAGTATCTGCTTATCCATTCACTGCGCTAAAACTGAAGCACTTATAAATTCAGTCAGGCATTCTCCTTGCAGAACTGTAATCATTCAGTCAGTACCCATGTACTCATGCAGCAAAGTAGGCCTTAGGGCATGGACTGCTTCAAATCCCTATGCACTATGCATGCAGTCTTGTAACTACCTGCACACTTGTCTTTTATACCTTCAATTCCCTAGTCTGTATTCTTACACTTCCGTCAAACACTCTGTGACTGCTTTTGCACTATTGTAGTGACCCATTCAGCAGTATGTGCAAATCTATTGACTGCGCTAAAACTCAAGCACTTATAAATTCAGTCAGACACTGTGGTTACAGAACTGTAATCATTCAGTCAGTACCCAAGTACTCATACAGCGAATTAGGCCTTAGAACATGAACTACTTTAAACCCCTATACACTATGCATGGAGTCTTCTATCCACCTGCACACTTGTCTTTCATATCTTAAATTCCCCAGTCTGTATCCTTACACTTCCACCAAACACTCTCTCACTGATGTTGCACTATTGTAGTGACCCATTCAGCAGTATCTGCTTATCCATTCACTGCGCTAAAACTGAAGCACTTATAAATTCAGTCAGGCACTCTCCTTGCAGAACTGTAATCATTCAGTCAGTACCCATGTACTCATGCAGCAAAGTAGGCCTTAGGGCATGGACTGCTTCAAATCCCTATGCACTATGCATGCAGTCTTGTAACTACCTGCACACTTGTCTTTTATACCTTCAATTCCCTAGTCTGTATTCTTACACTTCCGTCAAACACTCTGTGACTGCTTTTGCACTATTGTAGTGACCCATTCAGCAGTATGTGCAAATCTATTGACTGCGCTAAAACTCAAGCACTTATAAATTCAGTCAGACACTGTGGTTACAGAACTGTAATCATTCAATCAGTACCCAAGTACTCATACAGCGAATTAGGCCTTAGAACATGAACTACTTTAAACCCCTATACACTATGCATGGAGTCTTCTATCCACCTGCACACTTGTCTTTCATATCTTCAATTCCCCAGTCTGTATCCTTCCACTTCCACCAAACACTCTGTCACTGATGTTGCACTATTGTAGAGACCCATTCAGCAGTATGTGCTTATCCATTCACTGCGCTAAAACTGAAGCACTTATAAATTCAGTCAGGCACTCTCCTTGCAGAACTGTAATCATTCAGTCAGTAACCAAGTACTCATGTAGGGAAGTCGGCCTTAGGACAAGGACTGCTTCAAACCGGTATGCTGTATGCATGCACTCTTCTATCCACGTGCACACTTGTCTTTCATACCTTCAATTCCCCAGTTTATATCCATGATGTTGGAGCAAATACTCTGTGTCTCCCCTTGTACTGCTCTAGTTATGCAACCCAGATCTTTTGACTGGGTGTGAGTGTTTGATTGATTCAGATGCTCCGTCCATCACCACCCCCTTTTGTACCGCTAGTTATGCATTCAGCACCATGTACTAATCCATTCACCATTCCAAAGTCCAACCATTTATAAATTCATTCAGGTACTCTTCTTGCAGATGCAGTTCTTGAAACTTCTATGCAGTATGTATGCACTTCTGTTATCAGTTACACACTTATTTTTTATACTTTGTCATTGTATATTGTTTTTGTTTAGTAATAGAATAGTATATTTTATAGATTTATTTTTATGCATTGATTTTCTTTGGATATTTTAAATGAACCAGTTATATTCTTTTGTATTTTAATATGTCTTTTATGATTGCTAATAATCGAAATAAAGACTTTAAAACCTGAAACCTGATATATTTTTTATAACAGATTCTATTTATCAACAATAAAAGAAATTCATCATGCCTTCACAAAGTGAAAAGAGGAAACAACATAATAAAGCTTATTATTTCAAGAGAAGTCATCCACAAGATATACCTGAACAACAGTCTGTGGTGAAAAAGAAAAGAACTTGTGGTAAGAGAACTAAGGATTTTCTAAAAAAGCTATCAAACACTAGAAATAGTGTGGAGAGTGTGAAAAATAAAAAGAATGTATCTGCAACAAAAAAGAAAAACAATAAAAAAACATAAATGATGGGAAATCATGTTCTAAAGAAATACTATATAGTAAAAGGAGGAAGAATCAATTTCACGAAATTAGAAAGAGAATGTTCTATAATAGAGTTGTCTTAAACTTAATCAAGGATATGAAGAAATGTAAATGAAAAGCAGCATTTTATAGGAAGAAGAAACATATTGAAAAAATTGTTGAGAAGGCTTTTGGATTAAAAAGAAAATTATGTATTTTAATAATCAATAGAGTTTGATCACTAGATAAACCAATCCATTTAATGAAGGCCAAAAGTAAGTGAAAAAGACTAATTAAAAGAACTAATTTTTCTGATGTTTTTTTGGGTGAATCGAAACACAGTTCAATTTTTGAGCCTTTTTTTATTAAAAAGTTATCTTCAAAGTAATGATTTGTTGCATGCAGTTGAAACCAGTGGTCGAGCTTATGAGGTTAGAAATGGTTGTCCTATTGAGAAAGGGAAAATTGTTCCCAGAAATGCAGAAGAGGTGTCAGCTGATTAAGTTTTAGGGAGACGTCCTAAAGCTCCAGTGTACACTTGTAATTGCAGTAGTATTTGTAGTGTACAATAGGAATCTATTGATTTTTTACATAATTTCTTAGATAACTATACTAAGAAAAGTGTTAAACAAAAGATTAAGATGTTGCAAGGACTATACCCTTGCAGAGTGAGAGAAAATACTGGTTTGCAAGGTCATTCTCTGGCTTGTCTTTCTAAAAAAGTATGTCAAAGTGGTTTTCACCATTTTAGGATGTTAGCAGTACATCATACACAAATGAGGAAATTAGTCAGAACATTGTACTATGCAAAAAGTCCAGCACTAATTTTAAAATAGTTGAACAGTGCTCTTTTGTGTGGACCAGTATCGGATGTATTGAAAGTTTGTGAAGAAATTGAGGTTAGTTACTTTGGTCCTGAGGAAGACAGGGCAGAAACTGATACATTAATAGAAGTAAATGTGGAAGAGAATGTACAACATTCTAGTACAAATAATTTTGAGCAAGAAATTACGAAGTTTAAGGTGATTTCAAGTGAAAGGCCAAATTATTCTTGTATTTGTTGTCGAGGGACTCATTATAAAAATCAGACCAGGACTGTTGATCTATATTTAAAAAGTGAAAGAGAAAATAATAATGAGTGGAAAGAATTTACAACTCATTTGTTGGTAGAGAATTGTTTTGATTTGGGTTCTGATCAGCGTATTTGCAAATATTGTTATAATAAATTAGACAAGAACAAAATGCCTGCTAGAGCTGTGCATAATAATCTTGAGTTGGTAAATTTTCCTTCTGAACTGATGGATTTAAATACCCATGAGTCTATTCTTATTCAATGTGTGCATCCATTTCAGGCTATTGTTTGTATGGAGCTTAAAACAGGGATATTGCCTCCTTCAGATTTTCAGAGAGGATTAAAGGGAAGAGTTGTATGCTTGCCTCTAGATTTAAAGAAAAATATTGAAACAATTGATGTAGAAAATGTGGAAGATGAACCTCTAGTTATTCTAGTCAATGGCGTTCCTACTAAGAGTAAGAAAATCTGGCAAGAATAAGTGGATGTTAGGAAAGTGAAAAAGGCAACATTGTATCTGATAAAAAATAATCAGTACTATAAAAATATGTATGTGGGTAGAAGATACTGACTCATTAACTGGACAAATTGAAAACGTGGATATGTCCAGAACTGAAGAAATCTATGAGCATTTCAGTGTTCATCCACTTCATTCCAAAGAAGTGATGGGGGATACTATTGAGTTATTCCAAACAAAGGAAGCATAGGGAAGTCCTATAAGTGTATGGGAAGAAAGCTTGGAAGCTCGTTGCTTCCCTCAATTGTTTCCAACAGGAAAAGTAGGACGATATGATGAACGACCTGTGCAGATTCCTGCATCTGAATGCCGGACATCAAGATTGTATGCAGAAAATCCAAGATTTTGACAATGTATTCCGTATTTGTTTCATCTTTTGTTTGAGAGTGACTTGTCTGGACTTTCTTATACAGTCAACCATATATTGAAAACAGGTGTACATCTGCAAAATGTTTCGGCAAAGGAATTTATGGATAAAGTACACCAGAAAGATAATGTTTTGGAATCTCAATTGATTAATCTCATGGCATGTCAGTGTGGTACTAATGAGTACTGGTACTGTCGTCATGGAGAACTTAATTGTATGCTAAGGAACTTAGGAACTCCTACATGGTTCCTTTATTTATACATTGTGCTTTATATGCTTGGGATGATTTACTTCAATTTCTTCGAGAGGCAAATCCAAATAGAGTAAATATTGAATACAGAGACCTGGAGAATTGTGCTCTTTGAATCCGGGTAATGTATACAGATATTTCAATCATAGATTTGAAGCTATGACGTCTTTTATCACCAGTAAAAAAATCCTCCTGTTGGGGAGATTGTGGATTTCTTTTGGAGAAAGGTGTATGAAGCAAGAGGTGGTCCTCACATACATATGCTAAAATGGGTCAAAGATGTCCCCAAATTCGGGACAGATTTGGGTGATACTGTTTTGTCTTTTATTGAAGAATATGCTACATGTGCTATACCCAAAAGCACAGAAGAAAAGAACTTAAGACAACAAGTTTTACGATTCCAAAGCCATTGTTGTGGGAAATACTGTTGTCGAAAGTACAAGTCAAAGGAAAAGTTTTATACCAAATCCTGTTTTGGTTTTCCACGACCTGTAATATCCAAAGGAAGAGTAAACAGTTTTATGTCAGCTGTGCGACATACCTTGACAAGAAAGTCTCCAAAGAATACCTATAATTTGAGAAGTGAAGAGTCAAAATATGTAAATGATTATAACCCAGTTATTCTGTCCATGTGGAATGCTAAACATGGATATTCAATACGTTGTGGACAATTCCATTACTGTTGCTCGAAATGTAACATCCTACATAACAAAATCAGAAAAGACGGAATTGAAGGAAATGTGGGAAGAGATTTCCCACGAGAAGAGTCTAAGTAAGAAATTATACAGTTACAGTTTGAAGATGTTATCGCATCGAGAAATTGGAGCGTATGAATGCTCAGATCGCTTATCATCTGCAAGTCTATACTCCAAATCTAGAAGAATCATTTGGGTCTAGGTCTTGTTGCAACACAGAAGTTGAGTACTTAAATCTGTACAAGAAATTGAATATTTAGCTGAAAAAGAGCCAGAAAATACATATATTGTGAAAACAAATATGTTGGTTACATATTATCCAAATATAAGTCATCATCTTGAGAATATATGTCTCTATGAAGTGCTGCAAAACTATACTTTTAAACAGAATATTACAGAAAACATCAATAATGGAATATATACTGTGATTGGTTATGATGGATGTTTGGTGAAACAAAGAAAAGGACATTTGATTACTCACCGAAAACTGAGTTGCGATACTCCTGATAAAAGGGAATTTTACTTTTTAGCTCTTTTGCAACTCTTCAAGCCGTGGCGTTCAGAATTGGAGTTACTTGGAGATTTTCAGAGTTACAAGATTCTTTCAACGCTACTAAAGATACTATAGAATGTCCTGTTTTTGCTAATTATGTGAAAATGTTGAACGACGAAATTGAGCAAGAAGCTACAATTGCAGCTGAGATTGCTAGAGACAGTTCTCAAGACAGTCAAACTTCTGCTCCGTTGAGTCAGGATCCACTAGGAGAACCAATTGTTCAAAATGAAACAGCAATTGCCATGGATGAGGTGGAAACAGTAATGTATCAAGCTCAAAAAGATGTAACAAACTTAGGAAACTTGGAAGAACAAGTAAATGTTGAGCAAAAACAAATATATGAGCAAGTGAGAGAACAGATTGACCATGGATTACTTCATGAAAAGAAAGAATGCTCAGGCATGTCATTTCAACCTATCCGAATGTATGTGAGTTCACAAGCTGGAACAGGAAAACGTTTTTTTAACTAAAGTAATTACAGCTTATCTACAGAAAAGAACTGAGTCGCATTTGTCTTGTGTTGTCACTGCTCCAACTTGGTTGGCAGCACACAGTATTAAGCTGATGGAATTAAATTGGAAACTTTAATTAAAAAGTTTGTAGCTACTTAAGTGTCAATACCAGGAAGAACTTTTGTAGCTGTAGCAATTATTTTTCATGATGGTCCTTCGATAACATCTGGACATTACACTGCTTATTTAAAGTGTGATAAAGGTTGGATACATTGCAATGATAGTCAATTGGTTTTTAAACAACGTTTGCCTAAAGAATTACCAAATTTGTACGTAATGTTCTTAAAGCCAAAGTTTTCGGGACAAAATTTGGCCTTTCAGGATTACTATTGGACAATTTCCAAACAACAATTTCACGAATACTATTTGGCCTTGACGAAAAGTATCTAAAACAGTTAAGGACTTTTTGTTATATATTTTGTCAGCATATATTTCTAAACAACATTATTTACAGTGTATGAAAATTAATAATAATGTTTTGTTATTTTATCATTGTTTGAGTTGTTTCTTATTTAGGTAAGCATTTGCTCTAAGAAAAAAATATTTAACATATGTTTTATTTTTTACATTGTTATTGAGAATGTTGAATGTTTTTTAAATGTTATGAGAACAATTGAAATCACTATTTCTAGTGAAATTCAATATATTCTGAGAACAGCAAAAAAGGCAAATGAAATGTTTTACAAATTATTCTGTGTTGTGAAATATATATTGTAACTGTATTTTTTCTTGTCTTCCACAGATGCTAATTTTATAATATAATTTTATAATATATATTTGTTTATTATTTATTATTTTTAAGTTAAGTATAAGGAACTATAAGAAATGGTCAATGTGCTGTGCTTCTACCCAGCTGAAGAAACAAGAGATGGACGGAGTACATATCTGTGCAAAGATGGTTTGTATCTTTTAAAGATATATGATAAAGTGAATATGCATACTGAGTGTCCCTGGTGCCTCACTATCTTAGAAGATATATTCAAAAAGTGCCAGAGAGTTTTATTACAGAGATGTATAAAATGGGACATGGCTTCAGAACATCTCTCTGCAACGCACCTGTATGGTATTGAATAGAAAAACATGCTTGGCAAGTAGAGACCATGGACTTTCAGGATTAAAAGAGATCAAATTGCTCGACATAAAATACATCACAGAGTGCGTTTTCAAATACTCTTTCATATTTACAAGTACAGGATAAGTTCCTGTGTGGAGTTTTTCTTCGGTATGTAAATATGTCCTCATCATACACAATACTTTGTGTTGAAGGGCCGTTCTATAGCTGTTGTTGTGAGTATTTTCGACATATATAGGGAATGACTAGTTTCTAATTATGTTAAAAGGTGAGTACTGCATAGGCCTTTAAGGATTGATGTGTGTGAAAACACATGAAGTATTCAAAAACTAGTCTCAGTATGGTACCTAAATACACACAGATTCACAGTGTTATTCTAGACAAGCAACAGTATCCCCTGCATTTTACTAAAACACATTTACTCATTTGGAAGGGGTAAGTTGAATAGACATATTCTACATTTTTTAGTACTGCATTTTAGTATAAGAGCCTCAGTCATTTTCCATAGTCATAAGCAGTGACTGATTTCGAATTTAGCGAAAACTTAAGAACAGGATATCTTTATAAGCAATTATATTCATATAACCTTATGAAGTTCTAAAACTCTACTGTTGGAATGTTACTAGACAATTGTATTGATATAATATTTTTTTGGGGGCAAAATAGTTGACAAACCTACTTTTGTATTATATACTAAGAAAACTGTTAAAGTGTAGTGTTTATGTTTTTGTGCTGGGACCTAGAACGTTACAGATTTGTTATGGATAAAGAGGAGAATATTACATAAGATACATTGAAAATGAGCAACAGTTTAATTGAAGTACAAACCCAATCTATACCAGGCGGCGAGACTAATTCAGAGGACATCAGTACTGCAGATATCACCTGTGAATTTGAAAATGAAGGCAATGATGCTGATTTTTTGGAAGCACTGGATGACGTAGAATTACTGGAAGCTATAAACTCTGAAATGACAAACCAGCAGTATGATCTAGAAGAAGTACCAGATGAACTCCTTTTAGAAGCTCTGCTAAAATATGAGGTGTTTGAGGAATAATTTTACTGTTTAATAATAATAAAACATTGAGCACTATGTACTTGTCCATTCACTGTACTAAAACTCAAGCACTTATAGATTCACTCAGATATTCTCTTTACAGTATTCTATTGATTCAGTCAGTAGCCAGTACTTATGCAGCGAAGTAGGCCTTAGGACGTGGACTGCTTCAAACCCTTATGCAGTATGCATGCAGTCATCTATCACCCTGCACACTTGTCTTTCATATCTTCAATTCCTCAGTCTGTATCCTTACACTTCCACCATATACTCTGTCTCTGCTGTTGCACTATTGTAGTGAAACATTCAGCAGTTTGTGGTAATCCATTCACTGTGCTAAAATTCAAGCACTTATAAATTCAGTCAGGCACTGTCCTTGCATAACTGTAAGTATGGACTGTTTCAAACCCCTATACACTATGCATACAGTCTTTCTATCACTGATGTTGCACTATTGTAGTGACCCATTTGAGTGCTAATCCATTCACTGTGCTAAAACTCAAGCACTTATAAATTCAGTCAGGCACTGTCCTTGCAGAACTGTAACCATTCAATCAGTACCCAAGTACTCATGCAGTAAAGTAGGCCTTAGGACATGAACTGCTTCAAACCCTTATGCAGTATACATGCAGTTTTGTATCTACCTGCACACGCATCTTCCCGGTTGCTAGCCTGCTGGCTAGTGGCCATTTTGAAGACTCCATTATGAAACAACGCTGTTTGCCTGGTTGATCTGGGCTTGCTCTTGCTTTCCTGTAAAGGGGAAGCTCCACAGACCGTGCTGGTCTGTACAAGAAGCCGATCTTCACTACCTGTGTGGGTTGCCTTTGCCAAGGCTTGTTCACTCCAATCTGGAAGCTGACACTGCCAACAGCTCCTGGTTGTTGTCAACGCCTCCTGGTCTATGTAGCTGCAGAGACAAGCTTCACTTCTTCACCTGTTTGCAGTTCGACATCGCCTGGTTCCTTCCTGGTTCCTTCCTGGTCACTGGCTAGTGACCCAGACTCTGCCCCATCTGCTTTCAGGTTCTTCTCTTCTCCGATCCACCCTTGGATCCATGCTGAGATCTTCCTCCTAGTCGCCTGCAGCATCTTCTTGCAGCTCTTGATAGGAATCGACGATGAAACCCGACACGACTTCACACCTATGCACCCAGCTTCCTTGGGTGAGGTAACTCGAGTACTCCGGTGCTCCCGTGGGTAATAACTATCCAAGTGTCCTGTTCTTACTGGGTTTTCCCGCAAGTCCACCTGGACTGTCCGAAATCAGCTAGTTTCTAACTTTTATGTTCCTGTTGAAAGCCTATAAGAACTCGCGTGTGTGTTTAGACAATGCACACGCATCCTGTGAGACACCTACTTCCTAATCTGTGGTTGTTCAGTGTAGTCCCAGCGATTCCCTAGGCCCTAGGCCTATTCACCTGTTCTGAAGTGGTTCTTATACCACTTATTTAGTATATGGTTTGTGAGGCCCCTAGGGCAGAATTGTATTTGTGCAACTTATAGTATGCCTATTGAGTCACTTGTGCTGTATCTCAAACTCTGACCTCATAAAGTGTGAAGAGGGGTTGTGTTAGTAATAAATACTTATATATTTTATATATACCTTGTGCGGTGTCCTTTCATTTGGTACTCAAGAGGTTATTATTGGTAAAACAATTGGCTTCACAGGCTCTCTGAAGTATTAGCCTAAGACTGCTTTGTCCATGCTACTACTAGGATAGCTGATCTATAAGGGTGACTTTACAACCATCACCATAAGGGTTGTTTGGGCTGATACAGGGTGCCCACTAGAATAGTGGACATCACATATCAGGCCAACTTCTCACATTGGTGTGCAGCGGTTGGGATAAGAGTTTGCTTATTGTTTTACCCTAATATCTTGAGATATCATTTGAAAGAACACATTTAGGTACCTTGCCGTACATATACTACCGAGTCTTAAAATACTTAAGTTCTACTGAACTTAGTTGTTGTAGAGCAAAGGGCCTAGCACACCCTGACTACAACTCCTAGAGAGGTTTAGTAGGTAACACTTGGTGTAGGTAGGTGCACACACCACACCTTACTAGATAATGTCTCTGAGAGCAGAACCAAGTGGATCTCTCCCATTGGAGGTAGATCCTGTAAGGATACCTTCCTGATATGATACCCTAACCTTCCATATTTTGAGGCACTTGTGCACATCTAGGAGGTTAAAACAGGGTTCCAACTCTACCCTCAAGCACCTGATTGAGCTCATGGAAGAATATGATGCTCAGAAAGCCTCTAATACAGGCCTGTCAGTTAATGCAGATGAGGGACAGCCCTCAACAGAAGATTCCCCTGATCACAACATAGTTGATGAAGATGAGGTAGAAGAGGAGGATTCTGAGGATGATGCTAATAACCAGGTCCAAGTAGGAGCACTTAGCCAGGCTAACTTAAAATGACTTAAGCCTACATGGTGCTGGACGGGGCATAGCCCCATACAGACTCCAAAGCAGGCTTAACACTGAGAGCAGGAGGAGGAGATCCCTGTCCAGGGACTCTCAACACTCTTTAGGGTCAGATGCCCTTAGGAGAATGTCTTCCCCTGAGAGGAGAGAGCATCAGGCCAGACTAAGAGAGGTCAATCTGAGGATTTTGGCCCTACCCAAAGAGAGACTTGCTTTTGCTAGAGAGCAGAAGTTAAGTGGGTTAGAACCCACTATTGGCAGCATTATCCCCAAGGATAAAGATAGGTCCTATGATAATAGAAACCTAAGGAAGATTGTCCCACCCTACAAAGATGGGGATGACATCCACAAGTGGATAACTGCTTTGGATAGGGCTTACAAAGTACAGCAGGTATCCCAAAGTCAGTGGGCGGCAATCTTATGGCTCTCCTTTTCAGAAAAAGGTAGAGATAAGCTCCTCACAGTTAGTGATGAGGATACTAATAACTACAGAGTCCTGAAGAGTGCTCTGATTGATGGGTTTGCCTTAACCACTGAGCTATATAGGTTGTTGTTCAGAGATCCCCAGAAGACACAGACTCAGGACTGGACTGATGTTGTAGATTGTGCTACTAAGGCTCAGGAGGGCTGGTTATTGGGCAGCAAAATACATGACTATGCAGGATTGTATAATTTGATTATGAGGGAGAAGATCCTTAGTAATTGTCAAAACCAGCTTCTACACCAGCACCTGGTGGACTCTGATCTGATCTCTCTACAAGAATTGGATAAGAGGGCAGACAAATGGGTCAGAACCAGGATTAGGCCTAAAAATCAGGGTTGTGACCAGAAGAAAGATTCTACCAAGCCTCAAGAGAAAGGTGGGGATAAATCCAAGGACTAGTTCCCTACAGGGCCCCAAAATTCCACTGGGTGTGGTGGGTCTCAAAACACTTCCTCTAACACCAAGAAACCTTATTGCCATATCTGTAGACAGCCTGGCCACTGGAAAACTGACAGCAGTTGCCCAAAAGCCAACAATAAGGAAAATGTTCCTCAAAGCAATACTCCCAGGCCTCCTTTTACTATTAGTAGTAATCCCCTAGGTGGTGGGAGTGGCCCCATTAATTTGGCTGGGTTTACTTTGGGAACTCAGGTGGACTCTGCCCTAACCAGGTCCTCTACCATAGCTACTCTTGTCTGTTTAAATGGCATGGCATTTGCCAACTTCAGTGCTTGTCCAAACACTTTGGGCAAGTACAGACAGGAGCCCCTCATCAATGGCTAGAAAGTTGAAGCCTATAGAGACACAGGGGCTAACATCACTATGGGGACTGATAGTCTAGTCCCCTCAGGACAACTTTTACCTGGGGTCACCTATCAGGTGATCAACATTGATGGAGTGCAGACAGATCATCCCATGGGAGTAGTAAATCTCAGGGGGAGGTGTCACTGGCCCAAAGAGAGTGGCAGTGTCTACAAACTTGCCTGTAGCTTGTCTACTGGGAACTGAGCTAGAGATATCAGCCTGGGCTGGGGTAGAACAAGAAACCCATTCTAAAATGGTAGGCCTTCCAGAAAAGGTTAGTGGGGCTGTGTTGGTCGCAGCCCCAGCTCAAGCAGAATTCCTCCCTGAACAGGTTGGAAGGGCTGTGATGGTCACAGCCCAAGCTCAAGTAAACTTCCCTGAAATGGTTGGCAGGGCTGTGATGGTCACAGCACAGACACAAACAGAGTTCCTTCCTGAAAAGGTTGGTAGGGCTGTGATGGTCACAGCCCAAAGTCAAACAGATGCTTGTGCTGTGAAGCCTGAAACTATGGATCACTCCACTCAGAGAGTATTGGGGAGGAAGAAAAGTCTCCTTCCGACCAGACACTAGGTGAAAGTCAGCCTCCTCAGGGAACTGACCCTACCCCTTGTGAAGGAACTGCCCCAGAGGTAGTCAGGCCTAGCCTGGCAGAGCCCCTGATGTCCGTGGACCCTTCCAAGGTGGGACCCAGTCTGGAGCGGGTAACCTGCCCCTCTCTACCCTGCCTCAGTCAGCACAGGGCTGTAGAGGTCAGGGAGGCCAGTGGACCCCAGGCCCCCTGTCCACAGGAACACCCCCCATCAGCAGATTACGGGGACCAAAGCTAGCAGGCCTAGCAAGGTGAAAATTCCAAACACTCCTGAGGGATCTCCCTTACACTTAGTAAGGAACCTCCCCCAGATGGACTCTGTTGGGCACAGCCAAACCTGGGACCTAAGGGCCACAAACCTGACCGGTCCCTCCAGTGAGCCAACAAAAGGAACCCAGCCTCCAGCTGTAGGTAACCAGAGGTTGACCCTGAGAGCACAGTGCAACTCAGTCATGGAAAGAAAGGCATACATGGTGGAAAATGATTGGAGGAAGCTGATCCCTACATTAGAGGAGCCTCACTTCAGTACTCCATGTCAACACCAGCCTTTTACTTTGCCAAAACACACCACAGGTAGAGATTCCCTATGGTGGAGACCCTATGATATCCTTAGGGTAAGGGATTGCTTAGTGGACTGTGAGACAGGGGGTAACCATGCTAGTGCAGGTACTTCCTTAAATGGCCACTTAGGCAATATAGGCTTACCTGGTTAAGGATAGCCTTATCTCCTTTCGTTTGGGGGGAGGGTTGTGTAGGAAGGTGGATATCTGACTATATGGTTACCCTAACTTTTTGCCTATTGTGTAGCTGGTTTTCGACTTAGTTGGCCTGAGATCCTGCTAATCAGGGCCCCAGGCTATCTGCTCTCACTGTAAAATGGACTCCATGTACTTTAGGTACATCTCCAATTGGATATTGGGTCACCTTATGAGCCCCTGTATAGTGTACTATAGGTACCCAGGGCATAGGTGCATCCAAGGCCTACCAGGGGCTGCAGCATGTATTATGCCACCCCTGGCTGACCATCCACATTCACACAACTGGATGATCACTCAGCTGGGGCAAGGTCGTGTAATCACCCCTTGCTTAGGTATAGTATCCCTATACCAACCATTACATATAGACACATATACACCTATAAGTCACTCCTATGGCAGGCCTTAACAATCCTGGAGGCAGAGTGCTTGGTTTTATGTGAGATGGTGCTCTAGCATGAGCTGAGCCTGTCTGCAGCTTTCGGAACCAAGTCCTTATAGCTGTTCTATGATATAGCCATACCATATACTCTTAAGTGCATTATAATACTCGCGATTAATGCTAACTTTGGTTTGGCTTTATCGGAACATGTTGTGTAAGGTGTCATATGCTTTGGAATACTACCCCATCACCAATTCTGGCGACGGGGTAGCATTCCACCCTCCTAGAGGGAGAAGACATGTAGTTGTAGCTTTACCCGGTTAAAGTAAAACAGAGCCTCAGCATCACAAAATGGATGCTGCTGCCTCAGACACAAGTCTGACCTCCTGCAGCTGGGAGCCCTTTCAGCAAGGGAGGCATGGACAATAGGTTTCCTGCCTTGGCAGGTGCTAGCACCTCCCCAGACAGGCTGTAGTGTATTGGGGCAGGGTGGGTTGAATGAAATGAGACACTGCCTGGGGCACACAAGGTGCTCCATGCATAGTCCGGTTCAAACCAGTTGCTGGGGCACTCCAGCCCCAGCTCTGGTGTGAAACAACTGGACAAAGGGAAAGAGATGTAACCACCCCCATCCCTGGTCCCACCCATAGGAGGGACCTAGCAGGTAATCCAGACCCTTTAATTCATATAAAGCTAGGAGCTGAGGCTAGAGACTTTAGATTAATCTGAACTGAAACTCTGAAACAAAACTCTGGACCTTCGACATTCTACTGCAACTAGAAAACTGAAAAATCTCCCTTGTGGTCCAGGAGTGCCCACCCTGTGCAAACAGGCACCACCTAGAGAATTGCTGGTTTGCTTGGTCGACGCTCCCAAAGGTTTCCGACAACCCTGCTTCCCAGGACTGGATTTCCAGACTTCTCTGACCCCGACCCACACCTCCAGCAAAGCTAAGACCCGTGGCGGACACGAGAGAAGTTGGACCGGACACCTGGCCATTTTGCTCTTTGCTACATTGTGCAGCTTCTGAGGCATCATTGAAGTTGTGCATTGGGGCTTGAGAAGCCCCAACACTGAGTCGTAAGTGCACCGAAGCTCAGCCCTCCACACTCAATGAGTGCTGCGTGGGGCCTGCTCTTGCATTTCCTCTCGACGCATCTTCCCGGTTGCTAGCCCGCTGGCTAGTGGCCATCTTGAAGACTCCATTTTGAAACATCACTGCTTGCCTAGTTGCTCTGGGCTTGCTCTCATTTTTCTGTTAAGGGGAAGCTCCACAGACCTTGCTGGTCTATACAAGAAGCCGATCTTCACTTCCTGCGTGGGTTGCCTTTGCCATGGCTTGTTGACTCCAATCCAGTAGCCGACACCGCCAACAGTAAGAGCCTTTGTGGGACAGTCTGTATCCAGCTCCTGGTTGTCATCAACACCTCCTGGTCCACATGTCTGCAGAGACAAGCTTCACTTCCTCACCTGTTTGCAGCTCGACATTGCCTGGTTCCTTCCTGGTTCCTTCCTGGTCACTGGCTAGTGACCCAGACTCTGTCCCCTCTGCTTTCAGGTTCTTCACTTCTCTGATCCACCCTTGGATCCATCTGGACATCTTCCTCCTCGTCGCCTGCAGCATCTTCTTGCAGCTCTCCATAGGAATGTACAACAAAACCCAATACAACTTCACACCTATGCACCCGGCTTTCCTGGGTCAGGTAACTCATGTACTCTGGTGCTCCCGTGGGTAATAACT
Organism: Lissotriton vulgaris; assembly: GCF_964263255.1. Taxonomy (NCBI): domain Eukaryota; kingdom Metazoa; phylum Chordata; class Amphibia; order Caudata; family Salamandridae; genus Lissotriton; species Lissotriton vulgaris. Next base: position 1,097,927,221 of record NC_141691.1, on the reverse strand, counting down.
ATCCAAGTGTCCTGTTCTAACTGGGATTCCCCGCAAGTCCACCCGGACTGTCTGAAATCAACTAGTTTCTAACTTTTATGTTTTTTTACCATTGAAAGCGTATGAGAACTCCTGTGTGCGTTTAGACACTTCACACGCATCCTGTGAGACTCCTACTTCCTAACTTGTGGTTGTTCAGTGTAGTCCCAGCGATTCCCTAGTCCTTAGGCCTATTCACCTGTTCTGAAGTGGTTCTTATACCACTTATTTAGTATATGGTTTGTGAGGCCCCTAAGGCAGAATTGCATTTGAGCAACTTATAGTATGCTTATTGAGTCACGTGTGCTGTATCTCGAACTCTGACCTCATAAAGAGTGCAGAGGGGTTGCGTTAGTAATAAATACATATATGTTTTATATATACCTTATGTGGTGTCCTTTCATTTGATATTCAAGGGGTTATTATTGATAAAACAATTGGCTTAACATGCTCTCTGAAGTATTAGCCTAAGACTGCTTTGTCCATGCTACCACTAGGATAGCTGGTCTATAAGGTTGACTTTACAACCATTATTATAACGGTTGTTTGGACTGATACAGGGTGCCCACTAGAATAGTGGACATCACATATCAGGCCAACTTCTCACAATGATCACTGTGTGTAGTGTGTGCGCTGTGTCCTGATTGGCCGTGTGTTCCTAACTTCATGTGGCATCTGACTTTATGGTGTTTAGGAATGTGCACACCCCTCTGGCCATGTGTGCTTTATTAGGGCCAATTTTCCTGAACCATTGTGGTGTCACTGTGCTTATCTGGGGGATGGCCCTGAGTTTACTGTTTGTGTGTTTGTCTGTCAGCTACTTGCCACCCCACCTGTTACCTGTCAATCAGTTAGTGTGGGCCTAGATTGCAGAAACTGCCTGACCACGTATTTTTGAGTCGGGTTGCTGAAAGGTTTATGACAGGTGAATTTGATAATAGTGATGCAATTTCATTTATCTATGCGCATGTATCATGGCATTTATTTTATCAATATCAACATTTGGTATGATGTGTTCTGATTTGACTCTTTTGTTTTTATGTTTCATTTATATTTTGCTTCATGATATGTCATTGTGTTATGTTCTGTTGTGCTGTGGGTAAAGGTACTTCATATCAGCACCAACAATATTGTGGTAGGAAAATATCGAAGGATAAAATATCAAATGGTAAGTGCATATAGGGAAGTATAGCTTTACTTTTCTTAACTCCACGTTTACGAACCTTGAAGATGGTGTAATGAGTATGTATATGTATGTGGAGTCAGGTACCAAAAATCTAGACTTGCTTACCTGTTGATATTTATTTTTATATTTTTTTCCTCAATATTCTGGCCCAAAAGATATTGGGAAATCAGTATTCAGGGTGCCCACCTGTGCTTTGTAATTTAGAGAGACCAATAGATGCTGCTTAATTTACAGCCAAATACATCACATTCCTTTAAATTTCCAGTGAACATTCCTAGTCTTATTTGCCAGAAGAGAAATGTTTTGACTGATGCTATCATTTAATTTGCAGTAAGTAAGTCAGTGATTTGTGCAAACACTTTTTACCACTGTATTGTGACAGCAGACTTGTGGAGAAAGTAGTGTATGACAGCAATGTTTTGCAGTACTTGCGGCACTGCATTTTTGTGGTGGTAGTGTGCTTTTATGCCAATTAGTTTGTGTGCTTCATTATTGTATGTTGCTGTGTTGTACTGTGTCTGTTGGGTTGGGTTGTGTTTTTGTCTTTTCACTTTTGCTGTGTTGTTATTTTTCTTTGTATTATGTAATGTGTCATTTTCAGTTGTGCTCTGTCATTTTTTTTAGGATGAGTGACAAACATCCACTGGCTCTCGGAGACCATCTTGGAAGAGAATGTATGCTCAACAAATGTTCATTTACAAGATGGATGATTGCCCTGAAAACTAGAGGCTCAAAGGAGGGTACTTAAATTAAGTCTCTTCTTTATTAGGACGCAAGACCCTCATCCACTGAAGTGGCATGCTTTATCATAGGGGTTCCTCCTTAGTTCTTAGAGAGAACAAACTCTCTCTTCCTCAGCGCCCTTAGCTCTTAGTGAGAACCACTAATTTGTGCTCTAGAACTATGTCTAGTATATAACATATAGAAGAGCGGTACTTTATGCACTATATATCAAATTACAAACACCACGAGATATTTGAACCATTGACTCTGTTACATTTTTCAGTATACCTGAAATGTAGAAGTGCTCCACTAGTTACCACGCAGGTAGAATTCTGTACAGTGTACTATGCGATGAAATCCTTTCAAGTCCACTGTCACACAATCTCTTGTGTAGAAAAACTGTGCGCCCCCTATGCATTGTGCCTATTGAATTATTGCATACATCCTGTTGAGACATACTGCTTGTTTACAATTGAATACAAATGAATTTACACAAAACATGTGTTACCATAGTTCACACATTCTCATGTTTAACTCATCTTGGAACTTCCCACTTGAATACTTCGGAAAAGCAAAAGAATCCTTTATTTTTATAACAAAATATATTAGTGAACCTTGCTTTACCTCACTTGGTTCTCCCAAGGGGATAAAGACTCAAAGGAACAGATTCTTCTGTGACACATTAAGATTCAACTCTTGTATTAAACTCAGGAAGAGATTAATGGTTTTTAGACCCCCTTACGTGCTGTCCCACAGTGCACAATATGGTTTAAGGCTTTAAAAGTTCCTTCTGCTGCGAGCAGTCTGGCAAAGCGTTTGCCAGTGCCACAGACCTTTTCTTCTTGTATCGTTTACTGAGAGTGTGTATGTAAAGACTCTCGGTGGAGAATCTTAAATACAAAAAAACAGACATCAAACAAGAAAGGTCGAAGGCTCAGATTCTTGAAGGTTTATCGTCGGGTTAGCAAATCTGACACTAAATCAGTTCGGGGATTTACAAACCAATGCTAATTGGTATTTTGTTGGATTTACATGTAAAATTAACGCAAAGCAGCGCAAAACGCAGCTTTGCATTAGTTTACGTACACGGTGTGTTACATGGCTGGCACATGAATATATACTTTTACTTTGCATGCGTTACATCGCATGCCTTTACAACAATGTTGTTACAACGACCACATTGTTACAACGCGAACTATTACATCGCACGTGATTTCAACGACTTGCTGTAGGGGGCCCGCTGGATTTAGGAATAGTATCATTTACTATTCCTACTCCAGTTTGTGCACCAGAAAGGAAGGTGTTGGTTTCTAAATCCAACACCAGTGCTGCCCCTACAGCAAGTCTTTGAAATGACTTGCAATGTAATGGTTTGCGTTGTAACAACGCAGTCGTTGTAACAACCGCGTTCTAAAGGCATGCGATGTAAAGCATGCATTGTTATGGCTGTTACACGTGGCACATGGACGTTCCCATGCACTACCCATGTATTTTTACTCTAAATCATTTTTTCTAACATAGGTAGAAAGGGTTTAATCCCAAAAGTTAATGCTGATGAAATGCTGGTGTTAAATGGAGACATGTTTTCATATCCCATGCATTTTCGACTTTGCTGCACTGTACGGTACACATACACAGTAGGAACAACCTTTAAACTTGTCTAGGCATATTATTTTGTACAGGAAGGGTACCTTTCCTGTACAAAACCTACGTTAGACTCGGCACATACCGAACACTATGGCGCTAAGCATGCGCAAGGGACAGGAGCGTGCCATACCTCTATGAATATAGCACCCTACTTCATCTGAAGATTTTTTTATATACATTTCTGTAGTTCGTTTTTTAGTAGACAAAAGACAAAAAGCAAGAAGAGGAAATCCCATAAAGATTGAAAACATACCAGGAGAAGCATGGCGAGTATGGAACTGTATTGTTTTTGGAAAGGTAGTTTCAGGAGGTTATCAAACTCATTACAACGTCTGTACAGATGGTTAACTTTTCTAATGCTCTAGTCTGTCATACTGCAATACTGCAATTAAAATGTTCATCTCACCCAGAAAAATGCAGCAGAACAACATGGGCCCTTGATATACATCCTGATTTACTTTCCCTAAGTCCCAACCACCAAAAGGGCTTCATTGAGTGGATAATCCAAGTTGAGTCTCAGTTACCTTTACTCAGTTGAGTTGTCCTTCAATCCCAACCACCCATGGTTTTTCATTTATCGGAAAAATCGATATGATCTTTAGTCGGTTGAGTTTTACTTTCCGGAATAATTCGATTACCAAGCATGACCAGCGTGGGTGTAAAATTGTCCTCGCTTTCATACCAACCCCCCCCCCCCCCCCCCCAAACATCTTATGTTTTCGGGTAGCCCATTTCTTGAACATATATCTTTTTGTGATGATTTGGAGTATGTTTCTCTATGTCAAAACTTTCTCTGTACACACTCTGAGTTTTTTATCTATCTCTCAAGGTAATTTGCCCTAATATGGCCATCTCCGCATCTCCATATCAGCCACAGATATTTTGTACAATCTTGATATACAGTCTAATTGCCTGCCACCGCCCTTGTGAACTCCTCACAAGCTGTTAAAGGTCTATTGGTCTCAAAACCCAGCTCCTTTAAATAAATCTTGCCTAAAGAATTTCAACACCACTGTGACCTACAAAGGTTTGATTTTATGCCCGTTATGTAAAAACAGCACCCTTCTTCCCCCAGCAACTATCACACAATCGCCCTTATAGACATCAAAGCTAAATTTTACAGCCACTTGCTTCTGGTGGATCTACAAGAATGGTCAGATAATACAATGGTCGGATATTACAAACTGTTTTCTGGCAAATGTGTAGCACTTTGGATAATAATGTAGATTTGATCACGATGGTTCAAAGTAGCCAAACTGTAAAACATCTCCCTATACAAGTTGTATTGATTTTAGGGCTGCATTTAATGGCATTTGCAGGAATCTTCTCTGGTCGGATTTGCTCAATTAGAGTGTTCAAAACTCTACTCAGAGCTATTATGTCACTATGTGTCAACACTTGGGTTCAGACCAAACTGGGTTGGAAAGCATCAATCACTTTAAGATTCCAAATAACTGTGGATTAAATCAGGGGCACATATTTGTGTCATGTTTTTAAGTGTATACACTGCTGATCTTAATTTACAAATATATTTCCACCAAAACTTCACAGGACCTCAATTTGATTTCTGCAATACGCAGGTGACACCTGTGTATTTGATCCCACACTAATTGGTTTCCAGAGGACAATGCACAGCCTTCAAATTTTTAGTTGTATCAAATAATATGATACCAACAGAGAAAAAAAAAGACAACAGTCTTCGATAAAAAGTGAGTAAAAAGCAGCTTTTTTACCTTTAATTAAAAGGAATCTATACCGTGCACAAGTGATCCTGAGAGTGTCCCGGCACTAATAACTGACAACAAGAGGAAAGTTAAACCTAAACGGATAGCCAAGTTTTTGTTTTTTTCCTCAAAGTAGACTCAGAATTAAGAGAACAGAGTTGAGACATAAGCTGATTCTAGGACTTTACCGCAAGATATGAGCAGGAGCATCCACCCTTCCTAACTAGTCTGATCCTAGGGACTACAGCTGAACAAGACTGAGAGGAGCATAACGTCTTAGCCAGAGAATAGAACAGGAATTTCCAAGTCAGATACTTAGAACCAACCCTAGATAAGATCCTACAAGCCATGGCTAAAGATTTAAATAAAATGTTCTTCTTTGCTGGTAACCAATGTGAAGAACGTAAAATGGGTGACATAGATGCCTGACACAGAAGCGTAAGAATGAGCCAAATGGCAATATTCTGAACAACTTGAAGTCTTGTGATCAGATAATTGGGAAGACCCAAGCACTAAACATTGACTTAGTCCAGTCTTGACGTTAGAAGGGCATGGACTACCATTTTCCTTGAAGACAATGTAAGAAGATTGATACATTTATTTATGGCTCATAGGAGACCAAAGCTTGTTCCTACTACCAAGCATACCTGTGGTTGAAAGGATAAAAGGTTATCAGACCTCACTGTTAGATTTTTTTCAACCGTTGGAGGTGATGGAGGAGACCAGCCTGATCGGGCAAACAGGTGAGCCATCAAACCTCATAAAAATACCCACAGAAAAGCCTCATAAAAATACCCACAGAAAACAATCTCTATGTTTTCCATATTGTATTGAAGATGACTGGCACCGCAAGTAGTTTACCATATCACAGTGAGGGGAACGGCTGCCCATAAGCTTTACCGTGTTGTGCCGTGAGGGGAACGGCCTCCCGACCTGCAATTCACGCCATGAGGGGAACAGCTTCTCTGTCATCATAGCGCCGTGAGGGGAACGGCTTTGCGGTAGTATCCAGCAACCGCCTACAACTCCCAGCAGCCCAAGGGGAGCTGAGGTAATATGAATTTTATGGTCAGTTGTGTCCCCTATCGTAGACCCCACCGGCTCCATGTACGTGCTTTAAGTACATGTATGTTCCCTCCACTTTCAGCTATGAAGACGCAAATACATTTGCGTCCAACGTTAACATGTCCTCTTTCAGATCCACCATAAATGGGTCAGATATTCCGTTCCTAAGTGTGCCTTGCCAACGTCTTTATATGGTGCACTTTCATGTAATTTCTAGCTCTGGCGAGTTAGGCCCTGATTTCTGCCATCAAGCTTTTCCCTGCCTTCTGTCTCTGGATGCTACAGCCTGGACCTGCATCTGCTTCCTGACCCTTGACTTACTCCCTGCGCGGCTAGCGGTGCCAGGCTCGGCCTGCTCGCCTGCCAAGACTGTATTCAGCCTTCAAGTTATCTGCTCCGCTCCTCGAAAATACATTCCTGTCTAGTAGTTTACGAAAACATCCTTCCCAGCTGCAAAGCAAAGGGCCCGGCCTCACTGTCTCCATGCAAGTAATTCATAGCTCCCGTTACCATGGTAGGCCCATGGCCCCTCTCATCTCATGTAGACACGTAGTCGCATATGCACGCACTAGCAGTCAGTATAGAATAGCCTCTGCCCGAGAGACCTTTCCTTCTAGATAATACAGTTCCTCAAACACAAGATATTAGATATGATTTGGGATTAGGTTGTTCTGACACCCCAGACTTCTGTCTCCTCATGTAGGGCTAAATGTCAAGTCCCCTTCACCCTCCAGTTCCACGTCAATCACACGTCATGCTGCTGCGCGCGCATCTCTGCCACATATTTCTGCTGACACTGCAGGATTCTTCTATGGATCCACCCACCTGTGATACGTTTCATATGACGTTGTCTAGCACACGCCTTCATGCACGCCTTCTGTTACGTACATATGTCCTTATCTCGTTTCTCTCAGCTGTTACGCCTTCTGCATCTGCCTTTACTGTAATGCATTGACTATATATATGATAACCTGTCAATAAAGTATTGTCTATCCCTTCCTGAACCTTCGTGGTGATGGAACCCGATTGCCTGGTTCGAACCAATTCTTTTTTAAGGAATAAAACCCCCTTTTAAAACCTCAAATACCACGGATTCTGTCTCTCATTTTTGACTGAGTTATTCTTATTGAACTTTACCGCATAAATTAAGTATAGGTAATTTAGATTTACCACATAATTGGCGCTCGAATAGGGGCCCCTCCCCCACCTTACGCGCCGGCGGTGCGTTGCAGGCCTGGTCCCCTGCCACAGCCGGACGGACAACTACGCGTACCCGCAGGATTTCCTGTATCTCCCTCAGGCCAACGGAGGTGACTGAGGCTGCGATCAACACCCAGACGAGGCGGTGAGGAGTGCGGAGGATCCCGACCAGAGCCTAGCTGAGAGAGCAAAGTCCGAGGTATTCAGAGGCCCACCAGGTTCCGAAGTTCCGAAGTATCTACGTCACGAGTCGAGTCGAGTCCAGTCCGGTCCAGCCCAGTGTCGAGTTTCCGAGGCCTTCTGTTCCGTGCTTCCCGGTGAGTACCGTTGCTGGGGACGCATCTAGACGAGCGCATTAATTTGTGCCGGTCAAGACGGGTTTGGGTACACAGACCCGGTCTGCACTGTTTTAGCGGTGTATCTGTACTGTTTAGCAGTATATCCGGTCTGCACTGTTTTAGCGGTGTATCTGTACTGTTTAGCAGTATATCGAGTATGTAGGTAGCTAGTTTTATTCAAATTATTATTGTTCGTTTTCAAAATGTTTTAAATGTGTTTTAATGTTGTGGTATGAGTGATTGTTCGATCTACATTATCGTGTTTATTGTATTAATTGTGTCCAAGTCCAAGTAAGTATCAAGTATTAAGTAGTACGGCTGAAACATGCCGCTGTTCTCCAAACTAAGACAGATAAAAACTAGAAAAGGGATACTAGAGAAAGCTGTTCCTATTCCACCCAGGGACACTCCAGGGTACTTTATGTACCACAAACATGGCCTAGATGCCGTATTATATCTCGATTTGTGGGTGGATTACACCAAAGATTTAGCAGAGAATCAGAGATGGCCCGCTGCTGGGACATGGGATGCCGATTGCATCATGAGAGTAGAAGAAGCATTGTGGAAAAAGAAAGCAAGACAGTCACAGAAAGATGCCATTGAATTATGGCGTAAAGAATCGCATAGACGTACAGAGAAAGCACTCAGAAAAGCAGAGAAAAGTAGAGAGGATTCAGACAAAGCCCGTGAAAACGTATTAGTTGAGGAAGGTATACGAGTAAAAGCAGAACAAGTAGACAGACAACGAAACACTCTTATGAATGGTATGTATCCTCTCCTGGCCGAGGGTTTACCTAAGGCCACCCCGGAAGTACCAAAAGACCTGCCACCTCCATTGCTCCCGACTAAATTACACCACAAGACCGCAAAGGACATTTTCCTTTCTTCATATTTAGACGATGTAGCCCCCGAATATGTTAATATTCCGCCGCCACGTACACCACCTGCTGACGGCACTCCACCCCGAGATAATCTACCGCCACCTCCGCAACGACATACTCCTCCTCCCGTTCCACATCTTCCGCCTGTTCCTCCACTCCTTCCCGCGCCTATTCTCCCTGCCATTCACCCAACAAATCCTTTTGGACCTGGCACCTCAGGAGGTGCCACAGGAGGTTTTAAGACCCCGCCACAAACACATAGATTGACTTATAGGGACCTAGCACAGCAACGTACACCTCAAACAGCGAGTTACGACATACTTAAAGAGCCCCTTACAGATTGTAGATATGATCCAGTACCCAGTAAAGACGACAGAATGATGCTATCATCAGTACGTCTATGACGGGTTGCAAACTATTTAATGTTACTACCAGGGATGATTGATCATCTAGACAGAATATATCATTTTGTCCAAACGGGGGAAGGTCCTGAAAGTATTGGCGAGGCCATGGCATACCAGAAAGTTGAGACTCAAAAAATGATATTACGTTTTTTCATAAACTGCTTGATAAGAAACCAAGACAGGCCTGGTGTAGACCCGGAAGAAATTAAGCCACTTAACAAATGGGGTCAGAATATAGCAGACGGAAAACATGATAAACAGAGTAGTATAGAAAATATGTAGCGAAGGATCCGAAAAGCAGTAGAACAAATACATGAAAGACCACGGCCCGAAAGAGAAATAGATGCAGATAAGACTGAATCCTCGGAGGAGGAGGAACAACCAGAAACGACAACAGGACCATTACAATTACCAGCTAGAGAAATGATGGCATATGTAGGTAAGGGAAGACCCTTTAATAATTCAACGCGTCCGGTACGTCCAGAAAGTAAGAGACTTTTTCAAGCTGCCATGTCGAACCCGAAGACGCCTGAACATCTATTTCAGGCTATCGATAAAATACTTCAAGAACGAATGGGGTACCATGTACTCAATTCTATGGATGAACAAGAATTAGCCAGGTCAGCAGTACAATGGGCTGACAGTTCTGATAAATATAGTGATGACGCATTAGCACAAACGTTTTTGAATCTTTCCCCAGATGAACAGCGTTTAGCTGGTATCTACATGATACAACACCTCCTTATATTGTATAAAAGCCAACATTCTGATCCAGGTCCCCTACCTGATATATTAATAGAACTACTCATGAATAGATGGAGAGGTCTAGGTAATGACTTAATTAAAATAATTCTAGAACATCGGCACAGATATAGTGCCTTACTGTGTCCACAGTTTGACACAGCTCCAACCATTGAAAGAAAAATGTATTACATAGACAGACAGAATCCCTTGCGAGAAGGGCATCCAGTTCGAAATGATGATAATACTCTCAGACGCGTGTTTGTGTACACGCCCATAACTAAAATAGAACTATTGGAAATGAAGAAATTAGTGCCCAGCCATGACAAAGATCCAGCAGGTTTTCACCGTGAAATAAAAGACATGTTACTCATGGGTGATTACACCTATCCCGACATCATGAAAATATTAAAAGTATTATTGCCTGCCGGTATTTACGAGAAACTCAAAGAAAAAGAATGGGAGGTGGGAGAACAAAAGATTGTTTGGGCTGAATTAGAGAACGAAGAAAATACTCGAACTGCAGGCCTAGGGCTTGGGGAAAAAACTAAAGCATTACCAGGATTATTAGTACAAGTATTGCCAAGATTATTAGCAACGAAAAAGGAAGACTGGGGTGCAATCTCAGCCTGCAAACAGAAACCCGATGAAGACACTAGTGATTTTTATTCCCGATTTGAGAAATGTTTTGGTGTTAATAGTGGCCTAAAAGCGAGTAGCGAGTCATATCCACATCTTTTTGTAACAAAATTAGTTGAGAACTCCCTGCCCCAGGTTAAGAATCGTGTTCTGAAAGTCGAGAGCACATGGCAAGCTAATACCCCTTCACAAATGTTACAAATGTTACAGTACCACCAGAATAGAATTAGAGAAGAACAAGAGCACGAACAAAGACGTATGAAAGACACGAAAATGAAAATGCTAGTTGCTCAGTCAGTTCCAGCTGACGGTCAGAAAAAGGGTATGACACAGTCCCATAATTCAGCGGCTCCTGTTAAAGGGATATGCAACTATTGTAAACAGCCAGGTCACTATATAAACGATTGTGCAGTATTAAAACACAATATCTCTACAGGTAAAACTAAAGAGAGACCGCGTCCTCCTAGACAGGACCAGGTCCAACAACAAGTTCCACAGAATATCCAGCCTATGCAAGCATCACAACAGGCAGCACAGACCGTAGCGGTTCCACAGCCACAGCCCATTGCCGCAACACAAAACACGACACAACAGATGTACCAGTATGCACAAAATGATTATCCCGATTATCAACGATACACATGAAACAGCCTAGAGAGGGAAGTTGGCTTGCCTCTTATTGAGGTTCCTGTAGATCAAGAAGGTCCTTATGTACATAGTCAAGTATTAGGGAAAGACAGAAAGTTTTTAATTGATACAGGGGCAAGCAGGACAACTATAAGTCACGACGAGGTTCCAGGGGCACCCCTCTCAGGCTCACAGAATGTTTCCCTTGGATTTTCAGGAAAGCCTATTATTAATGAAGTATCGCAACCACTTCCCCTTGCAGTTGGTCCATTGACACGTACTACAGATTTATTACTAACGAAATCATGTCCAGAAAACTTGTTAGGTATAAAAACATTGAAAGCTATAGGAGCTGTTATTTGCTGTTCTCCGGAAGGAGTAAGACTGTTTCTACGTGACTTTAAAGGTCACTATGTGTTGAGAGATATTGATCCCAGACTACAGAATGTTCCTGCACATTTATGGGCACAAGGCCCCACTGATGTAGGTTGTATGCACATTACACCATATCGAGTCACACTCAGACCAGGAGTAGTCTTACCACGAATCCGACAATACAAGTTACCTCCAGATGCTGTAGCGGCTTTACTGAAAATCATTGACAAGCTCATTGCACAAGGAGTAGTTGTAGAAACCGACTCCAATGTATGTAATTCCCCCATCATTCCAATTCTAAAACGTACTGATCCAAATGCACCTCCTGTTTATCGATTAGTTATCGATTTGCGCGAATTGAATAAATGCATTGTACCACAATACCCCGTGGTCCCAGATATCTCGTCTCTATTGACTGCCATTGATTCCGAAGCCACGTTCTTTACTGTAATTGACCTGAAGAACGCCTTCTTTAGTGTCCCCATTGACCCGGAAAGCCAATACCTTTTCGGATTCTGTTTAAATGGACGAAGCTTCAAATTTGCACGCGCACCTCAAGGATTCACAGAAAGCCCCAGCATCTATAGCCAAGCACTGAAAAGACAACTAGACAGTATACACATGCCTAATAACACTGCCCTGTTACAGTACGTCGATGATCTGCTGATCACCGCACGCAGCGAACCTGAATGTGAGCAAGCGTCACTGACGGTTTTGCATTTCCTGGCTGACAAGGGACACAAGGTGTCCCCTTCGAAGCTGCAATTCTGTGTTCAGCAAGTTGTTTACCTTGGGCACTTGCTGTCCAAAGGGGGGAGACAGCTAACACCTGACCGCATTCAGTTAATTGTAAACATGTCACAGCCCAAGACACAAAAGGAGGTACGAGCCTTTATAGGCCTCACCTCTTACTGCAGACAATGGATTCCCCAGTACGCATTTCTAGCAAAACCACTCATACAGTTGACAACCCAGGAGGCAGCGTCTTCGACTGCCCTCCCTTGGACCCAGGAACATACACAAGCTTTTGACGACTTAAAGAAAGCCTTATGTCAAGCACCAGTTTTAGCGACACCATGTTACAACAAGCCTTTTACACTTTTTGTCACAGAACGCGAAGGTACTGCATTGTCAGTACTCACTCAGGATCAAGCAGGTTCACACAAACCGTGTGCTTATTTTTCTAGTACATTGGATCCAGTAGCCCAGGCTCTGCCTGCGTGCTTGAAATCAGTAGCAGCAACAGCTCTAGCAATCAGACAAGGTGATTCCATAGTGCTAGGACACCAGTTGACAGTACAAGTTCCACACTCCGTGGAAGTTCTTTTAAATCGAACACAGACCCAGCACTTGACTATAGCACGACTGACAGGTTATGAATTGACATTGTTTCAGCCACACATAGAAATCAGACGTTGCAACACATTAAACCCTGCTACACTTTTGCCATTAAGTGAGACAGATCCATTGGCACATGATTGTATTGAAGTCATTACTATTACAACGAAACCTAGACAAGACTTGACGGACACTCCATTACCAGATCCAGACCTGACATTTTATGTGGATGGTTCATGCATGAGAACAAGTACAGGGGAATTAGTGGCCGCTTATGCAGTCACAACAGAAACTGAAGTCATAGAAACAAATTGTATTGATACCCTGTCAGCTCAAGCAGCAGAGCTCATCGCTCTGACTCAAGCCTGTATTCAAGCCAAGAACAAGAGAGTTAACATATACACAGATTCACGTTATGCATTCGGAGTCGTACACGACTTCGGTGTCTTGTGGCGAGAGAGAGGTTATTTGACTTCTCACGGTGCCAAAATTCAGCACGGTCCCCTCATTCAAACTCTGTTAGATGCAATACATCTGCCTACAGCGATATCGATCATGAAGTGCAAGGCACATACCAAAGTTACAGATATCATTTCCCAGGGTAACGACCTGGCAGACCGAACAGCTAAGTATACAGCCCAGACTCACGCAACTGACTTGACAAAGACAATAGTCCAGACACCGACACATTGCATGACAGTGAGGGATCCCGCCCTAGATGTAATTGACATACAGACACATGCTACACCAGACGAAATCAAGAAATGGACTGAACTAGGAGGGATCCAGACAGATCAAGGATGGATGACGAAGGGAAAATCTACATGGTTTCTCCCTGACTCTATGGTCCAAGTTATCATTAACACAGTACATAGTCCTGCACATTTAGGAGAAAAAGCCATGTTAGACAGTATTCAAAACATCTGGTTCAATAAACATTTACGAGCAGCAGCCAAACAGAAAGTGCGTACTTGCATGATTTGTTGTCAGTTCAACCCAGGTAAAAGCATTCCCGTAGAGCAAGGTGGATTTCATCCTCCCGATCACCCTTTTGAAGTCCTCCAGATGGATTATATCCAGATGGAACGTTGTCGAGGATTCAAATATGTCCTCGTAGTTGTATGTGCACTCTCCCGTTGGACAGAAGCATATCCAGTCCCAGATTACACTGCTCCGACCACTGCCAAGCAGCTGGTTCGTGAATTCTTCCCCAGATATGGTTTGCCCCGCATCGTATACTCCGATAACGGTCAGCCATTCTCGTCCGAGTTAATGAAGCCGGTATCTCTCCTGCTCGGCTACCAGTGGAAGTTCCATTGTGTCTGACATCCCGAGGCAGCAGGCCTCGTGGAGCGTCATAATCAGACCATGAAATTTCGCCTTGCCAAGATCTGTAGAGAGAAGGGAGTCGACTGGATAGTAGCTTTGCCGGTCGCACTCTTTTACCTAAGAATGGTCGCACACTCCAGAACAGGGCTATCCCCGTATGAGGTGGTCTTTGGTAGGCCACCGAATATGTGGGGGACGCCTCTGCCTCGTAAAATAACCGATGATGACTGTATTATGCTGACCGATTACCTTGCCTCCTTGATGTCTGCACTACAATCTTGTCGTTCACAGGTAGCTGCAGCCTTTCCCGACAACACCGAGGTGAAGCCCCATGAAGTGGTTCCAGGAGAATATGTTTTTATAAGGAATTTCGACCGAAGAAGTCCGCTGAAGCCCCGTTGGCAAGCCCCAAGACTAGTACTTCTGACAACAAGGACAGCCGAGAAGGTGGAGGGCCGCAAGGGCTGGCTCCACTCAGGTCATATCAAGAAATTTCATGGACTGCCTCCAGATCTGAACTCTCAGCCCGGCCCTCCTCCACAGACTGACTCAAAACTCCCCCTGGTCGAGAAAACTTCTTCCCAGGAATACAGACTTAAATTGAGGTCTAGCAAGTCAGACAGTTTAATTGTTTAAGTCCTCCCCTAGGTGAATCGGTTAGACGAGTTTCTGACATGTATCCCCTAGACCCCAATAGAGAGAGAGATAGACAGAAACAGCTCAAGAAACGTGAATATTGTAAATCTCTTCGCAGCCATTGCATCGTGACACTATTGATTATGTTTTTTCTAAGTCTTCTGATTATTGCTGCGAGTATACTGTTACATATCTACTACCCTATTTTCAAGCGTGCACATTCTCCTTTCAATGTTACTGCCGAGCATTCTTTCAGTGAACTGCCCCCGCATGAATTGTCTTACCGACTTGCGCTGCGCAACAACACATTCATTAGTATGTTACATCATTCCCATCAGACTAGCAATGCTACCAATTGTTGGATATGTGGTCGACTCCCTCCCTATCAGAAATACAAGGGAGTTCTGCCCCTCTTCCCGTACCCGTTCACACACAATGGTTCCTGTGGGGCATGGTTTAGTTTAATGAACTCTCTAGATTCCAATTCCGTAGTTTACCAGGGCAACTGGGTATGGGGAAATCTGAACACAGTTCTGCATAAAGTATGTTTCCCTGACAAGGAGGGTCTACCAAAAAGAACAGGAACTGATCTAGAAAATGAAGCATATGGATTAGGTAACTTTACACTTAACCTCATGATTCTGAATGTTGAATCCGAATCCGAACCAGTCTTGCCCGCTATGTCCGTACTACCAGTCAAAGGTGAATTATGTGTCAGAAAGAATGGTTCAATACACCTGGGTCATAGTAAATGTTCTACTGTGATCGAATTCAGTGATAAGGGCAAGTCTACATTTAAAGCTTCACGTCATTCCTACTTCGTTTGTGGTCATACCACATATATACGCTTACCTCTAGATTGGGATGGCACCTGTTACATTGCATTCCTTCTGCCACCTGTTCTCCTAGCCCCTCCTGATTATCATAGGAACACCCATCTAGTACACAATAGACCACAGAGAGATCTCCCGATTGTCGACTACACTGAAACGGCATGGGAACAATATACAGACTTCAATAAAGGTTTCTTTCCCTATTTAGGTGCTGTCTTTAATAGTAAACTGATATGTAAATTAACCAGAACCCTCGAAGCAGTAGTGAATGAAACTACTTCCGCCCTAGGTAACTTAACAGAGGAGCAGTCTGCTATGCGGATTGTTGTTCTTCAAAATCGTCTCGTCCTTGACGTCATCCTGGCCGATAGGGGCGGAGCCTGTAGAGTCATCGGGTCGAGCTGCTGTGTTTTCATTCCAGAAAATGCGCCATCAGTATATAAATCCATCACTCGTCTTCACAAGATTGCCAGTCTGATACACCAGAATCCAGGCACCTGGACTTGGTCCGGTTGGTTCTGGACCACGTTATCAGCCTGGGGATGGAAAATCCTATCCTTCCTAGGTATTGGCCTTCTCATAGTATTCAGTTGCTGCCTATGTCTGCAATGTGGGCCCGCGATTTGCGGCTTGTGCGCCACATCATGTATTCCTCATTCAAGTCCTCATTCAAAATGCCGTAAGAAGAAAGAAGAGCAAATGATGTTACATGAACAGATTGATAGATTAATGAGGATTGATATATCATGATATATCATGAAGGGTCCGTAGGGGACAAGGAGGGAATGAGGTAATATGAATTTTATGGTCAGTTGTGTCCCCTATCGTAGACCCCACCGGCTCCATGTACGTGCTTTAAGTACATGTATGTTCCCTCCACTTTCAGCTATGAAGACGCAAATACATTTGCGTCCAACGTTAACATGTCCTCTTTCAGATCCACCATAAATGGGTCAGATATTCCGTTCCTAAGTGTGCCTTGCCAACGTCTTTATATGGTGCACTTTCATGTAATTTCTAGGTCTGGCGAGTTAGGCCCTGATTTCTGCCATCCAGCTTTTCCCTGCCTTCTGTCTCTGGATGCTACAGCCTGGACCTGCATCTGCTTCCTGACCCTAGACTTACTCCCTGCGCGGCTAGCGGTGCCAGGCTCGGCCTGCTCGCCTGCCAAGACTGTATTCAGCCTTCAAGTTATCTGCTCCGCTCCTCGAAAATACATTCCTGTCTAGTAGTTTACGAAAACATCCTTCCCAGCTGCAGAGCAAAGGGCCCGGCCTCACTGTCTCCATGCAAGTAATTCATAGCTCCCGTTACCATGGTAGGCCCATGGCCCCTCTCATCTCATGTAGACACGTAGTCGCATATGCACGCACTAGCAGTCAGTATAGAATAGCCTCTGCCCGAGAGACCTTTCCTTCTAGATAATACAGTTCCTCAAACACAAGATATTAGATATGATTTGGGATTAGGTTGTTCTGACACCCCAGACTTCTGTCTCCTCATGTAGGGCTAAATGTCAAGTCCCCTTCACCCTCCAGTTCCACGTCAATGACACGTCATGCTGCTGCGCGCGCATCTCTGCCACATATTTCTGCTGACACTGCAGGATTCTTCTATGGATCCACCCACCTGTGATACGTTTCATATGACGTTGTCTAGCACACGCCTTCATGCACGCCTTCTGTTACGTACATATGTCCTTATCTCGTTTCTCTCAGCTGTTACGCCTTCTGCATCTGCCTTTACTGTAATGCATTGACTATATATATGATAACCTGTCAATTAAGTATTGTCTATCCCTTCCTGAACCTTCGTGGTGATGGAACCCGATTGCCTGGTTCGAACCAATTCCTTTTTAAGGAATAAAACCCCCTTTTAAAACCTCAAATACCACGGATTCTGTCTCTCATTTTTGACTGAGTTATTCTTATTGAACTTTATCGCATAAATTAAGTATAGGTAATTTAGATTTACCACAGAGCAACGTCAGCCGCGTGCCAGCGCCAGCCCTCAAAGCGCTCCCGCCCCCACGCATCGCGGGACGCGCTAGTAGTTTACCATATCGCCGTGAGGGGAACGGCTGCCCATAAGCTTTACCGTGTTGTGCCGTGAGGAGAACGGCCTCCCGACCTGCAATTCACGCCGTGAGAGGAACGGCTTCTCTGTCATCATAGCCCCGTGAGGGAAGCGGCTTCACGGTAGTATCCAGCAACCGCCTACAACTCCCAGCAGCCCAAGGGAAGCAACGTCAGCCGCGCGCCGGTGCCAGCCCTCAAAGCGCTCCTGCCCCCACGCAATACGGGACACGCTAGTAGTTTATCATATTGCCATGAGGGAAACGGCTGCCCATAAGCTATACCGTGTTGTGCCGTGAGGGGAACAGCCTCCCGACCTGCAATTCACGCCGTGAGGGGAACGGCTTCTCTGTCATCATAGCGCCGTGAGGGGAACGGCTTTGCGGTAGTATCCAGCAACCACCTACAACTTCCAGCAGCCCAAAGGGGAGCAACGTCAACCTAGTGCTGCCGCCAGCCCTCAAAGCACTCCCGCCCCCACGCATCAAGGGACGCGCTAGTAGTTTACCATATCGCCGTGAGGGGAATGGTTGCCCATAAGCTTTACCGTGTTGTGCCATGAGGGGAACGGCCTCCCAACCTGCAATTCACGCCGTGAGGGAACATCTTCTCTGTCATCATAGCGCCATGAGGGGAACTGCTGCCCATAAGCTTTACAGTGTTGTGCCGTGAGGGGAACGGCCACCCGACCTGCGATTCACGCTGTTAGGGCAATGGCTACTCTGTCATCATAGCGCCGTGAGGGGAACGGCTTTGCGGTAGTATCCAGCAACCGCCTACAACTTCCAGCAGCTCAAGGGAAGCAACGTCAGCCGCGCACCGGCGCCAGCCCTCAAAGCGCTCCCGCCCCCACGCATCGAGGGACGCGCTAGTAGTTTACCATATCACCGTGAGGGGAACGGTTGCCCATTAGCTTTACGGTGTTGTGCCATGAGGGAAACTGCCTCCCGACCTGCAATTTACACCGTGAGGGGAACGGCTTCTCTGTCATCATAGCGCCGTGAGGGGAATGGCTGCCCATAAGCTTTACCATGTTGTGCCGTGAGGGGAACGGCCTACCGACCTGCAATTCACGCTGTGAGGGGAACGGCTTCTCTGTCATCATAGCCCCTGAGGGAAATGGCTTCACGATAGTATCCAGCAACCACCTACAACTCCCAGCAGCCCAAGGGAAGCAACGTCAGCCGCGCGCCGGCGCCAGCCCTCAAAGCGCTCCTGCCCCCACGCAATACGGGACACGCTAGTAGTTTACCATATTGCCATGAGGGAAACGGCTGCCCATAAGCTTTACCGTGTTGTGCTGTGAGGGGAACGGCCTCCCGACCTGCAATTCACGCCGTGAGGGGAACGGCTTCTCTGTCATCATAGCGCCGTGAGGGTAACAGCTTTGCGGTAATATTCAGCAACCGCCTACAACTTCCAGCAGCCCAAGGAGAGCAACCTCAACCTCGTGCCGCCGCCAGCCCTCAAAGCACTCCCGCCCCCACGGATCAAGGGACGCACTAGTAGTTTACCATATCGCCGTGAGGGGAATGGTTGCCCATAAGCTTTACCATGTTGTGCCATGAGGGGAACCGCCTCCCAACCTGCAATTCACGCCGTGAGGGAACATCTTCTCTGTCATCATAGCGCCGTGAGGGGAACCGCTGCCCATAAGCTTTACAGTGTTGTGCCGTGAGGGGAACGGCCACCCGACCTGCGATTCACGCTGTGAGGGGAATAGCTTCTCTGTCATCATAGCGCCGTGAGGGGAACGGCTTTGCGGTAGTATCCAGCAACCCCCTACAACTTCCAGCAGCTCAAGGGAAGCAACGTCAGCCGCGCACCGGCGCCAGCACGCAAAGCGCTCCCGCCCCCACGCATCGAGGGACGCGCTAGTAGTTTACCATATCGCCGTGAGAGGAACGGTTGCCCATAAGCTTTACCGTGTTGTGCCTCCCGACCTGCAATTTACGCTGTGAGGGGAACGGCTTCTCTGTCATCATAGCGCCGTTAGGGGAACAGCTGCCCATAAGCTTTACAGTGTTGTGCCGTGAGGGGAACGGCCTGCTGACCTGCAATTCACGCCATGAGGGACACGGCTTCTCTGTCATCATAGCGCCGTGAGGGGAACAGCTTTTCGGTAGTATCCAGCAACCACCTACAACTCCCAGCGGCCCAAGGGGAGCAACAGCAGCCGCGCGCCGGCGCCAGCCCTCAAAGCGCTCCCACCCCCATGCATCGCGGAACGCGCGCGGGCGGACGCCTGGCTAAGTCCGAGCAAAGGGTGGGGCCAAGCATGACCAGCGTAGGTGTAAAATTGTCCTCGTTTTCATACCAACCCCCCCCCAAACATCTTCTGTTTTCGGGTAGCCTATT
This sequence comes from Lissotriton vulgaris, assembly GCF_964263255.1. NCBI lineage: Eukaryota > Metazoa > Chordata > Amphibia > Caudata > Salamandridae > Lissotriton > Lissotriton vulgaris. The sequence goes on along the minus strand of NC_141691.1, from coordinate 1,097,907,084 downwards.
TCTTGAACATATATCTTTTTGTGATGATTTGGAGTATGTTTCTCTATGTCAAAACTTTCTCTGTACACATTCTGAGTTTTCTATCTATCTCTCAAGCTAATTTGCCCTAATATGGACATCTCCATATCTCCATATCAGCCACAGATATTTTTTACAATCTTGATATACAGTCTAATTGCCTGCCACCGCCCTTGTGAACTCCTCAAAAGCTGTTAAAGGTCTATTGGTCTCAAAACCCAGCTCCTTTAAATAGATCTTGCCTAAAATATTTCAACACCACTGTGTCCTACAAAGGTTTGATTTTATGCCCGTTATGTAAAAACAGTACCCTTCTTCTCCCAGCAACTACCACACAATCGCCCTTATAGACATCAAAGCTAAATTTTACAGCCACCTGCTTCTGGTGGATCTACAAGAATGGTCAGATAATACAATGGTCGGATATTACAAACTGTTTTCTGGCAAATGTGTAGCACTTTGGATAATAATGTAGATTTGATCATGATGGTTCAAAGTAGCCAAACTGTAAAACATCTCCATATACATGTTGTATTGATTTTAGGGCTGCATTTAATGGCATTTGCAGGAATCTTCTCTGGTCGTATTTGCTCAATTAGAGTGTTCAAAACTCTACTCAGAGCTATTATGTCACTATGTGTGAACACTTGGGTTCAGACCAAACTGGGTTGGAAAGCATGAATCACTTTAAGATTCCAAATAACTGTGGATTAAAACAGGGGCACATATTTGTGTCATGTTTTTAAGTGTATACACTGCTGATCTTAATTTACAAATATATTTCCACCAAAACTTCACAGGACTTCAATTTGATTTCTGCAATACACAGATGACACCTGTGTATTTGATCTCACACTAATTGGTCTCCAGAGGACAATGCACAGCCTTCAAATTTTTAGTTGTATCAAATAATATGAAACCAACAGAGACAAAACAAAGACAACAGTCTTCGATAAAAAGTGAGTAAAAAGCAGCTTTTTTACCTTTAATTAAAAGGAATCTATACCGCGCACAAGTGATCCTGAGAGTGTCCCGGCACTAATAACTGACAACAAGAGGAAAGTTAAACCTAAACGGATAGCCAAGTTTTTGTTTTTTTCCTCAAAGTAGACTCAGAATTAAGAGAACAGAGTTGAGACATAAGTTTATTCTAGGACTTTACCGCGAGATAGGAGCAGGAGCATACACCCTTCCTAACTAGTCTGATCCTAGGGACTACAGCTGAACAAGACTGAGAGGAGCATAACGTCTTAGCCAGAGAATAGAACAGGAATTTCCAAGTCAGATACTTAGGACCAACCCTAGATAAGATCCTACAAGCCATGGCTAAAGATTTAAATAAAATGTTCTTCTTTGCTGGTAACCAATGTGAAGATCGTAAAATAGGTGACATAGATGCCTGACACAGAAGCGTAAGAATGAGCCAAGTGGCAGTATTCTGAACAACCTGAAGTCTTGTGATCAGATAATTGGGAAGACCCAAACACTAAACATTGACTTAGTCCAGTCTTGACGTTAGAAGGGCATGGACTACCATTTTCCTTGAAGACAATGGAAGAAGATTGATACATTTATTTATGGCTCATAGGAGACCAAAGCTTGTTCCTACTACCAAGCATACCTGTGGTTGAAATGATAAGAGGTTATCAGACCTCACTGTTAGATTTTTTACAACCGTTGGAGGTGATGGAGGAGACCAGCCTGATCGGGCAAACAGGTGAGCCATCAAACCTCATAAAAATACCCACAGAAAAACCTCAAAAAATTACCCACAGAAAACAATCTCTATGTTTTCCATATTGTATTGAAGATGACTGGTACCCGCAAGTAGTTTACCATATCACAGTAAGGGGAACGGCTGCCCATAAGCTTTACCGTGTTGTGCCGTTAGGGGAACGGCTTTGCGGTAGTATCCAGCAACCGCCTACAACTCCCAGCAGCCCAAGGGGAGCAACGCCAGCCGCGTGCCAGCGCCAACCCTCAAAGCGCTCCCGCCCCCACGCATCGCGGGATGGGCTAGTAGTTTACCATATCGCCGTGAGGGGAAAGGCTGCCCATAAGCTTTACCGTGTTGTGCCGTGAGGGGAACGGCCTCCCGACCTGCAATTCACGCCGTGAGGGGAACGGCTTCTCTGTCATCATAGCGCCGTGAGGGGAATGGCTGCCCATAAGCTTTACCGTGTTGTGCCGTGAGGGGAACGGCCTACCGACCTGCAATTCACGCTGTGAGGGGAATGGCTTCTCTGTCATCATAGCCCCTGAGGGAAACAGCTTCACGATAGTATCCCGCAACCGCCTACAACTCCCAGCAGCCCAAGGGAAGCAACGTCAGCCGCGCGCCGGCGCCAGCCCTCAAAGCGCTCCTGCCCCCACGCAATACGGGACACGCTAGTAGTTTACCATATTGCCATGAGGGAAACGGCTGCCCATAAGCTTTACCGTGTTGTGCTGTGAGGGGAACGGCCTCCCGACCTGCAATTCACGCAGTGAGGGGGACGGCTTCTCTGTCATCATAGCGCCGTGAGGGGAACAGCTTTGCGGTAATATCCAGCAACCACCTACAACTTCCAGCAGCCCAAGGAGAGCAACGTCAACCTCGTGCCGCCGCCAGCCCTCAAAGCACTCCCGCCCCCACGCATCAAGGGACGCGCTAGTAGTTTACCATATCGCCCTGAGGGGAATGGTTGCCCATAAGCTTTACCGTGTTGTGCCATGAGGGGAACGGACTCGCGACCTGCAATTCACGCCGTGAGGGGAACATCTTCTCTGTCATCATAGCGCCGTGATGGGAACGGCTGCCCATAAGCTTTACAGTGTTGTGCCGTGAGGGGAACGGCCACCCGACCTGCAATTCACGCCGTGAGGGGAACGGCTTCTCTGTCATCATAGCGCTGTGAGAGGAACGGCTTTTTGGTTGTATCCAGCAACCACCTACAACTCCCATCAGCCCAAGGGGAGCAACATCAGCCGCGCGCCGGCGCCAGCCCTCAAAGCGCTCCCGCCCCCATGCATCGCGGAACACGCGCGGGCGGCCGCTGGGCTAAATTCGAGCAAAGGGTGGGGCATCTGTGGCCGTCTGGGGCGGATCGAGGCTAGGCTGGGCCACCCCCCTTTCATGAACTGTCCCGATGGAGTGCTGAACTCAGTCGGCAAAGACCTCTGTGATTGGAGACAAGAGACTGCGCCTGGACTGCCCGGACTGTGAGTGACCAGACGAAGTCGCCATTTTTATTGCTGTATATTGATCATATATGGTGGGGTAGAGCTAGGTGGTATGAGACTTTACCCATCTGGGTTGTTACCATCCAAGGGATCCTGCCTTGTATCAAGGCTTACATTAAGCCAGTACTTGTGTAGTAGATATGCAAATCTGCAAGAAAGTGCTGTGAGGGTAATATCATGGCCAGCACTGTACAAACAAGATCAGCCAAAAGAGATCAGAACATCCCTTCCAATCCAAGCTCAGTTATCAAACAAAAAAGAGCAATCCCACCAAAAACTGGACAGCCAACTGCAATCGATCGAATGTTGCAAAGGGAAATTGGGGCGGTATCCAATGAAATTGAGCGAACTGAAAGACGCCTATAATTAACCCCAGACATCGATCTGACTGAGATAACCCAAGAACCGGAAAATTACATTACAATTGACTCCCCAGATGGTTTGTCAGCCTCACCATCTAAGGCAATATCATGTGCACAGAGGGCTAGCAATCCAGACTCTGAAGCCATCAAAGTTGGGAGAAAAGCTCCAACTAGAGAGAAAAAGGGAGGTGGTCTCAGAAAATCTAGGCCTAGGAAGTACAAATCGACCCTAGTGCAGAATGGTGGAATGAATGTGGAAGGGGGAGAAGCTGGCCATGTCATGCAATTACAAGTTCTCCCTATCTGGGTGTCCCAGCTTATCGCAGATTTACAATCGCACCTTGAGCATGTAGTTAGCACCCAAATGAAATCAATTGTGAGTAGGTTGGACAAGCTAGTAACTTTAGTGAAAATCAGGGGGGCCCCATGGTAGTGGTATCCCACCCCCTATCCCCGTAACTAATCACAAAGTCCCCAAGACTATTGAAGGGAAGGAGAATAGTAGACCCCCCAGTGCACAACCTATTGTCGTAGGGGATCCACTATCTTCAGTAATTAGGCAACAGACAAGTACTAGTGGCCCCTCTCACATAAGTGCCCAGAGTATAGGGAAAACAACTACTGTTCCGGTTATTATCACTGCTCAAGTGTTAAATAATAGCCCCCCCTCTAGAACCACCACTAACGCAGGAAATATGTCCATCGCCCCACTAATCGCTAACACACAAGCCCCAACTCACACTATCTCTGAAGCTCTCCTCTTTTTGGTCATCCAAAAGTGTCGCCCTCCAAGATGTCTATTAACCAATTACCCAGCATTAATTTACCCCCTGAGGCAGCCCCATATGTGGTTCTACTGGTGGGAGTCCCAGAACTAAAGTCTGAACATATGGAATCACACGAAATACTAAGGAATAAGACCATGTTCTGGCTAAAAAAGTATAAACCTATCCCAGAAAATGTACAGGGGGAAATTCTACATGTACGGAGAGTGAGCTGGAGGGAACAGGAAAAAGGATATTGTGGGTAACTGTGTGGTGGTCAATTTTAGAGATTGCAGATTAGTCAAGCACATATTAGGAGGAGGACTGGTTACTCACTCAAGTAGCATTACACCCTTGCCCTTAGATTATTTTTATTGGAGGGGAACCCCAAGTTATAATCAAGGTCCGGTGAACAAAGTAGGAAGGGATACTACCATTGATATGATGGGACTATGTCCTCTAAGAGCTTTCCAACCCCAGCGCAGGAAACAACGACATCACCCCATCGCAAGACCTCTGCAACTCCCTGGCTTCATACTTCCACAACAAGATCGCGGACATACACAACAGCTTCAACAACCAACCAACGCACACCATGACCGAACAACCACCCCCCACCACCACCCTCCGCGCCTGGACCCCGATCAGCACCGAAGACACCATCCGCACGATGAACTCCATCCACTCCGGATCACCGACCGACCCCTGCCCTCACCACGTCTTCAACAAAGCCGACGCTGTCATCGCACCCCACCTGCGAGACATCATCAACACATCCCTCGACACCACCATCTTCCCCGAGAGCTGGAAACACGCCGAACTCAGCGCCCTACTCAAGAAACCAACAGCGGACCCCACCGACCTCAAGAATTACCGCCCCATCTCGCTCCTCCCGTTTCCAGCCAAAGTCATCGAGAAGACCGTCAACAAGCAGATGGCCGCTTTCCTCGAGACGAACGGATCCCTCGACCCCTCACAGTCCGGCTTCCGAGCCAACCACAGCACCGAGACCGCCCTCATCGCCGCCACCGACGACATCCGAGCCCTGATGGACAATGGAGAAACAGCGGCCCTCATCCTCCTAGACCTCTCCGCGGCATTCGACACGGTCTGCCACCGCACCCTAGTACGGCGCCTCAGCAACGTCGGAATCCAGGACAAGGCGCTGGAGTGGATCACCTCCTTCCTCGACGGGAGAACACAGAGAGTCCGCCTACCACCGTACAAGTCAGAGGCCACCGAAGTCATCTGCGGCGTCCCCCAAGGATCATCTCTGAGCCCCACCCTCTTCAACGTCTACATGAGCCCCCTCGCGGCCATCGTACGCAAACACAACCTCAGCATAATCTCCTACGCCGACGACACCCAGCTGATCCTCTCCCTGACCAACGACCCCGCCGCCGCCAGAGCCAACCTGCACGAAGGGATGAAAGAGGTAGCCGAGTGGATGACGACCAGCCACCTGAAACTGAACTCGGACAAGACGGAGGTCCTCATCCTGGGCTCCTCTCCCTCCGCCTGGGACGACTCCTGGTGGCCTCCCGCCCTGGGCACCGCACCCAAACCGACAGACCATGCACGCAACCTGGGCTTCATCCTGGACTCCTCCCTCTCCATGACCAGGCAAGTCAACAACGTCTCCTCGGCATGCTTCAACATCCTACGCATGCTACGGAAGATCTTCTGGTGGATCCCCACCGAGACCAGGAAGACCGTCACCCAGGCCCTCGTCACCAGCCGACTGGACTACGGCAACGCCCTCTACGCCGGGACCACCGCCAAGCTCCAGAAGAGACTCCAGCGGATCCAGAACGCCTCAGCCAGACTCATCCTCGACATCCCACGAACCAGCCACATCTCCGGACATCTGCGAGACCTTCACTGGCTCCCCGTCAACAAAAGAATCACCTTCCGCCTCCTCACCCACGCACACAAAGCCCTACACGACCAAGGCCCGAGCTACCTCAACAGCCGAGTCAACTTCTACGCTCCCAAACGCCACCTCCGATCAGCCAACCACGCCCTCGCCGCCGTCCCCCGCATCCGAAGAGCGACTACAGGAGGAAGGTCCTTCTCCCACCTGGCCGCCAAGACCTGGAACTCCCTCCCGACCGACCTGCGCCTGACCCAAGACCACCTCTCCTTCAGGAAGAAGCTGAAGACCTGGCTGTTCGAGCAGTAGCGGCTCCCCCCCCCCCCCCCCCAGCGCCTTGAGACCCCACGGGTATGTAGCGCGCTTTATAAGTGTCACTGATTGATTGATTGATTAATGCAGAGTGCCCCCCAGGTCCTCCGGGTGTTCTGAGTCTTAGAAATAGCTTTGAACCCTTGCTGTCTTTAGATTAATTAGATTGACTAGGGACCAACAAAGATCACTTCAAGAATGGTTTAGGGGAAGAGGGAGGTTTCACCCTTACCAACCCAACCCTACCCCTTTTAACTAACGTAGCACTGTCTGATGCTGATAGGGTTGTATTTGATGTGGGTGGGGGTCTACAGTCTGTACATCTGAAAGGTTCCCGGCATACACTTACTATGGTAGAAGTGTCTCCACCACCGGAGAACGCTAACAAGAGCCCCCACGACAACAGTAGTGCTCCAGGATCTCAGTACGGCTCTTTGATCACGACACTAGGGAGTGAGGACATATTGGATGTAGACCAATCCACTCTGTCATCTCACAGAATTAATACTCAATCTGGTGCGGCAAGGCCCATAGCAGACTTAAATGATGAGAGATCAATTGTTAATACCCCCACTATCTCACAGCGCTTGGCAAAATACACGCAAGGAGGTATTAAGCTAGTATCCTGGAATATAGCTGGTGTAGCTGCCAAGTTTAACAACCACGAATGGAGACAATATGTCACAAGGTTCTAAATAATATGTTTACAGGAGACCTGGGCAGTAGACTGTAGACCCTACCATCTAGTTGGGTATAAGCTTTTTTCAATGCCTGCCCAGAAACTAGGCCCAGGGAGAGCCATGGGCGGACTCTTCATATTTATTGATCTAAACCTGGAGGGAGTGTGGACTAATCTAAATTGGACCTCAAATAACCTTCAGGCTCTCGGGTTTGCCAGAAATGGGTTGAACATGATATTGATCAACCTGTATAATGCTGTCGCATCCATGGGGAGAGACTCAATAATTCATGAAGTAGACAGAAACCTTAGTGCCGAGCTAGGAAGGAGGAAGGGGGATGTTGCCCCATTTGTAGTATTTGCTGGCGATTTTAACTGCCATTTATTCCCAGCTCTATTACCCCCCAATGCAGAATGGTCTAGCTGCCCGATGGAGGAAGGACTGTACCTTGAGCACACTAATGAAGGCCTGGAAATAGGTAATGTCTTAAAAAGCCACACCTTAGAACACACTATTGATCTGGTCACTATTGGAAGGGATGGCGCTGTGACCCCAACCTTTAAAGGTAGGGGATGCAGATCATACATAGACTTTGTCACAGTCTCGCGTTTATTCAAGGATTGGATAATAAGGGCTGAGATCGAGTGGAACACTTTTAGTGACCACAACACTTTAGTCCTTGTGATAAGGAATCTGCCCCTGAGGAAAGACAGGAGGGGAGAGAGGACAGGCAGCATCGAGAAGGTAACAGACCAAGGAAGATGTTTGAGATGGTCCAAAATTAATGGGGAGACCTTCTATAAATCCTTAATGGAAACCGGGAAAGAACCTATGCGGGGAGTGTTTAGACCTCTCGTGGAGGGACTGCCCCTGGTAAGGGCCTGTGAGGTGGTGACCCACATATTTGATGAAATGTTAAAGGCCGCTAATTCTGGGAGGCTAAACACTGTCCCGAGATGGTTCGATACAGAATGCTCCCAAACACAGAGGGAGTTAAAAATCGCCCTCAAATGTTACCGCCGGGACAAATCCAGAATCATACAGTGCAGGAGCGCCTATAAAAAGGCGATTGAAAGTAGGAAAACATCCCTGCAACTGCAAGCTTGGGAATACTTAAGGGATGCTGCAGAAAGAAGAGACATGACTCTGTTCTGGAAAACAATAAATAGACCATGTTTCCAGGATAATAATACACAAGTAATTGGCACTAAAATATTACCGGAACAATGGTACAACCACTTTAAAGGCTTGCACAATCATTCAGAGGAGAATAACCCCAATACAGGGGGGGACGGTCAGTGGGCTTCCTCTATAGAATTTTCTTTAGGGGAAATTATAGTGGCCGTTCAGGGCCTATCACGAAACAAAGCCCCGGGCCCAGATGGCATACCACCGGACATTTTCCTCAGTAATGTGGAGTTATGGGTTCCTATTCTCACAATGGTAATAAATGTGGCTGTGGCAACTGGCCTACAGCGTTCATGGTCGACCGCAACAATAGTTCCAATTTTTAAGAAGGGGAATAGGGACAAGCCCCAGTGTTACCGACCTATCTCATTGATAGATGTGACTGCTAAAATTCTGGGTAGAGCGATCTTAATGCGCCTTACTGACTGGGCGGAGGATAACCGAATCATTACCAACGTCCAGTACAGATTTAGAGCAGGGAGATCAACGATGGACCAATGCTTGAACCTTTATCTGTTGGGGGCAAAGTATACAATAGCTAGTAATGAATCGGTATATCTAGGGTTCATGGATCTTACTGCAGCTTTTGATCATGTAAACAGAGAAAAGTTATGGACCCTGATGACTTGACTAGGAGTAGATCAGGGTCTGATTAACATTATGAGAGCATTGCATCAGAACACTTCTGCTAACTTGTGGTTTAACTTAGAAGGGGGCACTACAGAATCTTTTCTTGCAATAGTTGGGTCAGACAGGGATGTATCCTGGCCCCCTTTTTGTTTTCGCTATATATAAACAATTTAGACCATGCCTTAAGCGAACTAAAAGTGGACTCCCCAAGAATAGGAATCCGACCAGTTCCGCTACTGCTATACGCTGACGATGCGGTATGGTTAGCTCCCACCCCCAAGGGACTTCAGTGCCTCATAGACAGGTTTGTTAGATTTATGGATACCCTGGATCTATCGGCCAATCTATCCAAGTCCATTGTTATGGCGGCGGACAATAAACCATGCAAGAAGTTCCCCTATAAGATAGGTGCACATAACATAGGACAGGTACAAACCTTTACTTATCTTGGCCTGTTGTTTGATGGCTTTTTACATTTTAAATCACTAATTCTAGAGCAATGTACCACACTAGTGACCTTAACCAGGGCCATAATGAATTATGGGCGCAGGCTGGGGAGGTGGTCACCAGAGCAAGTCATGAACCTGTATAGTTCCGTATGTTGCTCCAAAGTGGCCTATGGGTCAGAAGTTTGGGGTTTTGTTAACACACAGCAACTCCAGGTGGAGGAGAACAAATACCTCAGGAAGGTCCTCCAAATCCCCAAAAGTACTCCGGCCTCGATCGCCCACGAGGAACTGGGAAGGCCCTATGTCAAAGACCTGGTCAAGGTTAGACCCCTTATAGCCTGGCTTCACATCTGGATGAATGCAGAGGCTGACCTTAGCAGGCAAATCATCAGTGACTGTCAGGGTAGGGACAAGGGAATGAGAATCCCATGGCTAATGTACGTTAAAAATTTGTTTGAAGGAGGAGCTTCGCGGGCAAGCAAGATGGCCGCGTAAGCTCGGAGCTCCGCGGACCCTCCGACCCTCCGCAAATATCCTGGAGGCTATCCTGTTCCACAGCTGTGGATTTCAATTGGTGAATGGTCGCAGACGCGGGAACCGCTTTCCGCTTCCAAATCCGACGTTTCTAGACAAAGTTACGTCGTGTTAAACTTTGTGCCAGGGATGCGCCATTGTCCCGTGGGCTGCTGGTGATCTAGACAACGCGAAGCATGATTGAAATGCGAAGCGAAAACCTCCGGTTTCTGCTGGCGGAGTGTGCGTAGCTGCGGAGTCGCCTGTTGCTGGCTTGGCCTTCGTGGTAGCTTCACCTCGTGCCTACACAAGTGCCTACTTTGTTCTCGCTGGATAGCCCTTTGTTCTCTCCGAACCCATCATGGCCGGCAGGGGTGACCCCGACAGGACGTCGAACCGGGGCAGCAGGAAGACGACCCAGCCACAGACAAATAAGATCGACCGATATACCCAGCAAAGGACCTCGCCTTCTGTAGTGGCTCAATCCAAAGACTCCTTACGTACGGGCTCGCCCGAAGGATCGGAGCCCACATTAAGAGACATCATGGGGGCCATTACAAGCATCAGGACTGAGATGCATAAGCAGCACGAGGTCCTGGCACATGAGGTGGACACCCTGGCCATCGATCTCAACCTGATCAGGGCCGACTTGGGCAAAACTAATGATCGGGTGAAATCCCTCGACATCGAGACCTCCAGCCTAACGACCGATGTCTCGGACCTGCAAGCGGAGGTCCGCACCCTAAGGTCGGTTAATGACCAGTTCTCCAGAAGGCTTTCGAAGGGCGTGCTAGACGACAGAACGTCCGCATCATCGGAATACCGGAGGGAGCGGAGGAAGCGGCTGTTGATCTCTTTGTGGAGGACTTGGTGAAGACCCATCTCGCACCGGCCGGACTCAGCCACTTTTTCTCGGTTGAACGGGCTCACAGAATACCTGGCGGCCCCCCGAAGACGGGTGTCGCACCGAGACCCATCATCGCCCGACTCTTTAATTTCAGGGACCGTGATGTGATCCTTCAAGCTTCTAGGCGACATGGGCCACTCAAATTTCAGAAAAGCAGAAGTGAACTTCTACCCGGACTTCACCAGGGCCGTTCAGAGACAGCGTCAGAACTTTGCGGGGGTGAAACGGCGCCTCAGGGACATGGGGCTCAAGTACTCTATGCTGTTCCCCGCTAAACTGTGGGTCGAGCGTGATGGCCGAGCCCTGTTCTTCGATATGCCTGAGTCTGCGAGTGACTGGCTGGACACTTTGCCACAATGCCGAGAAGAGCATGAGGAACATTCCGAAGGCGCCTCTGGTGGCCCTGATCTTCAAGAATAGTGCTTGTCGTGCTATCTCTAGCGGTTGGTGTTCCCGTTGACTGTGACTGCTGATGCCAAAGCTTTTGCACTTTTGCTTCTCCTATTTTTCCATGGAGGGTGGCAGGGGGGGACCGCGGGGATTCCTTACTCCTCTAGGGTCTTTCTTGTAGTTAGTTTATGGGGCGACAGGCACACTGCTGGTTGGCGGGGCTTTTTAGTCTGCTGCAGGGGTGCAGGGTGGGGGGTGGTGGTGGGGATGGTTACGTGTGTTTTCTTTGTTCTCTTCTTCTATCTCTCAGGCAATGGGTCGTATGTTCTGCTATGTTTCACTTGTTGTTGAGGCTTTTTGGGGTTGGGTGGGACTTGGGACATGATGATGGGGGTAGGAAACTGCAAGTTCTTTGTTGGAATGTCAATGGCTTGGGTGACCGTATTAAGAGAGGGGTGGTACTGCAGTTGCTTAAAAGACACATGCCGGATATTATTCTCTTGCAGGAGACGCACTTGGTTGGAAACATGTGTAGAGCGCTCAATCGTAAAGGGTTTAAAATGGTGGCCCATTCGGGGTTCTCTTCGGGATCTCGGGGGGCGGGTGTTCTGGTGCGTACGTCCCTTCCGTTTGAGATTGACTCTACTGTGATTGATGAGAGGGGGCGGTACGCCGCTGTTGCGGGGCGATGGGAAGGGCATGCCCTGACATTAGTTTCAGTTTATGTTCCTCCGGGTTTGCAGACTAGCACCTTCCAGGACCTTGGGGGCGCCATTTTGAATCTGCCCACGGGGTTGTTGATTGTGGGGGGTGATTTTAACTCGGTTTGCTCCGGATCCTTGGACCGACATCCGCCTAGAGACCTCCATAACACCCAACTATGGTTGCCCACCTTTCTTGAAATACTGGGGCTGGTCGATAGTTGGCGACTACTGCACCCCACCCAGAGCCAATACTCCTTCCATTCTGGCGCTCACGGTAGCCTCTCTAGAATCGACTACATCCTTACCCTGGCGGCTCACGCGCTGGCGGTCTCCGAAGCCCGTTTTTTGGCACGGGGCATTTCCGTCCATTCCCCGCTGTGGGTCTCATTCGACTTTAATATCGTTATGTCGGAACGACCTGTGGTTGTCAACCCATGGTACTTCCGGAACCCCAAGACTCGTAGTCTCCTGGCCAAAGCCATCGACCTCTACTTTACGGAAAACGTGGGGTCGGTTACGTCGGCCGCCACTCTGTGGGAAGCCTTTAAAACTGTCTTGAGGGGAGAGGCCTTTACTCTCATAGTGGAGGCCCGTAGAATCAGAGATGCAGACATGGTGCGTGTCGAGGCGGAGATCACGGAGCTGGACTCCCGGTTGGAGGCGGGTCCCGAGCCTGCCCTGCTGCACAACCTCTCCCTTAAACAATTGGAGTACCGTGACCTCGCTACTAATGCTGCTCTCGTCCTGGGTAGGGAACAGCAGGGTCGGATTTACGACGTTGGCGACAAGGCCGGGAAGTTGCTGGCCTGGCTGGACAAGAAGGAGAGGGCCAGCCGCGTCCTCCCTGAGATACTGGGAGAGGGCGGAGTGGTAGTCACTGACCCGAGCGCCATTGCTGAGTCCTTTTCAGATTACTTTCGTGGTGTTTATGCCTCTGTCTCGGACCGGTCTGAGGCCGATTCGATTGCTTTCCTTTCTGACATCGATCTTCCGTGCTTGTCGGACGCGGATCGGGATGATCTGGACAGGGACGTTTCCGTGGATGAGGTCGCACTTGCGATTCACTCTTTGAGGTCTGGCAAGGCGCCTGGTCCCAACGGTAATCCGGTTGAACTGTACAAGATTAAACCGGATGTGGTGTCCCCACATTTGCGCAATATGTTCCTGGAGGCGCGGGAGAATGGCCTACTTCTCCCTGACCAGAGGTTGGCCACCATTGTGGTCATCCACAAGGAAGGGAAGCCGAGGGATTTGTGCCGGTCGTACCATCCCATCTCTCTCTTAAACGCAGAGCCTAAGATTCTCGCCAAGATGCTCGCCAACCGTTTGATTGCCGTTATCGGCGACTTAGTGCATCCGGACCAGTCGGGCTTTATTCCACACCGCAACACTGCTCTTAACTTGCGTTGACTTCACGGTGCTCTGGCTAGGGCCCATACGCTTGAGGAGCCAGCTGTCCTGGCGTCCTTGGACGCCACGATGGCTTTCGACTCCCTCGAGTGGAGTTTCCTGTGGGCAGTGTTGGCGAAGCTCAGTTTTGGCCCGGAATTCGTGGGATTGGTTAAACTTCTATATGCCGAACCGCTGGCTAACGTCGCCGTTAATGGCCGAGTTTCAGTGACTTTTGCTCTTCGCAGGGGCACCAGGCAGGGCTGTCCTTTGTCGCCCCTCCTGTTCGCACTCGCGCTTGAACCACTTGCGGCCCTGTTGCGGACCCACCCTGACCTGCATGGTATCAGGTGGGCCCCTGGTTTCGAGGACACAGTCTCTCTATACGCAGACGATATTCTGCTGTACCTCACCTCCCCCTGCACATCCCTTATTGTAGCCTGTGATGTGCTGTGGCTCTTTGGTCGGTACTCTGGCCTTGTTATCAACTGGACCAAACAGCACCTGTACGTCCTGAAAGGTGGAACACCGCGCCTCCCTAGGGGTTGCGGCATCCAGGTGGCGAGCCAGGGCTTCAAGTATTTGGGGATTTATATCTCCAGTAATGCGAAGGCGCGCTACGAGCACAATCTGCTTCCCCCTCTTCTCCGCCTTCGGCGGGATGTGGAGGGATGGCGCAAAACTCCCGCTCTCCTTGCTTGGGCGCGCGGCATTGTTTAAAATGATGTCCTTGCCCAGGTTCCTCTATGCCCTGCAAAACACCCAGGATCCGGTCCCTACCCGATACTTCCGGGAGATCGAGAGCCTGCAACGAGCCCTACTCTGGGATGGCCGACCCCGCATCACCATCACGAAGCTCACGCTACCGTGGTACGATGGGGGGATAGCGCTACCTGACGTGCGAAGGTACTATTGGGCCTCCCAGCTAGCGGCTGTCAACCACGGTCTGTACGGTCCGGAGAACAACCCAGGATACGCTATGGATAGGTGGCTTCTGGGCGGCAGGAATTACTACAGGGCGCTCTACTCGAGGTCTCTCGACAGGCGGATGTCTGGTCCAATGAAAACCGCGGTCCATATTTGGAGGGCAATTACCAAGGCTCAGGGATGGAAAGATAGACTGACTAAGTTGACCCCATTGTACGATTCGGACATCCTGGGCACACTGTGGCATACCAAGGGTTTTGACAAGTGGGATTTGATAGGCATTTTCAGGGTGGAGGACATGTTGTTGCGAGGTGAGATTAAGACTTTCGCCCAGCTACAGGCAGAATTCCAATTGGGTGAAACGGAATTCTTCTGGTATGCCCAGTTAAGGCATGCATTGCTGTCTGCTAAACCGGAGGAGGGAGCGATCCCTGACAGCTCCCCATTGGAGGATAGGGTGCTGGACGGCCATATGCCGGACAGCGCCATCTCACTGTCCTATAAAAAACTCATAAATGTCCGTACCGACCTCCTCCTGGGTGTGAGGGACCAGTGGACGCGTGATGGGTTAGAAATTGATGATGAGGACTGGCAGAGTGCGGTATCCTCCCCTAAGGAGGTTGCCATCTCTTCCCGTCTCAGACTGGTGCAGCTCAAGATCCTGCACAGGGTTTATGTTACCGGTCCCCGACTCGTGCACATGGGCTACTCCGTTGATGGGCTCTGTCGTCGTGGCTGCGGTGCCCTTGCCACTTTCATGCACATCCTGTGGGAATGTCCCGCAATAGCTTCCTACTGGCGACGCGTGCACTCGATCATGAATGAGGTTACTGGGGTAGCGGTGCATGTGGAAGACAGGAGATGCCTCCTTAACATCTGGGATCCGACGGACCACAACGTGGCCCAGACTCAATGGGTAACCCTTGGCAACATGGTGGCTAAACGTGACATCGCACAGAAATGGGGAGCTACGGCAGCTCCTAAGGTTGTACAATGGAAAGCCAATATGGATTGGTGTATGTTTAGGGAGAAGACCATGTATGTTGCCAGGGGTAAACCTAAAAAGTGGCAGAAATTGTGGGGGGCTTGGAATGCATACAGGGGGGACATCTACATACCCCCAGAATCCGCTCCGCTGGAGGAACACCTGTCACCATAGCCTGAGACACCAACTGCAACGCTGTATATATGCTATCCTGTGTTTTCCTCCCTCCCCGCTCCTAGCTCCTTTTCCGTTGGTCATACTTGTGCTCATTATACCCTCCCGACCCCCCACAACGCCTCACTGTTTTTCACACTCCATTGCCTATGTCTTTGCGCCGGGTCTGGCACTTCTTTTCTCTTCTTTTACTTTCTCTGTGTTTTTCTTATAAAAAGTAAAATCAACCTTCATTGCTCTGCTGTACTAATTCTTGCACTATTGTTTTCCTGATTCGAAATGCTGCCTTGCCTCAGGGATGTCAGGCTGAATAGCTGTGTGCACTGTTTTTGAATAAAGGATTTAAAAAATGTAAAAAAAATAAATAAATTTGTTTGAAAAAATTGGCTGTGAGTATCTCTTTACAAATCCAGCAGAGATTGCCCCCCAAGACAAATCCAGAGTAAAGAGATTGTAGGAAGGTGGCTACCTGACTATGGTTACCCCAGATTTTTTGCCTTGTGTTTAGCTGGTTTTCGACTTAGTTGGCCTGGTTCCCTGCTAATCAGGGCCCCAGGCGATCTGCTCTCTCTGTAAAATGGATTCCATGTATCCTAGGTGCATAACTAAATTGGCTTGGGTCACCTTATCAGCCCCTGTACAGAGCACTATAGGTGCCCAGGGCATAGGTGCATCCAAGGCCTACCAGGGGCTGCAGCATATCTTTTGCCACCCCTGGCTGGCTATCCAAAATTGACAAAACTGGCTGATCACTCAGCTGGGGCAAGGTGGTGTAATCACCCCTTGCTTAGATATAGTATGCCTATATCTAAACCTATCTGGACACATATAAACCTATAAGCCACTCCTATGGCAGGCCTTAACAATCCTGGCGGCAGAGTGCTTGGTTTTATGTGAGATGGTGCTCTAGCATGAGCTGAGCCTGTCTACAGCTGTCGGGACCAATTCCCTAAGCTGTTCCGGGATAATGCCATACCATATACTATTAAGTGCATTATAATCCTAGCGGTTATATGTTAACTTTGGTTTGGCTTTATCAAAACATGTTGTGTAAGGTGTCATACGATTTGGATTACTACCCCCTCGCCAGTCCTGGTGACGGGGGTAGCATTCCACCCCTCTAGAGGGAGACGACATGTTACTTTGCTAAAACGCGGTTGATTTTAAAAGAGCCTCAGATCCACAAAATGGATGCTCTGCCACAGACACAAGTCTGACCTCCTGCTGCTGACCGAAACTCAGCAGAGGAGGCCTGGACAAAGGCTTTCCTGTCGCAGGGAGGTGTTACACCACCCCAGACAGGAAATAGTGGATTATAGCAGGGAGGTTTGAAAGAAACCAGACACTGCCTGGGGAGCACAAGACTTCCCCTTGCATAATTCGGCCTAACCGGTTCTGGGGCACACCAGCCCCAGTCCCAGCCTGGATCAAAGGGAAAGGGGTATATTCACCCCCTTCCTGGGTCCCACCCATAGGAGGGGACCTAGCAGGTAATCCAGCCCCCTAGATTGGTATAAGAATGGGAGCAGTGCCAACGCACTCAGATTATCCTGATGAAACATTTGAAATGAAACTCTGCACCCTTCGACATCCTACTCAACATAGAAGACTGAAGAATCTCCCTTGTGGTCAAGGAGTGACCACCCTGCGCAAACAGGCACCATCTAGCCCCTCGACGTCTGCTTCGTTGCAGTTCCCGCTGGAACTCGAGTGACAGAGATTGACAAGATCAAGCTTGCCTACCTTCTTACAGCCCGATCCACAGTCCCTGCAGAGCTGAGACCCGTGGAGGCGACCGGAAACGTGGGGCACGCCATCTTGAAAAGACCACAAGATACTGACTGTGCAGCCCACGAGTGACCCTCGAAGCTGTACACCGGGGTTTGAGAACCCTCAACCCTGAGACACTTTTACACTGAAGCTCACCCCTCTACACTCAACGAGTGCTGCATGGGGCCCTTCTGCTTTCTTTGGCTTGACGCGTTGGCCCTGTCACTTGCCAACTGGCTGGTGGCCCTTGTTCCGGAGAAAACCTAAATACAACGTGTGATTCTGGTTGCTCCAGACTTGCACCCGCTCCCCTGAAAAGGAGCACCCGCTCTGACCCTCCTGGTCCGAGTGAGAAGCAATCTTCCAATCCCGCATGGATTGCCCTTGGCAAGTGTTGATTGATCTGATCGGTGAAGCCGACAGCGCCGACGGTGAGAACCTGCGTGGGACAGCTCGTGATCCGCTCCTGGACGTCGCAGATGCCCCAGAGCCCACGTGGCAGCGGAGAGAAGCTCCTCGACAACCACCTGATTGCGCCCGACTTTGCCTGGTTCCGTCCTGGTTCCACCCCGGTCACTGCTGAGTGACCCAGACTCTGTCCCCTCTGCTTTCAGGTACTTTTCTACTCTGATCCACCCTTGGATCACACCAGACACTTCTCCTTCACATCGCCTGCAGCATCTTCAGCTTCAAGCACCAACAACCTGCGTGAAGAAACCCGACGCCACTTCGACCCTATGCACCCGCTTCCTGTGGGTGAGGTAACTCAGCAACGCCGGTGTTCCCACACTGGTACACACCTCTAGGGTCTGTGTCTAAAGTTTTGTCCATCTAGGTTAAGCGGAAGTATCCTTAAACTCTATTTGTGTAACTTTTACGCACCATTGACTTTGCATTGGTGCATGCGTGTACTTTAAGCACTGCACCCGAATCCCGCGGGCTTATCCTGACTTCAACATTGCTTGTCCCGACTGCTCCCAGCGATTCCCTAGGCCCTAGGCCTACCCACTGTTCGATTGGTATCTCTTATACGACTTTCTTAATATATGGTTTGAGTGGCCACCCGCCCTCATCCATAATTGTGCAACTTTCATATGTTATACTGTGCTTTTGATTTAACGCTTGTGCCCCTTTGCTCATAAAGAGTACTGGGGATTATTTTAGAAATAAACACATATATTTTTATAATATATACTTGTTTGGTGTCCTTTCATTTGATATTACAGGATTGTGATTGGTAAAACAGCTCGCTTAACACGACCTGTTGAGTTTAGCCTTTAAGGCTGCTTAGTCTATGCTACCAATAAGATAGCTTGTCTATAAGATTGACTTACAACCAGACACCATAAGGGATTGTTTGGACTGATACAAGGTGGTTCCAGAATTGGAAACATCATATATCAGGCCAACTTCTCGCAGAGATTATTCCTGGAGAAGGCAGCCTCACGCAGGGCAGCACAGTAAGAAGGCAAATCCACATTCTGCGTGCATAGCCTGGTCCAAACAGGGGAGGGCATGGAACCCTATCTCACTCTTATGACTAATGCACAGGATAGATTCTTAATTACTCGTTTTAGGCTCAATCTTTTAAACCACTTACTGGCTGACCTCCCAGGTTTTACTTCAACTGTTGAGCAGAAGGGTGCCTGCGGCTGCGACAATCGGTCTCCGCAGGACACCCTTCATTTTGTATTATTATGTAGATTTTATGTACTACCAAGACTTAGATTTTTAGTAACTATTTTAAAACAGGCCAAGTTTCGACAAGCTAAGGTTGCTCTCCTGTTCTTGCAAAAGGCAAATGATCCGCTCATGCTGACTTGTGTGATAACATTTTTTAAGGTTGTCTTAAGCCTCCAGAATACAAGAGGGGAGTGCTGATTGATTGTTTTGTGTTTTTCCTTCTTATGCTAACTCCTCTCCTTCTTGTTTGAATTGGTAAATGTCAAATGAAGTTTATGAAGTGTATTTTTTATGACTTTTTAAATTGTATAAATTGTACTTTTATGGTGTTATTCAAAATACTGAATAAAGGACTATGATGATGATGATGACTGGCACACAGCCAGTCAAAAACTGAGGCGAGACAGACCTTAAGAGGGCGACAATCAACCTCAACCTCTTTCGAAAAAGAGAAAAGAAGCTGGGTGTCATCAGCATAGGACACGACCTGGAAGCAAAAAAAGATTCCACGAAAATGGCTATGATAACATTAAATGGGTCAGGCTAAGGCAAGAACTCTGCAGCACACCAACTGCGATGGGCTTCGAATCAGATGAAAAAGGGCAATCCTAACAGATGTACTGCAATTGTTTAAGAAAGTTTCTTTCCAATCTAGCGATAAAGCAGAAAACATTCCAAGATGTTTGAGGCATTGGAGAAGAAGCATGTGTGGCACAGTACCAAAAGCCACAGAGAAACTGAGTGAAAGTGTTGCTACCTTACTGCCCTGATCATAGGTTAATTGAATGCACTAGAACAATGCATGCAGTGGTATCTCTATGCTATGTCTTGGGTGAAAGCCAGATTCACTAATGTGAAGTAATGTAATGCTGATGGATGGTGCAGGTGTGAGTGCAGAACTACCATACATAGTACAACAAACGGCATTTATATGACAGACGTTTGTGGAACGGGTGCTTGGGGGAGCTCAATTCCACACGGAATTACCCATTAGACAGTTAGTCCCAGTACGAAGGATGGTAGACAACATGTCCTTCTAGGCTTGGAGGGAGGGCAGTTGTATGGTTCTGGCAGACTTAAATATATAAATGAAACTTTCATCACTTTCGAACAGGCGTGCAGGGGATTTGATCTGCGGCAGGGGCAGTATCTTCAATATGTGGGCCTAGTGGACCTGGCCAGGGTTACATGACCCACTTATTCAAATATGCCTCAGACAACCGAGACTCTTGATATACTGTTAACGTGTGGCAGCGGGCGTCGGCTAGTATCCCTACTACATAAAGCTATGAGAGTGGATTCTGGGGCCCTAGCCCGTAAGGCATGGGACACATGGAATGAGGACCTGCAGGCTCCATTACCAGTAAAAAGGTGGGCGAAAGTATTTGTATTAATATGCAAGGTATCTTGTAATGCCCGCCTGAAGCTGCTACATGTCTTCTTGTAGCGGCTGTGCATGACCCCTGTAAGGCTCTACACATATATGCCAGCCGTCCTAATGAATGTCCTAGATGTAATAGGGCCCATTCGGGGTTTATTCACCCGGCGTGGGACTGTCCAGAGGTACAGCAGTATTGGTTCAATGTAGTATAGAGGATCCGTGAAGGGGTGAGGACTTTAGTAGAGGCCAAACTAGAACAGTGCCTCCTGGGGCTGGCCCGGCAACCCAAGAAACAGAAAATGGCCAATAAATTGCTGCAAGTATCTCTGGTGTTGGCCAAAGGGAGGGTGGCATTATGCTGGGTGAGTGTAGAAGCCCCAACATTCGAAAGCTGGATAAGGGATGTGGGAGAGTGGTCTATTGCAGACGAACTGCATTTGAAAACCTGTCGGAAGGCCAAGAAGTTAGATTAAAACATTGCAACCTGGAGAGAGTTATGCGGGGAGTTGTTAAACCCAACGGAAAGAAAAATGGTCAGGTCAATGGATCTGACAGCAGCAGCGAAATGTAAATTTGGTAAATGTGCAACACCCTGACTATGTACGATGCTAAGTATCCCGCAGGGTCATAAATGAATACATAATTATGATGTGTGTCTAGTGTCATAAATGAATACATAATTACTGTGTGTCTAGAACTCAGACGAAAACTGGAAACATGCTAGATGGTGATATGTTGTTAAGCTCTATATACGACCGCTCAGTTATTGTGTGAAAATTTAAACAAAAAACGTTTTTAAAAAAATGTGAAGTCATGTTTTTTTTGGTCTCCAAGTAATCCGACAACTGCCTATTTATCAGTTTCTCAAGGCACTTGGAAAAAATCACCAGAAGGAGAGAAATGGTCTAAAATTAGAAAGGACAGCAGGATCTGCTGATGATGTTTAGCCTGTTTCCGGCTCAGATAGATAAGTTCAAAAGTTTATTAAATATCGGATTGACCACCTCAATTTCAATGGCCAGCATGAAAGGAGGAAAAGGATCAACTGGCGATCCTGACCTCATTTGCAAAATGATAGATTCAGAATCCTTCAAAGAGATGGAATTAAAAGACTTAAGTGAACATTGCACATGATCAGGGTTGACGTGTGTGTGCACTAATCTATCTTGGGAGTGTTAATTAAACTAGCCTGAATCTGAAAGATTTTATTCTTAAAAAAATACAACAATCTATCACACAGATCCTGGGAAGGATTACTTTACTACTGCAAACCATGAGAGATAAAAACCCTTTCACTATTTTGAAAACCTCCAGTGGTTTATTAGTGGCTTCAGGTATATTTTTTCACAAAAAAAAGCTTAGCTGCCTTAATAGCTGCATGATATCTCCATAAAGCAACTCTACATGCCTCCTTATCCATAATCCGATTATGACTCAACTATTGTTCTCCGCCTTTTTATAGGCACTCTTCTCTGTGGCTAAAGCCTGAGTAAACCTGGGGGCTGAAGGGCCATGGGAACAAGACTAACAGTGTGTTATGAGAGATAAAATATTAGCTGCAGCCAGGAGCCAGTATCAACTGCTATTATACCAAACCCAGGATTCCCTGTCAAGGTAGGCATTGAGTGAGTAAGCAGATTCATAAAATCAGTTGCCTTAATGTGACTCCAGGTCTAATAAATATTTGCAATCACTGGACATTCCTGATTAATCTTAGTGTCAACCCATGAATATACACTGAACAGTGGACGACCTGACTGTAACAAGGGACAAACTTCGGAAAGTTTGGAAAAATGAGGTCAATCAAATCGCCCGCCTGATGCATAGGATCTGTAACTAACTTAGAGGGATTCATAGAGGACATCCTATTCAGCAGAGCAGTAGAATCAGTATCTGACACGCAATCCACATGCACATTAAAATCCCCAAGTACAATAAAGTGAAAATATTACACCATAAAATGGGACAACGCCGTGTTGAGTGATTTGATGAACTCTAAAGGGTGACCAAGAGGCAGTACAATAAAATAACAGCTGAAAACCTCTGAGGACTAAAGGATAAACGAAAGCCCAAATCACCCAACCCCTTCAATTTCCTTAATTATAATTGTGGACCATTGAATTGCTTACTTATATGCAAACACCGCCCCATCTCCATTCTGGTTGGGCATGTTCGAGTAATAGAAAGTATAGCCCATGGGGATAGCATCAGGCAGAGAGGAGTCAACAAGCCAAGTTTTCATCATCTACAGGATGTCAGGCTCTTCATCAAGCAAACGGTGAAAAAACTGCCTCCTATGCTTCTGCAGTGAGCAGATAATTATAAATGCTGAAATCTCACCCTACTGATAAAAACCATCGCTCACTTCTTCCACCATACCACTTCCTCCATTATCTTTAAGCAAAGGAAACATGGGGCAGTCCACACAACAATGCATACAAGATACATCGCAGACATTCGTCAATCATGAACCTATCCTGACAGGGCATTCCTGAATTGCGAAGCTAATAACTCCTGAGCCAAGTAGCAATGACGATAACTAGGTGCACCTTATGCGTACAAGCAGCGTGTCTGTGGCATGCCCCTCCTTAGGCATTGTATAGGCATTGTACATCCCCTCATCGGGCATCTACAGTGCTAATAACCAAAATGGTGTCTATAGTCGACCTGCGAGGAGGAGAAATGGTGGCACTAGTTCTCGAAAAGACAGACAAGTAAGAGAGCCCAGGGGTAAAAAACAGAGGGTCTTATTTCCAAGCCCGTGTGCACCGCCAGAACATCATTTTTGTTGATGTTCCGATGGTGCACAGTGCAGTGACATATATAGAAGGCCATGTAAAGCCACCCAGGCTTTTCATGGCCTTGTAGATATGGTATGAGACAACAACCGGGCACAAGTCACTGCATTGCCTCCATTGATTGCTTTTTTGCAGGAAGGTGTTCCTTCCGGGAGACATTGTTTACATTGAATGCGCTGCAACGCATTCCATTGTCGTTACAACGACCGTGTTGTTACAACACAAACAATTACATCGCAAGTCGTTACAATGACTTGCCTTAGGGGGCAGAAGGTGCTGGATTTACAATCTAACACCTTCCCTGCTGTTGCACAAACTGCATTAGGAACAGTAAATTATACTATTCCTAAATTCAGCGCGCCCCCTACAGGAAGTCATTGTAACAATTTGCAATGCAATGGTTCGCGTTGTAATAACGCGGTCATTGTAACTCCTGTGATGTAATGGAATGCGTTGAAGCACATTCAATGTAATGACAGATATTCGTCCCTTCCTGCGCAAAAAAAATAATTCCCACAATTCAGACAGCCTTGCACCATGGTGGAAGGGTGCCTACTGTGAGGCATTTCACAGCCGGTAAACTCTGCCTGCCAGTGTGGAAGAGAAAGCACCCGGCTGCAGGAGACTACATTTCCCAGCAGGCAGAGCGGGAGTCACATCCCACATGTCCCTGATGATCATCGGACCCGGATATTGAGGCAGTCAGGAAATGAGAAGCTGACGATTATCCTGGCGGATTTCTTGCAGGCGGCTGTCTCAAGCACATGAGCTTGGTGGGGTAAGAGTGCCTTGGGCACTTCCTGGATCTGATTTCCCCAAGTACTTTGTGCCCATTATACTTGGCCGGGTTCTCCGGCATATAGCGCGCTGTTCTTCTGTGGGCAGAGACCGCCGAGTTCAGCATCTCATGCAGAGGAGCACTGTTTGTGTCTTCCAGAGGGGCTCTAATCTAGTACACTCATATGTTGGATGAGATTCGTGTTCCGCGGTCTCATGCAGAGGAGTGCTCGGTTGCCGGATTCAGATATACCCCCCCCCCGCACGTGTACTCCCTGTTGGCGAGACTAACCTCCTTTGGGGTCTCATGCAGGGAGTTTTAGAGTTTTCTCTTAACACCTGCTACGGTAGCTCTGGAGTACTTTTTTTTAACTTTGTCAGCAGGTGTGGAGTACTGAACAGGGTTGTCTCCCCACCTATAAAGTCCTCCTCAGTGACCAGAGTAACACCGAAGGTTGCTACAACTGAGAATTGTGATCTTCTGTAATGCTTGCTTATGAATATTGACAGATATGGAGCTTCAACATAGAGTTATGTGTGTTCCTACTACACCTATTTCGGCTCTGCAATTGCTTTGTACAAGGAAAGGATTGTATTAGTGCCTTCTTTAAGTTTTATGTTTGGTTGTCCGCGTTGTTGCTTTTCCTAGGAGAGAGATACTAAGGGGGAGCAGGACGACCCTGCTTTGAATACACGGGCATACCGCATGTAACCTAGGGTAGGTAGGGGGAGAAAGTTTACACACTGGTGACCAATTTACTTAAATGGTATGCTACTATAGACTTTCACCTCCATAATTGTTTGTCTTCTTTCCGGTAGTTCATGCTGGAAGCTTGCAGCCACCCTCTTCTCTCTTCTGGTATTGCTACATCCTTCTTTTGCTTTACAGGTAGATCATTACTTCCAATACATATGTTAATATAGAGGTATTTCATTTGTCTGTGTGTTTTATTAATAGCAGGAGAGTGACAGTGTCTTTTGTTGTGTCAGCCACAGATCTCCCTCCTTGCTGTTCCTACCCTTTCCTTCCCTCGCTTGAGTGTCTCACAAGTATCTCATATTCCAGACTTGGGACGGTCGAGAGGTGGACCCCTTTTGAACATCAGTACAGTCCAGAGGAAACTGGAAGGTGGAACCTGACAGAATAATAGGCCCACGAATAATAATCCTCCTGACTGTACTGGTGTCAAGAAATGGCTACCTTGGATGACGTCATGGCTGCATTGGTGCTGGTGCAAACTGAGCTCGCTGCCTCACGTACTGAGACAGCGGCTTTGCAGGCCAAGGTTGACCGAATGCAGAGGAACCCTTTTGACATAGTAGGGAGGGACGCAACACACGACACCTCCTCAGGTGGTGGCTGAAATGCCATCACTAATACCTGTAGCCCCTCCTGAAAGGTTTTATGGGGACATAAATAAAGTACAAGTGTTTATAACTCAGGTCCTGCTTCACTTTACCTGTAAACCTAAGATGTTTGCAACCAATCAGGCTTATCTAGCAGGTGAGGCAGCAGAACGGTCCGTCCCCATAGTTAGACGAGATGACCTCTTACTCTATGACTGGGAGATGTTCAGGGAGGAATTCGAGAAGATGTTCAACCAAAGGGTTGAGACATTTTCAGCAGACCAGGACTTGTTGAAACTCGGACAAGGCAGCTCGTATATAATCAGTTATTTAAACAGCTTACAAAGATTTGTGGCAGAAACAGACTGGCCTGAATCCAAGCAGGCTGCAATCTTCTATCAAGGACTCAAGGAAGAGATGAAAGAAGTCTTCGCTCAAATAGACCCGCCACCACAAACATGCGCGGGTCTCATAGAATTGACCCTACGATTGGACCACAGAATGAGGGAAAGAAAAGGAGAACATAAACGGAAGGATAGGTTTACCCTTCAGTATGACCGCGCTCGACCAGGAGAAACCGGAGTTTTTTTGTTGTTTATTTTTTAAACTTCTTTTTATTGTAGTTATAGTCATAGAACAATCATACAATTATCATCACAGTTTTCGGACTATGCATTCGGCACAGTAGTACATTTCACGGTTCTCGGTACAAACTCTTACATTTTTTGTATGTCATTTCAATACAAGCACTGTACACCTGCAACAATTGTTCCCCCATGGGTTCTCAGCAGTTACACAAATAATCACAATGCAATGCCTTTGTCACCCCACCCGTTCCTTTTGGTTCACATCCTCATGAGCAGGTAGATTAGTACAATTTCCGCTATTCCACCTCCTGTATATCAAACTTAACCCCTCCTCTTCTAGCTGCCGTATGTATCCCTATTCCTCTTTTCCATACTCCTCCATCTCATTTTTGTATTAGTATGATCAAGATAGTTTATGTGGTGTCCCGTGGGTGTGTAATCAGGGGCATGTCAGTGGGGCCCATATGTCCTGGGCTTAGAGGTCATGGGCAGTAGTTCTGCTTATGTTAGGAGTTTTTCTTGGCAAGTCACTAAATCAACAATCCAGGTCTTAAACTTAGGCGCTCACCCTCTACCCCAGCGGCATGCCACTCTTCTTTTGGCCATAAGTAATGCCATAGCCACAAATTTACGGTGTTCCGCTCGCACCTGTTTGACATAACTTAATAGTGCCATCAATGGGGTGGGGCTAACATGCACGTTTATCATCTCCGCTAACGCTCGAAAGACCTTTTCCCAATACTCTTTTTATCACTGTACACTCCCACGCCAGATGGAGAAAGTCTGCTCCTTCGGCTCGGCACCTATCACATCTATCCGAGTCCCTCAACCCAAATCTGTGCATTCTTGCAGGCGTATAATACAATCTGTGTAGGAACTTATAATGAATTATACATAACCTGCTACTGGCTGATACTTGTTCAGTTTGCATACAACAGAATTCCCACTGCTCATCAGACAGGTCAAAGCCCAGCTCCTCCCTCCACTTCTCTCGGGCCCCAACATTCGGGACTGCCCTTTGTGTGTGCACTGTTCTGTATATCAATGATACTAGCCATCTAGCTGTCCTGCATTGTAGCATCACCTGCAGTGGTGTCAAGGCTTGTGGTTCGGCAGGGAAATCCGGCATCACAGCTCGTATCCCTTGTCATAGTCCATCGGGGTCTGTTAAGTGTTTTGAAGCAGTTGCTCCAGGGTACTAAACTGGCCGTTATGGTACAAGTCCCCACAATTACAAATATGTGTTCGTTTCTTAAAGTTATGGAAGATGACCTCCTGTAGTAGTGGCATGCTCGGATGGTAAGTAAGTGGCAGCAATGGGGAGTAGAGCATGGGCGTGTCCAATATTTGCCCTATTTGTTGCCATGCTGAGTCGTGCATGTCAGGGTGTTCGGCATCTTGTCCCTAGACCTCACCACCTATTACACCATCAATCAGACCCCCCAGGATATAGCGGCATGGATTAGCAAATTTAGCAGCAAAAATATGGAAATTTAGCGGCAAAAATATGGAAATTTAGCTGCACTTTTGCGGCATTTTATTTTACTCATAATCATTCATTTTCATATTGTAACCTGCCTGAGTGTGACTCTAATGTCCTTAATGCTACCTGAGGCACTATCCAGCGACCTGCTTGTTATCTGATGCCACTACCTACTTCATTGCTGCCTGTCTGCTGTATCTGCCTGCATGCCAGCACCTGCCTGCATTCCAGTTCCTGTGACATAGGTCACTCTTAACTTCAGAGTGCCACCCCTGCTTCATTTCCCTGTTCACTGCCTACCTGTTGGATTTTCTGCCTGCTATCTCCTTCTTTACTGCCTCTCTACTGCATGCCTGTCTGCCTGCGTTACCTGATGCCCACTGCAGCCTGCCTCTGTTGCCATCCTGCCTGCTGTAAACGGGTTGTGGATACTGCCATATTTATTGTGAAGAAGAGCGTTTCACTGCATCCATAATTACAGACTGATGCGTTAATTAGAAGGTGCCATTTACCCTGCTGCCTTCATTGCTCATTTTGTCTAAAACTTTCAACCAGATTTTAACCGGACTTAGAGAACAAAACCGGGGTATAAGGAAGAGATCCGTTTGCAGAGCGGAGGACACTGAGCCCAGATCGGGGGTGGAAATGTTAACTTGTGACCTTTAACCAGTGAACGGGAGTCTGTTTTCTGCTGTCGCCTTACTGATCTATTTTGCTGGGTGCCCTCGGTAACCTTTGCAGCTCTGGATTGTAAGGAGATTTATGGTTAACTTTTCGGCAGTGTTCTGAATGTTTACTGTGAGCATTTCATTATTTTCTCGAATTATTATTGTTAAATTGCCTCTCTATGTGCACCCAAACACGCAGCCCAGGCCGGGGGCCGGTCGGCCACATCTCCACTGCCCCCCTCCCACCCGGGCAGCGCTCTCCCCTATGTGTGCGGCGGGCCCCCACCAGCGTAGGACGGATGTACCTGTCTTCTGTTCGCCGGCCGGCTTTCCTCCTGCTCCGAGCCCCGGTCTCTGACGAAGAGTCTTCGTGCACTCTCCCCCTCTTGGTGTGGTGCTGGTCTTATCCCTCGCTCGGCCGCCGTCCTCGTCCTCGACCTCCTGGCTCCTTCTCTTCTCTCAACCACAAATGAATCCTGGGGGGGAATGGGAAAATGGGTGCCTCGGGCCTTCTTTTAAGGCGGAAACGGGCGAAAAGACGGCGAACGGGCGGAAACTGCAAATTTCGCGGGCTTTATGCCAAATATCGCGGCATTTCCCGAGATCGGCCGATTTCGCGATTTTTTTGCAAATCGCGAAATCGCGATAAACTGGAGGGTCTGATCAATGGGCACTGGATGTGCCATCCAGTGTTCTGCCGCGACCTGCGGCATATATTGCGGTTGTGCCACCCAGAACCAGGCATAGTGGGCATGCGCACTTATGTAGTACAAATCAAAGTTTGGTATCCCAAACCCTCCCTGCGAATAGGGCCTGGTCAGCACACTTCACTGCAATTGCGGTTGCTTACCACCCCATACAAGTCTCGTCAGCTCAGATCTCAACGTCTTGAAGAACAAAGCTCCGGGATAAAAAGGGATATTTAAAAAGAGGTATAGCAGTTGGGGAAGTATTATCATTTTGATCAATGACGCCCTGCCCGACATTGAGACTGGTAGAGCAATCCATTTTGTAATACTGTCTGTTATTTGGGTCATTACCGTACCGTAATTCAGCATCAATAGTTCCTCTCTGTCCTTAGAGACTTGTATTCCTAAACACTTCAGCTCTTCGTCACAACACTCTAACGGATAGTCAAGTGGGAAGCTAACCGTGGCCGTCGTCAGTGGTAAAATGTATGATTTCCCCCAATTAATTTGGATTCCCGATAGCTTCCCGAGGACTATAAATTCCCGCAGTACTGGGTTTAGATTCTGCTAGGGATCTCGAGTGTATAGAGTGATGTCATCAGCATATCGGGATATCAGTATTTGACGCAAATTACACTTCAGGTCCTTGTCATTATGGCGCTGTCGCACCTTCGCCGCCAACGGCTCTACTGTGATTGCAAAGAACAACGGGGAAAGTGGGCATCCCTGCCGGTTGCCTCTAGTGATCCTAAATTGTGGCGAAGTCTGTCCATTTATCAGTACCTTAGCTCCTGGTAGCTGATACAGTAACTGGATCCATGAAAGAAAGAGGGGGGAGAGCCCATCCTGAGCATAACACCAAATATGTAGTCCCATTGAATAGAATCAAAGGCCTTAGTGGCGTCTTAAAATACAGCTGCCATTTGCAGTTCCTGCGAGACGTTATTTAGGATGGTAAACAGTGTCCTCAGCTTATGGGAGGTGGCTCTCCCTGGCACAAATCCCGACTGGTCAGGAAGGATCAAGGATTCCATTAGCAGGCTCAGCCAGGTGGCGATCAGTTTCGCCAGTATTTTTGCATCACAATTAAGGAGAGATAGTGGCCTATAAGAGTCACAATACTGCGGCGGCTTATCTGGTTTCAACAATAAAATTAGAAGGGCCTCCCTCATGGATGAGGGGAGGCTGCCCACCTCTAGAGATTCCTCATATACCTCACACAATATAGGGGCCATTAGGTCTACATATGTTTTGTAAAATTCCACCGGAATTCTATCAGTCCCTGTGGCCTTCCCGGACTGCATACTCATGATTGCTTCTCTAATTTTGTCTAATTCAAAAGGGGCACATAGGAACGTCCTCCGAACATCGTTAAGCCACCCCAGCGCCACGTTCCACAAAAATGTATCAAGGTCCAGAACATCCTTCCCATTTGTGGTGTATAGCCGCTGATAATGACGCGTAAATGCATTCAGAATATTGGTTGTATCCCTATAAACCTCCCCCTCGATGTCCTCAATTTCTAGTACTTAATTAGCACTGTGGGGCTTCCTCACTATTTACGCCAGTGCTTTGCCTGGTCTTTCACCTTCTCTATAGCTTCTGGCTACCCAATATCTTCCCCGAAATCTTACATCCCTTTGTGCCATGTCCATATATTCTGTGAGCGTTGTTCTGAACTTGGCTAGGGTTTCACCATTTGGACCTGCCCCCAATTCCCTCTCCAGAGCTTTAAGCTCCAGCTCCAACTTCCGTATGGCGTGGACTGTCTTTAAGAACTCCTGCGCCTTTCGATATGCAGTGTCCCCGAATCGTAACTCTAAATGCTTCCCAGATCGACACTACATTGTTCACTGAGCCCTTGTTCAGTGCAAAAAAATCCTGTATTTCCTCACGCAGTTCCTCTTGAAAAACAGTATCTAGCAGAATAGAAGCATTGAGCCGCCATATTTTTCGCAGCATAGCAAAGTCCCAGGAAGAGAGTGTAAGCAGAACCAGGGCATGATCCGAGTACGTTACGGCTAAATGGTGCGTCTGCAGCACCGCAGGAGCTAGTCCCCGGAACACCAGCCATAGTCGAGCCATGCCCATGATGCTGCGTGGACAGTGTAGTGTGTACCCTCATGTATTTTTGGGTGGGTGTATCTCCATGTATCAATTAGGTGATGGGTGTCTAAAGTGTCATGCAGTACCATACGCGCTTTTGTGTAATGATGTCCCAACTTGCTAGTATCCTTCTTCCTCCCGTCCCTCCCTATCCCCAACTCAGCCCGTAACCAAACCCAGTCAATGAGTTCCAATTTCAACCCACAACAAACATTACTTGGGGTATACACTTTGGGGGTCATTACAAGGTGCCTCACTAATAACCCTCCTCCCAGAGAGCCCCCACTGCGAACAGGGAGTACAGGCCCAATGGAAGTCTGGGGCGCCAGCGCGCAAGAATAGTTTCCCACTAACCCTACAATGTCGGCACTTTTACTATGCTGAATGACGGGCCTTATTACTGTGCAATAACATTTTCAAAGAAAACAACAACATTATAAGCGTGTCTGAGCAATTAGCTCAAATCTCACTGCGAGTCGTCTTCCGCCCCTGGTGAATTGCTGTGTTGTATAGACTTCAGAGCATTGAACACCATCACTGTTAAGAACCAGTATCCTCTACCGTTGATCCCGGTTCTTCTGGAACAAGTCAGAACTGCAGTGATCTACACCAAGCAGGATCTCAGAGGGGCATACCATTTGGTCCGAATGCATAGGGAGATGAATGTAAGACAGCCTTCAAAACAAGGCTTGGGTTATTAGAAAACCTTGTTATGCCGTTTGGGCTGTGTAATGCCCCAGCGGCTTTTCAGTTTTTCCTCAATAATGTCCTTTGTGAATTCCTGGACCACTTCATTGTGGTATACATAGACAACATTCTTGTATTCTCCTCTAAAGAAGAAGAACATATAGAACAAGTATGTCGTGTGTTGCATACACTAAGGGAACATCGGTTGCTCTGCAAAATTACGAAATGCGAGCTTCACTTGACCACCGTGGAATTCTTGGGGGTCATGTTTACCCCATCCAGACAAGAAATGGCAGAGAGAAAGGTCAAAGCTATCACAGAATGGCCTCACCCTCAGAATGTAAAAGGCATACAAAGCTTTTTGGGCTTTGCCAATTTTTACAAGCGGTTTATTCTGCAGTTCTCCAACATGGTGACCCCCCTGACTAAACTGACACGGAAACAAACACATTTTCTTTGGTCAGCTGAAGCACAGATGTAATTTGAACCACTCAAGAAGGTCTTCACATCAGCTCCGGTACTCATACATGCCTACCCTGGATTTTATCATTGTAGAGGCAGATGCCTCTGATGTTGCGGTGAGGGCAGTGTTGTCCCAAAGACATGATACTACAGGATATCTTCTCTTCACTCCATAGCGTTTATGTCCAGGAAACACAATTCAGCTGAGCGAAACTACACCATTGCTTAGAAGAAGCTGTTGGCCATAAGAAATGCCTTTTTGGAGTGAAGAAACTGGCTCTGGGGGCCACACATCAAGTGACGGTTTATTTAGACCACAGTAACCTCCAGTTCATGCACGCCACTCAACACCTTACTCCCCGCCAATTCCGTTGGATGCTGTTTTTTGCTGAGTACCACTTCGTTGTCACCTTTCGACCCGGCAAAGACAGTAAAAAAGCGGATGCACTAACCAGGCAAGAAAACTCCGCTCACCACCCGGAGGCAATGGAAAGGGCAATCATTGAACCCGACAAAGTGCTCTGTACCATACAAACAAATTACTTCCTACAGAAAACCAGACAAGGTATACAATCTATTACATGGAGGAATTGGATGAAATTCCACCCCGAGTGGCGATTGTACCAAGGAGTACTGATGAAGAACCAACAAGTACTAGTCCCTACCAGGGAATTCCAAAAAACGTGTCCAAATGGTGTAGTGATCTTCCCTGGGAAGCAGACTTGGGAGGAAAGAAAACCCTGAAGAAGGTGTTGCACCAATTCTGGTGGCCAACAGTTCTTCCTGATGTCTTCTCATGGGTAAACAGCTGTCCCATTTGCGCCCAGATGAAGACCGACTATTGCAAAACACAATGCCTTCTGCAGCCTTTGCCCACACCTGAAACGCCGTTGGAAAGGTTCTCCGTTGATTTTATCGTGGGAATACCCAAAGATCAAGGATGTACCACGATAGTAGTGGTCATCGACTACCTATCAAAGGTCACTTCATTGTTTGCAAACAGGTACCCTCTGCTGGACTCTTGGCTAACGTTGTCAGGCTTCATGGCCTTCCCAAAATGATTGTGTCCGACAGAGGGGCCCAATTCACAGACCCTTTTTGGAAAACCTGGTGTGCCGAACTACATTTAGCGTCCTCGCTTTCCACCAGCTTCCACCCTCAAACCAATGGCCAAACTGAGAGGCTAAACCAGACACTTAAGCAGTTTCTCAGGTGTTACGTCGATAACAACACAGAAGCCTGGGTTGAGTGGTTGTGATTAGTGGAGATAGCTAACAATAGCCCCAAACACACCTCTACGTAACACACTCTTTTCTTTAGCACTTAATGGTTTAAACCTCATTTCACCCCTTTGCTTCTACCCAATCGCACTCCCAGATCTAAATCAGAGATTAACCCATATCCGTACGACCTTGCTTGAGACACGGAACAACTTGCTCCGAGCCAAAGCGCTGTATAAAGTTCAGACCGATAAGCATCATAGGCCAGGCCCCACATATAAAAAGAGGGAACGGGTGTGGTTGTCTACAAGACATATCAAGTTCAGAGACATAGTGTGTTCAACCCTAAATGCATAGGCCCTTACAAGGTGTTCAAGTAAATCAACCCGGTGGCGGTGAAGCTACAGCTGCCAGTGATGGAGCGAGGTGGCAAACACAAAATTTTGTGTACCCCTCATGAAGTCAATGTCCCATAACAATAATGTTTACTAATTGCATGTTTTGTGAAAATAATCAACCATAGAGTAAGATGCACACGTTATTTTAATATTATTTTTATTATACACGGGGAATACTAATTCTGCTTATATGTCGCAATAATACTAGCTAATATGTATTGTTATTGTGTTTTGGATTAATGCATAGCTTCAAAATAAACAAAATGCTATTTAAATGTTCTTTTGTACATGTTTTGTAAAAAGAGAGGGTCGATTATGTAAGTATAAAACGCATTTGTGTGGCATATTGCTAGGTAACGATTAATGGGAAACATTAGCATGGTGGGAGGTAAACAGAATGAGTTTCATTACTATAATTAACATGGATTTTTGTTTGTTTCTATGATAGTTCTGAATGTGGCCTGTGAGGCCTAGTGAGAAAATGGCCGCTCTGAGCTACTGAAAGTGGGTATTGGTTTGCGCGGGCGCGTCAAAGATTTCTGCCAGCGCAAATCAGCTGACTGTGCTGGAGGGAGAGTTCAAGGCTACCTCACCCGGAACCTAGGATGGGTGCCAAGCATAAATGATCGGATGCTCAAACCATGGAAAAGAAGGGCAATGTTGCTAAAGTGTGATGTGCCTAGGCCACGGACTGTCTAAACAAAAGACTTTTATAATATTAGCTGAATCATGTGAATAACAAATGCTGTAATGGTGAGGAAGTGCTCATCTACCCCGAATTTGTCCAATCAGAACACAAGATGGAGATGTTAGTTACTTTTTTAGATAGATTAAGATGAGAAATAAGGTATAAAAACCCCTGGACTTGTACGGTTGGGGTCGCTTTTTCCATTTCCATCGGAGATGCTGAACGTTTGCGGACCGATTCCTGGATGTAAGAACTCTTATGTTTTTCCTATTTGTTTGCTTTGCAGGACTGTTAGGATAAGATGAGGGTGTTAGTCAGGGATGTTAGGAGAGATTTAATTTGGAACTATCTGTTCTTTGCTAAACTTTACTGAATTCTATAATAAAGCGATTTTTCTAAGCTCTTAATAAAATGATCATGTTTTTGAAATAAAGTTTAAGAATTATTGCATAAAGAATCAATAAATGCGTAATGTCGGACATACTAAAAGTTTGCTTTGAATAAAAATTAGAGAAATGAAGAATTAAAAGCTGGTCTTTGTTTCTTCCTACACCGAATTTTCGTTCTAGCAGATCCATTGCCATTATGGTGGTGTGTCTGAATAAAAGTGTTTAATATGAAACCATGGTAAATTGTTTTGAACTTTTAGTGTAAATAATAGATAGGTTTTAGACGCTCCACCAAATGTTACAGCATTTCTCCATTGCGATTCACCAGAAGCCTTGAAGCCAAGTGTAAGTGAACAGGGTAAATGTGCAGTGTTATGGGCACCACTGGTGCATGTTTTGAGTGTTTAAAGGTTTCAGGGAAATGGTGAGTGATGATTAGAAATAATTTCTGGAGCCGCGCTGTAGCAGTTATTATCTTGGTAGCAGAGTAGTGGTTGCTAAGGAAATTAGCCAGGATTATGTATAAGGTGCTATATATATATATAGTTTGATGTACAGATTTATGACTAACATCTGTTGAGTTCGTATTGCGTTATATATAGTTTTGAAAAGGCTTCATAGAGTAGGGTGAAGCCAGTGCCTCCGTCTCCAGGTGGAAGAAGTGTGGTAAGGTTAAGTCACACAGTGCATTAGTCTGTTTCAAAGAAGTAGTATTGTCATATACTGTGGTGGTATTGGTGTATATCACTGTTGAGGGACCTTAGGTGTGAAAGGATAAAGGTATAGTGAGGAAGAGTCTATGAAATTTCAGTCTTCAAGTATAGGGATCATTCCGTGCTTCCCGACTAAAACTTACTGCTGGGAGAGTAATAGGTCTTAACCCGAGCTTGATTGAAGGGTAAAAAGAGTGGCGTCTCTCTTTTGCTAACAATAGAGGAATTCTGTGGTGGGTTAGTGGAAGCGCTGCCTACTGGTAAAACAGAGTTCAGGTATATGTGAATAGGGTTTTCTGTATGAACGTGTGTAAATGTAATTGCAATACGCGTTCAAGCAAAACTTTGGGATTGTCTCTAAGGAGGTGGTAAAGATCTCTGTATGTGCTTTCCTAGAGAAGCGAGTTCGTTATTGCCTCATAGAAGGGTAAAGCCAGTAGTGTTGCTTTATCGGCGAGTCTAAAAATTCTGAGGAGAGAAGCGTTGTCTACTCCGGTTACAAAATACTTGTGTGATTGAAATTTCTATCACTTTATTAGTGAAACAGATAGGTGGAATTGTTTTGTGTAAGTTACTAACTGATTTTGTAAAATATCTTGTAAATACGGCTTTCTGAAAAAACCCTGTAAAAGAGGGGTCAGTCGGCGCTGCAGAAGCCGGAGCGCTGGTGACGTCAAAAGTGTCGCGCTGGGATTGGTTCGCGTGACCAAGACAGAGTAGGAGCTGATTGGTTCATCACAGAAAGCAGCAGAAGCTATTGGTTAAGCACTATAGTGACGCATCGTGTTCTTAATGGTGCATTAGTGCGAATCGCGCTGTGATAGGTTGGTGTTACGGAGTCAGCAACAGAATAGTACGCGATCTTTTGAGAGAAGGGAAAGTTTATAGAAAATGTCATATTATTATTATGACGACAAGAAGAAACCTTCATGGTTTAAAAGACTGAAAAACGTGTTTGTAAAAGACAAGGAGGTAGTTACAAGAGGAGAAAAATACTTCCTTCACCGAAAACACCTGCTTTTTACATGTTGTCGAAATATGGATATCATACGTGTGTTTGGTTGGATAATTGGATACAGTATACCAAGGATGATGGTGTGTTAGCCTTTCCAGAAGGAGGATCGTTTGATGTGGCAATTTTGAGGAATTTGAGAGACAAAATGATGAAACTTGAACCGAGACCTAGACCAACTCAGTTTGAAGCATTGGTTGAGTGGGAAGATGAGATGCATGAAATGGAAAGCGAAAGATTGAGCAGGCATCTTAGACCAAGAGGTAGAGATTTGTGGAGAGAGACCCATGAGACTAGGATGCGAAGATGGAGAGACAGTAACATGTGCAATGGCATGTATCCTATCAGATTAGTAGAAGAATATGAGGGACGAAAAAGTGTAGAGAAGAAGAGGAATATTGGCTCAGGGAATCAAGGCTATGGTGACAGTGAATCAGAGGATGCTGTGTTAGAGGAAATATTAAACAGAAGACCGCCACCATATCAACCAAGTTCTTTACGGACTACTCAGAATGCCCCAATGATAGAAGAAAAAGTTAATGAAACATCAGAACAGCCATCAAATTTTAGAGATTTTCCTGAAAGAGTAGAAATGAGATATGCCCCAAGTACACCAATAGGAGAAGCTAGAATTACAGGTACCCCTGTGCGAAGTAGTGATTTACACATGATTGTTCTAA
The DNA here is from genome assembly GCF_964263255.1 of Lissotriton vulgaris. Taxonomy (NCBI): domain Eukaryota; kingdom Metazoa; phylum Chordata; class Amphibia; order Caudata; family Salamandridae; genus Lissotriton; species Lissotriton vulgaris. Next base: position 1,097,870,059 of record NC_141691.1, on the reverse strand, counting down.
GCCCAGAAAGACAAAACAATGAACAGCCAAGTGTGTTTGAATATGAACGTTCTGCACATGAGTTGGTTCAGAATCTAACTAGAAATATGGAAGCTGTAACTGTCCCAGTAACGATAGGACCCGTGATACCAGTATTTGATGATCAGTAAATAAGAGAACTGAGACTAACAATCCCATTACAACAAAGCCTGCAGAGAGCAAGAGAAAGTACTTATCCAGATTTATCAGAAATAAGGCAGAATACAAGTGTAAACCTACCAGAATTAACTTTTCATAAAAATTTGACATGTGGATTCTTGACAGCAGCAGAATCTGACTCTGCAACTCCAGAGAGAAGTACAGACAAAATAGATTTAACACAAACGCCTAGAGATCCAACAGACAGAGAATTGAGTGAATGGATTAAAACGCTAAAATTAGAAGAGCAGGAATAAAAGTAGATATGGAGGAATTAATAATTGGAACAATTGGGACAGATAGATTAAAAAATTACAAGGATGATGAGCTCATGTTTTTATGTAAAAGTATAACATGGAGAGCTAAGACAATGCATGATCAGTTGGAAGAAGTGGCAAGTGAATATGGAATAGTTTGCAAAGATAAAATCATTGCAGAAAACTTATAGAGTGGATTTTGCAGAAAGAGACTTTGAGAACATGAATACTGCTGGAAGATTAATTCAGATAAAAGATTTAATTGTGCTTTTGCGAAAATGGGGTGATGTAGGTAAATGGCGAGTCAAGTGGGCAAAGAAGAATGAGGAGCATATGATAAATCAACATTAGCTTTTCCAGTTAGAGAAAAAGAAACAACGGTGACTGAATTCCCTATGAGAGAAGTTCCTGGAGGAGGATATGTACATGTTCCTTGGAGCAGACAAGATATATTGTCATTTACAAATGATTTCCCTAGATTAAGAGAAAAACCAGTAGAATGGTACCGACAGATTTGTAAAGGTGTCAAAGTTATAGTGGATTGATTTAGAAAGATTATTTGACATAGTGGTGCCAGCAGATTTGTGGACAGAATGTAAAATATCTGTGGATTGGCCAAGAGAGGAGTATCCTAGAGATGAGAAAACAGGAGCTCCATCACCAGATGTGATGAGAAAGTATGAACAAGTGATAGTGTGGTTGAAAAACAAAATACCTCCTAAGGAGACTGATTGGGTGAAGACAGATAGGACTACCCAGGAGCCAAAAGAAACTGTGAATTCTTTTTATGAAAGGTTGTAATTAGTTTTAAAACAGTATAGTGGTTATGAGGAATTAAGTGAGAAAGATATGAGCCATTTTGTGTATAGATTTATATATGGATTAAGACCAGAAATTTCAGATATGATTAGACATAGCATGATGGATTGGCAATCGAGTTCAGTAGATAAGGTATTGAGACCAGCAAAATACTGTAGTGAAGAGATTGATGCAAAACAAAAGAAATTAAAAGAGAAAGCTATGTGGGCACAAGTGAAAGTGGCAGAACAACAAGTAGCACAAATGGAGAGTAAAAATATAGGGGATCAAAGTGGGTTAAAGGCAAACCTAACTTGGTAGGGAACATTGATGAAATGAAAAAGAAAATGCCATGTTTTAATTACGCAAGGTAGGGCATTGGAAACAAGAGTGTAAATGTCCGCCTAGAGTTAATGGGGAACATACATCATTGAATCCACAGATGCAGTTTGAGGTAAATCAGCAGCAGTCACAGCAACAGCAGATAGCAAATCAGCAAAGTCAGGTGCCACAACCGCCAATGCCAAATAGTGGAAATCAGCAGAAATACAGTAAAGAGACAGAATTCAGCGGAGGGGAGCAGGTAAAAAGACCGCAAAGAGTAAATGCGTGTCCGCAATATTGGTTGCAAGTAGAGAATGGCAGTAAGCCGGATGAAAGTTTCTGACGGTGCCTGAGGGAGGAAGAAGAGTGTATGCTTGAGCCACTCTTGAGGTAGATCAGTCAGGTCCATTTGTGAGCGAAAAGGTGAATGATGTGGAAATAACTTTCCTAGTGGACACTGGTGCTACCCGTTCTACTGTTAGATCAGTGGAAGTTCAAAATCTTCCTCTCTCGGGGGAAACAATCCAGAATATAGGTGTAGCAAACAGACAAATAAATACTCCTTTGACAAAACCAGTTGAAATAGAGATCGGGCCATACAAAGATATGCATCGGTTTGTGGTGTGCGACAGTAGTCCTGTTAATTTGCTAGGAAGAGATATATTGTGTACGATGAACTGCCCAATATACTGTTCACCAGATGGCATAGAATTGCAGACTCCAGATGAAGATAGCTTGCATAAATTGACAATGCTCATGATTGAGGCAGAATAGGATACATTGTTTCCTTTGTTTGATAAAGAGAAAATTCCTATTGAACTAAAAGAGGCAGTAAAAGAAAGTGTGTGGGATTTCAATAGAAAGGATATAGGTTTAATGAAAGGGGTTGATCCTGTGAAAGTGACCATTAAAGGTGCTAGCTACCCGAATATACTACAATACAAAATGACTGCGGAAGTGATTGAAGGAATTACTCCAGTGATTGACTAAATGATTGAGCAGGGAATTTTAAGAGAAATTGAGAGCAGTCCATGTAATTCACCGATTATGGGACTGAAAAAGTCAAACTGAACATTTAGGATTGTGCAGGATTTGAGAAAAATTAATAAGATTGTTGTTCCATGTTGTCCGATTGTTCCGAATCCAGCAGTGAGTTTGTATCAGATTCCTCATGATGCAGAATGGTACACAGTGATTGATTTGTGCAAAGCGTTCTTTACTGTTCCATTGCATCCAGAAAGTCAGCCAATTTTTGTGTTTCGATTCCAAAATCTTATCTTAGCATGGTGTAGAATTCCACAAGGATACACTGAAAGTCCATCAATTTTTAATCAGCTGTTGAAGAAATCATTAGAAACTTTGAGCATGCCTGGAGAGTCTGTGTTAGTGCAGTATATTGATGACCTACTGGTCGCATCGAAAACAAAGGATGCCTGTGTAACTGATACAGAGGCATTGTTGAATCATTTGGCTGAAGAGGGACATAAAGTGTCTCCATCAAAATTACAGTTCTGTCAGAAAGAAGTACAATATTTAGGTCACAAGATTGCTAAAGGAATCAGACAAGTTACAATTGAAAGAATTAAAATGATACAAGGAATGCAACCACCAAAAAGTCAAAGACAGGTAAGAATGTTCCTGGGAATGGTTGGTTATTGTAGACAATGGATAAGTGGATTTTCATTCATTGCAAAACCATTGCAGAGGCTGACAAAGGCAGATATCAGAGACCCTATTGTTCTGACCAAAACAGAGATGGAAGCATTTGAACAACTAAAAAATAAACTGTGTGAAGCACCAGCATTGGGAATGCCTGATTATGAAAAAGAGTTTGAACTGTACTGTAGTGAGCGAGAAGGATGTGCTTTGTCAGTATTGATTCAAAGACATGGAAGAATGAGAAAACCAATTGTGTATTTCTCAGCTGTTTTAGACTCTGTTGCAAAGGCTTTGCTTGGATGTCTGAAAGCATTAGCAGCAACAAGTGTAAGTCTGGAACAAAGTGAAGGAATTGTGATGGGATTTCCTGTGAGGGTGTATGTACCTCATTCAGTGGAGATTCTCCTCACAAGAGCAAAACCACAATACATGACTAACAGCAGAGTGACCCATTATGAGAAAGTAATTTTAGGAGCTCAAAATGTGACAATTGCAGGATGTGTGAATGTCAACCCATCTGCATTGTTGCCTGAAACCATTGAAGCAGAAGTGAAAGGCTTGATCACAAGTGTTTGGATGTTTTGGAATACTGTACCAAACCTTGCTCGGATATTAAAGATGAGCCCTTGATTGAATCCGATTTTGTAATGTTTGTGGATGGATCATGTTTGAGAACAGAGAGTGGTGTTCTAAGTGCTGCATATGCTGTTTGCACAGTAGCAGAGTGTTGGAAGCATCTTGTCTGAAAGGAATTCATTCTGCTCAGATAGCGGAGTTGATTGCTTTGATACGAGCATGTGAGTTGGGAAAAGAGGTGATGTGAGAAGTTGGCCTGATAGGTAGTGTTTCCAATTCTGGAACCACTGGTTATCAGTCCAAACAAACCCCAAAGATGTCAGGTTGTAAGTCAACCTTGTAGACAAGCTATCCTAGTGGTAGCATGGACTAAGCAGCCTTAAAGGCTTAACTTAAGAGGTCGTGTTAAGCGAGCTGTTTTACCACATACAATCCTGTAATCAAATGAAAGGACACCACACAAGTATATATTATAAAAATATATGTATTTATTTCTAAATTACTCCCCAGTACTCTTTATGAGGAAAGGGGCACAAGCGTTAAACCAAAAAGCACTGTTACACATATAAAGTTGCACGTTTATGGATGAGGGCGGGTGGCCACTCAGACCATATATAAAAAAAGTGGTATAAGTAACACTTTACGAACAATGGTTAGGCCTAGGGCCTAGAGATTCGCTGGGAGCAGTCAGGACAAGCAATGAAGAAGTCGGGAGTAGCCCACAGGAGACGGGTGCAGCACGGAAAGTGCGGCGCGCACCAATGCACTGTCAATGGTGCGTAAAAGTCAGTTAAAGTGAATAAAAAGATACTTCCGCTGAACCTAGGAACACAAAACTTTAGGCACAGACCCTAGAGGTGTGTACCAGTGTAAAGACACCGGCGTTGCAAAGTTACCTCACCCACAGGCCGTGGGTGCACAGGGTCGAAGTGGCGTCGGGTTCTGTCACGCAGGTTCTGGGTGCTTGGAGCTGTTGCAGCTGCAGGCGCTGTGAAGCAGAAGTGTCCGGTGCGATCCAAGGGTGGATCGATGTAGAAAAGTACCTGAAAGCAGAGGGGACAGAGTCTGGGTCACTCAGCAGTGACCAGGGTGGAACCAGGACGGAACCAGGCAATGTCGGGCGCAATCAGGCGGTTGTCGATAGGCTTCTCTCCGCTGTCACGTGGGCTCTGGGGCATCTGCGACGTCCAGGAGCAGGTCACGATCTGTCCCACGTAGGCTCTCGCCGTCAGCACCGTCGGCTTGAAGATTGTAGCAAACAGCACTTGGCAAAAGCAATCCACGCGGAACCGGGAGATTGCTTATCACTCGAACCAGGAGGGTCAGAGTGGGTGCTCCTTTTCACAGGAGCTGGTGCAGATCTGGAGCAACCAGAAAAGCAAGTCGGATTTCAAAGTTCGTCGGCACAGGGGCCACAAGCCAGCTGGCAAGTGACCGGGCCAACGCGTCGAGCGCACACAAGCAGAAGGGCCCCACGCAGCACTCAGCGAGTGTGGAGGGGTGAGCTTTGGTGCAAGTGGAGCTCGGGGCTGGGGCTTCTCAAACCCCGGTGTACAGCTTCGAGGGTCACTCGTGGGCCGCACGGTCAGCGTCTCGTGGCCTTTTCAAGATGGCGTGCCCCACGCTTCCGGTCGCCTCCACGGGTCTCAGCTCTGCAGGGACTGTGGATCGGGCAGGTAGAAGGCAGGCAAGCTTGATCTCGTCGATCTCTGTTGCTCGAGTTCCGGCGGGAACTGCAACAAAGCAAGGGTCGAGGGCTGGATGGTGCCTGTTTGCACAGGGTGGTCACTCCTTGACCACAAGGGAGATTCTTCAGTCTTCTCACGTCGTGTAGAAAGTCGAAGGGTCCAGATTTCGTTTCTTATGTTTCTTCAGGATGATCTGAGGTCCGTTGGGACTGCTCCCCCTCTTATTCGAATCTCGGGGGTTGGACATCCTGCTAGGTCCCCTCCTATGGGTGGGACCCAGGAAGGGGGTGGTTACACCCCTCTCCTTTGATCCTGGCCGCGCTGGGACAGGGGCTGGGAGGCCCCAGAACCGGTTTGGCCGGATCCTGCAAGGGGCAGCCTTGTGCTCCCCAGGCAGTGTCTGGTTTCATTGAAACCTCCCTACTCCAATCCACTATCTCCTGTCTGGGGTGGTTTGACACCGCCCTGTGACAGGAAACTCTTTGTCCAGGCCTCCTCTGCCGGGTTTCGGTCAGCAGCAGGAGCTCAGACCCGTGTCTGTGGCAGGGGCATCCATTTTGTGGATCTGAGGCTCATTTTAAATCAACCGCGTTTCAGTAAAGTAACATGTCTTCTCCCTCTAGAAGGGTGGAATGCTACCCCCGTCGCCAGAACTGGCGAGGGGGTAGTATTCCAGTTCGTATGACACCTTACACGACATGTTTTGATAAAGCCAAACCAAAGTTGCTATATAACCGCGAGGATTATAAGGCGCTTAAGAGTATATGGTATGGCGTTATCCCGGATCAGCTTAGGGAGTTGTTCCCGACAGCTGCAGACAGGCTCAGCTCATGCCAGAGCACCATCTCACATAAAACCACGCACTCTGCCTCCAGGATTGATGAGGCCTTCCATAGGAGTGGCTTACAGGCTATATATGTGTCCAGATATAGGTTTAGATATAGGTATACTATATCTAAGCAAGGGGTGATTACACCCACTTGCCCCAGCTGAGTGATCAGCCAGTTGTGTCAATTTAAGAACCAGCCAGGGGTGGCAAAAGCTATGCTTCAGCCCCTGGTAGGCCTTGGTGGCACCTATGCCCTGGGCACCTATAGTGCATGGTACAGGGGCTGACAAGGAGTCCATTTCCAATTGTGGTATGTACCTATAGCACATGTATGATGAATTTAGAGAGAGAACAGCAGGCTGGGGGTCTGATTAGCAGGCCCACAGCCTCAGTAAGTCGAAAACCAGTGAAGCAAAAAGCAAAAATTGGGGTGACCATAGGATAGCAGACCCTACTCTCCTACATAACCCCCCCCCAAACGCAGGGACATTAAACTTAACCTTGACCAGATAAGTCTTCATGTTCTAAGTGGAAGTACCTGGAGAGACCATCTGCATTACCATGGTCAGTCCCTGGGCGGTGCTCCACTGTAAAGTCCATCCCCTGTAGGGAAATGGACCACCTGAGCAGTTTGGGATTTTCACCCTTCATCTGATTTAGCCACAAGAGGGGCTTATGGTCTGTCTGAATTAGGAAGTTAGTACCAAACAAGTATGGCCTCAACTTCTTCAGGGCCCAAACCACAGCAAAGGCCTCCCTCTCAATAGCTGACCAACGTTTCTCCCTGGGGGTCAGCCTTCTGCTAATAAAAGCAATGGGCTGGTCTTGACCATCTTGATTAAGTTGTGAAAGCACAGCTCCCACCCCCAACTCAGAAGCATCTGTCTGTACAATGAACTGTTTGGAGTAGTCAGGACTCTTCAGGATAGGTGCAGAGCACATGGCCTTCTTCAGGTCATCAAATGCCTTTTGACAGCTAACTGTCCACTGAACCTTTTTGGGCATCTTCTTGGATGTCAAGTCATTCAATGGTGTCACAATGGACCCATAGTTCTTTACAAATTTTCTATAATATCCAGTCAGGCCCAAGAAGGCTCTGACTTGTGTCTGGGTAGTTGGAGGAGCCCAGTCCTGTATGGTCTGGATCTTGCTCTCCAGTGGTTGAACTTGACCCCCACCTACTAGGTGGCCCAAGTACACAACCTTGCTCTGCCCTATCTGGCACTTAGTAGCCTTGATAGTCAGGCCTGCCTTTTGCAGGGCCTCCAGAACCTTCTTCAGGTGGATCAGGTGATCCTCCCAGGTGGAGCTAAAGACAGCAATATCATCTAGATATGCTGCGCAAAAGTCATCCAACCCAGCAAGGACTTGGTTCACCAACCTTTGGAAAGTGGCAGGTGCATTCTTCAAACCAAAGGGCATTACCACAAACTGATAATGCCCACTAGGGGTAGAGAATGCTGTTTTGGCTTTTGACTCTTCAGCTAGTCTGATTTGCCAGTAGCCAGCTGTCAAATCAAATGTGCTCAGAAACTTGGCAGAAGCCAATTTATCAATGAGCTCATCTGCTCTTGGAATGGGATGAGCATCTGTCCTAGTGACAGCATTGAGACCTCTGTAGTCCACACAAAACCTCATTTCTCTCTTCCCATCTTTGGTATGAGGTTTTGGCACAAGGACCACTGGGCTAGCCCATGGGCTCTCTGATGGCTCAATCACTCCAAGCTCCAACATCTTTTGCACCTCAGCCTTTATACAATCCCTGACATGGTCAGGTTGCCTGTAGATCTTATTCTTCACAGGCAGATTGTCACCAGTATCCACCTCATGGGTGCACCAGTTAGTCTGACTGGGTGTGAGTGAAAACAAGTGTCTGTGGGCCTGCAACACCTGTCTGCAGTCCACCTGTTGCTGCTCAGTGAGGCTGCCTGCCAAGGCTACTCCATCAACTGAACCATCATCAGGGTTCTGGGAAAGCAGGTCTGGGAGAGGGTCACTCTCTTCCTCCTGTTCCCCATCTGTGGCCATGAGGAGACTCATGTCCTCCCTGTCAACAAATGCTTTCAAACGATTGACATGGAGCACCCTGTGGGGGCTCCTAGGGGTGCCAAAGTCAACCAAGTAGGTGACTTCTCCCTTCTTTTCAATGATAGGGTAGGGTCCAGTCCATTGGTCCTGGAGAGCTGCTGGCCCCACTGGGTCCAACACCCACACCTTCTGCCCTGGCTGGTACTCAACCAGAACAGCCTTTTGGTCATGCCAGGCTTTCTGTAATTCCTGACTTGCCTCAAGGTTTTTGGATGCTCTCTCCATGTATTCAGCCATCCTGGAGCGGAGACCAAGTACATAGTCCACAATGTCTAGTTTAGGCTTTTTGAGAGGTAACTCCCATCCTTCCTTCACCAAACTCAATGGACCTCTTACAGGGTGGCCAAACAAAAGTTCAAAAGGGCTGTAGCCAACCCCCTTCTGTGGGACCTCTCTGTAAGCAAAGAGCAAGCAGGGTAAAAGGATGTCCCATTTCCGCCTAAGCTTCTCTGGTAAACCTTTTATCATTCCCTTTAGGGTCTTGTTGAACCTTTCCACAAGCCCATTGCACTGTGGATGGTAGGGTGTGGTAAACTTATAGTTTACTCCACACTCTTTCCACATTGCTTTTAAGTATCCAGACATGAAGTTGGTACCTCTGTCTGAAAGAACCTCCTTTGGAAAGCCCACTCTTGAGAAAACTGCAATGAGGGCTTTTGCCACCACAGGAGCTGTGGTGGTCCTCAGGGGAATTGCTTCTGGGTACCTGGTGGCATGATCCACTACCACCAGTATAAATCTGTGCCCAGATGCTGTTTGAGGATCCATGGGACCCACAATGTCTATTCCAACTCTTTCAAAGGGTACCCCCACCACAGGTAGTGGTATCAGGGGGGCCTTTGTTGTGCCACCTGACTTACCACTGGCTTGGCAAGTGACACAGGAGCGACAAAACTCCTTGACATTTTCTGACATGTGAGGCCAGTGAAAGTGTGGAACAAGCCTGTCCCAAGTCTTATTCTGGCCTAAGTGTCCTGCAAGGGGAATATCATGGGCCAAGGTAAGAAGGAAGCCCCTAAACTTCAAAGGTATAACCAACCTCCTGGTTGTGCCAGGCTTGGGGTCTCTAGCCTCTGAATAAAGGAGTCCTTCATCCCAATACACTTTATGGGTACCTTGAGCATTCCCTGCAGCCTCAGCAGCAGCTTGCTGTCTGAGGGGTTCAAGTGAAGGGCAATCTAATTGGGCCTGCCCCAGGTCTGCCCTTGAGGGTCCCCCTGTCCCCAGAAACTCAACCTGATCAGGTTCAAGCTCCTCTGAGACAGTCTCCTCTTGGACTGCAGAATCAGTTTCCTGTGAAACCTGATCCTCAACCTGGGGCAAGTGGGAAGGCACAGCCTTAACCCTCTTGCTCCTTCTCTTGGGTTGTGGTTGGTCTATTGTTTCAAGATCCACCACTGGTTCAGGAAGGCACTTCTTAGCCTGAGACCTTGTCACTGCAAGGACATGAGCTGAAATCCCTAGCATTTCTGCATGAGTCCTGTACTCCACTTCTGACCAAACTGAGCTTTCAAGATCATTGCCTAACAGACAGTCTACTGGGAGGTCTGCACTCACAACAACTTTCTTTAGGCCATCTACCCCTCCCCAGGAGAAGTTCACAACAGCCACACTATGGGAAGTAGTGGAGTTGCTTGCATTGGTCACTAGGTAACTTTCACCTAGTACAATTTGTCCAGGGTCCACAAAGCCAGGTGCCACCATTGTGACACTGGCACAAGTGTCCCTGTAGGCCTGAGCCAGTTTCTCATTAATTAAGGGAGTCTGCCTATATTTGCCCAAGTTACTGGGGCTTACTGCAGTGGGCAAAGATATGTCCACATCATATAGGAGAACTGCCTGTGTGGGGATTCTGACTAGGCCAGATTCCACCTCAGTACCCAGGGTCAACCCTACTAAACCCTTTGGCTGTGTACCACCACTGCTGACTGTACTAGGGGGTGCAGTTGCTTTAGGAGCTGCAGTGGTGGGGACTGGATTTTTCTTAGTGCATTCACTGCCCCAGTGTGAAACTGATTTGCAGGTATTACACCAAGGTTTCTTTGGGCCATCATTCTTCTTTTTCTTGTTTCCATTTTGGGAACCCCCCTCCTTATTGCTAGTTTGGGGGCCTGAAGACTTCTGGTCCTTTTCTTTATCTTTCTGATTCCCACCCTTCTGGTCTGTTTTCTTCTGGTCACCTTGGTTCTGGTTTTTCTGCTTAATCCTTGTTCTGACCCATTTGTCTGCCTTCTTTCCCAATTCTTGGGGAGAGGTCAAATCAGAGTCAACAAGGTATTGATGCAACAGCTGGTTCTGACAGTTATTAAGGATCTGTTCTCTCATCATAAGATTGTACAATCCTGTATAGTCTGAAACTTTACTTCCCTGCAGCCAACCCTCCAGAGCCTTAGTGGCACAATCTACAAAATCAGTCCAGTCCTGAGTCTGTGCTTTTTGGGTGTCTCTGAACAACAACCTGTATTGCTCAGTGGTTAGGCCAAACCCTTCAATAAGAGCACTCTTCAGAACAGAGTAGTTTTTGGCATCCTCAGGTCTAACAGTGAGGAGCCTGTCCCTCCCTTTCTCAGAAAAGGAGTACCATAAAATTGCTGCCCACTGATCCTCAGGGACCTGCTGTACCATGCAGGCCCTCTCAAGAGCAGTCATCCATTTGTGGATATCATCCCCTTCCTTGTAGGGGGGCACAATTTTTGTCAGGTTTCTATTGTCATAGGCCCTGTCTTTTTCTTTAGGAACTTTGCTGCCACCAGTGGCATCTAAGCCACACAATTTTCTCTCTCTTGCTAAAGCAAGTTTAGCTTGAGCCAAGGCTACCTCTTCCCTTTCTATTTGGAGTTGGACAGCCCTCATCCTGGCCCTATGCTCTTTTCTCTGGGAGGAAGTCATTCCTCTTTGAGATTCTCTTGAGGCACTAGAAAGGTGAGAGTCCCTTGACAGAGATCTCTCCCTTCTATTACCTGGGAGAATTTGGTTATGAGTTCTGGAGTGGTGCTGGCCCCCTCCATTCCCATGTAGGTCCAAGTTGGCCTGGTTAAGCCTGGCAACCTGTACCTGGTTTCCCACCTGATCCTGATCTTCAGGCTCTTCTACATCAGAGCCTTCCTCTTCTTCTTCCTCCTCCACTACATCATCTTGAAGATCCTCATTCTCAGGGGAGTTTATCCCTTCCTCTGTTTCTAAGGGAGTCTGACTCACCTTATCTAGGTCATCCTTTTCTAGGAGAGCTACTAGGGAAGGAATGGTAGGGCCTCTGCCCTTTTTTAGCCCCCTGGCTGTGCACAAGGCACTCAGGTCTTTGTGGCTAAGGTTGTCATATCTGGATGTTGTCCCTATAGGATCAACTATTACAGGAGCAGAGCCTGAAGCTCTACCTGTATCAGACATGACTGCTAGTGAGGTGTAAGTGGTGCACTTACCTACACTAAGTGGTTTCCTACTGTACCTTGCTAGTGAGTTGTAGTCAGGGTGTGCTAATCCCTTTAATCTACAACTACTAAGTTCAGTAGAACTTAATATGCTAAGCTTTTGATTTATATGTACCTAGAGGTACTTGATGTGATCTTTCAATTTGATAAAGATTGCAATGGTAAAACAAACAGCAAGCTCAAATCCCACCGCTGCCACCAATGTGAGAAGTTGGCCTGATAGGTAGTGTTTCCAATTCTGGAACCACTGGTTATCAGTCCAAACAAACCCCAAAGATGTCAGGTTGTAAGTCAACCTTGTAGACAAGCTATCCTAGTGGTAGCATGGACTAAGCAGCCTTAAAGGCTTAACTTAAGAGGTCGTGTTAAGCGAGCTGTTTTACCACATACAATCCTGTAATCAAATGAAAGGACACCACACAAGTATATATTATAAAAATATATGTATTTATTTCTAAATTACTCCCCAGTACTCTTTATGAGGAAAGGGGCACAAGCGTTAAACCAAAAAGCACTGTTACACATATAAAGTTGCACGTTTATGGATGAGGGCGGGTGGCCACTCAGACCATATATAAAAAAAGTGGTATAAGTAACACTTTACGAACAATGGTTAGGCCTAGGGCCTAGAGATTCGCTGGGAGCAGTCAGGACAAGCAATGAAGAAGTCGGGAGTAGCCCACAGGAGACGGGTGCAGCACGGAAAGTGCGGCGCGCACCAATGCACTGTCAATGGTGCGTAAAAGTCAGTTAAAGTGAATAAAAAGATACTTCCGCTGAACCTAGGAACACAAAACTTTAGGCACAGACCCTAGAGGTGTGTACCAGTGTAAAGACACCGGCGTTGCAAAGTTACCTCACCCACAGGCCGTGGGTGCACAGGGTCGAAGTGGCGTCGGGTTCTGTCACGCAGGTTCTGGGTGCTTGGAGCTGTTGCAGCTGCAGGCGCTGTGAAGCAGAAGTGTCCGGTGCGATCCAAGGGTGGATCGATGTAGAAAAGTACCTGAAAGCAGAGGGGACAGAGTCTGGGTCACTCAGCAGTGACCAGGGTGGAACCAGGACGGAACCAGGCAATGTCGGGCGCAATCAGGCGGTTGTCGATAGGCTTCTCTCCGCTGTCACGTGGGCTCTGGGGCATCTGCGACGTCCAGGAGCAGGTCACGATCTGTCCCACGTAGGCTCTCGCCGTCAGCACCGTCGGCTTGAAGATTGTAGCAAACAGCACTTGGCAAAAGCAATCCACGCGGAACCGGGAGATTGCTTATCACTCGAACCAGGAGGGTCAGAGTGGGTGCTCCTTTTCACAGGAGCTGGTGCAGATCTGGAGCAACCAGAAAAGCAAGTCGGATTTCAAAGTTCGTCGGCACAGGGGCCACAAGCCAGCTGGCAAGTGACCGGGCCAACGCGTCGAGCGCACACAAGCAGAAGGGCCCCACGCAGCACTCAGCGAGTGTGGAGGGGTGAGCTTTGGTGCAAGTGGAGCTCGGGGCTGGGGCTTCTCAAACCCCGGTGTACAGCTTCGAGGGTCACTCGTGGGCCGCACGGTCAGCGTCTCGTGGCCTTTTCAAGATGGCGTGCCCCACGCTTCCGGTCGCCTCCACGGGTCTCAGCTCTGCAGGGACTGTGGATCGGGCAGGTAGAAGGCAGGCAAGCTTGATCTCGTCGATCTCTGTCGCTCGAGTTCCGGCGGGAACTGCAACAAAGCAAGGGTCGAGGGCTGGATGGTGCCTGTTTGCACAGGGTGGTCACTCCTTGACCACAAGGGAGATTCTTCAGTCTTCTCACGTCGTGTAGAAAGTCGAAGGGTCCAGATTTCGTTTCTTATGTTTCTTCAGGATGATCTGAGGTCCGTTGGGACTGCTCCCCCTCTTATTCGAATCTCGGGGGTTGGACATCCTGCTAGGTCCCCTCCTATGGGTGGGACCCAGGAAGGGGGTGGTTACACCCCTCTCCTTTGATCCTGGCCGCGCTGGGACAGGGGCTGGGAGGCCCCAGAACCGGTTTGGCCGGATCCTGCAAGGGGCAGCCTTGTGCTCCCCAGGCAGTGTCTGGTTTCATTGAAACCTCCCTACTCCAATCCACTATCTCCTGTCTGGGGTGGTTTGACACCGCCCTGTGACAGGAAACTCTTTGTCCAGGCCTCCTCTGCCGGGTTTCGGTCAGCAGCAGGAGGTCAGACCCGTGTCTGTGGCAGGGGCATCCATTTTGTGGATCTGAGGCTCATTTTAAATCAACCGCGTTTCAGTAAAGTAACATGTCTTCTCCCTCTAGAAGGGTGGAATGCTACCCCCGTCGCCAGAACTGGCGAGGGGGTAGTATTCCAGTTCGTATGACACCTTACACGACATGTTTTGATAAAGCCAAACCAAAGTTGCTATATAACCGCGAGGATTATAAGGCGCTTAAGAGTATATGGTATGGCGTTATCCCGGATCAGCTTAGGGAGTTGTTCCCGACAGCTGCAGACAGGCTCAGCTCATGCCAGAGCACCATCTCACATAAAACCACGCACTCTGCCTCCAGGATTGATGAGGCCTTCCATAGGAGTGGCTTACAGGCTATATATGTGTCCAGATATAGGTTTAGATATAGGTATACTATATCTAAGCAAGGGGTGATTACACCCACTTGCCCCAGCTGAGTGATCAGCCAGTTGTGTCAATTTAAGAACCAGCCAGGGGTGGCAAAAGCTATGCTTCAGCCCCTGGTAGGCCTTGGTGGCACCTATGCCCTGGGCACCTATAGTGCATGGTACAGGGGCTGACAAGGAGTCCATTTCCAATTGTGGTATGTACCTATAGCACATGTATGATGAATTTAGAGAGAGAACAGCAGGCTGGGGGTCTGATTAGCAGGCCCACAGCCTCAGTAAGTCGAAAACCAGTGAAGCAAAAAGCAAAAATTGGGGTGACCATAGGATAGCAGACCCTACTCTCCTACAGGTGAGAGTAACCATAGTGACAGATAGTCAATATGATTATGGAGTCGTTCATGATTATGGACAGCTCTGGTCCCAAAGAGGTTATTTGACCTCTGCAGGAACACCTATATGGAATGCAGAATTCGTGAAGACATTGATAGATGTGATACAATTACCTGAGAAACTGGCTGTGATAAAATGTGCTGCTCATAAAAAAGGCGATGATTATATTACCCGAGGTAATAATTATGCAGATGAAATTGCCAAGCACTGTGCTAAAAACCAAATTTCAATAAATCGGGGAAAAACTGAAGAACATGTTCCAAGTCCTTTGATGCTAACCACTGTAGTTGAGACCTGGCAGGAAGTGAAACAGATGCAGGAAGAGGCAGGAACAGAGGAGAAAGATGTCTGGATAAAATCAGGATGTAGGCAGAGGGAAGAGGATGAAATTTGGGTTTACAAAGATGAAAGACCAGTAATGCCCGATAGCATGATTTCAGACATGGCCCGAATGTACCATGGTCAGGCCCATATTGGAAGAGATGCCATGATCCGTCTTTTTAGACAGACTTGGTATAATCCTACATTTAGAATGATTGCTGAAAGCTTGTGCCAAAGGTGTTTAGTATGGCAACAATTTAGCCCAAACAGGAAAACTATTGTAAGCCTGGGAACCATAGAACGGGAGGGTGGCCCATTCACAAGAGTTCAGATGGATTTTATTGAGCTACCTCCATGTAACAGACTTAGATATGTTCTTGTGATAATCTGTTTGTTTTCACGATGGGTTGAAGCTTTTCCAACACGGAGAAATGATGGAATAACTGTTACAAAACTGTTCTTACGTGAGATAATACCACGTTTTGGGTTTCCGGTCACGATTGAATCGGAGAGAGGCCAGCATTTCCAGAATGAACTTCTGCAGATGATCTGCGAAGCTCTGGATATTCGCCAGAAGCTGCACTGTGCATATAGACCTGAAGCTTCAGGGGTAGTTGAACAAGTGAATGGAACAATTAAGAACAGAATTGCAAAAATGTATTTGGCAACAGGAACGAAATGGCCTGACGTTTTGCCGCTTGTCTTGATGACATTGAGGAGCATACCTGACAGAAAAACTGGATTAAGCCCTCATGAGATTTTGATGTGGAGGGTGATGAGACAGGTTTATGTACCAGATATTAAGCTATTAACCATTAATGATGACATCATACTGGATTACTGCAAGAATCTGTCTGATGTGGTAACTTCTGTGCTCCACTAGATGGGAACTGAATCAAATTCCAAAGACAAAAATCCAGCTCATGACTTAGTCCCTGGGGACTGGGTAAGAGTGAAAGTTCATCGTAGGAGGAATTGTTTGGTACCAAGGTGACAAAGACCATGTCAAGTTATCTTGGTCAGTACTACTGCAGTCAAGTGTGCTGGACTGAAAAGGTGGGTTCATGCGAGTCACACAATCTGTGTGCCAGAACCTGAATACCCAAACGACGGTGAAAGCAAAACTGACTCTGACTCTGAAGGTGAACCAGAAAAGAATCCAGATACTGAAGATCGACAAGAACGTCGACATCTGGAAGTTTCAGAAGCCAGTTCTGCGTCTGAAGGTGAAGGTGACAGGGAGATTATTGAAATACTAGATTCAGAAGATCAACTTGAATATCGAGAATCGGTAGAAGCAAGCACCAGTAAAGACGCAAAGGAAAGTGAAAAGAAAGTTGCTGAAAAGAAGAAAACTGAACGGCAAACTGAAGACTCTGAAAGCAGGAACGGAAATCCTGAAACAGGGGAAGAGGAAGTAACTCATGATAAAAATGAGATTCCAAGTACCAGTTATGAAGGTGTTCCTAACAGAGTAACAGTAGAGAAAAATAAATCTAATGAAGACCAAGACATTGTGAAAAACCATAATTAATCATACAATAGAAGACACTGAAAGTGAAACTGATGACAGTGCAGACGAGTCTCCATTAAGAAAAAGCACAAGAAAAAGAGCTTGGAGAGTGGAGCATAATATAATAGAGCCGAAGACTAAGAAAGTCTGCAAAGGAGACAACTGGCCTAAAGGAGCTGGAGGATTGAAATTCAAAATAGTGAATACAGCAAAAGAGCAAGAAGATCAAGTGAACGAGATTACCAGTCAAAAAGAAACACTGGGAAAGAAAATAAAGACTATTCAAAGGCCAAAGAGAGTGAGACGTCCAAATCAGAAGTACAATTCACCTGAATGGACATATATTGTCTTGCCACCAATTGTTGAAGTAAATAGCAGTCAAGAAAATCTGTATGACCCAAAGCCAATTGGGAAAAGTGAGTAAGGAAGTCAATTAAGAAATAAAAAGTTAGGTGCTCAAATTATATGTTATAAAAGTAACAAGTCTGAAGTCCTGTGAGACGATTACTGTGAATATAGAGGAGGTCAGAGTTGACACAAGGTCAAAGAAAACTTGTTAGAAAAACTTAAATATAACTTAATCTAGAATAGAAACTGACACAAGGTCAAATAATTTTTTTTAGAGTGCTGAGTAGTGTGAAACTTATAGGTGACATAAGGTCAAAGAAACGTTGTTAGGGAAAATGACAATGAACAATCATCAAACGAAATGCTCTATTTTTAGAAAATGGTGTAGAGGTTTTACCATTTGTATGAGTTTGTTAGTGGTAATTTGGACAATATTAGCTATTGTGATTCCTTTTCAAACTAGTTTAGCAAAATTAAAAACGAATGTAAGCTCAAGTAAGCAAGTTGAGAAAGGAAAAGTACCTGATATTCACATATATAATCCAGAATTGCATCAAGATAAGTCTATTAGTGATTATAGTAAAAACTGTTTTTCGAAATTATTACTTGAATATATTAAAACTATGAATGTAGATGACTGCTATGTGTGTGTAAAATTACCAGCATCAGTGTCAAAAGGGGTGACCTATCACCATCTTCCTCTTACATATGGAGTAACTTGTAGTGTAATTGCAAGCTTGTATTATAAAACTGGAAAGCTGGAATATCAACATTCCAATGTGGATGAAATATTTGCAAAATTAAAGATTGACAATACATTAAATAAGGGAAAGCATGCAGAGGTAATGGGAGAATATTTCTTAGAAGTAGATGAATTAACACATGAATATGCTTTTACTCATAATTTGACATGTAAAATGAGAGTTGAGGAGAAAACCTTTTTAGGCATGGTCGAGGAAAGAAGAATTGCTTATAAACGTAAAGAGAAAATGGACCACGAAAAATCAAAATATTATATGTTTGATGATGAGAATATTGAGGAAAAAATGTGAATGTAGCAATAAATATAGATGCACCAATGATGGGAACATTTTGTATTAGAAGAGACAACACAATGTATGACAATTATTTTGTGGGTGCAAGTCAATGTGAAGATACCTATAGAATTTTAGGGGGCTGGGGATTTAAAGGAGGAAATGATCCTGTTTTTCCTGGAATTTATTTTATTTGTGGGAACAGAGATTATTATAGACTACCTAACCACTGGTATGGGACATGTTATGTGGGTTTAGTCTTTACTAAAATGTTCATGTAGATAGAGGTACTAATGGAAAGCATGAGATAGGTAAAGTTCTTAGTCAAAAAAGAAGAAAAACTGTGTTAGAAATAGTAGGTGATGTGTTTGGAGCACTGATACCAGCAGTGGGAATTTCGTTCAATGCAAATAGAATTAGAAAATTGTCCACAATTGTTGATTGATTATCAACAGACACTGCAGGAGGATTCCTGATGGTGAATACTGAAAAGATTGCTATGAGGACTATGGTTTTGCAGAATAGACTTGCTCTTGATATAAGTTAAGCAAAAGAGGGAAGAGTCTGTGGGATCCTGAAGGTGCAACATTGTTGTACTTATATCCCAGATAAAAGTCAGAATATTGAGAAATATATTATAAACATAACAGATTTACCTGGAGAAATTGAACCACTGGAGGTTGAAGGTGTCCTTGAAAAGTTGGGTAAAAGTTTTTCAGCAATTAAGCATTGCTTTCAAGAAATAGATAGTTCAATTATAGGTAAAATACTAATTCCAATAACAGTTTTAGTAATAGTGATTTTCATGGTAAGATTATGTTGTATATATAAAGTCAGACAAGATTTTAGAAGGTCAATAAAGAAAAGAAATGAAGCACAGCAGGCAAGAATGAGAGAAAAGAACGTAATAGAAATGGAAAAGATAAAAGAAAAGGTTTTCAAAGATTCAAAAGAGAAAGAGACAGAAGTATAGATGATATTAACAAGAAAGGGAACAGAAACATGTTCAAGTAAATTTTACAAAATTTTGGGAGATATTTGGTGATAAAAACACCAGATGAGGGAATTGATGGAGCAAGGTGGCAAACACAAAATGTTGTGTACCCCTCATGAAGTCAATGTCCCATAACAATAATGTTTACTAATTGCATATTTTGTGAAAATAATCAACCATAGAGTAAGATGCACACGTTATTTTATTATTATTTTTATTATACACGGGGAATACTAATTCTGCTTGTATGTCGCAATAATACTAGCTAATATGTATTGTTATTGTGTTGTGGATTAATGCATAGCTTCAATATAAACAAAATGCTATTTAAATGTGCTTTTGTACATGTTTTGTGAAAAGAGAGGGTCGATTATGTAAGTATAAAACGCATTTGTGTGGCATATTGCTAGGTAACGACTAATGGGAAACATTAGCATGGTGGCAGATGAACAGAATGTGTTTCATTACTATATTTAACATATATTTTTGTTTGTTTCTATGATAGTTCCGAATGTGGCCTGTGAGGCCTAGGGAGAAAATGGCCACTCTGACCTACTGCGAGTGGGTATCTGTTTGCGCAGGCGCGTCAAAGACTTCTGCCAGCGCAAGCGAGCTGACTGTGCTGGAGGGAGAGTTCAAGGCTACCTCACCCGGAACCTAGGATTTGTGCCAAGCATGAATGATCGGATGCTCAAACCATGGGAAAGAAGGGCAATGTTGCTAAAGTGTGATGTGCCTAGGCTACGGACTGTCTAAACAAAAGACTTTTATAATATTAGCTGAATCATGTGAATAACAAATGCTGTAATGGTGAGGAAGTGCTCATCTACCCCGAATTTATCCAATCAGAACACAAGATGGTGATGTTAGTTACTTTTTTAGATAGATTAAGTTGAGAAATAAGGTATAAAAACCCCTGGACTTGTAAGGTTGGGGTCGCTTTTTCCATTTCTATCAGAGATGTTGCCCGTTAACTGACTGATTCCTGGATGTAAGAACTCTTATGTTTTTCCTATTTGTTTGCTTTGCAGGACTGTTAGGATAAGATGAGGGTGTTAGTCAGGGATGTTAGGAGAGATTGAATTTGGAACTATCTGTTCTTTGCTAAACTTGACTGAATTCTATAATAAAGCAATTTTTCTGAGCTCTTAATAAAATGATCATGTTTTTGAAATAAAGTTTAAGAATTATTGAATAAAGAATCACTAAATGCGTAATGTCGGACATACTAAAAGTTTGCTTTGAATAAAAATTAGAGAAATGAAGAATTAAAAGCTGGTCTTTGTTTCTTCCTACGCCTAATTTTGGTTCTAGCAGATCCATTGCCATTATGGTGGTGTGTCTGAATAAAAGTGTTTAATATGAAACCATGGTAAATTGTTTTGAACTTTTAGTGTAAATATTAAATAGGTTTTAGATGCTCCACCAAATGTTACAGCATTTCTCCATTGCGATTCACCAGAAGCCTTGAAGCCAAGTGTAAGTGAACAGGGTAAATGTGCAGTGTTATGGACCCCTCTGGTGCATGTTTTGAGTGTTTAAAGGTTTCAGGGAAATGGTGAGTGATGATTCGAAATAATTTCTGGAGCCGCGCTGTAGCACCAGCGCACTTTCGCATACACCCTGTTTTCCACGTGTCCCTGTTAAAACCTTCTCAATGCCCGGTTAAGAAATGTCCTGTGCCTGTTTGGGTTCAGCAGGATCCCAAATACAAAGTTAAGGCGGTATTGGACTTCAAGCAAGGTAGGAAGAAACTATGGTATCTAATTGCATGGAAGGGGTACGGCCTGGAGGAGAACTCATGGGAACCCGCTGAGGCGGTGCATGCTGCTCGTTTGGTGGCGGCATTTCACAAAAGGTGTCCGAGTAAGCCTGGTGGCAGTCAGCGTCCCTCGTGAGGGGGTATGTTCTGTCAGGTATTTCACGGCCGGTAAACACTGCCTGCCAGTGTGGTAGAAAAAGCACCTGGCTGCAGGAGACTACGTTTCCCAGCAGGCGGAGCGGGAGTCACGTCTCACGTGACCTTGATGCTCATCGGACCCGGATATAGGGGCAGTCAGGAAATGAGAAGCTGCTGATTATCCTGGCAGATTTCTTGCAGGCGGCTGTCTCGAGCGCAGGAGCTTGGTGAGGTAAGAGTGCCTTGGGCACTTCCTGGATCTGTTTTTCCCGCGTACTTTGTGCACATTATACTTGGCCGGGTTCTCCTGCATAAAGTACTGTTCCTCTGTTGGCAGAGACCGCCATGTTCGGCATCTCATGCAGACGAACACTGTTTGTGTCTTCCTGAGGGGCTCTAATCTAGTACACTCTTATGTTGGATGAGATTTGCGTTTCGCGGTCTCGTGCAGAGGAGTCCTTGGTTGCCCGATTCAGATAACCCCCACCCACCCGTGTACTCCATGTTGGCGAGACCTCCTTTGGGGTCTCATGCATGGAATTCTGGGCGTTTTCTCTTTAAAGCTGCTACAGTAGCTCTGGACTTCTTTTTTGAACTTTGTTAGTAGGTGTGGAGTACTGAACAGGATTGTCTCCCCACCTTTAAAGTCCACCTCAGTGACCAGAGTAACACAGAAGGTTACTACAACTGAGGATTGGGATCTTCTGTAATGCTTGTTTATGAATACTGACAGGTATGGAGCGTTAACATAGAGTTGTGTGCGTTCCTAACAAACCTATGTCGGCTCTGCAAGAGCATTGTACAAGGAAAGGATTGTATTAGTGCCTTCTTTAAGTTTTACATTTGGTTGTCCGCCTTGTTTCTTTTCCTAGGAGAGAGATACTGACGGGGAGCAGGACGACCCTGCTTTGCATACACGGCCACGCAGTATGTACCCTAGGGTAGGTAAGGGGAGAAAGTTTAAACACTGGTGACCAATGTGCTTAAATGGTATGCTACTATAGACTTTCACCTCCAGTAGTTCATGCTGGAAGCTTTCAGCCACCCTCTTCTCTCTTCTAGTATTGCTACATCCTTCTTTTTCTCTACAGGTAGATCATTACTTCCAATACATATGTTAATGTAGAGGTATTTCATTTGTCTGTGTGTTTTATTTATAGAAGGATAGTGACGGTGTCCTTTGTTTTGTCATCCACAGATCTCCCTCCTTGCTGTTCCTACCCTTTCCTTCCCTCGCTTGAGTGTCTTACTAGTCCGCATGTATTTTATATTCCGGACATGGGACGGTCGAGAGGTGCATCAGTGCACCCTTTTGAGCATCGGTACAGTCCCTATGAAACTGGAAGGTGGTACCTGATACCTGCATGGCAGCCAATTCTTGCACCAGAGCTGGAGAAGAGGACAGGAATGCATCATTCCTGCCCTTTTCTTTTGACTAAGGGCAGTGTAGCAAGAAGACGTATGGCGTTACTCTATGCCAAAAGTTTGTAAATGAGGCCCAGAGTCTTTTACTAAGCCCAGTATTCCCCATATTTCCCAGAGCCAATTGCCATCCCAGGAGAACTACAACAATGCAACACTACACAAAAGTGTAGCTAAGTACTAAAATCAACACAAATCAGAAATGTAATAAAACATTGTTCAATCCTAAAAGAGTGTTAACAGTTCATTCAGCTTTTACTGTTTAACAGTTCATTCTTCTTTCAATTAAAATAAATTTATGAAGGGGGAGACCTTAAAAAATGTTAAAAGGGGGGTGTGGCCAAGATGGCGACCTGATCGGACGCAGGTCTCAGTGGCTCCCTGCCCTGATCTCTCCTGGAGCCCCTTACAGTGCAGCCTGACCCCCCCCGAGCACCACGTACCTCGGCTGCCAAGTGACTGAGATCGACTGTCGCCCCCTGGTGTTGTCACTAGGTCTGTGCGACCCCCGGAACTGCTTTGAAGACAAAAGGCTGCTCAGCCGCGACTTCCGAAATGGCGGCCGTCCCGGAGCAGTGTCCTGCTTTGCGCCTACCTTGCACCGGCCTCCAGTCATCGACGGGACCGGTCTGCCGCCTGCGGAGCCTGCAAAGAAGCCCTACTGTCCGCGGCCCTGGGTCTAGGGTTGACGCGGAGTGCTGGCTGCCACCATTGTGACTCGGCTGGTGGTGTGAGGACTCGGGGGGCATAATCGAGCTCCCGGTGTGGGGACCAGCTGGGCCCGGGGGCCGCGCTGCGCCGGCGAGGTGGTGGCGGGGCCACGCGCTTTCCAGTGGCACCATTGGACACTGAGGCCCTGTCCACTGCTTGCCCTCCGCGCATTTAATCACCCGGGGGACGGCTGAGGACAAAGGTTGATACTTGGTGAGCGAGGCCTACCCCGGTGCACGGGCCTGTCTGTCTGCTCCCACCCACTAGCTGGTGTTCATCATAGGCCAGAAGCGAAACACCGGGGATCCCTGAAGAGGCCGTCCGCTGACTTGCTGCCCCTTGGTGTCCCCGGAGCTGTAGTTGCGGGGCCTCGGCCTCTCGGCTGCACTAACACAAGCAACGACGCGGACCGTGGTTGCGCTCTTACACCACTAACTTTCTCGGTTCTCCCCAAACTCCCTGTTCGCCACCAAGAGAGAGCAGATAGAAGGCTAAAAGTGACATAACAAGCCTCAGAAAGGGACTCGGACACTCCCCGAAAGGCTAGCAATGACCCAACCATGAGGGCAGCGTGCGGGCAATCCCTGACGCGGCGGCCGGCCGCCTCGCTCCCAGTCGCGGATCCCCGAGACAGCAGTGACGGAGCCATTCTCCCTGTAGCATAGATTGGAGTAACCCTTGCAATTTTCAAGCCTCTACATTTATTCCCAACCCCCTGAAGGCCAACGGGTAGGGCCTCTCCAGCGGCTGAACACGGCATGGCAAGCCTCAGGGATTAAAAAGTGACTCAGACACTCCCGGAGATGCTGGCAAAAACCCAACACAAGACTGGCAAAGAACCACCTTCCCCTGAGGCCGCAAGAACACCGCCAGAGCCATCTGGAGACCACGTGCCAATCACCAGGTCCTTTCTGGAGACTTTGTTCAACTCCCTCAGGGATGACTTCAAGTCCCTGAAGCAGGAAGTGGCCAGAGAGGTTCGGGAACTCAGGAGAGACGTGGAGGGTCTTGGCGAACGAGTGGTCGCCATCAAAGAGGCTGACCAGACTAGGAGCAGCGAAATCGAACAGCTCCATCAGGAAGTCCTGAGACTTACGGATCAACAGCTAGACCTCCAGGCCCATGCAGAGGACTTTGAAAATCGCTCCCGTCGCAACAACATACGGGTCCGGGGGTCCCTCAGAAAGCAGTAGGGGCGGATGTCACTGGCTACCTACAGGATCTTTTCCGCAACATCTTAGGGGAATATGCAGACTTTGTCATCCGGATCGACAGGGCACATAGAGTGGGGCTTCCCAGGCGTGCGGCCGCCCCGCCGCCGGACATCTTAGCCGTTCTTACTGACTTCCCGCTCAAGGAGATGATTCTTCGGAAGGCCAGGCGAGCGCAACCTCTTCAATTTCGAGGTCACCCTGTCGCCCTATACCGGGACCTCTCGGCCATCACACTACAAAAACGAAAACCATTTAAAGTGGTGACGGACTTTTTGTGGTGGCAAGAGGTTCCATACTCCTGTGGCCACCCATTCCGGCTGATATTTAAATGGTATGGGGCCCTACACCAAATGCGTTCACTCAAAGACACTTGTGCTCTACTGGGACTTGACTTGGAGGAGGACATGCCACTGGTGAGAGCATCGCAGGGGCCATCTGGAGGAGACTGGCAAACAGTGGGCCGCAGACAATCCCCGTCGAAACGTTTGAAGCCTGAGGCCCACATCATTACGCAGGAGAGGGCAACGGCCGTGGCGGAGGTGGCCAGGGAAATTATCACCCTCTAAATTATTTCTACACCCGGTGGGGGGGTTGATCATAGCGCATACCATGCTCACGGGCTGGGGGGTGCCGGGCGGGGGGCCACGATTGTCGCCGCTGGACATGACCCTTGTAAGTAACTTTACCACGACCCTGTGTGGACTGACAGGACTGGGACTATGCATTCTTATGGTTTGGGGGTTGGGGAGTGGGCGGTGGGTGGGGGGGATGAGCATTCGGGTCTGGGAATTGGGGTTCACGTTTCGAGCTCCCGGGGTTGGAACCAGGTTGGGGAGTTTGGGGCATGGTTTCAGTTGGGGTTGGTTTGGGACAACGGGTGGGACTGCGGGTGGGAACCAGTGTGCCAAAAGGGAATTTCCAGAGACGAAATTGCTATACTCTACACTTGTCTCCTATTGCCTTGCTTGCTTTTTCAGCTAACACCTTCTCTTCGCTCACCTCTCAATGTGTCTTTATTCACACACGACGCTTCATGTACACTTCCGAGACCAGGGTGCCAAGGGGTCTTCCTGTGCTGACTAGCTCACTACATCTCCATTTGCCACAGAGGCGTGTTTCTGATTTTGCGACATTCCATCTACCCTCCTTACTATGGCTGACTCCAGTTTGAAGGTGCTGACCCTCAAAGTGAAGGGGTTGAATAATCCTATCAAAAGGAGGGCTGTGATTTCATACCTAGAGAACTCGGGCCGGGATTTGTTTATGACAAGAAACTCACCTTTTGCCTTAGGACTGGCAAAGGATGCGCTCCTGTGCCTTCCCACAACAGTTCTTTTCCTCTCTCCCAATGAAGAAAGCTGGGGTGGCCGTTCTAGTATCTAGCCACTTCCGGGGAAGGGTGGAGGACAAGGCTGGGGAAATCAAGGGTCGCCTCTTGGCTTATACCTTTCTAATAGGTGACCGACGCCTGACGATAGGTTCCATCTACGCCCCGAATACGGGACATGAGGCTTTTTTAAAAGACGCAGTTTCGGAGTCACTTCAACCCTCTAATTCGCTCTTGCTCATGGGGGGGGGACCTCAATTTGGTTATGGACACGAATAAAGGCAGGTCAGGGCATCGCTATGGAGACTCGGGCGCTATCACAGCCACCGGAACAGAATGGTTGCGGGAGGGAGGCCTGGTGGACCTCTGGAGGACCAAACGTTCTAACGCGACGCAATTCACCTTCTATTCCCATGTGCACCGCACATAATCCAGGTTAGACCATTACTTGAGCTCCTCTGAGCTACTTGCGATACTCGGCGATGTTTGCATAGTGCCTGCGGCCCTCTCGGGCCACGACGCGGTGGAGCTATCGCTCAAGATCCCAGCGCCCCTCCGCCCCCATGGGTCATGGTGACTACGCGAAACCCTCCTACAGCGACCAGAATTCACCAAGCAGCTTCATAAATGTATTGTTGACTACTTAGAAAAGACCACTGCGGGTGTGGCTCTGCACCCCTTAGTTTGTTTAAGTTTCCTTTAATTCATTTACGTTTGGTAATGTGGTTGGTGCTAAATGCGATACTCCCTCTGAGCATGGGCGGTACTATAGATCCAAACACGTGTTGCTTGAGCCCAAGCTTCACTCTCACATAGCACTCAGGGTTCTTCTTCATACAATGTAAAATGATTGTGCTTCACATATTCTTCATGTTATTATTTCCTTTATTATTTTTCTTTAATTGTCATTTTTTGGTTACTTATTTCATCATTAACCTCTTATTTCTCATATGTTGGTAACGTTTTCTTATATAACATATGCCCAATGCATTTCAAGCAAAAATGCCCTTCCTCCTCTCCACGAACCCGGCAGGGAGAGAGAACCGCGATATGCGCTGGTACACAGCTTACCCGATGCGTACAGCTTGAGAACTTTAACAAGAAGAACGAAGTCCCCTGAGGAAGGGCATTTTTGCTTGAAATGCATTGGGCATATGTAATATAAGAAAACGTTACCAACATATGAGAAATAAGAGGTTAATGATGAAATAATTAACCAAAAAATGACAATTAAAGAAAAATAATAAAGGAAATAATAACATGAAGAATATGTGAAGCACAATCATTTTACATTGTATGAAGAAGAACCCTGAGTGCTATGTGAGAGTGAAGCTTGGGCTCAAGCAACACGTGTTTGTTGACTACTTAGCCATTAATGATTAATGAATCCGGAGACATCGATGTCAGCTCTGTGGGGAGCCCTGAAATCGGTGGCCCGCGGTGAACTCATCGCAATAGCCGCAGCAGAGGCCAAGGACCGTAGGGCAAAGAGAGACGATCTCACCGCTCGGGTTTCTGAACTGGAGAGGGTTCATAGCCGCACCTGCGCTCCATGGGTCTGGAGGCAGTTGAAGGCAGCCACAGCCCAACTAGCCAGCCTAGACACTGACAGGGCAGAATTCGCTGCTCTCCACCTCCGCCATACGTATTATGTTGGGGGTAACAAAACCGGCCGCTTACTTGCTAGCGCCCTGAAAGCCAAAACCCAACGTTCAAAAATCTCCGGCCTTACAGACGACTCAGGCGTAATCCTCACTGAGGAGTCTCAGGTCGCGGAGGCGTTTCGGACCTACTATGACTCATTATACGGGGCCGACGCGGTGTCCCTCGAGGAGGTCGATGCTTATTTGGACTCGGCAGCGATCACCCAGCTGTGTCAGGCAAACACAGACGCTCTAGACGCCCCCATCCGTCTAGATGAGGTGCTGGCCGCTATATCCCGCCTTCTCCCGCTTAAATCCCCGGGACCGGACGGCTTCTCGGCTGGTTTTTACAAAACCTTTAGTCAGCTGCTAGCTCCTGTCCTCACCCGGATTTAAACTCCTTTGAAGGCCTAAGCTCCATCCCCCTGGATATGTTGGCAGCCGAAATAGTGGTGCTGCCTAAACCGGGTAAAAAACCCACACACTGCTCCGCGTTCCGCCCTATTTTGTTGCTCAACCTGGACCTGAAACTCTTTACCGGAATTTTGGCTGCACGTCTTGGTCCGTGCCTGCCTGGGATCTTGGAGCCTGACCAATCGGGCTTTGTTCCTAACCACCAATGCAGCGATAACACCAAACGGGTACTCCATCTGATAGACAAGGCCCATTTCCAGGACTCGGATTCTGCACTGTTGGCCATCGACGCTGAAAAGGCGTCCAATCGTGTTGACTGGACCTACTTACAGCGAGTCTTGACGCGCTTTTGGCTGGGAGACCGCTTTCAGTCCTGGATCGCCTGCTGTTACCACCGCCCCCAAGCTAGGGTCCGCTTGGGTGGCCTCTGATCAAACCCGTTTGAAATCAAGCGTGGCACAATTCTGGGGTGTCCCCTCTCCCCCCTCCTGTTTGCCCTGTACATAGAGCCCCTTGCGCAGAAGATCCGGGATAACCCTGCTATCCGTGGCATCACCTTCGGCCGAGACATAATAGCCACTCTCGGCCATTCAGACTGCTCTGTACCCGCTTTTTTGGAGGAGTTGGACTCCTTTGGTGCTGTCTCAGGCTTCAGAATCAATAGGGGGAAATCCCTGATATTACCTCTGGGCAAAAACGCCCACCCTGGCGGGTCTGCCTCCACATATGGGGGCGATCTCCAGTTCACCACACAACTCCCATACCTGGGTGTCACTTTCACTTCCTCGACGGAGTCGACGATAGCACTTAACTACAAAACCTTCACTGCCCAGATCCGAACTGACCTCACGCGTTGGTCAAAGCAACCCCTCTCCCTACTGGGGTGAGTCGCAGCGGTAAAGATGTCAGTTCTACCTAAGATCTTATATCTCTTTCAAACCCTCCCCGTCGCGCCCCCCACTGGCGTCCTTGCCGACCTACAGGCTGCCCTCCACCATTTCATCTGGGAAGGGAAAAGGTCACTCTTACATAAACGGCTGGCATACCGGAGCACGGATGAAGGGGTCTTGGATTCCCCAACCTATTGCAGTATTTCCAGGTCTCTCAGCTCTGCTATTTTGTGGAATGGTATAGGCCGTAATCCGAGAAGAGGTGGCTGTTCCAGGATAGGGCAATGGCCCACGGATGGACATCTTATTTCAGACATCTACAAAATGCTCACGCCCCCAACCACCCCAGGCAAAACAGCGGGTCAGAAACTTTGGGAGGCTGAACTTGGCAGGGCACTGACATCTAGAGAATGGAGCTATATATACTACAGGGCCTCACACACCACACGCAACACTGCAGGCAGGGAAACTGCGGTGAAGCTGGCCATGTATTGGCATCTCACACCGGCCCGGCTTCATAAGGGGAACCCGACCCGCAGCGCATTGTGCTGGAGGGGATGTGGGGAACGAGGCACATTAACCCATCTCCTCTGGGACTGCTGTGAAGTCCGGAGCTATTGGGAGGCGGTCCTGGACGACATTGACTCCACCTTTGACACCGAAATCCCAAGATTCCCAGCCTACACCATCTTGGGCCTACCTAACGCACTCACTTTTCCCTTGAAATCTACCCGGGGTCGCCAAATGGGGATCGCCATGCAAGCGGCTACGCAACATGTCCTATCGCTCTGGGGTTCGACCACCAGGCCCACACACACGGGATGGCTACTAACCACGGGGGTAGTGGGCGTAGTGGGGCTCTGCGGAGCTACGCGGAATGGGCAAGAAGCTACGCCCACTCCCGCACTCCGCGTAGCCCCACTACGCACCTCCCTCCCGCTCTCCAATACATACGTTATTTAAGCAAAATACCCTAAATAAACAAGTTTAAAGCAGTTACCGTGTCCGGGGCTCGTCCGGGGCTCCCTATTGGAATAGCGTCCCGTCAAAGATACCAATGAGCATGCGCGGCCGCCCGCGCATGCGCATTTCTCCTGAGAAATGCGCATGCGCGGGCGGCCGCGCATGCGCATTGGTGTCTATGACGGGACGCTATTCCAATAGGGAGCCCCGGACGAGCCCCGGACACGGTAACTGCTTTAAACTTGTTTATTTAGGGTATTTTGCTTAAATAATGTATGTAGGGGAGGGCGGGAGGGAGGCGGGTGGCGGCCGACTCGGCTACGCACACGGAGTGGGCGTAGTGTTGCCCGGCTACGCTGTCTCCGCAAAATGCGTAGAAGGCAACACTACGCCTACTTCGCGGGCGTAGCCGATTCGGACGCCCAGGGCTAATGGCTACACAAACTCTGGTTCACTTTGGGGATGGAGCGCATTCAGGCTACACTTACACACACCACAGCTGCATTTCGAAAGATTTGGCTTCCGTTGCTATCCCTCTTGTCCAAAGAATTTAATGAGATCACATGCCCCAGATATCTCCGCATTCTGCGTCTTACCAAAGCTACGCATGACCCTCTGTGATCTCATGTATTATCACAATATCCACAACTTGATTGCTTCTGAGATGGTTTCTCGCGCATGGCACACTGGTTGGGGTGGGGGGGAAGGGGTTGGTTGGGGTCGGGGTTGGGTTCCTGGTTTTTGTTCTTACAACTCTGCTCTCTTACACTGCCTATCATTTGTTTCCTTGGCATCATACCTCTGCTATGGCATATGTACCTCCCCTACTGTTCGATTTACAGAGAAGACGTGCCTGTCTGTCTCGTTTGCACTATATGCCTAATGCCTTTCCATCGTAATGTGATGCCTATTTTTGCTCTTAAAATCAATAAAACACATTTGAAATTAAAAACACGTTAAAAAATGCCCTCCAGGCTGAGCAGTAAAGATCGTCTGCACCGCTGCCTTCCTTCTATATATGGAATGTGCATAACCTAGAGCTCTAATAACCAAAATGGTGCCTCTTGTTGAACCATGAGGAGGAGAAATGGCTGCACTAGTTCTCGAAAACACAGACGAGTAAGAGAGTCTGTGAGTAAAAAACAGTCTTTCACTATGCCCCAACTAACTTGCTGAATTGTTGAACACAATAGGCAGTACTAAGTACCATCATTTCAAGTTGAAACATAGAGCTTCTTCTCTAAATTGTGCTCTATGCAGCATTTAATATTAACTCTACAGTCAATCTTCAGAAAATATATAGGTGAAATTTCTTCCCGTGTTAACTCATGCACATGAATGTTTTCCAGGGCTAATTCGCTCATTGGTTGGACAATGCTCAATGTGCCTTATTCAAGCATCTCTTTGCCTCACTGTTTTTAACAAGATGATATTCGCTTAGATTAAACTTGATTTGACCAAGAAAACACTAGCTGCAGCGTCAAGCTTTGCAAAATATTGTCACAGCACCAGCTTGTATCCATCTGATACAGTAAAAGCTGACGTTTTAGAAAGGCTGCAGCATATCTATTCCTCCTCTCATCCCTATGCCAGGAAATTCATAAACAATAGGCATTACTTGTGGTTAGAGAAGGGGAGGATTGATCATGGGGCCAATCAAGGCAGATGGAAGGAGGCATCTGGTGCATTTATGGTTCCTCACATTTAGCTATTCAGAATATTTATATCTTTAATATGTATTTAATGTATTTATTAGCAAAAAATAAATTACGTACCGTTCATCACCTCAAAGACGGAAGCCAAAAGGGTAAGCACCTGCTATATTTTTCCAAAATCAAGATGGTATTCACATTGGTAAGAATCCCATCCCAAACAAGAACAAATGAGAACTGGCACATGGCAATACATTTTAAACTCTCGTATATCAAATACGTCTACAGTGAAGAATCTTGCTTCCAATAGCCGTTGTTTACCTACTCTCGTCTTGCTCAGTGTGAATACTATATTGTGCTGTGATCATCTTTGGAAAACTATCTTCATTGTATCAGTTGAATCTCTTCAGTAGTACAGAGTGTTTCTGGAGTACTGCCATCTGTTTTTGCATTCATTTGGATATTTTGTCTAAGGTGATCTTGTTTCGTAACTGATTATTCTGAACTACATTTTTGGTTGTGAAGTGGTAATCTCTGAATCTTTGAATTCATTTCTTGATTAAAGGATTTCAAATTGCAATCAGTATTATTCAAGGTAATTGATGGATTTATGTTCTAAATGTAGATAGCATTACATTGCTGAAACGTCAAATTATTCATCTGCAGCCTATAATATGTCATATGCTGCAGGTGAATCATTTGACTTCACGAGCTCGGATAACTGCAGAGTTTCATCCGACTCTTAAAGATAAATCATACACAGTATTCTAAATACTTTTTTGAAGGAGAGTATAAAGTATATTTTGTTTTATAACTTTCATCAGGACTTAAACACATGAGGCAAATCCATACCAGGTCCAAGAGAGGGTGCTAGGCAATGAAGTTTGTCTTTTCCAATTCCCCTTTTCCCTGTATTCTTTGAAGTGACTACTTAGCCTCCTCACAGTACAAGGTGTGTGAGATGAAGAAGCAATACAGTCCAGTCCATGTGTCAGACATTCTTTCCTTGGAGCAACTACCTGATCAAGTCATTGTAGTAAATATAACACAGATGTTGCCACTCACCTCAAAGGGCTTACCTTTCAAACACATTTTTAAAAGGAGATTGCACTTTTGCACGCACACACACGCGTGTGCTTTGTTACATCACTGCCACCATGCAAAGCATATTCTTTAGAGCTATTGTGACCTCAAATCTCAGGTCTGCCTCTCTATGCCCCTTTTAAACCGTATTGGCATACATTACTTAGATAAAGGCTTACACTGATACCATTGATGGAGACCAGATAAGGATGGATAGAGTGCAAAGATGTCCAGTGACTTGGGCCTTTGTGGCAGTTGAATGGGAAATCTATTCCCTTGTCTATAAGCGAACGCCATTGTTTACTAAAATCTTATTTTATTGCTACCGAAGTCTGATCCATCTGCACTGCTGTTAATGTCTACTTGAACAATCCTTCCACACAATAACTGTCAAGGATTGTCAAACATTTAAACCCCAGGCTCGCATCGTGCAGTTGGCTAAAATGGCTTTAGACCCTTCCCTGCTGAGTGCCTTAGCTTGGGCTGTTTCAGCTTCTAGGACACACACTTCTCTTTCATTGATTTGTGCTGGGCTGCGCGGAAGATTGGGCCTCAGTGACAGCCTCATACAAAGTATTTCACAGATTTCCAAAGGCTCAAGTGCAGGCAAATGATGTTGACTGTGATCCTGAGTGCAATGGGGAATGGATGTAGCTAAAAAGAATATATTATACCTCTTTTTTGTTGGCTTTTCATTTTAAGGTAAATACATATAAAGTGTTAAGTACACAACGTAACAGAAGAATACATGCCGGTTAAAAAAAATCGGTGGAAATCCATCTTTTTAGCTCATTTGGTTAATGTGATCATGGCATATGTCTATGTGTGTCTGCATATGTCTTTGTGTGTCAGTCACATGTTATGTTATGTTATGTTATGTTAATAACATTTATTAGGCGCAACAGCTGCCCCAGCAAAGGGGCGTCCTGGCTTGATAACTGAATCCTGGTTTGTGCAGTGGGGAATAGTGTAATGCATTTGTAGTGGTGCGAGATCCCACTCAAGTTATTATTTAAAATTGCATTACACACAGTATAAAATAAACTGCTGCAACATGTGCAAAGAGGTTAAGTGTTTAAGATAATACATGTGTTAAATATATATATAGTGTTATATATATTTATTTATCTATATATATTTTTAGAACTATGCAATCAGACTTGCAATTTTCCATTAGAGAATACTTCACAGAACTCACCTGACACCAGTACATTATCTCTCTAAAATAATAAATCTTAGTTACCATGAAGCTTCAAATGACTCCATTAATAAAAACCATATATTGGCTCCGAAGCAGCCTTTGGATTTGCTGATTAACCCATGGCATAAATTGTCATTTCTTACGGGTAGCAGGCCCACTGGTGGGAAGGTTTTTTCCTCTTTCGCTGGCTGCCTCTACCTTCGTGTCACAGAATAGAGACCCTTCCCTTTCAGCCAGAGACTCCGAAAGCTCTGGGTTTTTTTTCTAACAAAATTGATTAGGAACTGAGGGCCATATGTACATATTTTAGGAATAGCGATTGCCTAATTGTGATTCATCAGGAATCACATTCAGGAAAACATTTATACATCCCATTCAGATCGGTATTTAGAAGGAATGCCCTAAACATGCCCCTTCCAAATACTGAATCACAAATACAAAATTGTGATTCGGTAATATATTACCGAATTGCCGTTTGTGTTATGCACATATGAAAAAAAAATTGCGGTTGGAAAGGTCTTGATTGCGCCGTTTCCGACCACAAAAATGGTGTATACATATGGCCCATAGTTTCCAGTAGATCCTGCACAATTCAACCACTAAGGTCCACGAAAAGCTGTTAACCTGCAGAGGAGGCAGTGTTTCATTTTTCATTGCTTCTTGCGCTTCATGGTGTTGCGCTTTCTCTGCCTTTACAGCCCACTTGCAAGGTTCCCAGAGAAAACATGGACTCCTATTGGGAACTGTGTAGAGCACCATTCCAGTGTGGGCAACTTAAAGAGGTCCAATATTCATGCAATCAGATTTACTTGGTGGAAGAACAACTAAAACCAATTTTACTAGCTGGAAAATCCAGCAAGTAAAATCCCTGTGGGAAAAGCGTAAGGGTGGGCAGAGCTGGTCTAGTGCCTCTACATGGAGCTCAACAGCGTTTGAAACAAACTCCATGAAGCTCCGCTTTGCTCCACTTTGCTCCGCTCCACTTTGCTCCCTCCCTACTCCCAAATTATTTACAGTTTTAAAAAGAAGGCACTTACATGTGTGGCTGCCTTCTTTTTTGCAATTTAAATGATTTGGGAGGGTGGTCCGCTGGGTTACTCTGCTCCACCACAGAGTCGGAATTTTGCCAACCTTCGTAATTGCAATGAAGCGCTGAGTAGACAAATCTCCACAAACTCCGTTGTTGGAGTGGAGTTACCCACCAAGGGTTAGGCAAAAGGCAAAGGGGGTCTTCATGTCAGCCAATATTCTCCACTCTTTCCTTCACTCTCCTCATCCCCTTGCCCTAACCCACCTTACAACTGCCCCACGCACACATTTACCACAGCCCCCTGAACACTTCTACAATCTGCTCACAGCAGGTGGTAAGTGCGTGTGTGTCAAACCCCATGGAAATGGAATACTCTGCAGAATACCACCTGCAAGTGTGTTGTGGGTGCTGTAGGCTCTTTTGTACTGTCAATTTCTTATGGATATTTCCTTCGAAAAATGCTTTTTTGGGTTGATTTGATGCACTCTCTTGGAGCTCATAACTGTCCGAATCCCTGAGATTGCAGGTCCCAAGGCCAGCTCCTGTCACCTTTGTGCATTTCTCTAGCCCCCTATTCTCTGTTTAAATAATATGTATATCCTTTGCATGCTAGAACACAATTAGTTGCAAAATTATTTTGAAGGCAATTTCCTTTTTTACCAGTTATCTAGGCTTGGTGACGTCCTACATGTGTGTGTCTCAATCATTTCATATGAGAACTGCCCAATATGGGGAGCTAACAGCTATTTTATTTTGATTTAGAATATGACAGATTTCTGGCACAGTAATTAACAGGTAGTGATATTGTCTATTGGTTGGCACTCACTTAGTCAATTGAAGAGGACTGGCAGATGAATTACAAATCAAACTCTAGATTTGCCAGGCAAACATCCCAAAATCAGTATGCTTAATATTCTGAGACAACTACATATGTGTAGCCACAAATAAGCATTTTTTACAACATCTCAATAAAAACGACCCTTTGGTCCATAGACAAGCAGGTGTGTTTTTCTGAAGAAGGAATTATAAATATTTATTGAGCTCATTGTCATTTCATGGTGTAGTGTAGTTCCTAGTTTCCCACTAGGCCCTGCGTATTGGAATAACATAAACAGTAGTATCGACGTGGAACTGCGGATATTCCAGGCCTCCACTGACTATGCTAAACTTAATTGGGTTGTGTTACCAACTAGCTCAGAGGTCACTGGAAACTTTCTTCTCTGCATAGGAAGTGATCAGCTTCCTTGGCACAGACAAGAAGGGATTCAGTTTTCCAACAACCGTGCAACATGACAACTTTGCTCCTCAGATCAAGAGTCAATCTCTAGGGTCGTGTGAAACAATAGACATGTATTTCACTCAGTCAGTCTAGTGCAGTTTACTTTCACGAGATGTAGAGAATAGAGAGACGGGCGTTAGTCAATAAAGGGTTAACATTTATTGAACAGTCTTTCTTCTCGTACAAGAGAAATGTATTGCCACAATTGCAATAATTGTTATTATAAAAAGTACGTACAGTAAGATAAGTATTGCGAAATAGAACTATAAAAGCATTGATATGGTTTCTTAGCCATACAATGGTTTAAAAGTAATAAAACATATATACAGTCATATATACATTAGGCTAACCTACTCAACTGGTGCTTCTAACTAAGCCTACCCCAGTGTGCCTGACCTAAGCCTAACACGTGAAAGGGGAGCAAGTAAGTAGCTTTAAGTTAAGTTGGTTTTGCCAAGGTTTGTTTCAAGAATTCTCGTCTAAGGGTTTAGTCAACACCATACCTCTGAATAGAATGATGGAGGATTGGTATCTCCTTCAGGGGTCTCTCTCGATATCCCAGTCACCCGCGAGGGTAAACCGGAAACGCCGTGGCTGGATTTCTCTGCACGAGAAAGGCAGCGGCTTCTCTTCAGCGCGTCGAGGAAGGAGGGGGGACAGCGTCCGCGGGCAGCTGGAATCTGCTGGATGTCTTCGCAGAGGGACGGCTGTTCGGCTCCTTAAGCGTACTGCACCATAGTTCACGCTTTAGCGGCGATAATGGTATCAGCAGCTTCACCACCACAGGATAGCAGGCTGCAGCGACAGAGTGCTAGATTTACCAACACGGGGTCGTGCAGGCAGCTGGCTTCAGTAGCTCGTACAACAGGCATTGCTTAAGGCAACGTTGGTAATATTTATACCTGACAGGTGCCGGGTTTGACGCAAGTTTGCTGGACATAAGACGTCAATTAAAGATGTCACTAGGAAGTGATAGTTATCAGTTGTTCATTAGAGTTCCATTACTAATCAAAACATAGCAAGCGGGGATTTCCAGGTTTGCTGAGTTTTTATCTTGTTGAAGAACTCGGAGTGTTATCTAGGAATATCAGATAGTGACTACTGCTCTGTCATTGCACTAATTGGTCGCAAAGGAAGTGGCAGAGGGAACTATGCTGGAATGTGGCTCTGTTCGTGTGAGGCCAGAGATGACTTTTCAGAAAATCGCACTTGAACGGTTATGCCAATATAGGGAATAAATGGATGTATAGCCGAATAGGGGCATAAGGTCACAGTATCGATCAGGAACCTAGATAAACACGCAACACCCACTCCACGGGTTAATGTCCATCCAAATTACTAAAACTAAAGCAATTAGATGCATGTGTAACATTGCCCACCCCAAAATACATAAATGCATTCGAAATAGGCGTACTTCTAATACATGAATTTAGGTACTGTACGTTTTTTTAAAGCATAGTAATCATTCAAAAAATGATTGCATATGAAATCAATGAACGATTATGCAAAAGGAATTACACATGAAGTATCTCTGACAGAAGAAAAGCGAGATAAATCATCACATAAAAATGCATTGTAATAACATGTGTGCTAGAGGCTGGTGTAATGTTGTTATGTCTCTAGACGTGTTTAGAAATAGAAGTGTGAAGCTTCTGTTCTCTAAGAATAGTTTTTACGTTAAGCAAAGAATTGTTCGTGCCAAAAAAGGTCAATATTAGAAAAATTGTCCAATTCAAAGAAAATAGATTTTCAAAGCTCTTGGCAGTTTTTGTTGATCAAAACTGAAGGCCGAATTCAGAGTTCATGGGAACGCTGTGTGTTGGAAAGCTTCTAAAAGTTATTGTTTCTCTACGGGTGAGAACATCGTATCAGACAGGCTCTCAAAGAATTGGTCTACAAAATCAGGTGATAGTTCAACCAAATTAGATAGCGCTGTAACTTGGCAGGTGTGAGAATGATTGCTGTCATCATAGTCGGGACCAGCAATGCTCACAGAACGTTGTACCTGGATGATGTTGCTTTTGTCACTCGCTCCACTGTTACCACTTGGCTGTAGCACAGGAGTCTCCACGAATGCCGTCATCAGGATTGGTAGCCGCTGGGGACAACACAATGCGTGAGACGTTATTGGACTGAGCAAAGTATCGACGTCCATTGGTACTGCTGATGGAAGTGAAAGACAGATGTCCAACACGCATTCATCGCCGCAAAGCATACACCGTAGCACAGGTAAAATGCAATTTTGCCATATCGGTCTGAATGAAAGGAACCAGGTCATGTTTAGATCTCTCAGCCTGGCCAATCCAAGGACGTTAGTTATCCTGTCCCGGTAGCGCATTGCTAGGATTGTCTCTTCCATTCCAATGGGAGCTATGTCTGAGCCGAGGCTTGCCATAACGAAGCAGGAGGGTCAAAAATAGAATCCCTGCGACGAGTCCCAAAAATAATGGTATGCCGCCAAAAATGGAGTGCACAAAATTAGGAAAGATTCCCAAAATTGCCTGGAAGGGTGTTAGCAGTCCCGTAAAGACTGTCTTAAATATGCCTGGGATGCTTGTTGCACTAGACATGTTAAGGAGTTGGCTGAACATTTCTACGAAATGCACGGGGCAATTTGTTGATAAAAGGTCATGAACTTCAGTAGCTGTCCTTGCAACTAGAAGATCATACGTCTCTTTAGATGACGTTATAGGCACTGTTGTCTGTAAAAGTACAGATTTCATTTTGCTTAATGTATCAATTCGTATAGAATAGAGATTCAGACAAGGCCAGATGGGAGTCACTATGTCTGGAGGCCCACTCGGAAACAATGCTTGCATACAGCATTTGACCATGGATGTTACTTCTACTAGATAACTTTTCCCTGGCACGAGGCCACAACATCTGTGATCCGTTCTAAGAATGTAACTCCCGTTCGAAAGTTGCATAAAGAAGGGCTCTATCTGAGTTGCAGGTGTGACTAGCTGGTGGCATGAAAGGTTGTTTGAATTTCCATCACATGCTCCGTGTAAATTAATACCCTGACACAAAAGTATACCGCTTAGTGAATGTTTACAATTCTCACCACTAAGAAATACATTTTTGTCACTGTCACTATAGCAAGAATGAGTGTATGGTAATGTCCATTCGGATTTTACATATCCTTTACCCAATTGTTCATACTGGCCAGCAGGTATGTACTCAAGGCACTTTTTAAATCGGAAAGTTGTTATCGGAATTGTGATAATTCCGTGTATTATCCATTCAATGACAGGACTCTCTGACATTGTCAATGGTAATCTCTCGAGTTTTTCGATGCTCAGGATTGTATAGTCTGCTCCTTTCTGTGCCAAACTGATCTGTTTATCAGTAAGGTTAAAACTGGAAAATAATGACGTTGTGTTTATTAAACGCCAAGGCACATAGCCTGAACGAAGATTTTGCAACGTCCAGCCTAATTCTATAATAGAGCGTAATTGAGACTGTCCATGTTGTAACATTAGCAAATCTCTGTCTATCACATCAAAGGCAGAGGATACAATATTGTCCAAAGAATATATTCTGGAAGACAGAGTCGTTAACCCATTGTCTACCACAGAAAGTGATTTCTCCAAATTAATACGATCAATTTCTCGTATTTTTTCAGCAGTTTCAATTTGCTTTACTTTCCAAGCCTCGTTGTAAGCAGCATAGATACTGGTCGCTATGAAACGCTTTTGACGCTGTTTGCGTGGTCCAAGAATGAAATCGCGCAAATCAGCACCATCTTTTAATAAAGACAAGTGTAGCTTAATTTCAGCCAGTGTGGATGTAGTTAGCCATTCTAGGCAGAGTTTCCCTACACTGTATGTTGTTATAATCCCTGGATGCTGTCTCTGGGAGTATCTAGGGTCTAATCTGGTCATTTTTAACCCCTGAGTTTTATTCAGGAATCTATCTTGACAGCTATTTGTGTCTGTAGGCCAGATTAACCACTTTTTCCAATCAGGATGTGTTCTGTTGAAATGTAAAATTTGTGACACGTCTAACTCAATATCTGTGGTTGTATTCTCAGGTATTGGCTTCGGAATAGACGGTGTTTTAAGGTCTTTGATCTTAGCTAGGCCAAGACAAGATGTTTGGTGTATTGTGTCATTTAAAAAATAACATTTGTTCAGGTATCATGCAGGTTCTAAATAGTGCTTCAATGCCTTGCACCTGCCAATCTTTTGTACCCCAAATTGTTTTCGTTTCAATATTATTTTTCCAATAATCAAAACCAAATGTCATCATTTTGTCATAAAATGCTTCTGAATATATCAATTTAGAATTTGTCAGCATTGTTTTCATTCCTGTTTTATCTAACAGTTTATAATAAAACGTTTCTGCATCACTGGTGTTAAACCCTGAGAAGTATTTGAATTTCTCAAAAAATGCTTTAGAACTGCTTTTAGGTGGTGTAGCACAATGTTCCCATTGATTATACATAAAAAACATTTCTAGGCTGTGCAGATTTATGCAAGTAATGATCCCCATAGTGGGTGTAACAGAATAACTGCTCATAACTAGATGAACCTTGTAAATAATCATGATCTGTGAATCTAGCTGACATTACTAAATCAGACATCATGTCATTAATACTGTTAAAGTCCCAATCATCAGAGAATGTACTTGGTGTCACAAAGTCACTTAAGGAAACCTTTAGTTGATGAGGATACTTCAGGATTTCGACCGGACCATATATCTCATAGTCTGTTTTCTCCCATACTACCCCACCAGGTATTGGAATTGCTGTGACATTTACTGTTGACAGTTCTCTTTTCTTCACGTGGGATGATCTGTGTGGTTTCAGGACTAGGTTGATGTTCTGACTTGCTGTGTCCATTGTAATATATTTTCCTTCAATGAATTTTCCCAAACACAGTACCATGATGAGCCAAAGCAGGAGGAAAAATACACCTAAACCGAACCAGAACTCTAGCCAAGGGGAAATTAGGTAGATTTCCTTCAGTTGATGAAAGAGTTCCGTTGCTTTTTCTTTAAAAGTCTTTTTAGTTTCTGGCATCACTTCGGGATCGTTTTGATCTTCAGAGAAGTTGTCGAAGTTGATGAAATAACCAGAGGCAGTTCTGTCAATTGATGGGATTGTTCTTTCAATCTGTCTCTCGGTAGCATTTTCTGATGCCACATCATTGTAGACTGGTGTTGTTTCTTGACGAACTGTTTCAATCTGTGTCTCAAGAGGCACGAGTTCCATGGCATTATTGCATAGTCCTTCATTGTGCACTGAAGGCTGATCGAATGTGATTAGTCTTTCAGTTTGAACCTCTTGGATTGTTGCAAGTTTGGGTATTCTGTTGTTTCTTGGGAGTCCACTGGGCCTACTGTTGATTATAGGCCACATGCTTGTGGTTTTACCAGATCGATAGACACGACTCTGTTCTCCTTTTTACCAGCAAGGGGCGGTAGCACAACTGATCTTGTTCCGGTGACTGCTAAGACAGGTACTGCTTTTCTGTAAGAAGGCCCAAATTCCTTCTTAACCGCGATCTTTTCTCTGACTAGATCCCCAATCTTTGGAATCCAGACAGGCCTTGCTGGGGCTGTTGCGGGTGGTGCCTCGTCAGTGGTACTTGGCTGTTGCTTTAACTTTATGTTGCTTAATGATTTTCTTGTTTCATTCAGTTCCTGTAAAACAGCCAAACGATCTTTGATGTCAAAGTCTGTTGTTTTTTCTTGTACCACTGACATCTGACTATCGAGGTCCTGAACTCGCATTCTAATTCCGAACAATAGTTCGTATGGGCTGAAACCTATTAGAGAATTTCTTGGCATGTTGTTAAGACTAGTCTGGACACTTATTAAATGTTTGACCCACCCAGCGCCTGAACCTAATACCTTCGCTGTTATATATGTCACGGTTTTTTCTTTCTACCACACTATTCCCTTCGGGGTGCGACGGACAAGAATACCGCAACCCAATTCCCATGCTGGCCATGGCCTCCTTATAGGCTCGAGAGCTGAAAGCAGGACCCTGGTCAGAATGGAACGTGGTAATTGCGTATGTGCCGATAAAGACTCGCAAATCTTTTATAACCGTTCTAGCGTCAGCCGAGCGCTGGGGCCACATCCATATGAACCTCGTACAGGAATCCACTGCTACCATGATATATCTATAGTTGCCGTCCCTTTGTAGGGGACCACAGTGGTCCAGGTAAACGCATGCAAATGGTTTATCCGAGATGAGAAGGGGTGTCTGCGCTGGTCGTTTTACTGTTGATACTTTTATCCTTTGGCATATGTCGCATTCTAATACATACTTTTTAGTTTGTATTCTCAAGCGATGCCACCAATATCTCTGTTTTAATAGTGATATTGTTGCGGAAACGCCAGCGTGTGCAGAAGCAAGCCCTTTGGGTGCCGCTTTGATTAGTCCTAGTCTGTGTTCCCTATTTGGAATTACTCTATCCCCCACTCCAGGGATTCGAGCAAAAGGAACATTATTTGTATCCGTTAAGTACAAGTACTTTTCAGGAAAGCCTTTTGGGAGTGTTTTCTTATCATTATTTACTGACGCACTGACAGCTTGTAGAATATCGCTGTCTATTTTTGTTTGTGACCGAGTTATCGCAGCTACGGAAGCCGTTTGCACAGCTGCCTTCGCAGCTTCATCAGCCAATGAATTCCCTGCAACGTGAACGCCATCACGTTGATGACTCAGTGTATGTATCACGTGAGTCTTTTGTAGTTCTTTCTGTAAAAGAACTACCTGTTCCCAAAGCATTTTATGCTTTATTGTGCCACCTTTTGCATCTTTGAAACCATTTTCCACCCAATTCTGCAAGTATTCATTATAAGATTGTACGCAATAAAAAGAATCGCACACTATTAGTGTGGGGAATTCGCGATAGGTATTTTCTAGCGCCATCTTAAATGCTACTAATTCAGCTCGTTGAGCCGAGCAATCTCCTAGAGATTGAGTTTTAGTGACCAGTGGTCTGAATTTTCCTTTGTGCCAGCGACCTTTTACAATCGCGCACGCAGCACTGTAAGCTTGCTTACCCCCAACTGCGGGTTGTGCTGATCCGTCAGTATATATAATACTTCCGTATTCTTCGAGAGGCAGGATTTCAATTGGCAGAGGACATTCATATTCATATTGTAAAAATTCCTGTGTTTTTAAGTTAGGATCAAATTCGTAAACTACGTCTGTTGCAGCAAGAGAATTAACCCACTGAATCCATCTCGGATGCAAAGCTTTAGCATTAGGAATGCTTGCTTTAGTTACCGCTTCTAAAGCCGGTATAGGAGTTACGATTATTATTCGTTTACCTTGTGCTAGGGGCCTTTCTTTCGCTACAGCAGTCTGAACCGCAGTTAGAATTTTCTCCGTTGAACTGAATTTTATTTCAGCCTTTATGTACAAATGTGATTTGTAAGCTATTGGTACCTTTTCTCCTTCATTAGAGGTTAGGTATGTGAATCCGCATCTTCCTGGGATGACTCGGATTACAAGATCACGTGTGTTGTCACGTGTATCTAATTTAGTTTTTGCTAACATGTCTGTTTGCAGTGATCTCAAAATTTCTGTGTGTTTTTGAGTCCAATTGATTTGTTTAAAATCAGGTTTAATTAGTTCGTAGAGAGGTTTAACCCTCTCTGCGTAATTTAGAATGTAAGGTCTTCCGAAATTCAGAAAACCTAGAATGGATTGTAAATTCTTCAGCGTTTTTGGAGCTTGGAGTACAGCGCACTTCTCTAAGAAGTTGTCCGCTAGGCTTTTCCCTTCACTTGATAATTCGTACCCTAAAAATAGTACTGTCAGATGGGCAATTCGGGACTTTTTAAAGTTGAATTTGTAACCCTCTGCTGCGAACCCAAGTATAATGGTGTTCACTCTTTTCAAGTGAGTATCCAAGTCGTCGTCTGTGAGATAAATATCATCTACGTAAGATAATGCTTCATCATCATAGATTTGTAGTAACTCTGTTACCCTAGCTGAGAATAGTCCTGGGCTGTTCTTGAACCCCTGTGGGAGTCGACAGAATTTTTCCTGCGACCCAAATGCGGAGAAAGCGGTCAAATATCTGCTTTCTGGTGCAATGTTTTGACAAAAGAAACCATTAGATATGTCTAATGTCGTTTTATATTTTTTCCTAACTATGTTATTCATTAGGGCTGCACTATGCGAGTTTTGTACTGCAAAAGTTTTGCAA
Organism: Lissotriton vulgaris; assembly: GCF_964263255.1. Taxonomy (NCBI): domain Eukaryota; kingdom Metazoa; phylum Chordata; class Amphibia; order Caudata; family Salamandridae; genus Lissotriton; species Lissotriton vulgaris. The sequence goes on along the minus strand of NC_141691.1, from coordinate 1,097,826,139 downwards.
CATGTATTAAGATGTCTGTAGTCCAAAACTAGACGATATGAATTGTCTGGCTTGGAGACAGGAAACAAAGGATTGTTCATTTGAGAGGTGCATGTTTCAATCACCCCCTGGTACTCAAGTTGATCTAAGATCTCCCTGACTTGTTTTTTAGCTTCTTGCTTTATGGGATACTGCCGTTGGGCAGTTGGTTCACTTTTTTGTTGGATTTTGTGAGGAGGTGAATCCTCATCCCATCCTACATGATTTTTATATAATGCAGTCTTTCACTATGCCCCAACTAACTTGCTGAATTGTTGAACACAATAGGCAGTACTAAGTACCATCATTTCAAGTTGAAACATAGAGCTTCTTCTCTAAATTGTGCTCTATGCAGCATTTAATATTAACTCTACAGTCAATCTTCAGAAAATATATAGGTGAAATTTCTTCCCGTGTTAACTCATGCACATGAATGTTTTCCAGGGCTAATTCGCTCATTGGTTGGACAATGCTCAATGTGCCTTATTCAAGCATCTCTTTGCCTTACTGTTTTTAACAAGATGATATTCGCTTAGATTAAACTTGATTTGACCAAGAAAACACTAGCTGCAGCGTCAAGTTTTGCAAAATATTGTCACAGCACCAGCTTGTATTCATCTGATACAGTAAAAGCTGACGTTTTAGAAAGGCTGCAGCATATCTATTCCTCCTCTCATCCCTATGCCAGGAAATTCATAAACAATAGGCATTACTTGTGGTTAGAGAAGGGGAGGATTGATCATGGGGCCAATCAAGGCAGATGGAAGGAGGCATCTGGTGCATTTATGGTTCCTCACATTTAGCCATTCAGAATATTTATATCTTTAATATGTATTTAATGTATTTATTAGCAAAAAATAAATTACGTACCGTTCATCACCTCAAAGACGGAAGCCAAAAGGGTAAGCACCTGCTATATTTTTCCAAAATCAAGATGGTATTCACATTGGTAAGAATCCCATCCCAAACAAGAACAAATGAGAACTGGCACATGGCAATACATTTTAAACTCTCGTATATCAAATACGTCTACAGTGAAGAATCTTGCTTCCAATAGCCGTTGTTTGCCTACTCTCGTCTTGCTCAGTGTGAATACTATATTGTACTGTGATCATCTTTGGAAAACTATCTTCATTGTATCAGTTGAATCTCTTCAGTAGTACAGAGTGTTTCTGGAGTACTGCCATCTGTTTTTGCATTCATTTGGATATTTTGTCTAAGGTGATCTTGTTTCGTAACTGATTATTCTGAACTACATTTTTGGTTGTGAAGTGGTAATCTCTGAATCTTGGAATTCATTTCTTGATTAAAGTATTTCAAATTGCAATCAGTATTATTCAAGGTAATTGATGGATTTATGTTCTAAATGTAGATAGCATTACATTGCTGAAACGTCAAATTATTCATCTGCAGCCTATAATATGTCATATGCTGCAGGTGAATCATTTGACTTCACGAGCTCGGATAACTGCAGAGTTTCATCCGACTCTTAAAGATAAATCATACACAGTATTCTAAATACTTTTTTGAAGGAGAGTATAAAGTACATTTTGTTTTATAACTTTCATCAGGACTTAAACACATGAGGCAAATCCATACCAGGTCCAAGAGAGGGTGCTAGGCAATGACGTTTGTCTTTTCCAATTCCCCTTTTCCCTGTATTCTTTGAAGTGACTACTTAGCCTCCTCACAGTACAAGGTGTGTGAGATGAAGAAGCAATACAGTCCAGTCCATGTGTCAGACATTCTTTCCTTGGAGCAACTACCTGATCAAGTCATTGTAGTAAATATAACACAGATTTTGCCACCCACCTCAAAGGGCTTACCTTTCAAACACATTTTTAAAAGGAGATTGCACTTTTGCACGCACACACACGCGTGTGCTTTGTTACATCACTGCCACCATGCAAAGCATATTCTTTAGAGCTATTGTGACCTCAAATCTCAGGTCTGCCTCTCTATGCCCCTTTTAAACCGTATTGGCATACATTACTTAGATAAAGGCTTACACTGATACCATTGATGGAGACCAGATAAGGATGGATAGAGTGCAAAGATGTCCAGTGACTTGGGCCTTTGTGGCAGTTGAATGGGAAATCTATATTTTGTACTGCCCCTTTTCCCTTGTCTATAAGCGAACGCCATTGTTTACTAAAATCTTATTTTATTGCTACCGAAGTCTGATCCATCTGCACTGCTGTTAATGTCTACTTGAACAATCCTTCCACACAATAACTGTCAAGGATTGTCAAACATTTAAACCCCAGGCTCGCATCGTGCAGTTGGCTAAAATGGCTTTAGACCCTTCCCTGCTGAGTGCCTTAGCTTGGGCTGTTTCAGCTTCTAGGACACACACTGCTCTTTCATTGATTTGTGCTGGGCTGCGCGGAAGATTGGGCCTCAGTGACAGCCTCATACAAAGTATTTCACAGATTTCCAAAGGCTCAAGTGCAGGCAAATGATGTTGACTGTGATCCTGAGTGCAATGGGGAATGGATGTAGCTAAAAAGAATATATTATACCTCTTTTTTGTTGGCTTTTCATTTTAAGGTAAATACATATAAAGTGTTAAGTACACAACGTAACAGAAGAATACATGCAGGTTAAAAAAAATCGGTGGAAATCCATCTTTTTAGCTCATTTGGTTAATGTGATCATGGCATATGTCTATGTGTGTCTGCATATGTCTTTGTGTGTCAGTCACATAACTGAATCCTGGTTTGTGCAGTGGGGAATAGTGTAATGCATTTGTAGTGGTGCGAGATCCCACTCAAGTTATTATTTAAAATTGCATTACACACAGTATAAAATAAACTGCTGCAACATGTGCAAAGAGGTTAAGTGTTTAAGATAATACATGTGTTAAATATATATATAGTGTTATATATATTTATTTATCTATATATATTTTTAGAACTATGCAATCAGACTTGCAATTTTCCATTAGAGAATACTTCACAGAACTCACCTGACACCAGTACATTATCTCTCTAAAATAATAAATCTTAGTTACCATGAAGCTTCAAATGACTCCATTAATAAAAACCATATATTGGCTCTGAAGCAGCCTTTGGATTTGCTGATTAACCCATGGCATAAATTGTCATTTCTTACGGGTAGCAGGCCCACTGGTGGGAAGGTTTTTTCCTCTTTCGCTGGCTGCCTCTACCTTCGTGTCACAGAATAGAGACCCTTCCCTTTCAGCCAGAGACTCCGAAAGCTCTGGGTTTTTTTTCTAACAAAATTGATTAGGAACTGAGGGCCATATGTACATATTTTAGGAATAGCGATTGCCTAATTGTGATTCATCAGGAATCACATTCAGGAAAACATTTATACATCCCATTCAGATCGGTATTTAGAAGGAATGCCCTAAACATGCCCCTTCCAAATACTGAATCACAAATACAAAATTGTGATTCGGTAATATATTACCGAATTGCCGTTTGTGTTATGCACATATGAAAAAAAAATTGCGGTTGGAAAGGTCTTGATTGCGCCGTTTCCGACCACAAAAATGGTGTATACATATGGCCCATAGTTTCCAGTAGATCCTGCACAATTCAACCACTAAGGTCCACGAAAAGCTGTTAACCTGCAGAGGAGGCAGTGTTTCATTTTTCATTGCTTCTTGCGCTTCATGGTGTTGCGCTTTCTCTGCCTTTACAGCCCACTTGCAAGGTTCCCAGAGAAAACATGGACTCCTATTGGGAACTGTGTAGAGCACCATTCCAGTGTGGGCAACTTAAAGAGGTCCAATATTCATGCAATCAGATTTACTTGGTGGAAGAACAACTAAAACCAATTTTACTAGCTGGAAAATCCAGCAAGTAAAATCCCTGTGGGAAAAGCGTAAGGGTGGGCAGAGCTGGTCTAGTGCCTCTACATGGAGCTCAACAGCGTTTGAAACAAACTCCATGAAGCTCCGCTTTGCTCCACTTTGCTCCGCTCCACTTTGCTCCCTCCCTACTCCCAAATTATTTACAGTTTTAAAAAGAAGGCACTTACATGTGTGGCTGCCTTCTTTTTTGCAATTTAAATGATTTGGGAGGGTGGTCCGCTGGGTTACTCTGCTCCACCACAGAGTCGGAATTTTGCCAACCTTCGTAATTGCAATGAAGCGCTGAGTAGACAAATCTCCACAAACTCCGTTGTTGGAGTGGAGTTACCCACCAAGGGTTAGGAAAAGGCAAAGGGGGTCTTCATGTCAGCCAATATTCTCCACTCTTTCCTTCACTCTCCTCATCCCCTTGCCCTAACCCACCTTACAACTGCCCCACGCACACATTTACCACAGCCCCCTGAACACTTCTACAATCTGCTCACAGCAGGTGGTAAGTGCGTGTGTGTCAAACCCCATGGAAATGGAATACTCTGCAGAATACCACCTGCAAGTGTGTTGTGGGTGCTGTAGGCTCTTTTGTACTGTCAATTTCTTATGGATATTTCCTTCGAAAAATGCTTTTTTGGGTAGATTTGATGCACTCTCTTGGAGCTCATAACTGTCCGAATCCCTGAGATTGCAGGTCCCAAGGCCAGCTCCTGTCACCTTTGTGCATTTCTCTAGCCCCCTATTCTCTGTTTAAATAATATGTATATCCTTTGCATGCTAGAACACAATTAGTTGCAAAATTATTTTGAAGGCAATTTCCTTTTTTACCAGTTATCTAGGCTTGGTGACGTCCTACATGTGTGTGTCTCAATCATTTCATATGAGAACTGCCCAATATGGGGAGCTAACAGCTATTTTATTTTGATTTAGAATATGACAGATTTCTGGCACAGTAATTAACAGGTAGTGATATTGTCTATTGGTTGGCACTCACTTAGTCAATTGTAGAGGACTGGCAGATGAATTACAAATCAAACTCTAGATTTGCCAGGCAAACATCCCAAAATCAGTATGCTTAATATTCTGAGACAACTACATATGTGTAGCCACAAATAAGCATTTTTTACAACATCTCAATAAAAACGACCCTTTGGTCCATAGACAAGCAGGTGTGTTTTTCTGAAGAAGGAATTATAAATATTTATTGAGCTCATTGTCATTTCATGGTGTAGTGTAGTTCCTAGTTTCCCACTAGGCCCTGCGCATTGGAATAACATAAACAGTAGTATCGACGTGGAACTGCGGATATTCCAGGCCTCCACTGACTATGCTAAACTTAATTGGGTTGTGTTACCAACTAGCTCAGAGGTCACTGGAAACTTTCTTCTCTGCATAGGAAGTGATCAGCTTCCTTGGCACAGACAAGAAGGGATTCAGTTTTCCAACAACCGTGCAACATGACAACTTTGCTCCTCAGATCAAGAGTCAATCTCTAGGGTCGTGTGAAACAATAGACATGTATTTCACTCAGTCAGTCTAGTGCAGTTTACTTTCACGAGATGTAGAGAATAGAGAGACGGGCGTTAGTCAATAAAGGGTTAACATTTATTGAACAGTCTTTCTTCTCGTACAAGAGAAATGTATTGCCACAATTGCAATAATTGTTATTATAAAAAGTACGTACAGTAAGATAAGTATTGCGAAATAGAACTATAAAAGCATTGATATGGTTTCTTAGCCATACAATGGTTTAAAAGTAATAAAACATATATACAGTCATATATACATTAGGCTAACCTACTCAACTGGTGCTTCTAACTAAGCCTACCCCAGTGTGCCTGACCTAAGCCTAACACGTGAAAGGGGAGCAAGTAAGTAGCTTTAAGTTAAGTTGGTTTTGCCAAGGTTTGTTTCAAGAATTCTCGTCTAAGGGTTTAGTCAACACCATACCTCTGAATAGAATGATGGAGGATTGGTATCTCCTTCAGGGGTCTCTCTCGATATCCCAGTCACCCGCGAGGGTAAACCGGAAACGCCGTGGCTGGATTTCTCTGCACGAGAAAGGCAGCGGCTTCTCTTCAGCGCGTCGAGGAAGGAGGGGGGACAGCGTCCGCGGGCAGCTGGAATCTGCTGGATGTCTTCGCAGAGGGACGGCTGTTCGGCTCCTTAAGCGTACTGCACCATAGTTCACGCTTTAGCGGCGATAATGGTATCAGCAGCTTCACCACCACAGGATAGCAGGCTGCAGCGACAGAGTGCTAGATTTACCAACACGGGGTCGTGCAGGCAGCTGGCTTCAGTAGCTCGTACAACAGGCATTGCTTAAGGCAACGTTGGTAATATTTATACCTGACAGGTGCCGGGTTTGACGCAAGTTTGCTGGACATAAGACGTCAATTAAAGATGTCACTAGGAAGTGATAGTTATCAGTTGCTCATTAGAGTTCCATTACTAATCAAAACATAGCAAGCGGGGATTTCCAGGTTTGCTGAGTTTTTATCTTGTTGAAGAACTCGGAGTGTTATCTAGGAATATCAGATAGTGACTACTGCTCTGTCATTGCACTAATTGGTCGCAAAGGAAGTGGCAGAGGGAACTATGCTGGAATGTGGCTCTGTTCGTGTGAGGCCAGAGATGACTTTTCAGAAAATCGCACTTGAACGGTTATGCCAATATAGGGAATAAATGGATGTATAGCCGAATAGGGGCATAAGGTCACAGTATCGATCAGGAACCTAGATAAACACGCAACACCCACTCCACGGGTTAATGTCCATCCAAATTACTAAAACTAAAGCAATTAGATGCATGTGTAACATTGCCCACCCCAAAATACATAAATGCATTCGAAATAGGCGTACTTCTAATACATGAATTTAGGTACTGTACGTTTTTTTAAAGCATAGTAATCATTCAAAAAATGATTGCATATGAAATCAATGAACGATTATGCAAAAGGAATTACACATGAAGTATCTCTGACAGAAGAAAAGCGAGATAAATCATCACATAAAAATGCATTGTAATAACATGTGTGCTAGAGGCTGGTGTAATGTTGTTATGTCTCTAGACGTGTTTAGAAATAGAAGTGTGAAGCTTCTGTTCTCTAAGAATAGTTTTTACGTTAAGCAAAGAATTGTTCGTGCCAAAAAAGTTCAATATTAGAAAAATTGTCCAATTCAAAGAAAATAGATTTTCAAAGCTCTTGGCAGTTTTTGTTGATCAAAACTGAAGGCCGAATTCAGAGTTCATGGGAACGCTGTGTGTTGGAAAGCTTCTAAAAGTTATTGTTTCTCTACGGGTGAGAACATCGTATCAGACAGGCTCTCAAAGAATTGGTCTACAAAATCAGGTGATAGTTCAACCAAATTAGATAGCGCTGTAACTTGGCAGGTGTGAGAATGATTGCTGTCATCATAGTCGGGACCAGCAATGCTCACAGAACGTTGTACCTGGATGATGTTGCTTTTGTCACTCGCTCCACTGTTACCACTTGGCTGTAGCACAGGAGTCTCCACGAATGCCGTCATCAGGATTGGTAGCCGCTGGGGACAACACAATGCGTGAGCCGTTATTGGACTGAGCAAAGTATCGACGTCCATTGGTACTGCTGATGGAAGTGAAAGACAGAGGTCCAACACGCATTCATCGCCGCAAAGCATACACCGTAGCACAGGTAAAATGCAATTTTGCCATATCGGTCTGAATGAAAGGAACCAGGTCATGTTTAGATCTCTCAGCCTGGCCAATCCAAGGACGTTAGTTATCCTGTCCCGGTAGCGCATTGCTAGGATTGTCTCTTCCATTCCAATGGGAGCTATGTCTGAGCCGAGGCTTGCCATAACGAAGCAGGAGGGTCAAAAATAGAATCCCTGGGACGAGTCCCAAAAATAATGGTATGCCGCCAAAAATGGAGTGCACAAAATTAGGAAAGATTCCCAAAATTGCCTGGAAGGGTGTTAGCAGTCCCGTAAAGACTGTCTTAAATATGCCTGGGATGCTTGTTGCACTAGACATGTTAAGGAGTTGGCTGAACATTTCTACGAAATGCACGGGGCAATTTGTTGATAAAAGGTCATGAACTTCAGTAGCTGTCCTTGCAACTAGAAGATCATACGTCTCTTTAGATGACGTTATAGGCACTGTTGTCTGTAAAAGTACAGATTTCATTTTGCTTAATGTATCAATTCGTATAGAATAGAGATTCAGACAAGGCCAGATGGGAGTCACTATGTCTGGAGGCCCACTCGGAAACAATGCTTGCATACAGCATTTGACCATGGATGTTACTTCTACTAGATAACTTTTCCCTGGCACGAGGCCACAACATCTGTGATCCGTTCTAAGAATGTAACTCCCGTTCGAAAGTTGCATAAAGAAGGGCTCTATCTGAGTTGCAGGTGTGACTAGCTGGTGGCATGAAAGGTTGTTTGAATTTCCATCACATGCTCCGTGTAAATTAATACCCTGACACAAAAGTATACCGCTTAGTGAATGTTTACAATTCTCACCACTAAGAAATACATTTTTGTCACTGTCACTATAGCAAGAATGAGTGTATGGTAATGTCCATTCGGATTTTACAAATCCTTTACCCAATTGTTCATACTGGCCAGCAGGTATGTACTCAAGGCACTTTTTAAATCGGAAAGTTGTTATCGGAATTGTGATAATTCCGTGTATTATCCATTCAATGACAGGACTCTCTGACATTGTCAATGGTAATCTCTCGAGTTTTTCGATGCTCAGGATTGTATAGTCTGCTCCTTTCTGTGCCAAACTGATCTGTTTATCAGTAAGGTTAAAACTGGAAAATAATGACGTTGTGTTTATTAAACGCCAAGGCACATAGCCTGAACGAAGATTTTGCAACGTCCAGCCTAATTCTATAATAGAGCGTAATTGAGACTGTCCATGTTGTAACATTAGCAAATCTCTGTCTATCACATCAAAGGCAGAGGATACAATATTGTCCAAAGAATATATTCTGGAAGACAGAGTCGTTAACCCATTGTCTACCACAGAAAGTGATTTCTCCAAATTAATACGATCAATTTCTCGTATTTTTTCAGCAGTTTCAATTTGCTTTACTTTCCAAGCCTCGTTGTAAGCAGCATAGATACTGGTCGCTATGAAACGCTTTTGACGCTGTTTGCGTGGTCCAAGAATGAAATCGCGCAAATCAGCACCATCTTTTAATAAAGACAAGTGTAGCTTAATTTCAGCCAGTGTGGATGTAGTTAGCCATTCTAGGCAGAGTTTCCCTACACTGTATGTTGTTATAATCCCTGGATGCTGTCTCTGGGAGTATCTAGGGTCTAATCTGGTCATTTTTAACCCCTGAGTTTTATTCAGGAATCTATCTTGACAGCTATTTGTGTCTGTAGGCCAGATTAACCACTTTTTCCAATCAGGATGTGTTCTGTTGAAATGTAAAATTTGTGACACGTCTAACTCAATATCTGTGGTTGTATTCTCAGGTATTGGCTTCGGAATAGACGGTGTTTTAAGGTCTTTGATCTTAGCTAGGCCAAGACAAGATGTTTGGTGTATTGTGTCATTTAAAAAATAACATTTGTTCAGGTATCATGCAGGTTCTAAATAGTGCTTCAATGCCTTGCACCTGCCAATCTTTTGTACCCCAAATTGTTTTCGTTTCAATATTATTTTTCCAATAATCAAAACCAAATGTCATCATTTTGTCATAAAATGCTTCTGAATATATCAATTTAGAATTTGTCAGCATTGTTTTCATTCCTGTTTTATCTAACAGTTTATAATAAAACGTTTCTGCATCACTGGTGTTAAACCCTGAGAAGTATTTGAATTTCTCAAAAAATGCTTTAGAACTGCTTTTAGGTGGTGTAGCACAATGTTCCCATTGATTATACATAAAAAACATTTCTAGGCTGTGCAGATTTATGCAAGTAATGATCCCCATAGTGGGTGTAACAGAATAACTGCTCATAACTAGATGAACCTTGTAAATAATCATGATCTGTGAATCTAGCTGACATTACTAAATCAGACATCATGTCATTAATACTGTTAAAGTCCCAATCATCAGAGAATGTACTTGGTGTCACAAAGTCACTTAAGGAAACCTTTAGTTGATGAGGATACTTCAGGATTTCGACCGGACCATATATCTCATAGTCTGTTTTCTCCCATACTACCCCACCAGGTATTGGAATTGCTGTGACATTTACTGTTGACAGTTCTCTTTTCTTCACGTGGGATGATCTGTGTGGTTTCAGGACTAGGTTGATGTTCTGACTTGCTGTGTCCATTGTAATATATTTTCCTTCAATGAATTTTCCCAAACACAGTACCATGATGAGCCAAAGCAGGAGGAAAAATACACCTAGACCGAACCAGAACTCTAGCCAAGGGGAAATTAGGTAGATTTCCTTCAGTTGATGAAAGAGTTCCGTTGCTTTTTCTTTAAAAGTCTTTTTAGTTTCTGGCATCACTTCGGGATCGTTTTGATCTTCAGAGAAGTTGTCGAAGTTGATGAAATAACCAGAGGCAGTTCTGTCAATTGATGGGATTGTTCTTTCAATCTGTCTCTCGGTAGCATTTTCTGATGCCACATCATTGTAGACTGGTGTTGTTTCTTGACGAACTGTTTCAATCTGTGTCTCAAGAGGCACGAGTTCCATGGCATTATTGCATAGTCCTTCATTGTGCACTGAAGGCTGATCGAATGTGATTAGTCTTTCAGTTTGAACCTCTTGGATTGTTGCAAGTTTGGGTATTCTGTTGTTTCTTGGGAGTCCACTGGGCCTACTGTTGATTATAGGCCACATGCTTGTGGTTTTACCAGATCGATAGACACGACTCGGTTCTCCTTTTTACCAGCAAGGGGCGGTAGCACAACTGATCTTGTTCCGGTGACTGCTAAGACAGGTACTGCTTTTCTGTAAGAAGGCCCAAATTCCTTCTTAACCGCGATCTTTTCTCTGACTAGATCCCCAATCTTTGGAATCCAGACAGGCCTTGCTGGGGCTGTTGCGGGTGGTGCCTCGTCAGTGGTACTTGGCTGTTGCTTTAACTTTATGTTGCTTAATGATTTTCTTGTTTCATTCAGTTCCTGTAAAACAGCCAAACGATCTTTGATGTCAAAGTCTGTTGTTTTTTCTTGTACCACTGACATCTGACTATCGAGGTCCTGAACTCGCATTCTAATTCCGAACAATAGTTCGTATGGGCTGAAACCTATTAGAGAATTTCTTGGCATGTTGTTAAGACTAGTCTGGACACTTATTAAATGTTTGACCCACCCAGCGCCTGAACCTAATACCTTCGCTGTTATAGATTGCTTTATGCCACGGTTTTTTCTTTCTACCACACTATTCCCTTCGGGGTGCGACGGACAAGAATACCGCAACCCAATTCCCATGCTGGCCATGGCCTCCTTATAGGCTCAAGAGCTGAAAGCAGGACCCTGGTCAGAATGGAACGTGGTAATTGCATATGTGCCGATAAAGACTCGCAAATCTTTTATAACCGTTCTAGCGTCAGCCGAGCGCTGGGGCCACATCCATATGAACCTCGTACAGGAATCCACTGCTACCATGATATATCTATAGTTGCCGTCCCTTTGTAGGGGACCACAGTGGTCCAGGTAAACGCATGCAAATGGTTTATCCGAGATGAGAAGGGGTGTCTGCGCTGGTCGTTTTACTGTTGATACTTTTATCCTTTGGCATATGTCGCATTCTAATACATACTTTTTAGTTTGTATTCTCAAGCGATGCCACCAATATCTCTGTTTTAATAGTGATATTGTTGCGGAAACGCCAGCGTGTGCAGAAGCAAGCCCTTTGGGTGCCGCTTTGATTAGTCCTAGTCTGTGTTCCCTATTTGGAATTACTCTATCCCCCACTCCAGGGATTCGAGCAAAAGGAACATTATTTGTATCCGTTAAGTACAAGTACTTTTCAGGAAAGCCTTTTGGGAGTGTTTTCTTATCATTATTTACTGACGCACTGACAGCTTGTAGAATATCGCTGTCTATTTTTGTTTGTGACCGAGTTATCGCAGCTACGGAAGCCGTTTGCACAGCTGCCTTCGCAGCTTCATCAGCCAATGAATTCCCTGCAACGTGAACGCCATCACGTTGATGACTCAGTGTATGTATCACGTGAGTCTTTTGTAGTTCTTTCTGTATAATGAACTACCTGTTCCCAAAGCATTTTATGCTTTATTGTGCCACCTTTTGCATCTTTGAAACCATTTTCCACCCAATTCTGCAAGTATTCATTATAAGATTGTACGCAATAAAAAGAATCGCACACTATTAGTGTGGGGAATTCGCGATAGGTATTTTCTAGCGCCATCTTAAATGCTACTAATTCAGCTCGTTGAGCCGAGCAATCTCCTAGAGATTGAGTTTTAGTGACCAGTGGTCTGAATTTTCCTTTGTGCCAGCGACCTTTTACAATCGCGCACGCAGCACTGTAAGCTTGCTTACCCCCAACTGCGGGTTGTGCTGATCCGTCAGTATATATAATACTTCCGTATTCTTCGAGAGGCAGGATTTCAATTGGCAGAGGACATTCATATTCATATTGTAAAAATTCCTGTGTTTTTAAGTTAGGATCAAATTCGTAAACTACGTCTGTTGCAGCAAGAGAATTAACCCACTGAATCCATCTCGGATGCAAAGCTTTAGCATTAGGAATGCTTGCTTTAGTTACCGCTTCTAAAGCCGGTATAGGAGTTACGATTATTATTCGTTTACCTTGTGCTAGGGGCCTTTCTTTCGCTACAGCAGTCTGAACCGCAGTTAGAATTTTCTCCGTTGAACTGAATTTTATTTCAGCCTTTATGTACAAATGTGATTTGTAAGCTATTGGTACCTTTTCTCCTTCATTAGAGGTTAGGTATGTGAATCCGCATCTTCCTGGGATGACTCGGATTACAAGATCACGTGTGTTGTCACGTGTATCTAATTTAGTTTTTGCTAACATGTCTGTTTGCAGTGATCTCAAAATTTCTGTGTGTTTTTGAGTCCAATTGATTTGTTTAAAATCAGGTTTAATTAGTTCGTAGAGAGGTTTAACCCTCTCTGCGTAATTTAGAATGTAAGGTCTTCCGAAATTCAGAAAACCTAGAATGGATTGTAAATTCTTCAGCGTTTTTGGAGCTTGGAGTACAGCGCACTTCTCTAAGAAGTTGTCCGCTAGGCTTTTCCCTTCACTTGATAATTCGTACCCTAAAAATAGTACTGTCAGATGGGCAATTCGGGACTTTTTAAAGTTGAATTTGTAACCCTCTGCTGCGAACCCAAGTATAATGGTGTTCACTCTTTTCAAGTGAGTATCCAAGTCGTCGTCTGTGAGATAAATATCATCTACGTAAGATAATGCTTCATCATCATAGATTTGTAGTAACTCTGTTACCCTAGCTGAGAATAGTCCTGGGCTGTTCTTGAACCCCTGTGGGAGTCGACAGAATTTTTCCTGCGACCCAAATGCGGAGAAAGCGGTCAAATATCTGCTTTCTGGTGCAATGTTTTGACAAAAGAAACCATTAGATATGTCTAATGTCGTTTTATATTTTTTCCTAACTATGTTATTCATTAGGGCTGCACTATGCGAGTTTTGTACTGCAAAAGTTTTGCAACATGTATTAAGATGTCTGTAGTCCAAAACTAGACGATATGAATTGTCTGGCTTGGAGACAGGAAACAAAGGATTGTTCATTTGAGAGGTGCATGTTTCAATCACCCCCTGGTACTCAAGTTGATCTAAGATCTCCCTGACTTGTTTTTTAGCTTCTTGCTTTATGGGATACTGCCGTTGGGCAGTTGGTTCACTTTTTAGTTGGATTTTGTGAGGAGGTGAATCCTCATCCCATCCTACATGATTTTTATATAATGCAGGTGCCTGGGCCACTGCCCATTTCCTTGCATATGTATATTTTTTGTGAATCGGAATGTGATTCGAGAAGGCAGGCATAATCACTTCTTCGCCACGAGGGCACTCCCTGACAAACTCTGGGGGCCAATCTTTTTCAGCTAACAGAATATCATAGCCTTTTGAGAGCTTATCCCAAAATAGACCCTTAATTTTCCTAGTCTTATCACCCTCTATACGCAATGTTATTTCGTATATTTTATGGGGCTCGCTAAGTCTGGCGTCGGCAGTTTCAACCTGAATGTATTCATTCGTGTCCACTGTCTCCAGATGACTCATCAAGATCTTGCGCGCTATACTGATTTCTGCTGCACTGTCCAACATTGTCAATGCCCACTCCCCATTTTTCAACTGTGTCCTCAGTATTCTCGGCACGGTTGATTACTCTAATACTGGCTACCTTCTTTTTCTGAAATTGAGATTTCTTATTTTGAGCAGGTTCCTTGTCTTTGGACTTGGTGTGCTCTCCTGGGTCTGACCGTCCTCTTCTTTCCGAATTCTGTGGAAGAGATCGAGAGGGACGTGTATCAATACTTTGATATCTATCAGGTTTTTTCAGATTATCCCTATTTCTAAGGTTATATCTTTTCTCAGAGGGCTCCCTCTGGGGAGACTGGCGTTCTCGAGTCGGAGTTCTTTCCCTCCGTCGAGGAGACCTTCCTCTGGACTGGAAAACTTTTTCCTTGGGAGTGGATTGTTTATTTCCATCCCAGCTCTTTTTAGGAGTGTTTGAATTATTTTTAATAAATAATTTTTCAGGATTTTCGAGCAGTTGGGGCTTAACTGGTTTTCCACCCAAGCTGTCTCTACCTAATTCTTCATAGCATTTTTCTATGATTTTTGCAAGCTCAACAGGATCTTTTATATCTGTTTCCCTCAACTTCTGGCGGATCGCCACAGATGCTGCTTCTCCCTTTATGTTGGCTAATAATATAGCCGTGACCTGCTTGAAGTCTTTCAGTAATTTCATACCTAGATTTAAAGCGGGCTCTGGACCGAATTCATTTTGAATCTGTTTTAGCACTTCTGGTATTACCGCCATAGACGGAACACCGTGTGTTTTTGTGTAAATGGAAGCAAAGACTGTACCCCAAGTGTCACAGTCCTCCACGTGTGGTGCGATTCCCATAGGAAGGCAGATGGTCAAGATTCTGTGTTTCTCAATAGGGGTAGTATCAGGAAATACTGCCTCTATTTGAGTGATTTTCTGTGCTAACCAGAAAGGAATTTGTTTCCGTTTTACGGGTGTTTTACCAAGACATGACTGTATGTTCTGTGGTGTAATATTATTTGTGTTCCCCTGATGAGGGGTCAGCTGTGGTGTAGTAACAGCTGGCTGGACTGTTGCAGTCCGCATTACATATTGGACTAATTGCCTATGTATTTTTATTAATGTGTTTAGCTGTACTAACAGCTCTTCTCTAGACATTTTTGCAATGTCAGGATGTGGTGTGTAGCTGGCTAGAACCGGCCACGTGGCTCCTGGTCTACCTAGTGGACCGAGCCTGGTTATGTGATCAGTATGTTTTAGGGCGCCATTAAACCAGAGCAGGTGCTCTTGAAATTTAAGTGGAATTTCAATCTCCTCGAAAGGAGCGTACTCTTCCGGAGGTTTCTCTATTTTGTAATAGTGAAACTCTTTTGTTCTAGCGTTTACCGCTGGAAAGTTTATCCATGAATAGAATACCTCTGTCTGCCGATACTCGTGAGCCTCTATCACGAAAATTACTGTACCACCTTGAGGTGTCAGTCCGTTTTCTATAAGTTTTAACGTTATAGATCTTCTTAAGTGGACCGGGATGATAATAGCATCCGGGTCTGTGTATTCGGGATCTTGCTGAGTCGCATCTACTGCGGCCTCAGAGGTTCCGTTTTCTGGCATTGTAAAAAATGCGAGGTTTGCAGAGTAGGTCTCCAAGGAGACAAAGATTAGGTGCACAATATTTTGGAACACTGTATCCTTCAACGTTGAATAAACCAGAGCTTTACATAGGAATCTCTTCCTACTAAGGTCGGGCGGATTTTAACCTTTCACCCACTCCAGACGTCTATTGGAGTATTTACGGGAGAAAGGGGTGTGAAATATGCACGACTGAGTTACTCTAAAAGTCTTGCGTTAGTTTATCGCCTTACCAAACGTTAGGGCGCCATGTAGTGTAGTTCCTAGTTTCCCACTAGGCCCTGCGCATTGGAATAACATAAACAGTAGTATTGACGTGGAACTGCGGATATTCCAGGCCTCCACTGACTATGCTAAACTTAATTGGGTTGTGTTACCAACTAGCTCAGAGGTCACTGGAAACTTTCTTCTCTGCATAGGAAGTGATCAGCTTCCTTGGCACAGACAAGAAGGGATTCAGTTTTCCAACAACCGTGCAACATGACAACTTTGCTCCTCAGATCAAGAGTCAATCTCTAGGGTCGTGTGAAACAATAGACATGTATTTCACTCAGTCAGTCTAGTGCAGTTTACTTTCACGAGATGTAGAGAATAGAGAGACGGGCGTTAGTCAATAAAGGGTTAACATTTATTGAACAGTCTTTCTTCTCGTACAAGAGAAATGTATTGCCACAATTACAATAATTGTTATTATAAAAAGTACGTACAGTAAGATAAGTATTGCGAAATAGAACTGTAAAAGCATTGATATGGTTTCTTAGCCATACAATGGTTTAAAAGTAATAAAACATATATACAGTCATATATACATTAGGCTAACATACTCAACTGGTGCTTCTAACTAAGCCTACCCCAGTGTGCCTGACCTAAGCCTAACACGTGAAAGGGGAGCAAGTAAGTAGCTTTAAGTTAAGTTGGTTTTGCCAAGGTTTGTTTCAAGAATTCTCGTCTAAGGGTTTAGTCAACACCATACC
Source organism: Lissotriton vulgaris (assembly GCF_964263255.1). Taxonomy (NCBI): domain Eukaryota; kingdom Metazoa; phylum Chordata; class Amphibia; order Caudata; family Salamandridae; genus Lissotriton; species Lissotriton vulgaris. The sequence goes on along the minus strand of NC_141691.1, from coordinate 1,097,809,492 downwards.
TCTGAATAGAATGATGGAGGATTGGTATCTCCTTCAGGGGTCTCTCTCGATATCCCAGTCACCCGCGAGGGTAAACCGGAAACGCCGTGGCTAGATTTCTCTGCACGAGAAAGGCAGCGGCTTCTCTTCAACGCGTCGAGGAAGGAGGGGGGACAGCGTCCGCGGGCAGCTGGAATCTGCTGGATGTCTTCACAGAGGGACGGCTGTTCGGCTCCTTAAGCGTACTGCACCATAGTTCGCGCTTTAGCGGCGATAATGGTATCAGCAGCTTCACCACCACAGGATAGCAGGCTGCAGCGACAGAGTGCTAGATTTACCAACACGGGGTCGTGCAGGCAGCTGGCTTCAGTAGCTCGTACAACAGGCATTGCTTAAGGCAACGTTGGTAATAATTATACCTGACAGGTGCCGGGTTTGACGCAAGTTTGCTGGACATAAGACGTCAATTAAAGATGTCACTAGGAAGTGATAGTTATCAGTTGCTCATTAGAGTTCCATTACTAATCAAAACATAGCAAGCGGGGATTTCCAGGTTTGCTGAGTTTTTATCTTGTTGAAGAACTCGGAGTGTTATCTAGGAATATCAGATAGTGACTACTGCTCTGTCATTGCACTAATTGGTCGCAAAGGAAGTGGCAGAGGGAACTATGCTGGAATGTGGCTCTGTTCGTGTGAGGCCAGAGATGACTTTTCAGAAAATCGCACTTGAACGGTTATGCCAATATAGGGAATAAATGGATGTATAGCCGAATAGGGGCATAAGGTCACAGTATCGATCAGGAACCTAGATAAACACGCAACAATGGAAGGGGTTTTCTGAGAATTGTTAAAAAGGATAATGTCTTGAACCAATTTTCTGAACACTGCTTTCAACTTTCTTTGAAGTAAAATCAGTAGAATCTGGCTTTTAGTTATCAAGCCACTCATTCCTTTTTAGGTCTCGCCCATACAGCGCTTGCACTGTCTCTTCGAGACATGCTGTATTCAGGTATGGACTTTAAGCTCCTCCCATTTTCTGACCATCTTTTCAATTGGCTACTCCAACTGTCCTTTGTAAATGGTGGCTTTTGATTTGTCAATATGCTTAGTAGACCCTCCTTAGTTATTTCCTTTCTCCTGTTGTACCATCCCATGAGGATTGCCCCTGTTACATGTGTTGTTTCTCTGGATGTTTTATTTACAGTCTGTGAGCACTGTTTTCCAAATTTACTTTCTCTTGCCTGCTGTTGCAGGCAGGACACGCTCTCTCGCAACTTCACCACTTAGCCTCATGATTCAATAAATTAAAATAATGACAAGGCGTGTCACATTTCCCAGACTTGAATAGCAGTGTGGCATGCTGCCATCGCAATAAAAATAAATAAATAAATAAAAAGGCTGCCAATTTATCTATTTATTTCTTTATTTTTCTAGCAGTCGCCAAACACCACGCTTTGGTTTCACAGCAATGGCTAGGCTTTTGTAACCTTTTTGGTATGACACACTTTAACTTTAAATGTTTAAAGTTAAAAGTGCGCCATTCCGTCAGTTCTAAAAAAGTAAAGAAATACACAGCAAAGGCAGGCTGCCGCCTTAATATCTTTGTCAATATTATCTTTTAATATGGCGGACGCCCGCCTTTAATTTCTATTCATTGACTTTTCTAGCAATGATGGCGCGGCGTACTTTAACTTTAACCACATCGCTGCTGTGGTTATTTTTCCCCTGTGCTGGAAATTGCCATTTTGCTGGTGTCATGACGAGCTCAGCTCGTCATCAGCACAGCTCAACTGTGCCTCATGACGAGCTGAGCTCGTCATGAGCATGGAAGGGGTTAAACATATAACTTTAAAGTACGACATACCGCAAAGGCTACAAAGGCCTATAAACAAATCTTCGCAAATGCTCAAGCTCATTCCTTAAGTCACTGGGCAATGGAATTTAAATATTAGGTCTTATTAAGGAAAGGGTGCTACACCACACAGGCTGTTACCCTATTATGATCCATTATTACTGTATCATCCACATATTGTAGAATTGGGAACCTCACCTTCCCCAGCTTTAGGGCAAACAGGCTGGCTCAATAGCATGGTCGCCCCGAGGTCTGCAGTGCATAGATTGAAACTTAGGGGGACAAAAAACAGCCCTGCTTAACCCCATTGTTAGTGGCCTGTCTAGATATTACTGTAGTAGGGCTTGTTTTGACCTGTACTCATGTATTCCTATAAAGACATATAACGGCTTTCTGGAGCTTGTGCATGGTCCCCCAGGATCATAATTTCCCACAAAGTCTTCCTCGGTCCACCCCGTCGAATGCCATGCTATAGTCTATAAAACGGTACAAAAGGGGGTGGTGATGGAAGGAGCACCTGAACCAATCAAACACTCACACCCAGTCAAAAGATCTGGGTTTGATCCATCACCGTTCTTTAGCCCACTCTGCCACCCCAGTTCAGACATGGCTATATGCAAATCAGTCTGACCCTGTGCCTCATGGGAACAGTCCAGCCCGAACTGCCAAGCCATGCCTTCCCTGGACCGGAAACAAGCTTCCGAGGACCGGTTTCTGGCATTCCAGCCGTCTTCAGCCCGGCTTGCTTGAATCCAGTGGCAAAGTGAGCAAGGGACTCACGTCTGAGCATACCCTGCCACACTTATGGCGGCCAAAAGCGGTACAAAAGGGGGTGGTGATGGACGGAGCACCTGAACCAATCAAACACTCACACCAAGTCAAAAGATCTGGGTTTGATCCATCACCGTTCTTAAGCCCACTCTGCCACCCCAGTTCAGACATGGCTATATGCAAATCAGTCTGACCCTGTGCCTTATGGGAACAGTCCAGCCCGAACTGCCAAGCCATGCCTTCCCTGGACCGGAAACAAGCTTCCGAGGACCGGTTTCTGGCATTCCAGCCGTCTTCAGCCCGGCTTGCTTGAATCCAGTGGCAAAGTGAGCAAGGGACTCACGTCTGAGCATACCCTGCCACACTTATGACGGCCAAAAGCGGTACAAAAGGGGGTGGTGATGGACGGAGCACCTGAACCAATCAAACACTCACACCCAGTCAAAAGATCTGGGTTTGATCCATCACCGTTCTTTAGCCCACTCTGCCACCCCAGTTCAGACATGGCTATATGCAAATCAGGCTGACCCTGTGCCTCATGGAATCAGTCCAGCCCGAACTGCCAAGCGATGCCTTCCCTGGACCGGAAACAAGCTTCCGAGGACCGGTTTCTGGCATTCCAGCCATCTTCAGCCCGGCTTGCTTGAATCCAGTGGCAAAGTGAGCAAGGGACTCACGTCTGAGCATACCCTGCCACACTTATGGCGGCCAAAAGCGGTACAAAAGGGGCTGTCTGACCTAGGGTGGTGTGGAGTGCAAAAAAACGATGGATTTAGGCCCAGATCTTTGTACTGGGGTGAATGTAAGACAATGTTCTGCATTCTGTCCATTAGCTGTGTTTTTTGCAATTTTCACCCCGAGTGGGCTGGGTATGCTCAGAGGTGAGTCCCAGGCACCCCACATCACTGGAGTCAAGCTATCCAGGATGAAGAAGGCTGATAGCCAGAAACCGGTCCTTGGATGCTTGATTCCGGTCTAGGAAAGACATGGCTTGGTAGTTCGGGCTGGACTGTTCCCATGAGGCACAGGGTCAAGGCTGATTTGCATGTAGCCATTGTCTGACCTAGGGTGGTGTGGAGTGCAAAAAAACGATGGATTTAGGCCCAGATCTTTGTACTGGGGTGAATGTAAAACAATGTTCTGCATTCTGTCCATCAACTGTGTTTTTTGCAATTTTCACCCGAATGGGTTGGGTATGCTCAGACGTGAGTCCCAGGCACCCCACATCACTAGAGTCAAGATAGGGGCGTGGCTTGGACGCCGATCGGGATGGCGGCGTGAGCTTGCAGCTCCGCGCAGGGTCCCGCTATTTCTCCTGAAAACCGCACCTGGGGCGACCTCTGGTCGGCACGACTGGCCTACGAAGAGTTGGGGAACCACTGGAGAGCGGCGGAGTGCACTTTGGGGTCCGCTAGTCCCACGGCGACCTAGTAAGACGGCGTCCGAGGTGTTGCCCGGAGTGTGAAGAAAATGGCGACGGCAAGGGTCGATGGACTCTGAACCGAAACTGAGTGGAATTGGCATCGGCTTGCGGGGTGGCCCGCCTATGCGAGACCGGAGTCGCAGGAACTGCTGGCGCGGACCTGAGGAGCGGGGAGTTTGGTGACCAACATTGGATCGGGGTACTGGGGGCGAGCACTCGTCTCTACCTCTCCCCCCTCCCCCTCCCCCCGGATCTGGCGGCAGTGGGGCGGACGGCGCTAGACCTTTTTGACCCGTAGAGTTGCGGGCACTGCGGAGGCACTCTATCACGATCATTGCTGATGCGCACGTCCCCCTGGGCAGAGGTTATCGGGACCTGGTGAGGTCCGGGCATGCCCGTGTAGAGACGACGGAGACACCTAAGATGGCGGCTGCGGGTGGAGCGGCCATCACGGATCAGGGCCAGGAGGACTCGGCCGCACTATCCCAGGTTGGCGAGGCCTCCCCGCCGATGATGGACCAAGAGCAGAGACTGAATCGGTGCCTGCATGCTATTCTGGATGCCATCACCTCGACCAAGGAGGCATTGCAGCAGGACATTGCGCAGGTCGTTACGGGGCTGGGGCTCCTAAGAGCGGATCATGCCAAGCTGGCAGATAAGGTTAAGGACCATGAGCAGCTGCTATTGGACCTGAAACCGGCGGTGGTGACCGCGGAACATAAGATAACGGACATCCTTACCCGGCTGGACATGCTGGAGCGACGAGCCGAGGATGCCGAAAGCCGCAACAGATGGAACAACGTGCGGGTGGTAGGCCTGCCGGAAAGAATTGAAGGGGAGGATGCGGTGGCCTACATGGAGGATTGGTTCCGGACAGTGGTGGCACCAGAGGGACTCACTTCCTTCTTTACCTTAGAGCGAGCACACAGGGTGCCGGCTCGCCCACCAGCGCTTGGCGGCCCCCCAGACCAATGGTAGTGAAGCTCCTTCATTATAAGGACCGGGACCTCCTAATCCAGAAAGCTCGGGCCTCGGGTCCATATGAGGTGGAAAACAGCAGAGTCACGATCTTCCCGGACTACACTCAGGCGGTCCAGAAGAATAGGGCATCCTTTCTGGCGGTGAAAAAGGAGCTGAGGGAGGAGGGCATCCAGTACTCCTTGCTCTTCCCGGCCAAGCTGCAGATAATCCTGGATGGGACCACTCACTTTTTTCAAAATCCGGATGAAGCGTGGCTGTGGTTGGAATCATATCGAGCTGGCACGGACAGGAATAGCAAAAGTTGGCGAGAGAAGCCTAAACCGCCTCAGGTCTGGAAGTCTCAAAGGATTCGCTCCCGCACTAAGCTTCAGCGAGAGAAACGGGAGGCCCAAATGGCTGCTGACAAAAGAGAGGCGCTGGCAGCGACGGCAGCCATCACGAGATCACAGCAGGAGAGTGACTTGGCGGCGACGGACTCTGGCGAAGACGGTGGCAGGACTGGAGAGGAACTTTCGGAGGCGAAGAGCTTGAAGGGGCCGGTGGTCACCCCCCAGACGTCTGATGAGATTTTTCATGGCTGATTTTTCTATGGGACTTGGGACACTGTTTCTGGTAGGGTGGTATCTGTTGGCACTAGATGGGTCGCCAGGTAGGGTGCCGCATCGGCATTGCGGGATGGAAGGCGCGGGGTGCGGGCTCCGCCTGCCCGGGGTCGGCGATAACTCACCCCCTCAGGGCCCTTAAGGCCTTCTGTGGTGGCGACCACAGGTTAGTCGGATGTGTGTTTGGTTTAAGGTTTGGATCAGGGCTGACAACGGGTTTGTGGGCTCTGTCCTGGGGAGTGGGGTTTGGGGAGTTTTTCTATGGTTCGTTTCGGGGGGGGCAACTGCTATGGTGTGGGTATTGACTGGCTGTACTTGAACTGGATCGCTCTATGTTGGTATGGGGACGTTACGGGAATGTCCGAGGACTGCAAACTATGGTCAAACGCCACAAAGTGCATTCTTATTTGGTAAGGCGGGGGGTTCAGGTTGCCATGTTGCAGGAGACTCATTAAACGAAACAGGAATGCACCGCACTACAGAAGAGATGGCGGGGTCAGGTCTTTGGCACCACTTACTCCGCGTTTGCTAGAGGGGTACTGATATGGGTGAGAGCGGGGATACCGTTCCAGGTGTTGAATCAATTGGTGGATCCTGAGGGCAGATATGTGGCGGTGGAGGGGAGGTTGTATGGTCGGGATGTGGTTCTCAGCTGTGTATATGCTCCAAATGTTGATCAGGCCCGCTTCTTTGATGGTTTATCCGGCTCCTTGGCTTCTTTCCTAGCGGGGCCTGTGATAATGGGGGGGGACTTCAATTCGATCACAGATGTGGCCTTAGATAGATCTCACCCACCACTCGTTGATTCCCCTGTACGTAAGTTAGCCGCACACAGGAAGGATTGGCAGGAAAGATGGGGACTGTTGGATGTGTGGCGGGAACAACACAGGGGTGGTAGGGACTACTCCTTTTTTTCGGCGCTCCACGCTCTACATGTTAGGATTGACTCGGTACTGTGCAGCGGGTCCCTAGCCCCATTGGTCTCCCATACGGAGTATCTGGCCAGGACCATCTCGGATCATAATCCTCTGCTGGTGCATGTCCATGTGCAGCGGGCACGTTCCGCGATTCCGACATGGCGCCTCCGGCCCGACACCCTGGAGGACTCGGTGTTCAGTGACGCAGTCCAACGGGGCGTAGATCAGTATTTTAGTGAGAATGAGGGGACAGCTATGTGTAGGTCCACTGAATGGGACGCGATGAAAGTGGTGGTGAAAGGAGTATGCTTGGGTAGGTTTTCGAATGCTCGAATGTCGGTGTTGAATGCGCTTGCCAGTGCGGAGGAGAAATTGAGGGATCTGGAGCGGCGTAGGCCGGACCAACCGGATTTGCAGGCCCGGCTACTGGAGGCCAAGGATGTGGTGGCCACCGAAACTGAACGGCTACGGAGCTATGACTACAGACAATATGCCATTAGAGCGCATGCTGAAAGGGATAAGGTGGGCACGCTACTGGTTAGGCTCGCTAATCCTGAACTCAGAGGCTGCCCTGTCTTGAGCATCAAAAATGAACTGGGGGAGATGGTCTATTCCCAAACGGCGGTGCTGGAGTGCTTTCGGGCCTACTATGCTGAGTTGTACGAGAGTCAGTTAGGAGTGGAGGCGTGCGAAATCGCGGAATATCTGGAGTCCATGCAGCTTCCGGTACTTGACGATGACGAAGCAAAAGACTTAGGTGGACCTATCACGCTGGCCGAGATTAGGGTGGCCATTAAACATATGGCGAGGAATAAAACGCCCGGGGTGGATGGCCTGCCGATAGAATTTTACCAGAAGTATGTTGATAGCTTGGCACCGAGACTACTGGTGGTGTATGAGGAGGCTCACAGGTTGAGGGGTCTGCCCGGATCAATGAGGGAAGCACTGATAGTACCGTTGCTAAAGCCCGGTAGGGAAGCGACTGATGTGAGGTCTTACAGGCCATTACCCATGTTGACGGTGGACTATAAGAGATTAAGCCGGATCTTGGCCACCAGGTTGGCCCCACATATGACCGGCCTGGTGCACAGGGACCAGGCGGGGTTTATCCCCACGAGGAGCACGGCGTTAAATATTCGTCGCCTGGTTGGGATATTGGATGGTGCAGCGGATACGGATGATACCCAGGCGGTGTTATCTGTAGACATTGAGAAAGCTTTTGACAGTTTGGAATGGGTCTATCTGGATGAAGTACTGGTGAGGTTCGGCATTGGTGAAGGGTTTCGCAAATGGACGAAGGTGCTGTATTCCTCGGCAACGGCGCAAGTACGTCTGGGCAATCTGGTGTCTGCGGCTTATCCAGTTGGTAGGGGGACGAGACAGGGGTGCTCCCTTTCCCTTCTTCTGTTTGCACTGGCGATGGAACCCCTGGCGGTGCGTGCCAGGTCGGGAGACATGTATGCAGGGATTGCAAGAGGAGGGCAGCTGCACCACATATCACTATATGCGGACGATCTGCTATTGTACATGGAGGACACGGAACGGGCTCTGGAAGGGGCGATGGAAATGCTGTCTGAGTTTGGCCGGTTGTCGGGCCTCAGGGTTAACTGGACGAAGACCTGTGTCTTTCCGCTTAGAGCGGACGCGCCCTGCCCCGCCCGTGATGTAGGGGTGGTCTGGGAGCCATCTTGCTTTACTTATCTGGGAGTCCGTATCTACCACGAGGTTGCGGACTTATTAGAGGGCAATATTGGACGGTGCGTATGGGCGCTGAGAGGTTGCATGTCTTTCTGGGCATCCCTCCCCCTGTCGGTGTTGGGTAGGATTGCTCTGCTGAAGATGGTAGCGCTTCCACGGCTCTTGTACTATTTTCGAACGCTGCCCATTTGGATTCCTCAGAGGATCTTTAGGGACTCGCGGACGATGGTCATTGACTTCCTTTGGGGGCACGGCCGCCGTAGAGTGGCACTGAACACGTTGCTTCGCCCCAAGCTTGAGGGGGGATGGCCGTCCCTGACTTTGAGTTGTATTATTTGGCCGCGCAACTTCAGGTTCTCACACAGCATGTGGCTAGGGTGTTTAGAGGGCCGGAGCACGACCGAGAGCAGGGGATACAGCGCCATGTCTTAGCCTATATCATTATGCAGCAGAAACTGGAGTTGCGAGGCCTCACCATGGAGGAGCGGACGCTCAGGTTGTGCTGGCAGAGGAGTCTGAGGAGGGCGAAGGCGACCCGACCGTATGCCCCGGAGATACCGATAGGCATGCTGACTGCGCTGCCGCATGGGGTCGACTGGTCTCCATTATTGGAATGGGAGGAGCTGGGTCTGCAAGTGGTGGGGGACTTGTATATTGATGGGACATTGGTGCCCTTCCAGACGCTACAAGAACAGTTTGGGCTGCCGGAGGGGAGCTTCCTCTTGCATGCAGCCGTGGTGGCGGCCATGCAAAAGCATTGGAGAGGGGGGCTCATCGAACCGGAAACGACTATGGCTTGCCAGTATGTAGTGATGGCTGCCGGCACCTTTAAAGCGGTGACCTGCCTTCATAATAGGATGTTGCATGAGGGGCTAGAACCGCTCCTGGGTCTTAAAGCGAAGTGGGAGGTGAGCATAGGCAGGCCCATTCCGGACACGGTGTGGGGCCATATCCTTAAGCGTACGTGGAAGGGCACGAGGAATGCGCGCTTCCAGCAGGCACTCAAATTGAAAGCACATTTTTCTGAATCAACATCACTCACTGATCTTGGAGACACTAATCTTCGCAAGAAGTCAAATTTCACTCCACCAATCAATACGGTACCAGTAGAAATACTCACCTTCGAACAGGCTATTCTCACCGGCATTGACAACATCAATGTTAAAAGACCCTTTCAAAATCTAACCAGATTAGAAAGAAAAGCATTGGAAGAATTACAGACAAATAAGAACATTGTCATAAAACCCGCTGATAAGGGTGGAGGCGTGGTTATCCTTGGAAAAGAAGGCTATCGAGATCAATGCCTAAAACTACTGGAGGATGATAAATTCTATACTAGAATTGATACGGACCCAACACCAAGACTGAAAACGACTATTGCCATGATGGTGTATGAAGCCGAAACGAATGGCTGGGTAAGCAAAAAAGAAGCAGAGTTCTTAGTGACAGAAAACCCTAAAACTCCATACTTCTACTCCTTACCCAAAACACACAAAAACAGAGTGCCACCACCAGGCCGCCCAATAGTTTCGGGCATAGGATCAGTGTTGGAACCCCTCTCCAAATTTGCAGACCAATTTCTCCAACCGCTGGTCAAAAAAACACCTGCCTACTTACAAGACACCAGGGATCTGTTAAATCAACTTAAAGATCAACCCTTTGACCCCACAACGATGCTCCTAGTAGGACTGGATGTAGAATCCCCATACACCAGCTTACCCCAAAAAGAGACACTAGAAATGTTAGAAGACGTTCTCTTCATGGGAAATTGGGATTTCAGGACACCAAGACATTTTGTCCTAGAATGTTGTCGAATGGCACTTACAGAAAATTACTTTGAATTTGAAGACCAGTTATTCTTACAGAGCCATGGCACTTCAATGGGCAGTGCTTTTGCCCCCTCGGTGGCTGGTCTCTACGTGAGTAATTTTGAAACCAATCACGTATTGACAACCTCTAACCCTTACGTTTCCAGTATACTCTACTGGAAACGTTACATTGATGACGTCCTCCTGATTTGGCACAATAACCAAGATTTAAAAATGTTTGTGGATTGGCTGAATACACGAGATCCGTGGCTCCGATTCACATATACAGCGGATAAAGAAAGCATCGACTTTCTAGACCTGACTATATACTCAAAGGAAAATAAAATAGAGACTAAAACATTCAGAAAACCTACTGCTAAAAACAGCTTATTGTCGTACAAGAGTTACCATCCCCAACCTTTGAGAGACAATCTACCGTATTGTCAGTTTCTACGACTCAAAAGGAATTGTAGCCAAAAAAACGATTATCAGGTGCAATCGAACGAACTTAGCATCAGACTACAACAAAGGGAATACAAAGCATCAACCATACAGAAGTGCCGTAAAAGAGCTTCGAATCAACCGAGAGAAAACCTTCTCACAACGTTCGAAAAAAGAGAAAATGAAGATCTCATGACTTGTGTGACCACTTTTTGTCCAGCCTCATATCAAGTGAACAAGCTCATCCAGAAAAACTGGCATATTGTGAATACAGGAAAATTCAACTGGCCCAAGCCTCGTTTTGCAAATAAACGAACTAAGAACTTACGTGATCTGTTGGTTCACACTCGCCCGAGGCAAACAACGCTATTAAAACAAACCAGAAATGCCCACATGGCTCCAGTAACAGGACACTACCCATGCGGTTCATGTTTAGCTTGTAAATCAACCACCAGTTCTAAAACATTACAACTATCCCCAACACTCAACTGGACACAGAGACAACACAGTAACTGCAATTCATCCCATGCGATCTATATGGTCACCTGCCCATGTGAAAAGAAATATATTGGGATGACTTGCAGAAAGGTGAAACTACGTATAGGGGAACACAAAAGTAATATTCGCCTCCAAAAGAATACTACAAAACTCTGTTCTCATTTCGTGGAGCAAAAACACAGCATTGAGGATTTGAGATGGACAGTAATAGAAAAGATATCAGAAATGATGCCCAATGTTGAAAAGGTACTATACGAAAAAGAACAACGTTGCGTTGATCGCCTCAAAACCAATCAGTTTGGTTTAAATGATAAAATTTCATGGCATCACTTTGCACGCTGATCTTTTTTCAACCACACGTGCATCATTCTCTGTAATAAGCCATTGCCATTTCGGTGCAATCCCATGATTTTTTCAAGATTTTTTCAAGACTTTTTCAATGATTTTTTCAAAATTGTGAATATCACCATTAGCGTTATGATAATTACAGAAAATCCTTGTTTATAACGCTAAATTAGTAATTATTGTATCCTAAAGAAGTTAAACCCTATAATTTAGAGTTTTAAACTTGTTTCCCGTCCCTCGAGAACACAGTCCTCTTTCTAGCTCTATGATCAGCACTGCAGAAAACGCCATCGGAAGCGTGCTTCTAGCGTCCAGGAGGCAGAGCCAGCACAAGATGCGGAACACGCTTCCTAACGCGGGTGAGTGTTTTCCCCTAATGCCGCCGGTGAGTACCCTCCACCAGCCACCGGCAGACATCGAGTTTACTATATCTGTCTGATGTCTTTGTAGCCTGGGACATAGTCCACACCTCCTGATGGGACCTGGTTAAAATTACCTCAAGGTAAGACCTCTCATGAGGTAACCGAACACCACATTTTTTTTTTTGTTTTTTTTGTGAGGGTAGTATTAAATATTACCTTCTTTTTCCTACCATGTTCATTTCACAGTACACCTAATATAGAGGTATGATTTTAAATGACATGAGTCTGCGCATTGTCTATAACCGAACCCTGGTCTCAATATATCGCAAAACCCCCTCTTTAACTCGCCATGATGTCAACAATTGTGTTGTTTTGTTTCCTGACAATTTTCCATATAATGCCTCAAAAAGAGCGCGTAAGCTTTGATAAACACAGTGCATGTTTTTCTGACCACGTTTTTTAACATGAATTTGTTAAAATGCCACAAGTTACCCCTTTCCTTTCTAATCTTTTAGGTGACTATTAAGAACCTTCATGGGTAAGACTAATATGTTGTATTGACCCATTTACATCACAAATAGTGATAGTAGTCTTTTACTGTATGTTTTTTGTTATATGTCCTGACGAATGCTCTTAGACCCACGGGCCAAGAGAGCAGAAACGTGTTGACGTTTTTTCTGTCCTAATGATCTATGCTAAGGATCCCTAAACATCCCCAGAGCACACCCTTAACATTTTTAACTAGTGATCCAGCGATCTGAATAAAGCTTGTAATCGTCTGGAAACTATTTTATCCATTTCTCTCAGCTTCAGTGGGGTAACTCCACACTATCTCTGGATACTGCCACGAAAAAACCAGAGATTGCCTCGGGTGAGGCTGGCAAGATACTGATTGAAAAAACCCAATGACTGTTGCCATAACGTTTGTGTGGGGCGGAGAACAAGATATACCGCTTCTCGTAATACACAACGTTTATGAGGGTTTTTCAATATATCTCTTGGCATAAGTGGTTACAAGTGTCCTATCCATTTTGATAAATTCAGCATTTTTATGTGTTGCATAGGGCCTATTTGACCCCGGAGAGGATCAAACGGTACTTCCAGGTACAGGAGGCGCGGTGTCCGAGATGCTTGGTGTTGGTGGCGGATATGGATCACCTGTTCTGGGGTTGCCCGAAACTAGAGGATTATTGGGCGGAGGTAGGGGAACTCCTCAATGCAGTGACCGACAGGGAGGTGGAGTTTGACATGGCGGCGTGCTTGTTGCTCTGGTTCCCACACACAAAAAACACTAAGGTGACAAGTAGATTTATTGACCTAGGGCTGATACTGGCGCAGAGAGAGATCACCTGGCACTGGAAGTCCAGGGAGGGGCCGTCTTTGCGGAGATGGATGAATGACTTGCTGAGGTGGTCTGATTGCGAGAGTGTGCTCCGTATGAGGCAAGCAGTCAAGCTGGACAACGAAAAGAGCCTGGAATCAGCGCGTGCATGGGAATTGATAGTACAGGCTCTGCGTGACTCCCTGGTGGATGATGAGGACTGAACGGATAGGGCATGAGGACACTGCGAGGCTTACGAGTATGGAGCTTTACGTAGATCTGTAGCGGGACCCATACTGGAGTCAGGAACACAGCACACACCATTAGCGGTTGCTGGGGGGGAGGGATTGGGGGTTGTTCTAGGGCTGTTGAGGGGTGGGTTGGGCACCGGATCCAGATCGGGAGCGGAGGTAATTCGGGGCCTGTGACTTTCTTACGGGTCTGCAGAGCGTGGATAGATAGCGGAGCAGGGGCAGGGGCGCATGGAACTGTCATGATAATGCCCTCACAGGGACTGGGGGGTGGGATCGCGGTATCGCCATGGAACCGGGATGCCAGACTATGATGGACGGTGTTGGGGACGGGTTATGAGTTGGGGGGGTAAAATGCAGATACATGAATAGATTTCGACCATTGTCCCTCAGGGATGCTCACCATGATGTCTTGCTAGCAACTGGAACATTATGCCGCCCGGCCCCTGGGATACGGGCTGAATGGCTGTGTATAATCTAAGTTTCTTCGATTCATGCGGGGGGACACCGTGAGTGTGCTGGTTGATTTTTTGTATGCAATGGTTTCTAATTCTGCAATAAAAACAAATTTAAAAAAAAGAAAAAATCACTAGAGTCAAGCTATCCAGGCTGATAGCCAGAAACCGGTCCTTGGATGCTTGATTCCGGTCTAGGAAAGACATGGCTTGGTAGTTCGGGCTGGACTGTTCCCATGAGGCACAGGGTCAAGGCTGATTTGCATGTAGCCATTATCTGACCTAGGGTGTTGTGGAGTGCAAAAATATAATTGATTTAGGCCCAGATCTTTGTACTGGGGTGAATGTAAGACAATGTTCTGCATTCTGTCCATCAACTGTGTTTTTTGCAATTTTCACCCCGAGTGGGCTGGGTATGCTTAGACGTGAGTCCCAGGCACCCTACATCAATGGAGTCAAGCTATCCAGGCTGAAGAAGGCTGATAGCCAGAAACCGGTCCTTGGATGCTTGGTTCCGGTCTAGGAAAGACATGGCTTGGTAGTTCGGGCTGGACTGTTCCCATGAGGCACAGGGTCAAGGCTGATTTGCATGTAGCCATTGTATGACCTAGGGTGGTGTGGAGTTAAAAAAACGATGGATTTAGGCCCAGATCTTTGTACTGGGGTGAATGTAAGACAATGTTCTGCATTCTGTCCATCAACTGTTTTTTTGCAATTTTCACCCCGAGTGGGCTGGGTATGCTCAGACGTGAGCCCACGCACCCCACATCACGGGAGTCAAGCTATCCAGGCTGACGAAGGCTGATAGCCAGAAACAGGTCTTGGATGCTTGATTCCGGTCTAGGAAAGACTTGGCTTGGAAGTTCGGGCTGGACTATTCCCATGAGGCACAGGGTCAAGGCTGATTTGCATGTAGCCATTGTCTGACCTAGGATGGTGTGGAGTGCAAAAAAACGATGGATTTAGGCCCAGATCTTTGTACTGGGGTGACTGTAAGACAATGTTCTGCATTCTGTCCATCAACTGTGTTTTTTGCAATTATCACCCCGAGTGGGCTGGGTATACTCAGACGTGAGTCTCAGGCACCCCACATCACTGGAGTCAAGCTATCCAGGCTGAAGAAGGCTGATAGCCAGAAACCGGTCCTTGGATGCTTGATTCCGGTCTAGGAAAGACATGGCTTGGTAGTTCGGGCTGAACTGTTCCCATGAGGCACAGGGTCAAGGCTGATTTGCATGTAGCCATTGTCTGACCTAGGGTGGTGTGGAGTGCAAAAAAACGATGGATTTAGGCCCAGATCTTTGTACTGGGGTGAATGTAAGACAATGTTCTACATTCTGTCCATCAACTGTGTTTTTTGCAATTTCCCCCCCCCCCAGTGGGCTGGGTATGCTCAGACTTGAGTCCCAGGCACCCCACATCACTGGAGTCAAGCTATCCAGGCTGAAGAAGGCTGATAGCCAGAAACAGGTCCTTGGATGCTTGATTCCGGTCTAGGAAAGACTTGGCTTGGTAGTTCGGGCTGGACTGTTCCCATAAGGCACAGGGTCAAGGCTGATTTGCAAGTAGCCATTGTCTGACCTAGGGTGGTGTGGAGTGCAAAAAACAATGGATTTAGGCCCAGATCTTTGTACTGGGGTGAATGTAAGACAATGTTCTGCATTCTGTCCATCAACTGTGTTTTTTGCAATTTTCACCCCGAGTGGGCTGGGTATGCTCAGACGTGAGTCCCAGGCACCCCACATCACTGGAGTCAAGCTATCCAGGCTGAAGAAGGCTGGTAGCCAGAAACCGGTCCTTGGATGCTTGATTCCGGTCTAGGAAAGACATGGCTTGGTAGTTCGGGCTGGACTGTTCCCATGAGGCACAGGGTCAAGGCTGATTTGCATGTAGCCATTGTCTGACCTAGGGCGGTGTGGAGTGCAAAAAAACGATGGATTTAGGCCCAGATCTTTGTACTGGGGTGAATGTAAGACAATGTTCTGCATTCTGTCCATCAACTGTGTTTTTTGCAATTTTCACAGCGAGTGGGCTGGGTATGCTCAGACGTGAGTCCCAGGCCCCCCACATCACTGGAGTCAAGCTATCCAGGCTGAAGAAGGCTGATAGCCAGAAACCGGTCCTTGGATGCTTGATTCCGGTCTAGGAAAGACATGGCTTGGTATTTCGGGCTGGACTGTTCCCAGGAGGCACAGGGTCAAGGCTGATTTGCATGTAGCCATTGTCTGACCTAGGGTGGTGTGGAGTGCAAAAAAACGATGGATTTAGGCCCAGATCTTTGTACTGGGGTGAATGTAAGACAATGTTCTGCATTCTGTCCATCAACTGTGTTTTTTGCAATTTTCACCCCGAGTGGGCTGGGTATGCTCAGACGTGAGTCCAGGGCACCCCACATCACTGGAGTCAAGCTATCCAGGCTGAAGAAGGCTGATAGCCAGAAACAGGTCCTTGGATGCTTGATTCCGGTCTAGGAAAGACTTGGCTTGGAAGTTCGTGCTGGACTGTTCCCATGAGGCACAGGTTCAAGGGTGATTTGCATGTAGCCATTGTCTGACCTAGGGTGTTGTGGAGTGCAAAAATACAATGGATTTAGGCCCAGATCTTTGTACTGGGGTGAATGTAAGACAATGTTCTGCATTCTGTCCATCAACTGTGTTTTTTGCAATTTTCACCCCGAGTGGGCTGGGTTTGCTTAGACGTGAGTCCCAGGCACCCCACATCAATGGAGTCAAGCTATCCAGGCTGAAGAAGGCTGATAGCCAGAAACCGGTCCTTGGATGCTTGATTCCGGTCTAGGAAAGACATGGCTTGGTAGTTCGGGCTGGACTGTTCCCATGAGGCACAGGGTCAAGGCTGATTTGCATGTAGCCATTGTATGACCTAGGGTGGTGTGGAGTGCAAAAAAACGATGGATTTAGGCACAGAGCTTTGTACTGGGGTGAATGTAAGACAATGTTCTGCATTCTGTCCATCAACTGTGTTTTTTGCAATTTTCACCCCGAGTGGGCTGGGTATACTCAGACGTGAGTCCCAGGCACCCCATATCACTGGAGTCAAGCTATCCAGGCTGAAGAAGGCTGATAGCCAGAAACCGGTCCTTGGATGCTTGATTCCGGTCTAGGAAAGACATGGCTTGGTAGTTCGGGCTGAACTGTTCCCATGAGGCACAGGGTCAAGGCTGATTTGCATGTAGCCATTGTCTGACCTAGGGTGGTGTGGAGTGCAAAAAAACGATGGATTTAGGCCCAGATCTTTGTACTGGGGTGAATGTAAGACAATGTTCTACATTCTGTCCATCAACTGTGTTTTTTGCAATTTTCACCCCGAGTGGGCTGGGTATGCTCAGACGTGAGTCCCAGGCACCCCACATCACTGGAGTCAAGCTATCCAGGCTGAAGAAGGCTGATAGCCAGAAACAGGTCCTTGGATGCTTGATTCCGGTCTAGGAAAGACTTGACTTGGAAGTTCGGGCTGGACTGTTCCCATGAGGCACAGGGTCAAGGCTGATTTGCATGTAGCCATTGTCTGACCTAGGATGGTGTGGAGTGCAAAAAAACGATGGATTTAGGCCCAGATCTTTGTACTGGGGTGAATGTAAGACAATGTTCTACATTCTGTCCATCAACTGTGTTTTTTGCAATTTTCACCCCGAGTGGGCTGGGTATGCTCAGACGTGAGTCCCAGGCACCCCACATCACTGGAGTCAAGCTATCCAGGCTGAAGAAGGCTGATAGCCAGAAACAGGTCCTTGGATGCTTGATTCCGGTCTAGGAAAGACTTGGCTTGGTAGTTCGGGCTGGACTGTTCCCATGAGGCACAGGGTCAAGGCTGATTTGCATGTAGCCATTGTCTGACCTAGGATGCAGTGGAGTGCAAAAAAACGATGGATTTAGGCCCAGATCTTTGTACTGGGGTGACTGTAAGACAATGTTCTGCATTCTGTCCATCAACTGTGTTTTTTGCAATTTTCCCCCCGAGTGGGCTAGGTATACTCAGACGTGAGTCCCAGGCACCCCACATCACTGGAGTCAAGCTATCCAGGCTGAAGAAGGCTGATAGCCAGAAACCGGTCCTTGGATGCTTGATTCCGGTCTAGGAAAGACATGGCTTGGTAGTTCCGGCTGAACTGTTCCCATGAGGCACAGGGTCAAGGCTGATTTGCATGTAGCCATTGTCTGACCTAGGGTGGTGTGGAGTGCAAAAAAACGATGGATTTAGGCCCAGATCTTTGTACTGGGGTGAATGTAAGACAATGTTCTACATTCTGTCCATCAACTGTGTTTTTTGCAATTTTCACAGCGAGTGGGCTGGGTATGCTCAGACGTGAGTCCCAGGCCCCCCACATCACTGGAGTCAAGCTATCCAGGCTGAAGAAGGCTGATAGCCAGAAACCGGTCCTTGGATGCTTGATTCCGGTCTAGGAAAGACATGGCTTGGTATTTCGGGCTGGACTGTTCCCAGGAGGCACAGGGTCAAGGCTGATTTGCATGTAGCCATTGTCTGACCTAGGGTGGTGTGGAGTGCAAAAAAACGATGGATTTAGGCCCAGATCTTTGTACTGGGGTGAATGTAAGACAATGTTCTGCATTCTGTCCATCAACTGTGTTTTTTGCAATTTTCACCCCGAGTGGGCTGGGTATGCTCAGACGTGAGTCCAGGGCACCCCACATCACTGGAGTCAAGCTATCCAGGCTGAAGAAGGCTGATAGCCAGAAACAGGTCCTTGGATGCTTGATTCCGGTCTAGGAAAGACTTGGCTTGGAAGTTCGTGCTGGACTGTTCCCATGAGGCACAGGTTCAAGGGTGATTTGCATGTAGCCATTGTCTGACCCAGGGTGTTGTGAAGTGCAAAAATACAATGGATTTAGGCCCAGATCTTTGTACTGGGGTGAATGTAAGACAATGTTCTGCATTCTGTCCATCAACTGTGTTTTTTGCAATTTTCACCCCGAGTGGGCTGGGTTTGCTTAGACGTGAGTCCCAGGCACCCCACATCAATGGAGTCAAGCTATCCAGGCTGAAGAAGGCTGATAGCCAGAAACCGGTCCTTGGATGCTTGATTCCGGTCTAGGAAAGACATGGCTTGGTAGTTCGGGCTGGACTGTTCCCATGAGGCACAGGGTCAAGGCTGATTTGCATGTAGCCATTGTATGACCTAGGGTGGTGTGGAGTGCAAAAAAACGATGGATTTAGGCCCAGAGCTTTGTACTGGGGTGAATGTAAGACAATGTTCTGCATTCTGTCCATCAACTGTGTTTTTTGCAATTTTCACCCCGAGTGGGCTGGGTATACTCAGACGTGAGTCCCAGGCACCCCACATCACTGGAGTCAAGCTATCCAGGCTGAAGAAGGCTGATAGCCAGAAACCGGTCCTTGGATGCTTGATTCCGGTCTAGGAAAGACATGGCTTGGTAGTTCGGGCTGAACTGTTCCCATGAGGCACAGGGTCAAGGCTGATTTGCATGTAGCCATTGTCTGACCTAGGGTGGTGTGGAGTGCAAAAAAACGATGGATTTAGGCCCAGATCTTTGTACTGGGGTGAATGTAAGACAATGTTCTACATTCTGTCCATCAACTGTGTTTTTTGCAATTTTCACCCCGAGTGGGCTGGGTATGCTCAGACGTGAGTCCCAGGCACCCCACATCACTGGAGTCAAGCTATCCAGGCTGAAGAAGGCTGATAGCCAGAAACAGGTCCTTGGATGCTTGATTCCGGTCTAGGAAAGACTTGACTTGGAAGTTCGGGCTGGACTGTTCCCATGAGGCACAGGGTCAAGGCTGATTTGCATGTAGACATTGTCTGACCTAGGATGGTGTGGAGTGCAAAAAAACGATGGATTTAGGCCCAGATCTTTGTACTGGGGTGAATGTAAGACAATGTTCTACATTCTGTCCATCAACTGTGTTTTTTGCAATTTTCACCCCGAGTGGGCTGGGTATGCTCAGACGTGAGTCCCAGGCACCCCACATCACTGGAGTCAAGCTATCCAGGCTGAAGAAGGCTGATAGCCAGAAACAGGTCCTTGGATGCTTGATTCCGGTCTAGGAAAGACTTGGCTTGGTAGTTCGGGCTGGACTGTTCCCATGAGGCACAGGGTCAAGGCTGATTTGCATGTAGCCATTGTCTGACCTAGGATGGTGTGGAGTGCAAAAAAAACGATGGATTTAGGCCCAGATCTTTGTACTGGGGTGACTGTAAGACAATGTTCTGCATTCTGTCCATCAACTGTGTTTTTTGCAATTTTCACCCCGAGTGGGCTGGGTATACTCAGTCGTGAGTCCCAGGCACCCCACATCACTGGAGTCAAGCTATCCAGGCTGAAGAAGGCTGATAGCCAGAAACCGGTCCTTGGATGCTTGATTCCGGTCTAGGAAAGACATGGCTTGGTAGTTCCGGCTGAACTGTTCCCATGAGGCACACGGTCAAGGCTGATTTGCATGTAGCCATTGTCTGACCTAGGGTGGTGTGGAGTGCAAAAAAACGATGGATTTAGGCCCAGATCTTTGTACTGGGGTGAATGTAAGTCAATGTTCTACATTCTGTCCATCAACTGTGTTTTTTGCAATTTTCACCCTGAGTGGGCTGGGTATGCTCAGACGTGAGTCCCAGGCACCCCACATCACTGGAGTCAAGCTATCCAGGCTGAAGAAGGCTGATAGCCAGAAACCGGTCCTTGGTTGCTTGATTCCGGTGTAGGAAAGACATGGCTTGGTAGTTCGGGCTGGACTGTTCCCATGAGGCACAGGGTCAAGTCTGATTTGCATGTAGCCATTGTCTGACCTAGGGTGTTGTGGAGTGCAAAAATACAATGGATTTAGGCCCAGATCTTTGTACTGGGGTGAATGTAAGACAATGTTCTGCATTCTGTCCATCAACTGTGTTTTTTGCAATTTTCACCCCGAGTGGGCTGGGTATGCTTAGACGTGAGTCCCAGGCACCCCACATCAATGGAGTCAAGCTATCCATGCTGAAGAAGGCTGATAGCCAGAAACCGGTCCTTGGATGCTTGATTCCGGTCTAGGAAAGACATGGCTTGGTAGTTCGGGCTGGACTGTTCCCATGAGGCACAGGGTCAAGGCTGATTTGCATGTAGCCATTGTCTGACCTAGGGTGTTGTGGAGTGCAAAAATATAATTGATTTAGGCCCAGATCTTTGTACTGGGGTGAATGTAAGACAATGTTCTGCATTCTGTCCATCAACTGTGTTTTTTGCAATTTTCACCCCGAGTGGGCTGGGTATGCTTAGACGTGAGTCCCAGGCACCCTACATCAATGCAGTCAAGCTATCCAGGCTGAA
The DNA here is from genome assembly GCF_964263255.1 of Lissotriton vulgaris. NCBI lineage: Eukaryota > Metazoa > Chordata > Amphibia > Caudata > Salamandridae > Lissotriton > Lissotriton vulgaris. Next base: position 1,097,788,490 of record NC_141691.1, on the reverse strand, counting down.
GAAGGCTGATAGCCAGAAACCGGTCCTTGGATGCTTGGTTCCGGTCTAGGAAAGACATGGCTTGGTAGTTCGGGCTGGACTGTTCCCATGAGGCACAGGGTCAAGGCTGATTTGCATGTAGCCATTGTCTGACCTAGGATGGTGTGGAGTGCAAAAAAACGATGGATTTAGGCCCAGATCTTTGTACTGGGGTGACTGTAAGACAATGTTCTGCATTCTGTCCATCAACTGTGTTTTTTGCAATTTTCACCCCGAGTGGGCTGGGTATACTCAGACGTGAGTCTCAGGCACCCCACATCACTGGAGTCAAGCTATCCAGGCTGAAGAAGGCTGATAGCCAGAAATAGGTCCTTGAATGCTTGATTCCGGTCTAGGAAAGACATGGCTTGGTAGTTCGGGCTGAACTGTTCCCATGAGGCACAGGGTCAAGGCTGATTTGCATGTAGCCATTGTCTGACCTAGGGTGGTGTGGAGTGCAAAAAAACGATGGATTTAGGCCCAGATCTTTGAACTGGGGTGAATGTAAGACAATGTTCTACATTCTGTCCATCAACTGTGTTTTTTGCAATTTTCACCCCAAATGGGCTGGGTATGCTCAGACGTGAGTCCCAGGCACCCCACATCACTGGAGTCAAGCTATCCAGGCTGAAGAAGGCTGATAGCCAGAAACAGGTCCTTGGATGCTTGATTCCGGTCTAGGAAAAACTTGGCTTGGTAGTTCGGGCTGGACTGTTCCCATGAGGCACAGGGTCAAGGCTGATTTGCATGTAGCCATTGTCTGACCTAGGATGGTGTGGAGTGCAAAAAAATGATGGATTTAGGCCCAGATCTTTTTACTGGGGTGACTGTAAGACAATGTTCTACATTCTGTCCATCAACTGTGTTTTTTGCAATTTTCACCCCGAGTGGGCTGGGTATGCTCAGACGTGAGTCCCAGGCACCCCACATCACTGGAGTCAAGCTATCCAGGCTGAAGAAGGCTGATAGCCAGAAACAGGTCCTTGAATGCTTGATTCCGGTCTAGGAAAGACATGGCTTGGTAGTTCGGGCTGAACTGTTCCCATGAGGCACAGGGTCAAGGCTGATTTGCATGTAGCCATTGTCTGACCTAGGATGGTGTGGAGTGCAAAAAAACGATGGATTTAGGCCCAGATCTTTGTACTGGGGTGAATGTAAGACAATGTTCTACATTCTGTCCATCAACTGTGTTTTTTGCAATTTTCACCCCAAATGGGCTGGGTATGCTCAGACGTGAGTCCCAGGCACCCCACATCACTGGAGTCAAGCTATCCAGGCTGAAGAAGGCTGATAGCCAGAAACAGGTCCTTGGATGCTTGATTCCGGTCTAGGAAAAACTTGGCTTGGTAGTTCGGGCTGGACTGTTCCCATGAGGCACAGGGTCAAGGCTGATTTGCATGTAGCCATTGTCTGACCTAGGATGGTGTGGAGTGCAAAAAAACGATGGATTTAGGCCCAGATCTTTGTACTGGGGTGACTGTAAGACAATGTTCTACATTCTGTCCATCAACTGTGTTTTTTGCAATTTTCACCCCGAGTGGGCTGGGTATGCTCAGACGTGAGTCCCAGGCACCCCACATCACTGGAGTCAAGCTATCCAGGCTGAAGAAGGCTGATAGCCAGAAACTTGTCCTTTGATGCTTGATTCCGGTCTAGGAAAGACATGGCTTGATAGTTCGGGCTGGACTGTTCCCATGAGGCACAGGGTCAAGGCTGATTTGCATGTAGCCATTGTCTGACCTAGGGTGGTGTGGAGTGCAAAAAAACAATGGATTTAGGCCCAGATCTTTGTACTGGGGTGAATGTAAGACAATGTTCTGCATTCTGTCCATCAACTGTGTTTTTTGCAATTTTCACCGCGAGTGGGCTGGGTATGCTCAGATGTGAGTCCCAGGCCCCCCACATCACTGGAGTCAAGCTATCCAGGCTGAAGAAGGCTGATAGCCAGAAACCGGTCCTTGGATACTTGATTCCGGTCTAGGAAAGACATGGCTTAGTAGTTCGGGCTGGACTGTTCCCATGAGGCACAGGGTCAAGGCTGATTTGCATGTAGCCATTGTCTGACCTAGGGTGGTGTGGAGTGCAAAAAAACTATGGATTTAGGCCCAGATCTTTGTACTGGGGTGAATGTAAGACAATGTTCTGCATTCTGTCCATCAACTGTGTTTTTTGCAATTTTCACTGCGAGTGGGCTGGGTATGCTCAGACGTGAGTCCCAGGCCCCCCACATCACTGGAGTCAAGCTATCCAGGCTGAAGAAGGCTGATAGCCAGAAACCGGTCCTTGGATGCGTGATTCCGGTCTAGGAAAGACATGGCTTGGTAGTTCGGGCTGGACTGTTCCCATGAGGCACAGGGTCAAGGCTGATTTGCATGTAGCCATTGTCTGACCTAGGGTGGTGTGGAGTGCAAAAAAACGATGGATTTAGGCCCAGATCTTTGTACTGGGGTGAATGTAAGACAATGTTCTGCATTCTGTCCATCAACTGTGTTTTTTGCAATTTTCACCCCGAGTGGGCTGGGTATGCTCAGACGTGAGTCCCAGGCACCCCACATCACTGGAGTCAAGCTATCCAGGCTGAAGAAGTCTGGTAGCCAGAAACCGGTCCTTGGATGCTTGATTCCGGTCTAGGAAAGACATGGCTTGGTAGTTCGGGCTGGACTGTTCCCATGAGGCACAGGGTCAAGGCTGATTTGCATGTAGCCATTGTCTGACCTAGGGTGTTGTGGAGTGCAAAAAAACGATGGATTTAGGCCCAGATCTTTGTACTGGGGTTAATGTAAGACAATGTTCTGCATTCTGTCCATCAACTGTGTTTTTTGCAATTTTCACCCCGAGTGGGCTGGGTTTGCTTAGACGTGAGTCCCAGACACCCCACATCAATGGAGTCAAGCTATCCAGGCTGAAGAAGGCTGATAGCCAGAAACCGGTCCTTGGATGCTTGATTCCGGTCTAGGAAAGACATGGCTTGGTAGTTTGGGCTGGACTGTTCCCATGAGGCACAGGGTCAAGGCTGATTTGCATGTAGCCATTGTATGACCTAGGGTGGTGTGGAGTGCAAAAAAACGATGGATTTAGGCCCAGAGCTTTGTACTGGGGTGAATGTAAGACAATGTTCTGCATTCTGTCCATCAACTGTGTTTTTTGCAATTTTCACCCCGAGTGGGCTGGGTATACTCAGACGTGAGTCCCAGGCACCCCACATCACTGGAGTCAAGCTATCCAGGATGAAGAAGGCTGATAGCCAGAAACCGGTCCTTGGATGCTTGATTCCGGTCTAGGAAAGACATGGCTTGGTAGTTCGGGCTGAACTGTTCCCATGAGGCACAGGGTCAAGGCTGATTTGCATGTAGCCATTGTCTGACCTAGGGTGGTGTGGAGTGCAAAAAAACGATGGATTTAGGCCCAGATCTTTGTACTGGGGTGAATGTAAGACAATGGTCTACATTCTGTCCATCAACTGTGTTTTTTGCAATTTTCACCCCGAGTGGGCTGGGTATGCTCAGACGTGAGTCCCAGGCACCCCACATCACTGGAGTCAAGCTATCCAGGCTGAAGAAGGCTGATAGCCAGAAACAGGTCCTTGGATGCTTGATTCCGGTCTAGGAAAGACTTGGCTTGGAAGTTCGTGCTGGACTGTTCCCATGAGGCACAGGTTCAAGGGTGATTTGCATGTAGCCATTGTCTGACCTAGGGTGTTGTGGAGTGCAAAAATACAATGGATTTAGGCCCAGATCTTTGTACTGGGGTGAATGTAAGACAATGTTCTGCATTCTGTCCATCAACTGTGTTTTTTGCAATTTTCACCCCGAGTGGGCTGGATTTGCTTAGACGTGAGTCCCAGACACCCCACATCAATGGAGTCAAGCTATCCAGGCTGAAGAAGGCTGATAGCCAGAAACCGGTCCTTGGATGCTTGATTCCGGTCTAGGAAAGACATGGCTTGGTAGTTCGGGCTGGACTGTTCCCATGAGGCACAGGGTCAAGGCTGATTTGCATGTAGCCATTGTATGACCTAGGGTGGTGTGGAGTGCAAAAAAACGATGGATTTAGGCCCAGAGCTTTGTACTGGGGTGAATGTAAGACAATGTTCTGCATTCTGTCCATCAACTGTGTTTTTTGCAATTTTCACCCCGAGTGGGCTGGGTATACTCAGACGTGAGTCCCAGGCACCCCACATCACTGGAGTCAAGCTATCCAGGATGAAGAAGGCTGATAGCCAGAAACCGGTCCTTGGATGCTTGATTCCGGTCTAGGAAAGACATGGCTTGGTAGTTCGGGCTGAACTGTTCCCATGAGGCACAGGGTCAAGGCTGATTTGCATGTAGCCATTGTCTGACCTAGGGTGGTGTGGAGTGCAAAAAAACGATGGATTTAGGCCCAGATCTTTGTACTGGGGTGAATGTAAGACAATGTTTTACATTCTGTCCATCAACTGTGTTTTTTGCAATTTTCACCCCGAGTGGGCTGGGTATGCTCAGACGTGAGTCCCAGGCACCCCACATCACTGGAGTCAAGCTATCCAGGCTGAAGAAGGCTGATAGCCAGAACCAGGTCCTTGGATGCTTGATTCCGGTCTAGGAAAGACTTGACTTGGAAGTTCGGGCTGGACTGTTCCCATGAGGCACAGGGTCAAGGCTGATTTGCATGTAGCCATTGTCTGACCTAGGATGGTGTGGAGTGCAAAAAAACGATGGATTTAGGCCCAGATCTTTGTACTTGGGTGAATGTAAGACAATGTTCTACATTCTGTCCATCAACTGTGTTTTTTGCAATTTTCACCCCGAGTGGGCTGGGTATGCTCAGACGTGAGTCCCAGGCACCCCACATCACTGGAGTCAAGCTATCCAGGCTGAAGAAGGCTGATAGCCAGAAACAGGTCCTTGGATGCTTGATTCCGGTCTAGGAAAGACTTGGCTTGGTAGTTCGGGCTGGACTGTTCCCATGAGGCACAGGGTCAAGGCTGATTTGCATGTAGCCATTGTCTGACCTAGGATGGTGTGGAGTGCAAAAAAAACGATGGATTTAGGCCCAGATCTTTGTACTGGGGTGACTGTAAGACAATGTTCTGCATTCTGTCCATCAACTGTGTTTTTTGCAATTTTCACCCCGAGTGGGCTGGGTATACTCAGACGTGAGTCCCAGGCACCCCACATCACTGGAGTCAAGCTATCCAGGCTGAAGAAGGCTGATAGCCAGAAACCGGTCCTTGGATGCTTGATTCCGGTCTAGGAAAGACATGGCTAGGTAGTTCGGGCTGAACTGTTCCCATGAGGCACACGGTCAAGGCTGATTTGCATGTAGCCATTGTCTGACCTAGGGTGGTGTGGAGTGCAAAAAAACGATGGATTTAGGCCCAGATCTTTGTACTGGGGTGAATGTAAGACAATGTTCTACATTCTGTCCATCAACTGTGTTTTTTGCAATTTTCACCCCGAGTGGGCTAGTTATGCTCAGACGTGAGTCCCAGGCACCCCACATCACTGGAGTCAAGCTATCCAGGCTGAAGAAGGCTGATAGCCAGAAACCGGTCCTTGGATGCTTGATTCCGGTGTAGGAAAGACATGGCTTGGTAGTTCGGGCTGGACTGTTCCCATGAGGCACAGGGTCAAGTCTGATTTGCATGTAGCCATTGTCTGACCTAGGGTGTTGTGGAGTGCAAAAATACAATGGATTTAGGCCCAGATCTTTGTACTGGGGTGAATGTAAGACAATGTTCTGCATTCTGTCCATCAACTGTGTTTTTTGCAATTTTCACCCCGAGTGGGCTGGGTATGCTTAGACGTGAGTCCCAGGCACCCCACATCACTGGAGTCAAGCTATCCAGGCTGAAGAAGGCTGATAGCCAGAAACAGGTCCTTGGATGCTTGATTCCGGTCTAGGAAAGACTTGGCTTTGTAGTTCGGCCTGGACTGTTCCCATAAGGCACAGGGTCAAGGCTGATTTGCATGTAGCCATTGTCTGACCTAGGGTGGTGTGGAGTGCAAAAAAACAATGGATTTAGGCCCAGATCTTTGTACTGGGGTGAATGTAAGACAATGTTCTGCATTCTGTCCATCAACTGTGTTTTTTGCAATTTTCACCCCGAGTGGGCTGGGTATGCTCAGACGTGAGTCCCAGGCACCCCACATCACTGGAGTCAAGCTATCCAGGCTGAAGAAGGCTGATAGCCAGAAACTTGTCCTTTGATGCTTGATTCCGGTCTAGGAAAGACATGGCTTGATAGTTCGGGCTGGACTGTTCCCATGAGGCACAGGGTCAAGGCTGATTTGCATGTAGCCATTGTCTGACCTAGGGTGGTGTGGAGTGCAAAAAAACAATGGATTTAGGCCCAGATCTTTGTACTGGGGTGAATGTAAGACAATGTTCTGCATTCTGTCCATCAACTGTGTTTTTTGCAATTTTCACCGCGAGTGGGCTGGGTATGCTCAGATGTGAGTCCCAGGCCCCCCACATCACTGGAGTCAAGCTATCCAGGCTGAAGAAGGCTGATAGCCAGAAACCGGTCCTTGGATACTTGATTCCGGTCTAGGAAAGACATGGCTTAGTAGTTCGGGCTGGACTGTTCCCATGAGGCACAGGGTCAAGGCTGATTTGCATGTAGCCATTGTCTGACCTAGGGTGGTGTGGAGTGCAAAAAAACAATGGATTTAGGCCCAGATCTTTGTACTGGGGTGAATGTAAGACAATGTTCTGCATTCTGTCCATCAACTGTGTTTTTTGCAATTTTCACCGCGAGTGGGCTGGGTATGCTCAGATGTGAGTCCCAGGCCCCCCACATCACTGGAGTCAAGCTATCCAGGCTGAAGAAGGCTGATAGCCAGAAACCGGTCCTTGGATACTTGATTCCGGTCTAGGAAAGACATGGCTTAGTAGTTCGGGCTGGACTGTTCCCATGAGGCACAGGGTCAAGGCTGATTTGCATGTAGCCATTGTCTGACCTAGGGTGGTGTGGAGTGCAAAAAAACTATGGATTTAGGCCCAGATCTTTGTACTGGGGTGAATGTAAGACAATGTTCTGCATTCTGTCCATCAACTGTGTTTTTTGCAATTTTCACTGCGAGTGGGCTGGGTATGCTCAGACGTGAGTCCCAGGCCCCCCACATCACTGAGGTCAAGCTATCCAGGCTGAAGAAGGCTGATAGCCAGTAACCGGTCCTTGGATGCTTGATTCCGGTCTAGGAAAGACATGGCTTAGTAGTTCGGGCTGGACTGTTCCCATGAGGCACAGGGTCAAGGCTGATTTGCATGTACCCATTGTCTGACCTAGGGTGGTGTGGAGTGCAAAAAAACGATGGATTTAGGCCCAGATCTTTGTACTGGGGTGAATGTAAGACAATGTTCTGCATTCTGTCCATCAACTGTGTTTTTTGCAATTTTCACCCCGAGTGGGCTGGGTATGCTCAGACGTGAGTCCCAGGCACCCCACATCACTGGAGTCAAGCTATCCAGGCTGAAGAAGGCTGGTAGCCAGAAACCGGTCCTTGGATGCTTGATTCCGGTCTAGGAAAGACATGGCTTGGTAGTTCGGGCTTGACTGTTCCCATGAGGCACAGGGTCAAGGCTGATTTGCATGTAGCCATTGTCTGACCTAGGGCGGTGTGGAGTGCAAAAAAACGATGGATTTAGGCCCAGATCTTTGTACTGGGGTGAATGTAAGACAATGTTCTGCATTCTGTCCATCAACTGTGTTTTTTGCAATTTTCACAGCGAGTGGGCTGGGTATGCTCAGACGTGAGTCCCAGGCCCCCCACATCACTGGAGTCAAGCTATCCAGGCTGAAGAAGGCTGATAGCCAGAAACCGGTCCTTGGATGCTTGATTCCGGTCTAGGAAAGACATGGCTTGGTAGTTCGGGCTGGACTGGTCCCAGGAGGCACAGGGTCAAGGCTGATTTGCATGTAGCAATTGTCTGACCTAGGGTGGTGTGGAGTGCAAAAAAACGATGGATTTAGGCCCAGATCTTTGTACTGGGGTGAATGTAAGACAATGTTCTGCATTCTGTCCATCAACTGTGTTTTTTGCAATTTTCACCCCGAGTGGGCTGGGTATGCTCAGACGTGAGTCCCAGGCACCCCACATCACTGGAGTCAAGCTATCCAGGCTGAAGAAGGCTGATAGCCAGAAACAGGTCCTTGGAGGCTTGATTCCGGTCTAGGAAAGACTTGGCTTGGAAGTTCGGGCTGGACTGTTCCCATGAGGCACAGGGTCAAGGCTGATTTGCATGTAGCCATTGTCTGACCTAGGGTGTTGTGGAGTGCAAAAATACAATGGATTTAGGCCCAGATCTTTGTACTGGGGTGAATGTAAGACAATGTTCTGCATTCTGTCCATCAACTGTGTTTTTTGCAATTTTCACCCCGAGTGGGCTGGGTATGCTTAGACGTGAGTCCCAGGCACCCCACATCAATGGAGTCAAGCTATCCAGGCTGAAGAAGGCTGATAGCCAGAAACCGGTCCTTGGATGCTTGATTCCGGTCTAGGAAAGACATGGCTTGGTAGTTCGGGCTGGACTGTTCCCATGAGGCACAGGGTCAAGGCTGATTTGCATGTAGCCATTGCCTGACCTAGGATGGTGTGGAGTGCTAAAAAACGATGGATTTAGGCCCAGATCTTTGTATTGGGGTGACTGTAAGACAATGTTCTGCATTCTGTCCATCAACTGTGTTTTTTGCAATTTTCACCCCGAGTGGGCTGGGTATACTCAGACGTGAGTCCCAGGCACCCCACATCACTGGAGTCAAGCTATCCAGGCTGAAGAAGGCTGATAGCCAGAAACCGGTCCTTGGATGCTTGATTCCGGTCTAGGAAAGACATGGCTTGGTAGTTCGGGCTGAACTGTTCCCCTGAGGCACAGGGTCAAGGCTGATTTGCATGTAGCCATTGTCTGACCTAGGGTGGTGTGGAGTGCAAAAAAACGATGGATTTAGGCCCAGATCTTTGTACTGGGGTGAATGTAAGACAAGGTTCTACATTCTGTCCATCAACTGTGTTTTTTGCAATTTTCACCCGAGTGGGCTGGGTATGCTCAGACGTGAGTCCCAGGCACCCCACATCACTGGAGTCAAGCTATCCAGGCTGAAGAAGGCTGATAGCCAGAAACAGGTCCTTGGATGCTTGATTCCGGTCTAGGAAAGACTTGGCTTGGTAGTTCGGGCTGGACTGTTCCCATGAGGCACAGGGTCAAGGCTGATTTGCATGTAGCCATTGTCTGACCTAGGACGGTGTGGAGTGCAAAAAAACGATGGATTTCGGCCCAGATCTTTGTACTGGGGTGAATGTAAGACAATGTTCTACATTCTGTCCATCAACTGTGTTTTTTGCAATTTTCACCCCGAGTGGGCTGGGTATGCTCAGACGTGATTCCCAGGCACCCCACATCACTGGAGTCAAGCTATCCAGGCTGAAGAAGGCTGATAGCCAGAAACAGGTCCTTGGATGCTTGATTCCGGTCTAGGAAAGACTTGGCTTGGTAGTTCGGGCTGGACTGTTCCCATGAGGCACAGGGTCAAGGCTGATTTGCATGTAGCCATTGTCTGACCTAGGATGGTGTGGAGTGCAAAAAAACGATGGATTTAGGCCCAGATCTTTGTACTGGGGTGACTGTAAGACAATGTTCTGCATTCTGTCCATCAACTGTGTTTTTTGCAATTTTCACCCCGAGTGGGATGGGTATACTCAGACGTGAGTCCCAGGCACCCCACATCACTGGAGTCAAGCTATCCAGGCTGAAGAAGGCTGATAGCCAGAAACCGGTCCTTGGATGCTTGATTCCGGTCTAGGAAAGACATGGCTTGGTAGTTCGGGCTGAACTGTTCCCATGAGGCTTACGGTCAAGGCTGATTTGCATGTAGCCATTGTCTGACCTAGGGTGGTGTGGAGTGCAAAAAAACGATGGATTTAGGCCCAGATCTTTGTACTGGGGTGAATGTAAGACAATGTTCTACATTCTGTCCATCAACTGTGTTTTTTGCAATTTTCACCCCGAGTGGGCTGGGTATGCTCAGACGTGAGTCCCAGGCACCCCACATCACTGGAGTCAAGCTATCCAGGCTGAAGAAGGCTGATAGCCAGAAACCGGTCCTTGGATGCTTGATTCCGGTGTAGGAAAGACATGGCTTGGTAGTTCGGGCTGGACTGTTCCCATGAGGCACAGGGTCAAGTCTGATTTGCATGTAGCCATTGTTTGACCTAGGGTGTTGTGGAGTGCAAAAATACAATGGATTTAGGCCCAGATCTTTGTACTGGGGTGAATGTAAGACAATGTTCTGCATTCTGTCCATCAACTGTGTTTTTTGCAATTTTCACCCCGAGTGGGCTGGGTATGCTTAGACGTGAGTCCCAGGCACCCCACATCAATGGAGTCAAGCTATCCAGGCTGAGGAAGGCTGATAGCCAGAAACCGGTCCTTGGATGCTTGATTCCGGTCTAGGAAAGACATGGCTTGGTAGTTCGGGCTGGACTGTTCCCATGAGGCACAGGGTCAAGGCTGATTTGCATGTAGCCATTGTATGACCTAGGGTGGTGTGGAGTGCAAAAAAACGATGGATTTAGGCCCAGATCTTTGTACTGGGGTGAATGTAAGACAATGTTCTGCATTCTGTCCATCAACTGTTTTTTTTGCAATTTTAACCCGAGTGGGCTGGGTATGCTCAGACGTGAGCCCAGGCACCCCACATCACGGGAGTCAAGCTATCCAGGCTGACGAAGGCTGATAGCCAGAAACAGGTCCTTGGATGCTTGATTCCGGTCTAGGAAAGACTTGGCTTGGAAGTTCGGGCTGGACTGTTCCCATGAGGCACAGGGTCAAGGCTGATTTGCATGTAGCCATTGTCTGACCTAGGATGGTGTGGAGTGCAAAAAAACGATGGATTTAGGCCCAGATCTTTGTACTGGGGTGACTGTAAGACAATGTTCTGCATTCTGTCCATCAACTGTGTTTTTTGCAATTTTCACCCCGAGTGGGCTGGGTATACTCAGACGTGAGTCCCAGGCACCCCACATCACTGGAGTCAAGCTATCCAGGCTGAAGAAGGCTGATAGCCAGAAACCGGTCCTTGGATGCTTGATTCCGGTCTAGGAAAGACATGGCTTGGTAGTTCGGGCTGGACTGTTCCCATGAGGCACAGGGTCAAGGCTGATTTGCATGTAGCCATTGTCTGACCTAGGGTGTTGTGGAGTGCAAAAAAACGATGGATTTAGGCCCAGATCTTTGTACTGGGGTTAATGTAAGACAATGTTCTGCATTCTGTCCATCAACTGTGTTTTTTGCAATTTTCACCCCGAGTGGGCTGGGTTTGCTTAGACGTGAGTCCCAGACACCCCACATCAATGGAGTCAAGCTATCCAGGCTGAAGAAGGCTGATAGCCAGAAACCGGTCCTTGGATGCTTGATTCCGGTCTAGGAAAGACATGGCTTGGTAGTTTGGGCTGGACTGTTCCCATGAGGCACAGGGTCAAGGCTGATTTGCATGTAGCCATTGTATGACCTAGGGTGGTGTGGAGTGCAAAAAAACGATGGATTTAGGCCCAGAGCTTTGTACTGGGGTGAATGTAAGACAATGTTCTGCATTCTGTCCATCAACTGTGTTTTTTGCAATTTTCACCCCGAGTGGGCTGGGTATACTCAGACGTGAGTCCCAGGCACCCCATATCACTGGAGTCAAGCTATCCAGGATGAAGAAGGCTGATAGCCAGAAACCGGTCCTTGGATGCTTGATTCCGGTCTAGGAAAGACATGGCTTGGTAGTTCGGGCTGAACTGTTCCCATGAGGCACAGGGTCAAGGCTGATTTGCATGTAGCCATTGTCTGACCTAGGGTGGTGTGGAGTGCAAAAAAACGATGGATTTAGGCCCAGATCTTTGTACTGGGGTGAATGTAAGACAATGGTCTACATTCTGTCCATCAACTGTGTTTTTTGCAATTTTCACCCCGAGTGGGCTGGGTATGCTCAGACGTGAGTCCCAGGCACCCCACATCACTGGAGTCAAGCTATCCAGGCTGAAGAAGGCTGATAGCCAGAAACAGGTCCTTGGATGCTTGATTCCGGTCTAGGAAAGACTTGGCTTGGAAGTTCGTGCTGGACTGTTCCCATGAGGCACAGGTTCAAGGGTGATTTGCATGTAGCCATTGTCTGACCTAGGGTGTTGTGGAGTGCAAAAATACAATGGATTTAGGCCCAGATCTTTGTACTGGGGTGAATGTAAGACAATGTTCTGCATTCTGTCCATCAACTGTGTTTTTTGCAATTTTCACCCCGAGTGGGCTGGATTTGCTTAGACGTGAGTCCCAGACACCCCACATCAATGGAGTCAAGCTATCCAGGCTGAAGAAGGCTGATAGCCAGAAACCGGTCCTTGGATGCTTGATTCCGGTCTAGGAAAGACATGGCTTGGTAGTTCGGGCTGGACTGTTCCCATGAGGCACAGGGTCAAGGCTGATTTGCATGTAGCCATTGTATGACCTAGGGTGGTGTGGAGTGCAAAAAAACGATGGATTTAGGCCCAGAGCTTTGTACTGGGGTGAATGTAAGACAATGTTCTGCATTCTGTCCATCAACTGTGTTTTTTGCAATTTTCACCCCGAGTGGGCTGGGTATACTCAGACGTGAGTCCCAGGCACCCCACATCACTGGAGTCAAGCTATCCAGGATGAAGAAGGCTGATAGCCAGAAACCGGTCCTTGGATGCTTGATTCCGGTCTAGGAAAGACATGGCTTGGTAGTTCGGGCTGAACTGTTCCCATGAGGCACAGGGTCAAGGCTGATTTGCATGTAGCCATTGTCTGACCTAGGGTGGTGTGGAGTGCAAAAAAACGATGGATTTAGGCCCAGATCTTTGTACTGGGGTGAATGTAAGACAATGTTTTACATTCTGTCCATCAACTGTGTTTTTTGCAATTTTCACCCCGAGTGGGCTGGGTATGCTCAGACGTGAGTCCCAGGCACCCCACATCACTGGAGTCAAGCTATCCAGGCTGAAGAAGGCTGATAGCCAGAACCAGGTCCTTGGATGCTTGATTCCGGTCTAGGAAAGACTTGACTTGGAAGTTCGGGCTGGACTGTTCCCATGAGGCACAGGGTCAAGGCTGATTTGCATGTAGCCATTGTCTGACCTAGGATGGTGTGGAGTGCAAAAAAACGATGGATTTAGGCCCAGATCTTTGTACTTGGGTGAATGTAAGACAATGTTCTACATTCTGTCCATCAACTGTGTTTTTTGCAATTTTCACCCCGAGTGGGCTGGGTATGCTCAGACGTGAGTCCCAGGCACCCCACATCACTGGAGTCAAGCTATCCAGGCTGAAGAAGGCTGATAGCCAGAAACAGGTCCTTGGATGCTTGATTCCGGTCTAGGAAAGACTTGGCTTGGTAGTTCGGGCTGGACTGTTCCCATGAGGCACAGGGTCAAGGCTGATTTGCATGTAGCCATTGTCTGACCTAGGATGGTGTGGAGTGCAAAAAAAACGATGGATTTAGGCCCAGATCTTTGTACTGGGGTGACTGTAAGACAATGTTCTGCATTCTGTCCATCAACTGTGTTTTTTGCAATTTTCACCCCGAGTGGGCTGGGTATACTCAGACGTGAGTCCCAGGCACCCCACATCACTGGAGTCAAGCTATCCAGGCTGAAGAAGGCTGATAGCCAGAAACCGGTCCTTGGATGCTTGATTCCGGTCTAGGAAAGACATGGCTAGGTAGTTCGGGCTGAACTGTTCCCATGAGGCACACGGTCAAGGCTGATTTGCATGTAGCCATTGTCTGACCTAGGGTGGTGTGGAGTGCAAAAAAACGATGGATTTAGGCCCAGATCTTTGTACTGGGGTGAATGTAAGACAATGTTCTACATTCTGTCCATCAACTGTGTTTTTTGCAATTTTCACCCCGAGTGGGCTAGTTATGCTCAGACGTGAGTCCCAGGCACCCCACATCACTGGAGTCAAGCTATCCAGGCTGAAGAAGGCTGATAGCCAGAAACCGGTCCTTGGATGCTTGATTCCGGTGTAGGAAAGACATGGCTTGGTAGTTCGGGCTGGACTGTTCCCATGAGGCACAGGGTCAAGTCTGATTTGCATGTAGCCATTGTCTGACCTAGGGTGTTGTGGAGTGCAAAAATACAATGGATTTAGGCCCAGATCTTTGTACTGGGGTGAATGTAAGACAATGTTCTGCATTCTGTCCATCAACTGTGTTTTTTGCAATTTTCACCCCGAGTGGGCTGGGTATGCTTAGACGTGAGTCCCAGGCACCCCACATCACTGGAGTCAAGCTATCCAGGCTGAAGAAGGCTGATAGCCAGAAACAGGTCCTTGGATGCTTGATTCCGGTCTAGGAAAGACTTGGCTTTGTAGTTCGGCCTGGACTGTTCCCATAAGGCACAGGGTCAAGGCTGATTTGCATGTAGCCATTGTCTGACCTAGGGTGGTGTGGAGTGCAAAAAAACAATGGATTTAGGCCCAGATCTTTGTACTGGGGTGAATGTAAGACAATGTTCTGCATTCTGTCCATCAACTGTGTTTTTTGCAATTTTCACCCCGAGTGGGCTGGGTATGCTCAGACGTGAGTCCCAGGCACCCCACATCACTGGAGTCAAGCTATCCAGGCTGAAGAAGGCTGATAGCCAGAAACTTGTCCTTTGATGCTTGATTCCGGTCTAGGAAAGACATGGCTTGATAGTTCGGGCTGGACTGTTCCCATGAGGCACAGGGTCAAGGCTGATTTGCATGTAGCCATTGTCTGACCTAGGGTGGTGTGGAGTGCAAAAAAACAATGGATTTAGGCCCAGATCTTTGTACTGGGGTGAATGTAAGACAATGTTCTGCATTCTGTCCATCAACTGTGTTTTTTGCAATTTTCACCGCGAGTGGGCTGGGTATGCTCAGATGTGAGTCCCAGGCCCCCCACATCACTGGAGTCAAGCTATCCAGGCTGAAGAAGGCTGATAGCCAGAAACCGGTCCTTGGATACTTGATTCCGGTCTAGGAAAGACATGGCTTAGTAGTTCGGGCTGGACTGTTCCCATGAGGCACAGGGTCAAGGCTGATTTGCATGTAGCCATTGTCTGACCTAGGGTGGTGTGGAGTGCAAAAAAACAATGGATTTAGGCCCAGATCTTTGTACTGGGGTGAATGTAAGACAATGTTCTGCATTCTGTCCATCAACTGTGTTTTTTGCAATTTTCACCGCGAGTGGGCTGGGTATGCTCAGATGTGAGTCCCAGGCCCCCCACATCACTGGAGTCAAGCTATCCAGGCTGAAGAAGGCTGATAGCCAGAAACCGGTCCTTGGATACTTGATTCCGGTCTAGGAAAGACATGGCTTAGTAGTTCGGGCTGGACTGTTCCCATGAGGCACAGGGTCAAGGCTGATTTGCATGTAGCCATTGTCTGACCTAGGGTGGTGTGGAGTGCAAAAAAACTATGGATTTAGGCCCAGATCTTTGTACTGGGGTGAATGTAAGACAATGTTCTGCATTCTGTCCATCAACTGTGTTTTTTGCAATTTTCACTGCGAGTGGGCTGGGTATGCTCAGACGTGAGTCCCAGGCCCCCCACATCACTGGAGTCAAGCTATCCAGGCTGAAGAAGGCTGATAGCCAGTAACCGGTCCTTGGATGCTTGATTCCGGTCTAGGAAAGACATGGCTTAGTAGTTCGGGCTGGACTGTTCCCATGAGGCACAGGGTCAAGGCTGATTTGCATGTACCCATTGTCTGACCTAGGGTGGTGTGGAGTGCAAAAAAACGATGGATTTAGGCCCAGATCTTTGTACTGGGGTGAATGTAAGACAATGTTCTGCATTCTGTCCATCAACTGTGTTTTTTGCAATTTTCACCCCGAGTGGGCTGGGTATGCTCAGACGTGAGTCCCAGGCACCCCACATCACTGGAGTCAAGCTATCCAGGCTGAAGAAGGCTGGTAGCCAGAAACCGGTCCTTGGATGCTTGATTCCGGTCTAGGAAAGACATGGCTTGGTAGTTCGGGCTTGACTGTTCCCATGAGGCACAGGGTCAAGGCTGATTTGCATGTAGCCATTGTCTGACCTAGGGCGGTGTGGAGTGCAAAAAAACGATGGATTTAGGCCCAGATCTTTGTACTGGGGTGAATGTAAGACAATGTTCTGCATTCTGTCCATCAACTGTGTTTTTTGCAATTTTCACAGCGAGTGGGCTGGGTATGCTCAGACGTGAGTCCCAGGCCCCCCACATCACTGGAGTCAAGCTATCCAGGCTGAAGAAGGCTGATAGCCAGAAACCGGTCCTTGGATGCTTGATTCCGGTCTAGGAAAGACATGGCTTGGTAGTTCGGGCTGGACTGGTCCCAGGAGGCACAGGGTCAAGGCTGATTTGCATGTAGCAATTGTCTGACCTAGGGTGGTGTGGAGTGCAAAAAAACGATGGATTTAGGCCCAGATCTTTGTACTGGGGTGAATGTAAGACAATGTTCTGCATTCTGTCCATCAACTGTGTTTTTTGCAATTTTCACCCCGAGTGGGCTGGGTATGCTCAGACGTGAGTCCCAGGCACCCCACATCACTGGAGTCAAGCTATCCAGGCTGAAGAAGGCTGATAGCCAGAAACAGGTCCTTGGAGGCTTGATTCCGGTCTAGGAAAGACTTGGCTTGGAAGTTCGGGCTGGACTGTTCCCATGAGGCACAGGGTCAAGGCTGATTTGCATGTAGCCATTGTCTGACCTAGGGTGTTGTGGAGTGCAAAAATACAATGGATTTAGGCCCAGATCTTTGTACTGGGGTGAATGTAAGACAATGTTCTGCATTCTGTCCATCAACTGTGTTTTTTGCAATTTTCACCCCGAGTGGGCTGGGTATGCTTAGACGTGAGTCCCAGGCACCCCACATCAATGGAGTCAAGCTATCCAGGCTGAAGAAGGCTGATAGCCAGAAACCGGTCCTTGGATGCTTGATTCCGGTCTAGGAAAGACATGGCTTGGTAGTTCGGGCTGGACTGTTCCCATGAGGCACAGGGTCAAGGCTGATTTGCATGTAGCCATTGCCTGACCTAGGATGGTGTGGAGTGCTAAAAAACGATGGATTTAGGCCCAGATCTTTGTATTGGGGTGACTGTAAGACAATGTTCTGCATTCTGTCCATCAACTGTGTTTTTTGCAATTTTCACCCCGAGTGGGCTGGGTATACTCAGACGTGAGTCCCAGGCACCCCACATCACTGGAGTCAAGCTATCCAGGCTGAAGAAGGCTGATAGCCAGAAACCGGTCCTTGGATGCTTGATTCCGGTCTAGGAAAGACATGGCTTGGTAGTTCGGGCTGAACTGTTCCCCTGAGGCACAGGGTCAAGGCTGATTTGCATGTAGCCATTGTCTGACCTAGGGTGGTGTGGAGTGCAAAAAAACGATGGATTTAGGCCCAGATCTTTGTACTGGGGTGAATGTAAGACAAGGTTCTACATTCTGTCCATCAACTGTGTTTTTTGCAATTTTCACCCGAGTGGGCTGGGTATGCTCAGACGTGAGTCCCAGGCACCCCACATCACTGGAGTCAAGCTATCCAGGCTGAAGAAGGCTGATAGCCAGAAACAGGTCCTTGGATGCTTGATTCCGGTCTAGGAAAGACTTGGCTTGGTAGTTCGGGCTGGACTGTTCCCATGAGGCACAGGGTCAAGGCTGATTTGCATGTAGCCATTGTCTGACCTAGGACGGTGTGGAGTGCAAAAAAACGATGGATTTCGGCCCAGATCTTTGTACTGGGGTGAATGTAAGACAATGTTCTACATTCTGTCCATCAACTGTGTTTTTTGCAATTTTCACCCCGAGTGGGCTGGGTATGCTCAGACGTGATTCCCAGGCACCCCACATCACTGGAGTCAAGCTATCCAGGCTGAAGAAGGCTGATAGCCAGAAACAGGTCCTTGGATGCTTGATTCCGGTCTAGGAAAGACTTGGCTTGGTAGTTCGGGCTGGACTGTTCCCATGAGGCACAGGGTCAAGGCTGATTTGCATGTAGCCATTGTCTGACCTAGGATGGTGTGGAGTGCAAAAAAACGATGGATTTAGGCCCAGATCTTTGTACTGGGGTGACTGTAAGACAATGTTCTGCATTCTGTCCATCAACTGTGTTTTTTGCAATTTTCACCCCGAGTGGGATGGGTATACTCAGACGTGAGTCCCAGGCACCCCACATCACTGGAGTCAAGCTATCCAGGCTGAAGAAGGCTGATAGCCAGAAACCGGTCCTTGGATGCTTGATTCCGGTCTAGGAAAGACATGGCTTGGTAGTTCGGGCTGAACTGTTCCCATGAGGCTTACGGTCAAGGCTGATTTGCATGTAGCCATTGTCTGACCTAGGGTGGTGTGGAGTGCAAAAAAACGATGGATTTAGGCCCAGATCTTTGTACTGGGGTGAATGTAAGACAATGTTCTACATTCTGTCCATCAACTGTGTTTTTTGCAATTTTCACCCCGAGTGGGCTGGGTATGCTCAGACGTGAGTCCCAGGCACCCCACATCACTGGAGTCAAGCTATCCAGGCTGAAGAAGGCTGATAGCCAGAAACCGGTCCTTGGATGCTTGATTCCGGTGTAGGAAAGACATGGCTTGGTAGTTCGGGCTGGACTGTTCCCATGAGGCACAGGGTCAAGTCTGATTTGCATGTAGCCATTGTTTGACCTAGGGTGTTGTGGAGTGCAAAAATACAATGGATTTAGGCCCAGATCTTTGTACTGGGGTGAATGTAAGACAATGTTCTGCATTCTGTCCATCAACTGTGTTTTTTGCAATTTTCACCCCGAGTGGGCTGGGTATGCTTAGACGTGAGTCCCAGGCACCCCACATCAATGGAGTCAAGCTATCCAGGCTGAGGAAGGCTCATAGCCAGAAACCGGTCCTTGGATGCTTGATTCCGGTCTAGGAAAGACATGGCTTGGTAGTTCGGGCTGGACTGTTCCCATGAGGCACAGGGTCAAGGCTGATTTGCATGTAGCCATTGTATGACCTAGGGTGGTGTGGAGTGCAAAAAAACGATGGATTTAGGCCCAGATCTTTGTACTGGGGTGAATGTAAGACAATGTTCTGCATTCTGTCCATCAACTGTTTTTTTTGCAATTTTAACCCGAGTGGGCTGGGTATGCTCAGACGTGAGCCCAGGCACCCCACATCACGGGAGTCAAGCTATCCAGGCTGACGAAGGCTGATAGCCAGAAACAGGTCCTTGGATGCTTGATTCCGGTCTAGGAAAGACTTGGCTTGGAAGTTCGGGCTGGACTGTTCCCATGAGGCACAGGGTCAAGGCTGATTTGCATGTAGCCATTGTCTGACCTAGGATGGTGTGGAGTGCAAAAAAACGATGGATTTAGGCCCAGATCTTTGTACTGGGGTGACTGTAAGACAATGTTCTGCATTCTGTCCATCAACTGTGTTTTTTGCAATTTTCACCCCGAGTGGGCTGGGTATACTCAGACGTGAGTCCCAGGCACCCCACATCACTGGAGTCAAGCTATCCAGGCTGAAGAAGGCTGATAGCCAGAAACCGGTCCTTGGATGCTTGATTCCGGTCTAGGAAAGACATGGCTTGGTAGTTCGGGCTGAACTGTTCCCATGAGGCACAGGGTCAAGGTTGATTTGCATGTAGCCATTGTCTGACCTAGGGTGGTGTGGAGTGCAAAAAACCGATGGATTTAGGCCCAGATCTTTGTACTGGGGTGAATGTAAGACAATGGTCTACATTCTGTCCATCAACTGTGTTTTTTGCAATTTTCACCCCGAGTGGGCTGGGTATGCTCAGACGTGAGTCCCAGGCACCCCACATCACTGGAGTCAAGCTATCCAGGCTGAAGAAGGCTGATAGCCAGAAACAGGTCCTTGGATGCTTGATTCCGGTCTAGGAAAGACTTGGCTTGGTAGTTCGGGCTGGACTGTTCCCATGAGGCACAGGGTCAAGGCTGATTTGCATGTAGCCATTGTCTGACCTAGGATGGTGTGGAGTGCAAAAAAGCGATGGATTTAGGCCCAGATCTTTGTACTGGGGTGAATGTAAGACAATGTTCTACATTCTGTCCATCAACTGTGTTTTTTGCAATTTTCACCCCGAGTGGGCTGGGTATGCTCAGACGTGAGTCCCAGGCACCCCACATCACTGGAGTCAAGCTATCCAGGCTGAAGAAGGCTGATAGCCAGAAACAGGTCCTTGGATGCTTGATTCCGGTCTAGGAAAGACTTGGCTTGTTAGTTCGGGCTGGACTGTTCCCATGAGGCACAGGGTCAAGGCTGATTTGCATGTAGCCATTGTCTGACCTAGGATGGTGTGGAGTGCAAAAAAACGATGGGTTTAGGCCCAGATCTTTGTACTGGGGTGACTGTAAGACAATGTTCTACATTCTGTCCATCAACTGTGTTTTTTGCAATTTTCACCCCGAGTGGGCTGGGTATGCTCAGACGTGAGTCCCAGGCACCCCACATCACTGGAGTCAAGCTATCCAGGCTGAAGAAGGCTGATAGCCAGAAACAGGTCCTTGGATGCTTGATTCCGGTCTAGGAAAGACTTGGCTTGGAAGTTCGGGCTGGACTGTTCCCATGAGGCACAGGGTCAAGGCTGATTTGCATGTAGCCATTGTCTGACCTAGGATGGTGTGGAGTGCAAAAAAGCGATGGATTTAGGCCCAGATCTTTGTACTGGGGTGAATGTAAGACAATGTTCTACATTCTGTCCATCAACTGTGTTTTTTGCAATTTTCACCCCGAGTGGGCTGGGTATGCTCAGACGTGAGTCCCAGGCACCCCACATCACTGGAGTCAAGCTATCCAGGCTGAAGAAGGCTGATAGCCAGAAACAGGTCCTTGGATGCTTGATTCCGGTCTAGGAAAGACTTGGCTTGGTAGTTCGGGCTGGACTGTTCCCATGAGGCACAGGGTCAAGGCTGATTTGCATGTAGCCATTGTCTGACCTAGGATGGTGTGGAGTGCAAAAAAACGATGGGTTTAGGCCCAGATCTTTGTACTGGGGTGACTGTAAGACAATGTTCTGCATTCTGTCCATCAACTGTGTTTTTTGCAATTTTCACCCCGAGTGGGCTGGGTATGCTCAGACGTGAGTCCCAGGCACCCCACATCACTGGAGTCAAGCTATCCAGGCTGAAGAAGGCTGATAGCCAGAAACCGGTCCTTGGATGCTTGATTCCGGTCTAGGAAAGACATGGCTTGGTAGTTCGGGCTGGACTGTTCCCATGAGGCACAGGGTCAAGGCTGATTTGCATGTAGCCAATGTCTGACCTAGGGTGGTGTGGAGTGCAAAAAAACAATGGATTCAGGCCCAGATCTTTGTACTGGGGTGAATGTAAGACAATGTTCTGCATTCTGTCCATCAACTGTGTTTTTTGCAATTTTCACCGCAAGTGGGCTGGGTATGCTCAGACGTGAGTCCCAGGCCCCCCACATCACTGGAGTCAAGCTATCCAGGCTGAAGAAGACTGATAGCCAGAAACCCGTCCTTGGATACTTGATTCCGGTCTAGGAAAGACATGGCTTAGTAGTTCGGGCTGGACTGTTCCCATGAGGCACAGGGTCAAGGCTGATTTGCATGTAGCCATTGTCTGACCTAGGGTGGTGTGGAGTGCAAAAAAACAATGGATTTAGGCCCAGATCTTTGTACTGGGGTGAATGTAAGACAATGTTCTGCATTCTGTCCATCAACTGTGTTTTTTGCAATTTTCACCCCGAGTGGGCTGGGTATGCTCAGACGTGAGTCCCAGGCCTCCCACATCACTGGAGTCAAGCTATCCAGGCTGAAGAAGGCTGATAGCCAGAAACCAGTCCTTGGATGCTTGATTCCGGTCTAGGAAAGACTTGGCTTGGAAGTTCGGGCTGGACTGTTCCCATGAGGCACAGGGTCAAGGCTGATTTGCATGTAGCCATTGTCTGACCTAGGGTGGTGTGGAGTGCAAAAAAACGATGGATTTAGGCCCAGATCTTTGTACTGGGGTGAATGTAAGACAATGTTCTACATTCTGTCCATCAACTGTGTTTTTTGCAATTTCCCCCCCCCCCAGTGGGCTGGGTATGCTCAGACTTGAGTCCCAGGCACCCCACATCACTGGAGTCAAGCTATCCAGGCTGAAGAAGGCTGATAGCCAGAAACAGGTCCTTGGATGCTTGATTCCGGTCTAGGAAAGACTTGGCTTGGTAGTTCGGGTTGGACTGTTCCCATAAGGCACAGGGTCAAGGCTGATTTGCAAGTAGCCATTGTCTGACCTAGGGTGGTGTGGAGTGCAAAAAACAATGGATTTAGGCCCAGATCTTTGTACTGGGGTGAATGTAAGACAATGTTCTGCATTCTGTCCATCAACTGTGTTTTTTGCAATTTTCACCCCGAGTGGGCTGGGTATGCTCAGACGTGAGTCCCAGGCACCCCACATCACTGGAGTCAAGCTATCCAGGCTGAAGAAGGCTGGTAGCCAGAAACCGGTCCTTGGATGCTTGATTCCGGTCTAGGAAAGACATGGCTTGGTAGTTCGGGCTGGACTGTTCCCATGAGGCACAGGGTCAAGGCTGATTTGCATGTAGCCATTGTCTGACCTAGGGCGGTGTGGAGTGCAAAAAAACGATGGATTTAGGCCCAGATCTTTGTACTGGGGTGAATGTAAGACAATGTTCTGCATTCTGTCCATCAACTGTGTTTTTTGCAATTTTCACAGCGAGTGGGCTGGGTATGCTCAGACGTGAGTCCCAGGCCCCCCACATCACTGGAGTCAAGCTATCCAGGCTGAAGAAGGCTGATAGCCAGAAACCGGTCCTTGGATGCTTGATTCCGGTCTAGGAAAGACATGGCTTGGTATTTCGGGCTGGACTGTTCCCAGGAGGCACAGGGTCAAGGCTGATTTGCATGTAGCCATTGTCTGACCTAGGGTGGTGTGGAGTGCAAAAAAACGATGGATTTAGGCCCAGATCTTTGTACTGGGGTGAATGTAAGACAATGTTCTGCATTCTGTCCATCAACTGTGTTTTTTGCAATTTTCACCCCGAGTGGGCTGGGTATGCTCAGACGTGAGTCCAGGGCACCCCACATCACTGGAGTCAAGCTATCCAGGCTGAAGAAGGCTGATAGCCAGAAACAGGTCCTTGGATGCTTGATTCCGGTCTAGGAAAGACTTGGCTTGGAAGTTCGTGCTGGACTGTTCCCATGAGGCACAGGTTCAAGGGTGATTTGCATGTAGCCATTGTCTGACCTAGGGTGTTGTGGAGTGCAAAAATACAATGGATTTAGGCCCAGATCTTTGTACTGGGGTGAATGTAAGACAATGTTCTGCATTCTGTCCATCAACTGTGTTTTTTGCAATTTTCACCCCGAGTGGGCTGGGTTTGCTTAGACGTGAGTCCCAGGCACCCCACATCAATGGAGTCAAGCTATCCAGGCTGAAGAAGGCTGATAGCCAGAAACCGGTCCTTGGATGCTTGATTCCGGTCTAGGAAAGACATGGCTTGGTAGTTCGGGCTGGACTGTTCCCATGAGGCACAGGGTCAAGGCTGATTTGCATGTAGCCATTGTATGACCTAGGGTGGTGTGGAGTGCAAAAAAACGATGGATTTAGGCACAGAGCTTTGTACTGGGGTGAATGTAAGACAATGTTCTGCATTCTGTCCATCAACTGTGTTTTTTGCAATTTTCACCCCGAGTGGGCTGGGTATACTCAGACGTGAGTCCCAGGCACCCCATATCACTGGAGTCAAGCTATCCAGGCTGAAGAAGGCTGATAGCCAGAAACCGGTCCTTGGATGCTTGATTCCGGTCTAGGAAAGACATGGCTTGGTAGTTCGGGCTGAACTGTTCCCATGAGGCACAGGGTCAAGGCTGATTTGCATGTAGCCATTGTCTGACCTAGGGTGGTGTGGAGTGCAAAAAAATGATGGATTTAGGCCCAGATCTTTGTACTGGGGTGAATGTAAGACAATGTTCTACATTCTGTCCATCAACTGTGTTTTTTGCAATTTTCACCCCGAGTGGGCTGGGTATGCTCAGACGTGAGTCCCAGGCACCCCACATCACTGGAGTCAAGCTATCCAGGCTGAAGAAGGCTGATAGCCAGAAACAGGTCCTTGGATGCTTGATTCCGGTCTAGGAAAAACTTGGCTTGGAAGTTCGGGCTGGACTGTTCCCATGAGGCACAGGGTCAAGGCTGATTTGCATGTAGCCATTGTCTGACCTAGGATGGTGTGGAGTGCAAAAAAACGATGGATTTAGGCCCAGATCTTTTTACTGGGGTGACTGTAAGACAATGTTCTACATTCTGTCCATCAACTGTGTTTTTTGCAATTTTCACCCCGAGTGGGCTGGGTATGCTCAGACGTGAGTCCCAGGCACCCCACATCACTGGAGTCAAGCTATCCAGGCTGAAGAAGGCTGATAGCCAGAAACAGGTCCTTGAATGCTTGATTCCGGTCTAGGAAAGACATGGCTTGGTAGTTCGGGCTGAACTGTTCCCATGAGGCACAGGGTCAAGGCTGATTTGCATGTAGCCATTGTCTGACCTAGGATGGTGTGGAGTGCAAAAAAACGATGGATTTAGGCCCAGATCTTTGTACTGGGGTGAATGTAAGACAATGTTCTACATTCTGTCCATCAACTGTGTTTTTTGCAATTTTCACCCCAAATGGGCTGGGTATGCTCAGACGTGAGTCCCAGGCACCCCACATCACTGGAGTCAAGCTATCCAGGCTGAAGAAGGCTGATAGCCAGAAACAGGTCCTTGGATGCTTGATTCCGGTCTAGGAAAAACTTGGCTTGGTAGTTCGGGCTGGACTGTTCCCATGAGGCACAGGGTCAAGGCTGATTTGCATGTAGCCATTGTCTGACCTAGGATGGTGTGGAGTGCAAAAAAACGATGGATTTAGGCCCAGATCTTTGTACTGGGGTGACTGTAAGACAATGTTCTACATTCTGTCCATCAACTGTGTTTTTTGCAATTTTCACCCCGAGTGGGCTGGGTATGCTCAGACGTGAGTCCCAGGCACCCCACATCACTGGAGTCAAGCTATCCAGGCTGAAGAAGGCTGATAGCCAGAAACTTGTCCTTTGATGCTTGATTCCGGTC